>NC_090270.1:139051563-139670813 GCF_040414725.1 Anabrus simplex
CTGTGATCGTGTTACACATTGATTACAGCTTAAGTAATAGATATAACACTGTCGCTAATGATTTCTACAATATTCATGAGCAAAAACGGTATAGTTGTACTAAGGCCATAAAGAAGTAGGTACTAATTGTTTGTCGGATGACTAAATAAGGTTCTGGTGAACCACGCGGTACATCGCATTGAAGTAGAAATGGGAAAACATTAAGTGGTCTTAAAGATTACTTTTTTCTCAGTTCTACGACAGCGGAACCAGTAGGTTTACCAGTGCTGCACAAGGTACCTTCTTACCTCTCCAGTGTCCGGCTCCGTGGCTAAATGGTTAGCGTGCTGGCCTGTGATCCAGAGGGTCCCAGGATCGATTCTCGGCCGAGTCGGAGATTTTAACCTTCATTGGTTAATTCCGATGGTTCGGTATGTGTGTGCCGTCGTCAGCATAAGTATTCATCAAAAGTAGGGCCCCAATCTCATAAACGTGCAGGTTGCGTATACAGCATCAGCTCGAAAGACCTGCAACAGGCCCCTTCGGAGGCCACACGCCATTATTATTACCTCCCCAGTATTTCCAAAGACATTACACTGATCCTACAATATCCGTGACTGCTAGGTATGTTCTTAAAACTGCCGGGGCCCCACTGTCGCCAACTCTGAAGATGGTTTCCGTGGTTTCCCACTTTCACACCAGGCAAATGCTGGGGCTGTGCCTTAATTAAGGCCATGGTCACTTCATTTCCACTCCTAGCCCTTTTCTATGCCATCGTCGCCATAAGACCTATCTGTGGCAGTGCGGCGTAATGCAAGTTGAAAAAACTGCCGGGCTAAGAAGCTCAGAATGTTGAGGCACTGGCTATTATTATTATTGTTATTATTATTATTATTATTATTATTATTATTATTATTATTATTATTATTATTATTATTATTATTATTATTATTATTATTATAACTAAACACAAGTATTCCTTCAAATACCACTGTAGAGCATCTTTTTATCAAATGCGAAGATTACTGAAGTTTAGCGGTGACAATTTATAACAGACATTATTTTTAAAGTAAATGCCATAAATGCTAGAAGTCACTAACTAAAAAATGATGGGTAAACATTATTTTTAAAATTCCAAGATACAGTATCATGCTTCGTTTCACTTATTGATGATAGTCACTTAATGTATCTATATAGAAACAACGAAAGAAAATGAAGTAATATATTTTAGCCATGCAAACTTTGGTGTCATTCCGGCCCCATGCGAAAATAATGTCAGTAACTTCCTAAAGACCAGTGATATGTTATTTTATTCATTACCTGTTTAAAAAGTAATTTGTGATTGGAAATGAGTATAATATTCCTCAGTTAACTGCAATTCAGCCCAATAACATTTTTTTATACTTCTCCCATCACTGGTTATTTCTTTCTAGGAGCATGTGAAAATAAAATTGGTTTGGCCTCATGAGGATAAGGAGTTATCAGGTAATGGAGGTAAAAACTGAATTGAAAAAAAGTGTCAATATGATTCACTAACTGACCATTTATTATTGAATACTACCCACTGGAATTCGCAAACAACCGCCCACAACCCCACGCAGGGTTGTAAGTGCTGTTAATGTAATGCTTCATATTTAGTTTTTAGTTTGCAATTAGTTAACTTAGTGACTACTTTTCAGACAACTTAGCGCTTAGTTACAATTAAAGCAAAGCAAAGCAAAGCAAAGTCACCTCCGTGCAGGCCATGAAGGCCCTTGGAGGAGTGGAAGGTAAAGGATTCCACCATTATTAACCTCGGCACGTGATGGGGTAGGGTGCTTAGCCTTTGCCCCCAGGAATTAACCTGGTACTTATTTTTGGTGTAGGCTGAGTGAACCTCAGGGCCATATGCACCTCCGGATGTGGAAATCTCGTTTCTTAAATTTTACGACTTCCTGACGGGGATTCGAAGCTTGGTTACAATTACTATACAGAAAATGTTTGCTTAGACATACCGAAATACTATACGAGAAAAAAACTATAAATTTAACTGGTATCGTATTTAATGGTCTATTATGCATCGTCTTTATTAAATAAGCCGAAATTAACTGAAGAGTATTCCGAGAGTCCATTAAAAAAGAAGCTTCTGAAATAATGTTCAATAGTTTTATCGGTGGTATAAGTAACAATTTATTCTAGCGATAGTACGGCAATTACCATTTCTGTTCAACATCTTCCTAATTTCAAAGTAAATACTCAAACCAGCACACAAGGTACCACAAGCAGCGTTCAGACTAGTGTAGGCTGTAATCCATTTGTAGCTCATGGGAAAATTTAAACTGGCCGCATGTCTCCGGAGAGCAATTTTTTACACACCTAAGCCACTAATAGCCCAGTAAATGGTAGCTCTAATTCCTAACCATAGGCGGATTCACCTGGCTTGAAGGGGACCACATTGATCCATTAAGCAAATGCCATCATTTGTTTGGGCTGCAACCACAAGACCTCAATATAGGTGGATTACAGCCCCAGAAACTCTCACTGTTAAGCGCTGAATTAATCAAACATAGAGCAAACTGTCACTCTTGAAATATTCCTCAGGTATTCGAGGATAACATATAATGGAAACAAATCTTCATTCTATGCTTGGACACCCATGTAAGTGGGCGTGGTAGAATACATCCCACCCAGCTCGATAGCTGCAGTCGCTTAAATGCGGCCAGTATCCAGTATTCGGGAGATAGTAGGTTCGAACCCCACTGTCGGCAGCCCTGAAAATGGTTTTCCGTGGTTTCCCATTTTCACACCAGGCAAATGCTGGGGCTGTACCTTAATTAAGGCCACGGCCGCTTCCTTCCCACTGCTAGCCCTTTCCTGTCCCATCGTCGCCATAAGACCTATCTGTGTCGGTGCGACGTAAAGCAACTAACAAAAAAAAGAATACATCCATGGTAGGCCTACCCCTGTTTGTCGTAAGATGCAAGGATCACAAACGTTCTTATTATTAGTCTTACATTTTCCCCACACTCTGGAGGGATCGTGGGTGTAAACTATGTCTCATGTGTGGATTTCACCCTGTTTTTAGCCTAGATTCCCTTCCTAACGTCAATTCGCCAACTTACCGTATATGTAGGGATGCATTCTCTATTCTGTCTCTCTTTGATGTGTTGTATGTATGTGAAGATGAGTATGTTGGGTCAATTACAAACATAGAGCCCCCTAGTCAGAGGAACTAATCAGACAAGTTAAAATCTCCCAACTGGCCAGTAATGGAACTCAGGGTCTTGTGAACCGAAGGCTTCGGATGTGACCAATCATCTAAGGATTCATGACGTCCATTTTTATTAATATAAGAAAATCATATGTGATAGAGACGTATAAGGATGCAAGGAGGGTGCTCTGTTGTACAGTATATTTGGTATTACGATGTTCCTTTTTTTCCTACAGACTCACCTTGAACGCAAACGCTCACTCCATTTAAACTGGAAGATAATTCCTCCAATGTAGTAAGCCTTTCATAATTATTGTACAGCTTGGTGTTTCAAAATATAAATTCTTCGAGAATAATTACACGTAAAACTATAGGTCCCATGATTATGATCACCAGACGCAGGATTTTTAGGCAGTAATAGGTTAGAATTTAAACGAATTTGGTTATTAGGAAGTGTCGTCTAGCTTGTTCTTCCTCCCTGTAGCGAGAGTAACATAAATGCATGGGGCTTTAATCGGCTTTACCCCTAATGTTTATGCAAAACTCGTAGCATAATCGTTGTTCAGTCAGTTGTGCAGTTTGTGTATATGTGTTACTCGTTTCAGAGAGTTTACATTCTATCCCATTATTGCCTAAAAATCTGAAGACTAATGATCATGTTATCTAGAGTCACGTAAACCTTACAACTGCATGAATATATTTATACCCATAACTCTGACGTGAAAAAAATGATTACAGGGAGATCAGATATGTAACAACACATTGACAACAGATTTTTTTTATATATTTGATCATACTGGTGTGCAAAACGGGAGAACTTCAGGAGTGTGTAAAATCGCTACATCATGCATTGTAGGCTATTTATGTACAAATGTTACCAGCTCTTAAGCTTGCAGCCAGTGAGCTACTGGAATTGGAAAATAACAACTTGCTCAAAAGAATAGGTCATGACCACAGTTCACCTGCTGTGATAGCCTTTGAAACAATATGCATTCTTTTTCAAACACACTGCTGCTCACTCATGGCCATGCATCAACGGCTGCTAATTTCAGAAGACCACAAACCGTAGATTGTACGGTTGCTAGATAAACATTGTTTGGCCATCCATCCATACTTCACATCAGAGCCAGCACGGTTGCTAGGTAACATTGTCTGGACATCCATTCATACCTTACATCACAGCCTACACGGTTGCTAGACAAACATTGTTTGGCCATCCATCCATACTTTACACCAGAGCCTGCACGTTTGCTAGGTAACATTGTCTGGCCATCCATTCATATCTTACATCACAACCTGCACGTTTGCTAGGTAACATTGTCTGGCCATCCATTCATAACCTACATCACAGCCTGCACGGTTACTAGGTAACATAGTCTGGCCATCCATCCACACCTTACATCACAGCCTGCACGGTTACTAGGTAACATAGTCTGGCCATCCATCCATACCTTACATCACAGCCTGCACGGTTAGTAGGTAACATAGTCTGGCCATCCATTCATATCCTACATTACAGCCGGCACGGTTTATGTCAGAAGGAATTACAAATATATTTGTTAAAGGTGAACAACTCCATCTTGAGAAAACACAATACATAATACAATACAATACAAATTTATATTATTTATTATTCATTGAATTATTATTATTATTATTATTATTAATATTACTATTATTATTATTATTATTATTATTATTATTATTATTATTATTATTATTATTATTATTATTATTATTATTATTATTATTATTATTATTATTATTATTATTATTATTATTTGGACTTATGTCTTGCAGAATTTATGAAATAATCCTCAAATAGCAAGCTATCAAGAAGTACTTCAAATCATTGCTGCCCATAACCTTCAAACATGCATCTGAAAAGAAATGCTTTAGCTGCATGACGTAGCAAAAACGCTACATTCATACTTCATGACTTTTTAGTAAGAAATATTGTAAATTGAACATTATTAGACATTTATACTAAAATATAAATATGTTGTGGTCCGACTCGTTGGCTGAACGGTCAGCGTACTGGCCTTCGGTTCAGAGGGCCCCGGGTTCGATTCCCGGTCGGGTCGGGAATTTTAACCTTAACTGGTTAATTCCTACGGCGCGGGGGCTGGGTGTATGTGTTGTTGTCTTCATCATCACTTCATCGTCATCACGACGCGCAGGTCGTCTACGGGAGTCAAATAGAAAGACCTTGCACCTTGGCGAGCCGAACCCGTCCTGGGATATACCGGCACTGAAAGCCATACGACATTTCACATTTCAATATGTTGTGGACAGGGCAGTGTTTTTGTTAAACTACAATCACCTAAGAATCACCTGGAATTATGCTTCAATGCTACTCATGCATGTACTGTACAGCTGCCATAGCACATGTTCAACTGTCTCAGGCAAAGATAACATAGCACATAGATGGAGAAAATTATTTCCGCTAGCCCCCCTGTAGCACCATTTCGGGACGTACAGATGTCAAAGATATTATGTACATAATTAGCTTTGCCAACTTTTAGCATGTTACTGAACTACAAGAAGAAGAATATTTATGTTGCAAAAACGCCACACTATGCAGTATAGAGTTAATTAACGTACAACCTAAGCATTTGCCTGATGTGAAATTGGGAAGAAACGGAAAACCATCTTCAGGACTGCCGACGGTGGAATTCGAACCCAGCACATTCTGAATGTAAGGTCACATCTATGTGACCCGAACCAACCAGCCAGTTCACTCAGTATAGATGTTCTTATTGACTCGCTCTGTTTTGTAGTGCCACCATTAAACTTGCAGGACAAGAGCCTGGTGAAAGCACAAACGTAGAAATAATTTCGAACTCCGATAAACAACTTGTTGCACTATGGTATTTTTATTGATCTTTCGACAGGATACTTTCTCACGAAGTCCTGCTATGTTTGAACAATATAAGCTTCGAAATGAATTTAGTGGCGGAGAAATGTTACCAGCTCTTGAGCTTGCAGCCAGTGAGTTACTGGAGCGAGGATAACACATAATGCGGGTAATTAAGGCTTGTAATGGACAGGAAGAGATGTACGGTGTGCTGTTCCCACCTGGGGGCCGCCACGCGCAATCACGGGCTTCCAGAATTCAATTACTTATTTTTCATCCTTGCGAACCCAGCGTGGGATTTCTAATTGTCCCTATTGAATAGTACAGTCTACTCGGTTACTTAAGATGATAAATCCTCGAAAAATTCCCGTCTGCACAGGAAGGGTGTGGTCTTTCCTTTATGAATTAGGGTACACATTACACAAGCATATGCCATTTCAGTAGCGGCGAATGGGAATTAGAAGTGGGAGGGCGAAAGCCAGTAGCGGCTGGTGCGATCTGAAGCTGGCTGTTGCACCAACATTTTCAGTGTCATATTTTTATAGTTTACAGAAGTATTAAGAAACTGTATAATCGTTAAGTAATGAACTACATTCCTACTAAAACTGAAATATATCTGGCAATTACAACCCAGGAAGTAAGAGGATAATTATACACTGTAACTACACTTACTTTTAATAATAATGTTATTGGCTTTACGTCCCACTAACGACTTTTTACGGTTTTCGGAGACGCCGAGGTGCCGGAGTTCTTTTACATGCCAGTAAATCGACTGACACAAGGCTAACGTTTGTGAGCACCTTCAAATACCATCGGACTGAGCCAGGATCGAACCTCCCACGTTGGGGTCAGGAGGCTAGCGCCTCAACCGTGTGAGCCACTCAGCCTGGCACAGTTACTTTTGCCTCACTTGAATTGAAAATTTGTCGTCCTGTTTTTCAATTAAGCAAGATGTTGGTAATATTGCGGGTGGTCTCTTATGGCGTGGGAAATTACCCAGCAAGTTAGCCGCGCTTAGGGTCGCGGAACTGTGAGCTTCCATTCGGGGGATAGTGGGTTCGAACACCACTGTCGGAAACCCTGAAGATGGCTTTCCGCTGTTTCCCATTTTTACACCAGGAAAATGATGTGGCTGTGCCTTTATTAAAGCCACGGTAGCTTTCTTCCAACTCCTAGCCATTTCCTATTCCAACGTCGCCGTAAACCTATCTGCGTCGGTGAAACGTAAAGCAAAAATTGTAAATTTAAAAAAAAGTGGAAATGAATTACCTTTGCTAGAGGAGAGAAAGTACGAATGAAGTAATCTCCGCCGAGTGGCGCAATCTAACGGGGACATTTGGGACTGTTTCTCGGTTGGGACTTGCTAGTCTCGTGCAACTCCCTGAGACCGATACTGGCGAGCTTGCTACCTGATGCTATGCAGGCTTAGGCTCGTCCTTGCTGAAGTACATTGCACCGCACTGTCCTCTATGTCTAGGGAGTTGCCGTAGGAAAGCAAACCCCCTGACTTTGATTCGAAGCCAGCAGCGTTTATTGGTCCGTTACGAAGCATTAGTGCAGCGAACGACCAAAGATGGTTGAGTTTAACATATTTTCGAGTATATGTTAGCTTTATTAAACTAAAAGATCAGAAGAAAAGACGACAAATGAAGTGCAAAATTATTGGGAGTTGCGCAACACTGCAACAATACCACGCACCGCCCCTGGTGAAAGCATGTACAGACAACAAACAGTACCCGTATTTGGGATATGGCGGGGGTGGTGGGGGCTGTATCCATCAAACCTGAAGGAAAAAAGCTACAAAATTGTCTTAATGCTCTCTGAGCGACAGAGAGGAAAAGATTAACAGTTTACAAACATAAGTGCGGTAATACTAGTTGTTTGAGATTTTGATTCAATTCTACACAATGAGCCAACGGTCGTAGCCATGTTGAAACACCGTATCCCGTGAGATCTCCGAAGTTAAGCAACATTGGGCGTGGTCAAGATTTTGATGGGTTGCCACGCGCTGTTGGTGGAGGGTAAGGGAATGGAGGAGCGGAAAGGAACTGGCTACCCTCCCGTACGTATACTTCGGCTCAGGCACACCTCTGCGGAGGTTCAGACCTGCCTTCGGGCAGAATACACCCTTACCTTACCTATACAATAAAACTTGCACCAAAGGAACAATATTACACATTACGAATTAAACGGCGTGATTATCAACATAATCATACTACTTGGATTTTGGTAAGGATTCTTTTATTATAATATTAATTAGTACTATAGTGGTATTGGCTGCTATAACTAAGAGAGCTCAAATTCCTTTTTCTTCTTGGTTGCCGGCAGCTATAGCTGCTCCAACACCTGTATGGCTTTTAGTGCCGGGAGTGTCCGAGGACATATTCGACTCGCGAGGTGCAGGTCTTTCGATTTGACTCCCGTAGGCGACCTGTGCGTCTTGATGTGGATGAAATGATGATCATGAAGACAACATATACACCCAGCCCCTGTGCCAGCGAAATTAACCAATGATGGTTAAAATTCCCGAACCTGCCGGGAATCGAACCCGGGACCCCTGTGACCAAAGTCCAGCACGCTAACCATTCAGTTATGGAGCCGGACAATGAAAAATCATTTAGTGTTGGACTACACACTAAGAAACTGATGGACACTAAAGAGACTGACGAATGCGCGAATGTGTTCTTCTTCTCCTTATTCTTATTCTTCTTTCCTGGCCGTATGTGTGCCCACGATGGACATTCCCAAGTATCACTCAGGATCGGCTCTTCTGATCCTTAGAGAGTGCTCCCTGCGGTTGGATGTCTCCGCCACTGCAATGCCGTTTCAGTTCAAGGCCTTGTCAGCTGTACGCCACCATGTTGCTCTCGGACGCCTGTGTCCTCTCCTTGGTTCCTCGATTGCAAGAGCTCTCATAACAAGATGATCTTCATCTCGACGTTGTACGTATCCGTACCAGAGCAACTGCCTCTCCTCCAATTTCTCACTGATAGGGGCCGTGACATAAGACCAGTCACAAATGTCGTTGACATCATAACGAGAATTTCCACCTTGAAGTGTCAATGGGCAGGACATGTGGCCCAAAGAAGGGATGACAGATGGACCAAGGTTGTTCCCGAATGGAATCCAAGAGATAAACTGAGAGCGCGAGGAAGGCCACCGGATCGCTGGGACAAGGACATCCGTAAAAACGCCGGAGTTAATTGGCAAAACATCGCTCAAGATCCCTGGAAGTGGAGGCAATTCCTAAATACTTACCTAAGTTTCAGACTTCAAGACGCCACATCAGTTATTGATAGAACTGGCTGATTGCGTGAGTGTGTGAGGGGCCGTACTAGATGATCCTCGTATATGCTCACTGCGCACTCTGTCCAAGAGTGTGAGACCCGCTGACCACCGCAGCATGCATTTGCTGATCATGCTTCTTTCGCTCGTCCAACACTCGGAGCCGTAAGTGAGGGCATGTCTAACAACAGTCTTGTATATCTTGCCTTTGAGCTTTATAGACATCCGCCTGTCACATAAGACGTCTGTCAGCGAACGCCGTTTTGGTCCATCCAAACGTTGCTGCAATGTTTCACGTCATCATCAATCGTCGTATCGGTGGTAATAAATGACCCCAGGTACTTGAATTTATTCGTCATTACCAGTGGCTAACCCGCTAAGAAAATTATTTTGGGTGGACCTTGAACTTCTGGCTTGGATAAGTTACATAACATGTAGGCCTACTCCGTCTTCTTACGGCTTATTCTGAGTCCATTTGTCTCCAAAGCTTTTCTCCAAAGTTCTAAGGCTGCCTCGAACTTTCCACGTGTTTCACCAACTTGGTCGATGTCATCTGCGTATAGAAGGTCCATGGTAGTTGTGTCATTAGCTGTTCCGTGAGATAGTTAATAACTATATTGAATAAGACTGGGCTCGAAGCTGAAACTTGATGGACACCAAACCTCAAAATTGTTTGAGCGACTATGCCTAAAATGTATAAATTTCTGTTTTCACCCCGTCTAACCCCCATACCGATTGGGAATGAACTTTGACTTAAATGGCATCGAGAGTGTCACAGTTTATCTGAGCTACCCCAAAAACTATGGATTCGCCACTAATATCGGTCATTTTCAGATTTTTACATTTCACCAAGTTTGGTTGAGAGCTATATTGGACCCATAATCTCTGTCATTTTCGACATTTCATTTTTTCAACCCTTGTGCCATTATTCATAGAAGAAGTAATAAGAAGAAATTGTGAAATTTTCAGCGAAATCGGTCCGGTAGTTTTTGAGTTTATAAAAGACACACAAAGAAACATTCATTTTTATACAGAGAGATGTTCGATTATCTTCCAAATTTGTGGCTTATAATAATGAAAAAGAATTACGGACAGTGCTAGAGTCCGTAATAACCCCGATTTCGTATTTTTTCGGTTACAAGCGATACATACACAAACACACACAGATCACACTACCAGCCACCATAGAGTCAAGCAATTCCTCCATCAGGAAGAGCATCCGGTCGTAAAACTGGGTCTAATAAATACAATTGTATTTTCTTATTCGTCCTCTTCTTCTTACCCTTCTTGTTCTTCTTATTCTTATTCTTCTTCTTATTTCTTAGCCGTTTCGTCTCGCGTTGATGCAGGGTCCGCTTATATACACGTTAACTTCAAAATAATTATAAAAAGCCGCGAAGAAAAAGAAGTTAATCAAAAGTCATGTCCATTTCCACTTTCCCCAGACTTACGACAAGTAACATTGAAAAAACAGTTGGGCCGGGCTGAGTGGCTCAGACGGTTGAAGCGCTGGCCTTCTGGCCCCAGCTTGGCAGGTTCGATCCTGGCTCAGTCCGGTGGTGTTTGAAGATGCTCAAATACGTCATCTTCGTGTCGGTAGATTTACTGGCACGTGAAAGGTCTCCGGCGGTGATGAAATTCCGGTACCTTGGTGTCCCCTAAAACAGTCAAAAGTAGTTAGTGGGACGTAAAGCTATTATATTATTATTATTATTATTATTATTATTATTATTATTATTATTATTATTATTATTATTATTATTATTATTATTATTGTAAGAAGCCGTACCAAATACTAGTTCGAGTTCCAGTTAATCTCTTTATATCCTCATAGATCTTCATTTGGAACTAATAGCAATTACTAGCAGCTAAGAGGTTGTACAATTTATCTCTTTATTCCGCAATAGATTAAGTATCAAGTCAACTTAGCTCTCATAACTAATATACCCGTATTTACAACGCCCGTCAAATGCAATGCTAAAGCGACTGAAAAGGCAGTCTGTGTGTAAGAAATATAAATATGAGAGTATTATGGTCAGTGACCTGTGAATGAAGATATACTACCGGTACCTCCCATGATATTTATGTCTTGAAAGTAACCTGGATCCAGGACAACGTAGCGTGAAAGAGGACGCCCAGACAGCAAGGAGTTTCGGTCAGGCGCCAGTTCAGAACTGACTGCACCCCTCGCAAGCTTTTATCTCCTCAGCTTTGGTAGGAATTGGGTTAAATCATACGAGCCCACTAATCTAAGAATGACATAATGTAATGTTTCCACATACAGACTACAATCGGCAGTGATAACCGTTGCACCTTGGAAAGAGGCCCATTGCAATGTTACAGATCATGCTCGACGCACACATAGCCTACACATGTTTGCCACCTATTTATTTTATGTGTTATTTGTTTACGATTTGCTTTACGTCGCGACGATGGAGTAGGAAAGGCTTCGTAGTGGAAAGGAAGCGGCCGTGGCCTTGATTATAGTACAGCCCCAGCATTTTTCTTGTGTGAAAATGGGAAACCACGGCTTCACGGCTTCAGGGCTGCCAAGAGTGGCGTTCGAACCCACTATCTCCCGGATGCAAGCTCGAAGCTGTGCGCCCCTAGCCGCACGGCCAACTTGCCCGGTACCACCTGTTTAATGTCGGGTTACGTGATAAATCAGTGGTATGGTCACTAACGTCCCACTAATACGGCCAGCGTTCGAATCCCGACCAATCTTCTCCTTTCGGTTTACTGGGGACAGCAGTTGATCTAACTTCGCCCAATTTCACGATCAGATGTCACCGCTATCTAGAGGGATATACCACTACTGCATACTTCTACGGTGGCTGATAGTGTGGTGCAATGTTTTTTTGTTCGTATATGAACGGAAGTGTATTCAGACGGACATAAATGCACAGCCCCCGTTCCAGCCGTACATCGAAGACAGGGACCTCAGGATCGAAGACTACTAACCTTTCCATTCAGCCACGCAGTCGGACATTCGATTCACTTCCGCTCACTCTTCTCCCCGCCACTGCTGAAATGTCTACCCGATGAGAATTAAGCCTATTACTTGATGCTTGAGACTTAACATCATTCAATTCTATTATTTTACGCTTTCTTATCACAAATTTGTCAATTTTGAGGTTAGCAAGTATTATCTCTTAAACAGCCACTGATTCACTCCCATTATGAAAACTGAACTGACAATTTAATTTAAATTTAGAAAAACATTATGTAATTAGCATTACTGTCACGTAAGAAGTGTTTAGTTTGGACTGTTGACAACACAAAGCAGTATCATGCACCCTATGAAATGTTAGAAACGTAATTTCTTCTTCTTCTTCTTCTTCTTCTTCTTCTTAATCTGTTCACCTTCCAGGGTCGGGTTTTTCCCTGCGACTCATCGAGGGATCTCACCTCTACCGCCTCAAGGACAGTGTCCTGCAGCTTCAGACTCTGGGTCGGGGGATACAACAGGGGAGGATGACGAGTACCTCGCCCAGGCGGTCTCACCTGCTATGCTAAACAGGGGCCTTGCGGGGGATGGGAAGACTGGAAGGGATAGACAAGGAAGAGGGGAGGAAGCGGCCGTGGCCTTAAGTTAGGTACCATCTCGGCATTTGCCTGGAGGAGAAGTGGGCAACCACGGAAAAACACTTCGAGGATGACTGAGGTGGGAATCGAACCCACCTCTACTCAGTTCACATCCCGAGGCTGAATGGACCCGTTCCAGCCGTCGTATCACTTTTCAAATTTCGTAGCAGAACCGGGAATCGAACCCGGGCCTCCGGAGGTGGCAGCTAATCGCACTAACCACTACACCACAGAGACGGACAACGTAATTTCTATTATCGCATATCGGTCGCATGCTTCGTGTATTCGTCAGCCTAATTGATTTATGCCGCAATGTAGAATTCCATTGTGCAGACATGCAGGCGAGGAAAAAATTGTTTACACGCTGATAGTTCATAAAATAGGGCAAATTATTTTGCGTAGCATGGAAGGAATTCTTCCGTGAAGAGCCGCGGAAATTATTTGACTGGAAGGGGGGGTGGGGGAAATCCTCCCCACCCTATCAGTGAATTCCAACCTTGGTTGTTTCCTTCCCAATCCTACCTTTAATTAATTCCAAATACATACATTTTTCCACATCCCGCAGTCACACTGGTTGCTAAACGCACCTAATGAGCATCTATCTATTGATCATACTGCCCAATCCTTTCTATTGAATCGTCCAAAGCAGTATAAACAGACTTTAAGCGCTGGATTAAAATAGGATTCAGAAAGTAACTCACAGTAGGATTTTAAAATGAGACTAAATCCAGTATTTATTGGTATTATCTTCATCTGTATTTCAGTAATTAGATTGTCAGAGCCAGCGTGGTAAACACAAAGTAACATGGAAATTCTGGTCCACTGAGACCGGATAGGTACCAATCAGACTGCACTGACACTCCGCCACGGCCTAAAAAATAAAACTTGCTTAAGTGGGTCTGGTTTAAACATTGCATTGTGGTCTTCTTTCTACCATAATGGACGTGTACAGTCTGCCTCAATGATAAATGTACTATGGTAAACGACTAAATGTTATTCTTTTAAAGTGAAAAACGAAAATAAGCAGTTTTGACGAAACTACGTTATTATTTATTTATTTAATTTATTTATTTATTTATTTATTTATTTATTTATTTATTTATTTATTTATTTATTTATTTATTTATTTATTTATTTATTTATTTATTTATCCTCCAGGATTGGATTTCCGTCGGACTCAGCAAGGGATATATACCGCTTTAAAAATCAGTGTCCTGGAGCGTGAGATTTTCGGTCATGGGATACATCTGGGGAGGGAGAACACTATCTCGCCCAGACGACATCACCTGGTATGCTGAATAGGGGTCTTGTGGGGAGATAGGAAGATAGGAAGGGACAGAGAAGGAAGCGGCCGTGGCCTTAAGGTAGGTACCATCCCAGGATTTGACTGAAGGAGAAGTGGGAAACCACGGAAAACCACTTCCAGGATAGCTGAGGTGGGAACCGAACCCCCCTCTACTCACTTGACCTCCCGAGGCAAAGTGGACCCCGTTCCAGCCCTCGTGCCACTGTTCGAATGTCGTAGCAGAGGCGGGAATTGAACTCGGACCTCCAGGGATGGCAGCTAATCACATTAACCACTACACCACAGAGGCGGACCATTTTATTACAGACAACTCATCACATCACACAACCAAGCACCACAGAGACATGTAATGGTGAATCCTTCCACATAGTGTTGACGTCACGTAGGGCACTCAGCCTTAGAACATGTCTGTATGTGCGAAACAGTACACCCGCGACGCCATCAGGATGTGATGAAAGACTAGAAGAATAAGAAGACTGAATGGATAACTTTGCGAAGGAGACTGTGGAATGAACATATCAAAGGAAAGAGTGAGGGGGGGAAATGTGAGAATAGCGAGAAATGAAATGAAATGAAATGAAATGGCGTGTGGCCTCCGCAGAGGCCTGGTGCAGGTCTTTCGATTTGACACCCGTAGGAAACCTGCGCGTCGTGATGAGGATGAAATGATGATGAACGCGGCACATACACTCATTTCCTGTGCCAGGGGAATTAACCAATTACGGTTAAAATTCCCGACCCTGCCGGGAATCAAAACCGGGACCTGTGTCACCAGCACGCTAACCATTTAGTCACGGAGCCGGACTAGCAATAGATGAAAGAACAAAAAGAAAGAGAAAATCTGAAAGGCTAAGATGGAAGGATATTCTGTAAACGCTTAGAAATGAACAGGCCTCTGGCCTGTAGGGAGGAAGAAGTAGTAGCACTTTAAGAATTTAATTGAGACCCGCTTTCTTGATTCAAGCTGACAAGAATGTTTTAAAAATTTAGAGTGATAGAAGTTAATCCAGTGAGCCTCCGTGGCTGAGGCGACAGTGCGCTGGCCTCTCAAAGCTGGGTTGCATGGTTCAAATCCCGGTCACTCCATACGAGATTTGTGCTGGACAAAGCGAAGACACGACAGGTTTTCTCCGGGTACTGCGGTTTTCCCTGTCATCTTTCATTCCAGCAATATTTCATTCCATTTGTCACTCATTAATCGTTGCCCCAGAAGAGTGCGACAGGCTTCGGCAGCCGGCATAATTCCTATCCTCGTTGCTAGATGGGAGCTTCATTCATTCTATTCCTGACCCAGTCGAATGACTGGAAACAAGCTGCTGATTTTCATTTTTTAGAAGTTAAGCTACTAGGTTGCACTTTGTACTCCATAGCCTTTTTCGTTTTATTGTTTTGATTCTATTCTTCTTCTTCTTCTTCTTAATCTGTTTACCTCCAGGGTCGGTTTTTCCCTCGGACTCAGCGAGGGATACTACCTCTACCGCCTCAAGGGCAGTGTCCTGGAGCGTGAGACTTTGGGTCGGGGGATACAACTGGGGAGAATGACCAGTATCTCGCCCAGGCGGCCTCACCTGCTATGCTGAACAGGGTCCTTGTCAGGGGATGGGGAAATGGGAAGGGATAGACAAGAAAGAGGAAAGGAAACGGCCGTTGCCTTAAGTTAGGTAGCATCCCGGCATTTGCCTGGAGGAAAAGTGGGAAAACACGGAAAACTACTTCGAGGATGGCTGAGGGAGGAATCGAAACCCCATATACTCAGTTGACCTCCCGAGGCTGAGTGGACCCAGTTCCAACCCTCTTACCACTTTTCAGATTTCGTGACAGAGCCGGGAATCGAACCCTGGCCTCCGGGGGTGGCAGCTAATCACACTAACCACTACACCACAGCGGCCGACTTTATTTCTTTTCAATTTTCTTTACACAGAAAGGTCTTGCGACGGCGATGGAATAGGAAAGGGCTAGGAATGGGAAGGAAGCAACTGTGGCCTTAATGAAGGTACATTTGCCTGGTGTAAAAATGGGAAACCACGGAAAACCATTTTCAGGGCTGCTGACAGTGGGGTTCGAACCCACTATCTCCTGAATGCAAGCTGATAGCTACGTGACTCAAAACAGGTGCTCGGTAATTAAATTGAGAAGAAAAACCTATAAAATGTTAGAAGAAGTGTCTTTATTTCACTTGCGTCAGAACAGTAGGTCGCATTTATCCTTTGATATGAATCACTGATGAATGTATTCCTTCTGTCCGAGTGTTCATTCATTAACGCGAACAGTAACTTTGAAAATATAAAAGCATCCCCGACACTCATTAAGAACTGGAACAAAAGTCGAGCTCAAAATACGATATGAAAGCAACCGTAAAGAAATTTTCTTTACGCTATAAATATAATGTCATAGCAGACACTGCACGGTTAGCTAGCTTTTTACAGCTGACTGCGGACAACGTTATTAACACAAGCGAGACTGGGAAATGTGTTTTGCTGCTTATCTCCGCATGAGATTGATACAGTACTTGGACACGTACGTTACGTTTACGACCGCTCGGAGCGTTACAGTTTGATTTGCTCGGTAGGTGGCGAAAACGCAGTAAAATGAAATTCATAAAAGCGGGCAATAAACAAAGCAGCCACTCATTCCCATGTGTGTACGGCGAATAAAGGTAACGAAGTAATTGATACATAAATTATCAAGAGTTACGATATGGTATGGGCATTGTTTTAAAGAAATGTCGCTCTCAGTAGTGAGAAACAAACTTGGCAAGCAAGTGACAGTTCATGAAGCGAGGAACATGGCTTTTGACTCTGAATACCTCACTCATTCGCACTACATCTTGATGATGATGATGATGATGATGATGCTTGCTGTTTTAAGGGGCCTAACATCGAAGGTCATTGGCCCCTAGCACTACGTCTTTGTTGATGATCTAGTGTCCTTGTTACTAAGGTAACTCACTAAAAAAATATAGGAATGCAACGTAATTAGACGAATGTACGCTGAAGAGGGCCAGGTAAATATTTTGCGGGATTTTCTTGAAGAGAGAAAGCTATTAATGTCCATATAAAACAGAAAAACAAACAACTAATAATAATAATAATAATAATACTGAGCTCGACAGCTGCAGTCGCTTAAGTGCGGCCAGTATTCTGGAGATAGTGGGTTCGAACCCCAGTGTCGGAATTCCTGAAGATAGTTTTCTGTCGTTTCCCATTTTCACACCAGGTGAATGCTGGGACTGTACCTTAATTAAGGCCACGGCCGCTTCCTTCCCACTCCCAGCCCTTTCCTCTCCCATCGTCGCAATAAGACCTATCTGTGTCGGTGTGACGTAAAACAACTTGTATTAATAATAATAATAATAATAATAATAATAATAATAATAATAATAATAATAATAATAATAATGGTGTGTGACCTCGGAAGAGGCCTGGTGCAGGTCTTTCTACTTGACGCTGTGTAGGCGACCTGCGTGTCTGTGAGCATGGAGGCCTACCTATGATGAATTCTAACATTGAAGACGGCCCAAGCCCTAGCCCCCGAGCCATAGGAATTAACTTACGAAAGTTAAAATCCCCGATCCGGCCGGGAATCGAGGCCGGGACCTCTTGAACCAAAGGCCAGCGTGCTATGCCATGGAGCCGGACAAACGTAAACTCGAGTCTTTATCCCGAGGTGGTCCAACTCTTTTCAGGCACACCCCAACCACATTTTAGGACAGATCAGTCCTCCTGCCGTTCTTGAATGTCTGGCAGTATCGGTATCGAACCCGGGCCTCCGAGGACAGCAGCTAATTCTGCTAACCGTTACGCTACGGAGGTGGTCAAGGAGCTAATGTTATACATATGCAGCAGTAGTGCGCAGTTCGGTCTGAAGTGCTCCGAGAGCTATCAAAACTTCGGGAGCGAAGCAAAGAGCGATGTTCGCCTGTGAGACTGGCACATGAAGTATGTAAGCGCTATAACGTCACAGCTCAGGATTATCCTTACTATATAGTGTGCTTGGCGAGAAGGGGGACTCTTTCTTTTGTATTCTTTTCAAACGGCTGTTACATGACGGATAAGGAAACAGAGAGCCGTGTTTCCAAACTTTTGTAAACGTTAACACGGTTCGAATGCTCCTAGATTGCTTAACTTCGAGAAATATTATATTTAAACGCACAACTCACGTAGCCTATATACATTTGAAAGTAATGATGATGAACATGATGAGAGATTGTTGAAATAATCACTATTGAGAACACTAAGACCGCATCTGTGGTGTAGGCGTTAGTGTCATTAGCTGCCATCCCCGGAGGCCCGGATTCGATTCCCGGCTCTGCCACGAAATTTGAAAAGTGGTACATGGGCTGGAACGGAGTCCGCTCAGCCTCGTGAGGTCAAGTGAGTGGAGTTGGGTTCGATTCCCACCTCAGCCATCCTGGAAGTGGTTTTCCGTGGTTTCTCACTTCTCCTCCAGGCAAATGACGGGATGGTACCTAACTTAAGGCCACGGTCGCTTCCTTCCCTCTTCCTTGTCTATCTCTTCCAACCTTCCCACCCCCATGCAAGGCCCCTCTTCAGCATAGCAGGTGAGGCCACCTGGGCGAGGTACTGGTCATCCTCCCCAGTTGTATCCCCCGACCCAAAGTCTGAAGCTCCAGGACACTTCCTTTGAGGCGGTAGGGGTGGGATCCCTCGCTGCGTCCGAGGGAAAAACCAACCCTAGAGGGTAAGCAGATTAAGAAGGAGAAGAAGAAGATAGATAGATAGATAGATAGATAGATAGATAGATAGATAGATAGATAGATAGATCTTCATTTCTCCTCTTCCTCCATGAGCCATCATCTCTTTTTCTTTATTATTATTATTATTATTATTATTATTATTATTATTATTATTATTAGGAGGAGGAGGAGGAGGAGACCCTTGTTCATTCCTCAGCGAGAGGTCATAGCATGACATTCCAGGTCAATGATAATCCCACTCGAAGCTGACATTTCTGGTGGGACTGGGCGTGGCTGCGGTAGGTCCAGGTTTAGGAGCACACAATTATATCGTTACAGAAGATATAAATAAGTTGTCAACGGACGTGGCACGTAACACACTGGTTCTTCATAGTATTCCAGTTATTCGATCCCTACTCTGATGCGCTGTTTTGAATGAGCAGTGGGCATACTTAAGGCAGAGGCTGATTTAGTAGTAGTAGTAGTAGTAGTAGTAGTAGTAGTAGTAGTGTGGCCTGGTCTAGAATAACAATTTAGGCCTATTCCAAATTATAGCACCATAATTCAGTAAATAACTCAAAATTCAACCCTGAAAATAGCCGTTCCTTAAGAAAAGCTTCTTCCTCTTCACTTTTATTAAATTCTACATCATTTTATTCCAAATTATCAGTGAAGTCAGATAGATTTTTCCGCCGCCAGTGTAGTGAATTGATATTTTCCGACTCATCGGGCACTCCTAGGAAACAGATTAGTAAAAGGGCATAGTTTCTACCCCGGGAGTCTCCACTATTCGACCCTCTCCCCGCCGAAAAAAAGACAAAGAGTATTCACGAATCACGGCTGTCTGCGGCTTGGTCATTCCAGCTCTGGAACTGTGGACTGTTAGATCGGCAGTGTAGTCCTGTTCGTTAAAAGTGAGAAAATGTGTGGTGCTTCATTTGATCGAGTATTTCATACGAAAGCATTGCTTTTAATCGTCCCATTCCTACTGACGTCATTGTAATGTATGTTCATTTCAGTTGGGAAAACCACTAAGACAGTCTTTCTGAGGATGTGAAAAGGCAGGTGGAGAGTGAAAACTCTCCAACCTGATTGTGACTAATGAACGCAAGCGGGCCTACCATTACAGTGAAAATTCCCTAACTCAGTCTTCATATGTTCGGTGACTTCCCCGTCGCGTTTCCAGGTTAAGGTTAAGAGCTATGCAATTTAATACAATCTTGCTCAATAGAATTCCGTATATAATGTAGAATTCCGTAGCGAAGCACGGGTACATCAGCTAGTAATTAAATAAAATAGGTCCGCCCCTGTGGTGTAGTGGTTAGTGTGATTAGCTGCCACCCCCGGAGGTTCGGGTTCGATTCCCAGCTCTGCCACGAAATTTGAAAAGTGGTACGAGGGCGGGAGGTCAACTGAGTAGAGGGTGGTTCGATTCCCACCTCAGCCATCCTCAAAGTGATTTTCCGTGGTTTCCCACTTCTCCTCCAGTCAAATGCCGGGATGTACCTAACTTAAGGCTACGGCTGCTCCCTTCCCTCTTCCTTGTCTATCTCTTCCAAACTTCCCATCCCCACACAAAGCCCCTGTTTAGCATAGCAGAGCCGCCTGGGTGAGTTAGTAGTCTTCCTTCCCAGTTGTATCCACCGACTCAAAGTGTCCCGCTCCAGAACACTGCCTTTGAGGAGGTAGAGGTGGGATCCCTCGCTGAGTCCGAGGGGAAAACCAAACCTGGACGGCAAACGGATTAAGATATTAATAAATAAATAAAATAGGCTACATAATTTTGCATTGCTACTGCGGTGACCAGAGAGGATATTAGCAGGAGTCAGGTAAGTATAACTGCACTCTTCGCGAACGATATTCTCAGTCTATTGAATTAAAATGCAATAGAAGCACATGTCTAACTCGTTTAGTCATACCCACCAGCACTGTGTAAGGAAATGGAAAAGGCTAATATGATGATTATATTCTCAGTTGTCAAAGGAGGGCAAATTATTTAGCTTTCTACGATGATAACGGAAACTTTGTATGATCACGCAGTGCATCTTCTTTATATCGAGTAGTCAAAATAAAACTACCCACAAAAATATTTATGATGCGGGATTGACCCTTGTTAATGAACAGGGAAACTGTCCATGACAGGAAATGCTGGAAATCGTGATTTCAATGCACTAATCGGTTGCTGTCACATGTCTGTGCGTGCGCCTTCTCTGTCCCGAATTAGTCGCTGTGTCATTACGTGTCAGTGAGTGAGAGGAGAAGACGTGTTTAGTGACCAGTTGAATAAAACACAAAATGGTGCTCGCGATTAAACAGCGCGTGTTCATTGTCGAGTGTTACCCGCAGCACGATTCGTCGAAAACCTGTGCGGAACTGTTTGCGCAAGGATTTAAGACTGGAAGTGTTTTGGCAAACCCTTCAGCAAAGTCTGCAATGCAAAACTTAGTAAAAAAAAAATTGCGTGAAACGAGCTCTGTAGTGAATAAAAACCGTAACTATCCAAAAAGAGTACGAACATCAGAAAGCATTGCTGGAGTGTCCGACTCGTTGGCTGAACGGTCAGCGTACTGGCCTTCGGTTTAGAAGGTCCCGAGTTCGATTCCCGGCCGGGTCGGGGATTTTAACCTTAATTGGTTAATTCCTACGGCCCGGGGGCTGGGTGTGTGTGTTGTCTTCATCATCATTTCACCCTCATCACGACGCGCAGGTCGCCTACGGGAGTCAAATAGAAAGACCTGCACCTGGCGAGCCGAACCCGTCCTGGAATATCCCGGCACTAAAAGCCATACGACATTTCATTGCCGGAGTGAAGGAAAGGCTGAAACGAAGGCCGACGAAATCTCAACGCCGTTTATCTGTGTAAGTGGGAATTAAGAGGTCATCGTGTCGAAACATTATCAGAAAGGACCTGTATATTGACGGCTCCAAGTATTAACATCGTAAATCCAAGGCTGGCCAGAATGAGTTACGATCATCGCCAAAACCATTACTTCAGTATTTTTTGCCTATATAAAAATAGTAATTCGCCTTAGTTCAGCTTTGGGGCCGATGACCTTCGATGTTAGGCCCCTTTAAACAACAAGCACCATCATTATCATCATCATCATCATCAGTTTAGCTTTACCTCTACATGTTACGTAACCTAAGGAGGATGCGTAACATTTCTTAGTCTTCTGGTTAACACCAGACTCCACTCAGCAGTTAACACTTTTGGTAGCAGCTATTGTTATTATTAGTTCAAAATCCTTATAGTCTCGAGAGTAGCCTCGCGATTCCTGGCAATCACCAGATTCCTACGCGCGGTGGGCATTGCATGGTGGGCCCACTATCCCTATTACAGTTCATTACAAATTCTTATTATTATCGTGAGTAGCCTCGCGATTCCTGGTAGTCACCAGATTCCTACGCGCGGTGGGCATTCCATGGTGGGCCCACTATCCCTATTACAGTTCATTACAAATTCTTATTATTATCGTGAGTAGCCTCGCGATTCCTGGTAGTCACCAGATTCCTACGCGCGGTGGGCATTGCATGGTGAGCTCACTATCCCTATTACAGTTCATTACAAATTCTTATTATTATCGTGAGTAGCCTCGCGATTCCTGGTAGTCACCAGATTCCTACGCGCGGTGGGCATTGCATGGTGGGCCCACTATCCCTATTACAGTTCATTACAAATTCTTATTATTATCGTGAGTAGCCTCGCGATTCCTGGTAGTCACCAGATTCCTACGCGCGGTGGGCATTCCATGGTGGGCCCACTATCCCTATTACAGTTCATTACGAATTCTTATTATTATCGTGAGTAGCCTCGCGATATCAGGCTCCACCGCGCATTGATCACTGCGTGGAGGGCCCACTATACTTATCAGAGCTTGTTCAGTACTTATAACTGTAGATTACATTTATTCACAGGGCTAATGGCTCTCCGTTAGCGAGTTGACCGTGGGCCATTTGTTTCCAAATACTACATTGTTTTGTTTAATATAATTATTATTTTGGCATTGTTCTTAAGCAGGGAAGCTTACACATTCTGTATTTACTTAGGCTATTATGGATTTGAACACTGTATTGGGCGAAGGCCTGTAAAGTTCAATAAATTCTACTTAAAAAATCCTACTATAAAAGTAGTATATCCTGCTCCCTGAAACTTAGCACCAATGAAAAATGAAATGGCGTATGGCTTTTACTGCCGGGAGATCCCAGGACGGGTTCGGCTCGCCACGTGCAGGTATTTTGAGTTGACTCCCGTAGGCGACCTGCGCGTCGTGATGAGGATGAAATGATGATGAAGACAACACATACACCCAGCCCCCGTGCCAGGGAAATTAACCAATGATGGTTAAAATTCCCGTCCCTGCCGGGAATCGAACCCGGGACCCCTGTGACCAAAGGCCAGCACGCTAACCATTTAGCCATGGAGCCGGACTTAGCAGCAATAATAGATCGTAACGTCGTCTACTAGGAGAATAACACAAATAAAATTATAACTAAAGTTAAGATGTTTGTACAGGGGTAAAATTACGATGTTAATATTTAGAACTGCCGATATGTATCCTTTCAAATTTACTGTTGTGCACATGTTAAGGCGTCGAGAAGCCAGTATCCAGTAATCGGGAGATAGTGGGTTCGAACCCCACTGTCGGCAGCCCTGAAGATGGTTTTCCGTGGTTTCCCATTTTCACACCAGGAAAATGCTGGGGCTGTACCTTAATTAAGGCCACGGCTGCTTCCTTCCCATTCCTATGCCTTTCCTATCCCATAAGACATATCTGTGTCGGTGCGATGTAAAGCAAATAGCAAAAAAAAAAAAAAAAGGCGTCGAGACGAACCTTCGCATGTTAAGTTCTATGTTTTCCGGGCCAATTTTGTTTTGCCCACCCTGTACAGTGCACAGTATATTGAACAAATCAGTGTTTCATATATAGATATAATAAATGAAATAAAAGTAGGTACCGCTACAGGTTGTAGGGCAGATTTTACTCACGAGGTATACAAGGCTGTCAATGACGATTTCCCCAGCTTCTTATAAGAAACAGCACAATAGCATGGATTATGATAGTGACTCCCTGCAGTAGTGGCGATTAGAGGGGGCGAGGGGGGTTGCAGTCCTTCCCCCACTTTGTGGAGAATACATTACATTTATTATTTCATTTCAGCCGGGAAAAACTAGGAATTATAAGAATTAATCTAACAAGCAATTTTGTCGTATCCCGGCCAACAGGTGAGACGCCGAGCGGTGAGTGGAATCACCTGATGGCTAACAACAGTACTAAAAACGAAAGGGATATAAGATGGTAATTTATAGGCGTTAGGTAAGTTGGTTGTTAAGAGTTGAAACTCATATGATTTCCTATATATGTGCGTATATTGACAGATGATGTACAAAGAATATACACGTACAATTGAAGTCGGTCACGTATTGTGACGTACTGGAACTAGCCTTCCTCAGAACGGCTACTCCAAGTAAATGCAAGTGGACTCTAAAGCATTAGAGTACCACTGAAATGCTAAAGCGATGTTAAAACCAGAGTATCGTGGAGTCTCACAGAGATTCCTCAAGCTTTAAGTTGCCAACTACGATAAAACCCAGAAGAACTCGGGCTTAAGTCGAGAATCAAAGTATGAATGGTGAATACCAAGTGTTAGCACCACCGTTCAACCTGATCTACTAAGAAATACTCTAAGTAGCGAGACCGCTTGGAGAATTGATCGCAACTCTCTAACGTGAGCGGAAGGCAAGGCTCCCAAAGCGAAGACTAATGCAATAAGACGCTTGTTCCTTCAATTACATACGTATTTAAAGGGACTAGCAATATGATATGAGGGTCTCCCCTCCTCTCAGATAAAGCCTTACTGGCTTACTATTGGTGCTACCACCTCCCCCATGTATCTCAAATCCCACACTATGCACGTGGCAATATTTATTAACATGAACTTGACTTCTCGCCCTTAAACCTATGCTCATAAAATAACTCCCCCATTTCTAATACTTGTCATCATAAACATGACACTGCGTCCCGTTTCACTTAATTGGGTCGCCCATTAATTTTAAGTATGGTATCCTTCAAACTACCCCCGTTTCTTGCCATCTCCAGACGACAGGACGTGACTTTTTAGATTTGTCCGTATCGACTTCCTCGTGAGACCTCTTGACCTCACACAACTCTGTTTTTAACTGTCATTCTATATCACCCCCAACACATGGCTGCTCCGACAGCAAGGCCAATGGATTGAGTTACCAGAATAATCACTATGTATTTCTTATGTGCTGCTACTTGATGAAGGTTCGTGTCCCTGGACATGACACCTCCCCCCTTAGGAAAGAAACTAGTTGCCACACATGCAACTGGTTTCCACCTGAGTACACGTACATACAGGGTTAATTACCGCATGTACCTTACATAGCACATTAGATTTTAGCAATATTACATTGCATTTCATAGATACACTTCAACTTATTACATTTTGACATTAATACAATTCTCTTTACCCTTCATACAATTAATGTTCATAATACATTTCACATTACAATTAACATATTTTTTCACAGTAAACCATATTGCATTAATACATCTCAATTCATATATTCCACAGTACATGTAGTACTTAATATAACATAGTTTAGATTTAACATCTAATACATATCAATTTATATGTTTCACAGTACATATAACATTTCATTTTTTTATTTCACAGTACTGATATAACTCATTTACATTTTACATTTCACATTTTACAGTGATTAATACATATCAATTTATATATGTCACAGTACATATAACACTTCATTTTTTTCATTTTACAGTACTTAATATCACTCATTTACATTTCACATTTTTTTCATTTCACATTTCACAGTAATTAACACATATCAATTTATATGCTTCACAGTACATACAACTTTACCTTCCAGCCTTCTCTGGTCGGTTTTTACTTCCGTACCAAACTCTTGGAATGGCCGGCTTCGAGATTGCAATAGCAGCTCGGTTCCCCTGACTATACTTCTTGAGTAAGTCTTACAAACTTGTGCAGTCACTGCTGACACATTATCCGTACCAAACTCATAGGAATGGACGCTTGGACCGTGCCTCTCTCGACACGTCCGAACTGTGCCTCCTTAGGCCAGTCTCACAAATTTTTGTGCAGTCATTACTGACACATAACCCGTACCAAACTCATAGGAATGGACGCTTGGGTCTTGCCTCCCTCGACAAGCCCGAACTGTGCCTCCTTAGGCCAGTCTCACAAATTCTTGTGCAGCTATTACTGACATTACCCGTACCAAACTCATAGGAATGGACGCTTGGGTCTTGCCTCCCTCGACAAGCCCGAACTGTGCCTCCTTAGGCCAGTCTCATGAAATTTTACCTTAACATAAGGTTGCCTGTTCGACTCTGCCCCTTGGCAAGTCTTTTTTTTTCGTACTTTAACAATTTTAAAGTTACATTTGTTACATTACAGCCTTAACACTGTCTTACTAGTGATTCATTACTTATACAATGGTCATTGAAATTTTTACTTTACTAATGTGGTTACGCTCCCTCTTTATTGCCTCCTTTGCTCTCTGATGAGAGACCTTTCATTAAGCTCTATACTGGAAGTAGTAAGATCTGTCATACTTCTACCCCTGCGCTCATTTACGCGCTTACCTCTTACATACTCCTGTCTATCAAAGTGCACTGTGACGTCCTCGTCTGAACAATGTGAGTTAGGACTATTAATTATAGTTTGGCGGATACATACCTTTCCGCAACACTCATCTCCTAGCTCTGACAGTTTATGAGCAAGTCTAAATCTTTTGCAACATCTTTTGCAAAAACAGCAGGAACATAATAATAACAAAATAACAGCAATTGTTCCTCCACCTATATAAGACAGAAAATTCAACTTATCCAATTTATGATTTTGCTTTAATTCATCCTCCTGTTCAAGTATTAATTTTTCAACTGCCTCTACTTTATGACTTGCTAATTTTAATTCCTCTGCATGGTGAAGCACATTTACCAACGGTATCTTTCCTTCATCCTGCAATTGACTCAATTTAGTGTTAATTCCTAAATGATCGCAACAGTCATACTGTAACAATAGATCAGGTACAAACCCTTGATCTTTGGTACTATTTGTTTTAATTACATTTGAAGATTGAATTTTTGATTTTGGTCCAAAGGCCGTACATCTATTAAACATTGTTATTATTCCTGTACCTGTTAACTTAGCATCACTTGTGTGCAACTCTTGACATACTACTGTTATTTTTACCTCCTGTGGAGCGATATAAATCCATTTATTTTCTCTTAAGGGAAACCACATTACTTCTTGTACTCTAATTACATTTTTTTGACAATCTTGTGGCATAACCTGTGCCCCTGTCAACAATTTTACTACACATTCCTCATGTGAATGAGCTAGTTTGATAGCAAACTCTTGTTTGCATACCTTAAGTTTATCATTCAACCTCTTACAATTATTAATTTGATTTTCAGTTAACATTACATAATTTTGCCTGTTCTGGTCCAAAAGAATAAATTCATTTTCACTATTAATAAAAACAAAGTTTTCTACCTCACCATTCACTCTTGTTGGGAATGGTATAACCTTAATAAGATCATATTTTACCTTATCTACCAAAGGTACCTTTACAATGTAACCAAGTATTTCTTTAGTAATGAACACTTCAATCTCTGCTATTCTAGTTATTAAATAGCCATAAGCCAGTCTCAACTCAACAGGTAATGTCATTCCTGGTGGGAAATTTTTCTGTGCCTTTGAAAACGACTTTATTATATCACTAGGACTTATAATCTGAGGTTGTAAGACTCCCTTTTGAGCCAACATTATTCCATTTAACAGAATCTCATAATGATCTTTTAATTGCGCTAAGAATCCTTGCGTGTCAATTAAATGCCTATTGACCGCGATTTCAATCTCCGTTCTCCTAAATGCGCTTTCTATTTGCTCAGTCTCATCCTTCAGATATCCCCGTATTGTTGCCATATTATCGCTTAATTCTTTTTCGTTCTTAGCGACGTCATACAATGAGCTATTCATTGATTGTAACGTACTTTTTACTACAATCATCTGTTCTTTCGAGACTTTTAACATCGACAAATTCTCTGATTCAAGATCCTTAATGTGACTTTGATAATAGGCTGCATCTCGCGAGTCTAAGGTTCCAAATAAAATTTTAGCAATACTTCCTACAAAATTAAGAACTCCTCGCTTCATTCTATTCTGATCTGAATTTTCTTTCTCCTCAGTCTTAGTTGTTTGTCTTATTAATTCACGCAAATTTTGAGTTTTATTTAATTGCATAATTAAAAGCTTTACCTCATTCTCACACGTATGTGTTAAATTTACTTCCAGTTCTGAACACAATCTCATGGTTCTCTGAATGTATTTCTTACCAATATTATACGCATCATTTAACGCTTCTAAATTTACATAAGTTACTACCTTCCATTCAGTGTTATAGAGTTGAACTTCACCTAGCTTGTCGAAATAAACCCCTGGGGTGGATTCATATGGTTGGAGCTGGAAATCAATTGCCTTTCCTCCTTTCGTAAATATCGCCATCACTGCGATCGCCGCTGCTATCAGCGCCATTGACCTGCAAGTAACAGATTTGTGTTACCTTGCGTTGCCTATAATTTATTACTGATTGTTCACAATGTATTTACATACAATTTTCCTTCTCATTTAAATATATAACTTTAATCGGTTACTGTGTACTGTAACGCGCTTCCCTCGCTTATTCATATTCAAAACGCAGTTTACTCCTGAAACTTCCTGTACTGTGTACGGGCCAACAAAGTTTGGACTTAATTTTTTGCTACGACCTCGCCTTACTGAATCATTTCTTAAAAGAACTTGGTCTCCTATCTTAAACGTTACTTCGTTTATTCTTGTATCATACTGGACTTTATTTTTCAACTTGGTTTCTATTAGAGTTTTACGTGCTACCTCGTGACTTTCTCTAAGCCTTCGAGCTAATTCCTCCACATAGCTTTCGTGTTCATTATAATTCTTCTCGTTTGGTTTTCTCTGCAATGTCCCTGGTATATTCGCCTTTCTTCCAAATACTAATTCAAATGGTGTGAAATTAGTTGACGTACTTTTCGTTGTATTGTATACAAAAATTGCCATTGAAATGAACTTATCCCAATCGTCTTGGGTTCCACATACATAGTGTCTCAAAAATTCAGCTAATACTGCATGAGACCTCTCTAAACTTCCGTTTGACTGTGGCCTAAATGCGGCAGTATGAATCTTCCTAATATTTAATAATCTACATAATTTCTTCATTACTTCGCTCAAAAAGTTGCTACCTTGGTCAGTTAATATTACACTTGTTATTCCAAATGTTCGTACTACATTGTCCATCAATGCCCTTGCAATTGTCTCTGCTTCTTGATTTTTCATTGGCACTGCTACTAAGTACTTCGATAACTGATCTTGACACGTTAAAATAAATTTGTTTCCGTCGAGTGTAAGTGGAAGTGGTCCAACCACATCTAACGCTATTTTCTCAAACACAATCCGCGGTGTGTCTGTGATTACCATACTCGCCTTCGTATCTGGCTTCGTAAACTTATTAGTTTGACATGAAGGACATGATCGAATGTATTGCTCTACATCTTTCTTCATTCCTGACCACTCAATATAATCTTTTAACCTAGCATACGTGCGTGTAATGCCTTGGTGTCCTCCAACTAAAGATGCATGAAATTCTTTCGTAATCTCTTTCTTTTCATCCTCTGTTAATTTCTCTGTGAATTTCTCATCTGTTTCCGTTTCTGAAACTTCTTCTTGTTCAACCTCATCTAATTTGTGTATTCTGCTCAGTGCGTCTGCATTTGTATTTAACTTTCCTTGTTTATAAACAACATCGAAATCGTATTCTGCTAACTTCAATCTAAATTTTAGCAATCTTGAGGTTGGATCTTGCACATTAAATACCCATTTAAGTGGTTTATGATCCGTCACTACAGTGAACTTTCGTCCTAAGACATACGGTCTAAAATACTTTACTGCAAATACAATTCCCAACATTTCCTTTTCTGTTGTTGAATAATTTCTTTCTGCCTTATTCAATACTCTAGATATGTATGCTACTGGCAAATCGCTTCCTACCTTCCCTTGCGACAATACTGCGCCTAACGCTTCATTGCTTGCATCGGTTGTTACAATAAACGGCTTCTCGAAATCTGGATATTGTAAAATCGGATACGTTATCAACTTATTCTTTAAAGTCTGAAATGCTTCCTCTTGTTTAGTTTCCCATTTATAGTCTACTTCTTTCTTTAAAAGTTCATACAGTGGTTTAGCAATTTTGCTATAATCTGGTATAAAACGTCTTTAATATCCCGATAATCCCAAAAATCCCTTAAGTTGTTTCGTGGTCGTGGGTTGAGAAAATCTCTCTTAACTTCCCCAAAACGTCGATAATTTTATTATTACCGGCATTATTAGTATTATATTATTATTATTATTATTATTATTATTATTATACTGAATCTCCAAAATAATTATATAATTTAATTTCATTTAATAAACATTTAATTCACTTTACTTCCGCTAATACGTTTGTCATTAATCTCATGAACGTCACTGACATACGTTTATTTTCAAAATTCCGATCTAATGCTGAAAATACTGTGTTTCTTGTAATATAATTAGCATAAACACTTAGTTCCATTTACTCCGCTAGTTAATCTCATGAACGTCATTTGCATAAATTTATATCAAATGCCTATCCAATACCGAAAATGTGATCTTTTCAATATCTTTTCTCTGCTTCAACTTGATAATAGCTATTGGCTAAATCAATTGTCGAGAAATAATTCGCTTTCCCTATTGAGTTACTTAACTCCGTAGTACCTGGTATAGGGTACATGCTACCGATCGTAATCTCGTTTAATTTTCTATCTAAATAAAATCTATCATTAAATTCTGGACACAATTCAAATATCCTTTCTCTATCACTCTTTAGCATATGATCTGCCCTAATTAGTTCGATTAATCTTCGAGTTCTCGATTGTGAACATTTCTGTGCGTCACTTTTTTCTACTTTCATTACGTGCGCAATTTCGTCTTTTCCTATGTCATACATAGTTTCCGTTCTCGGACGTACTTTTATTACTTTAGCTTCTCTATTTCTATTTCTATTTGATGTTTATCACCATTTACTTCTATGAATTCCTCCGTGAAATTAATTACAGAATCTTTCAATAAATCTCTACCTATCAATCCGTCTTGTGACAGCTGAAATTCATCATCTACTACATGCAATTTGCATTGAGATGTTCCCAAAGTTACCGTCGCTGTTCCACACGTGAATAGTGTTCCTTTGCTAACTCCTAGCAATTTTAATCTATCACTTGTATCTATCTTTATTTCCTTCGGTACGCATTGTTTCTTTATTACACTTATTTCTGAGCCTGTATCGATTAAAAATCGAAAAGGTCCGTGTACATCATTTATAGATAGTAAAACTGTCCCTTCATTGTTATTACACTTATTGTGTACTTGGCTTATGTGAACACTTTTAGGACCTATAACCGGCCTTGCGTCATGATCCTGTTCTAGTTTTCCGCCTGCTTATTCTCGTAACCTTTACCCTCGTAATTAGTGAATTGCTGCGGTTTACTACTTTTACAATTTTTCTCTACATGCCCTGTTCTCTTACAACGTTTACAAACTATTACTCTGCACTCTCGTGAATAGTGCCCTCCCTTATTACAATTGTAACACGTTATTGCCTTAACTTCTTTTGGTCGCATTTTAAGAAAACATGAGGATGCCGAATGTCCTTTCTTATTGCAATTACTACAATATTTATCTCTCCTAACTGATTCACCGTGCTTTTCCTTACTTGAGAGTACGGCCGACTCTTCTTGGGCCGCTACCTCAACTGCTAAACCGAAATCATCCGTAATGTTCCTACTACGGACAATCGCTTGAATGCTTTTATCAATTAATCCTTGTACAAAACATGATATCCCTAACTCTCCTATTAAATTCGCTCTATGAACTTTTGCCTCCGGTTCGACTCTCGCCGTGGCAACTTCTTTAAGTTCGCTTACCATTGCATCCATTCTCGAACCCCAAGCTATTACAGATTCATCTTTATTTTGCTGTGCTTTAAACATTTTACATGCGTAGTGATCAATAGTCCTACGCTCTCCATAATTTTCAAACAAAGCTGCCTTCGCTTTTGGCCAGCTCGTAACATCCTGTCTTACTAATAACTTGCTTCTAGCTTCGCCCGTTATTCTGGTAAGAACATATTTAAAAAACAGCGGATGTTCATCTGGTTGAACAAATTCTATTGCTGAATCTACATTTGCACAGAACTCTTTCAACCTACTCCGATTTCTCCCGTCAAAAGGATCTCCGATTAACTTGAACGCTTGATTGATATTAATATAATTGTTATCTGAATTATCACTGGCACTTCCCACTTCAGAATTAGACATACTGATTTTGAGTTTGGCTTACCTTACAATATTTGGTCTTCTACTGCGTGCTGATGGTGAGCTGACGACGTGCAGGTACGCCGGGTCGATTGCGTCTTCCTTCCTTGGACTCCTATGAATCCCTCTGCTACTCCGTGGGCCAGCCCTTACGCCTTCTTGGTTCTGCTCTCTGTCTGCTTACGGACTTCTTCTTCCTCCTACCGACCGCCCCTCAGTCTACTAGGATAGACAGCCGCTGGACTTCTTCTTTCTCCTTCGGACCGCCCCTCAGTCTACTAGGATAGACAGCCTCCGGACTTCTTCTTCTTTCTTCCGACCGCCCCTCAGTCTACTAGGATAGACAGCCGCTTAGGAAACCACCAACGCCTGGTTAAGAGTTAAACAACCCTGGATGGACGTCGAACTCAGGACCAACCCCGCAAAACTGACACCAGTTTTTCTTCTCCTGTCGTATCCCGGCCAACAGGTGAGACGCCGAGCGGTGAGTGGAATCACCTGATGGCTAACAACAGTACTAAAAACGAAAGGGATATAAGATGGTAATTTATAGGCGTTAGGTAAGTTGGTTGTTAAGAGTTGAAACTCATATGATTTCCTATATATGTGCGTATATTGACAGATGATGTACAAAGAATATACACGTACAATTGAAGTCGGTCACGTATTGTGACGTACTGGAACTAGCCTTCCTCAGAACGGCTACTCCAAGTAAATGCAAGTGGACTCTAAAGCATTAGAGTACCACTGAAATGCTAAAGCGATGTTAAAACCAGAGTATCGTGGAGTCTCACAGAGATTCCTCAAGCTTTAAGTTGCCAACTACGATAAAACCCAGAAGAACTCGGGCTTAAGTCGAGAATCAAAGTATGAATGGTGAATACCAAGTGTTAGCACCACCGTTCAACCTGATCTACTAAGAAATACTCTAAGTAGCGAGACCGCTTGGAGAATTGATCGCAACTCTCTAACGTGAGCGGAAGGCAAGGCTCCCAAAGCGAAGACTAATGCAATAAGACGCTTGTTCCTTCAATTACATACGTATTTAAAGGGACTAGCAATATGATATGAGGGTCTCCCCTCCTCTCAGATAAAGCCTTACTGGCTTACTATTGGTGCTACCACCTCCCCCATGTATCTCAAATCCCACACTATGCACGTGGCAATATTTATTAACATGAACTTGACTTCTCGCCCTTAAACCTATGCTCATAAAATAACTCCCCCATTTCTAATACTTGTCATCATAAACATGACACTGCGTCCCGTTTCACTTAATTGGGTCGCCCATTAATTTTAAGTATGGTATCCTTCAAACTACCCCCGTTTCTTGCCATCTCCAGACGACAGGACGTGACTTTTTAGATTTGTCCGTATCGACTTCCTCGTGAGACCTCTTGACCTCACACAACTCTGTTTTTAACTGTCATTCTATATCACCCCCAACACATGGCTGCTCCGACAGCAAGGCCAATGGATTGAGTTACCAGAATAATCACTATGTATTTCTTATGTGCTGCTACTTGATGAAGGTTCGTGTCCCTGGACATGACAATTTGTGTAAGCACTGTTGTCTTCTCGGCTAATTATTTTCTTTCATTATTAACAAAATTATTAGCGAAAATACGCAAAACAAGGTCGTTCGTCGTGGCTAAGCGGTTTGTATAGCGCCGCAGCAAGTAGTGGACACTTCGCATGTACTGTAAGAAAGAGTAGCAGGGGTACTTCTTTTCTTTTTTTTTTTGCCAAGGTCATGGATACTGAGATATGGTTCACCCGCTTGCCGCGCGCATTCGTCAGTCTGGTAGTTTCTTAGTGTAGTCAAATACTAACTGATTTTACCTATATAATCACGCCACACTTTTAATTGTAATACATCTGTAATATTGCTCCTTTAGTGAAAGTTGTGTTGTATGGTATTGATTCAAAATCTCAAAAACCATTATTACTGCACTTACGTTGGTAAACTGTATTCTTTTACCTCTCTGTCGAAATCCACTCACGAGCTCGATAGCTGCAGTCGAACCCCACTGTCCGCAGCCCTGAAGATGATTTTGCGTGGTTTCCCATTTTCACACCAGAAAAATGCTGGGGTTGTACCTTAATTAAGGCCACGGCCGCTTTCTTCCCACTCCTAGCCCTTTCCTGTACGCTCGTCGCCATAAGACCTATCTGTGTTGGTGTGACGTAAAGCAACTTGCAGAAATTCACTCAGAAGGCATAAAAAATTTACCATTTTGTAGGGGTTTTTTTCAATTTCGATGTATATTACCCCCCTTGCTCGCACGCCCCTGTATCCCTCAAACCCGGGCCCGGGTACTTTTTTTTTTTGCTAGGGGCTTTACGTCGCTCCGACACAGATAGGTCTTATGGCGACGATGGGATAGGAAAGGCCTAGGAGTTGGAAGGAAGCGGCCGTGGCCTTAATTAAGGTACAGCCCCAGCACTTGCCTGGTGTGAAAATGGGAAACCATGGAAAACCATCTTCAGGGCTGCCGATAGTGGGATTCGAACCTACTATCTCTCGGATGCAAGCTCACAGCCGCGCGCCTCAACGCGCACGGCCAACTCGCCCGGTCGGGTACTTTTTGTTGCCTGTACTTCTCCCCAACACACTCCCAATCACCGCTACTGACTCCCTGAATCTCACAAATTGTACTACTGTACCATCAGGGTAAGAAGAAAACAAGACTCGAGCAGTGAAATTCGGATAGTTTAGATGAAAATTAGTAGTGGTGGTGGTGGTGATAGTTACTGTTTTTAAGGAAAAGTGCAACTAGACAACCATCCCTTCTCAACACTAATCCACTAATCAGGGGAAGAAAAGAAGGCGTGAAAATGAAAGCCTTCCTTATAATCGCACTCTTAATCACGGAAGCTTGGACCGGGCGAGTTGGCCGTGCGTGTAGAGGCGCGCGGCTGTGAGCTTGCATCCGGGAGATAGTAGGTTCGAATCCCACTATCGGCAGCCCTGAAAATGGTTTTCCGTGGTTTCCCATTTTCACACCAGGCAAATGCTGGGGCTGTACCTTAATTAAGGCCACGGCCGCTTCCTTCCAACTCCTAGGCCTTTCCTCTCCCATCGTCGCCATAAGACCTATCTGTGTCGGTGCGACGTAAAGCCCCTAGCAAAAAAAAACGGAAGCTTGGATAGGAAAGATGAAATTGAGGGTTCTGACACATAAGTGGAAGAAATGCCACAGTCAACTAAGAGCCATAATTTCGTGTGGCTATTTCTAGCCGAGTGCAGCCCTTGTAGGCAGACCCTCCGACGAGGGTGGGGGGCATCTGCCATGTGTAGGTAACTGCGTGTTATTATGGTGGAGGATAGTGTTATGTGTGGTATGTATGTTGCAGGGATGTTGGGGACAGCACAAACACCCAGCCCCCGGGCCATTGGAATGAACCAATGAAGATTAAAATCCCCGACCCGGCCGGGAATCGAACCCGGGACCCTCTGAACCGAAGGTCAGTACGCTGACCATTCAGCCAACGAGTCGGACAACTAAGAGCCATGTGGACGCCGCATAAGCACTATCGCAAGTTGATAACCTCAAGGAATTATCCCTTTCAGTGCCTTTTTACGACGGATAGGGTATAAGTTACCTTAGATATATTGTATCCCAATAGGGAGCAATGCCAGAGTAAGCTAGGTTACTGTAACTGGTACTCTCAAAGCACTATCTGTGAGAACCGCGGAAGTAGGAATTACTGGCGAGCAGTTGTAAAAGTATTAACTCAGCGAAATAAAGCAGTGAATTGTAAAAGTTTATGCTGACAAAAATAAATGTTGATATACGACGGTAGCGTCAAGTGACCCTATAGTTTTGATGGGATGTCATTCTGATAACACTGCAACAGGCACATATCGCATGCAAAGGGTGGGTAACTCCATCACGCAAAGTGTTGCGTACCAGGTATAGCTACAGGTAACTCAAAACTACTCCTCTCTACATGATACTGCTGCTAGACACGACTCGCATCCATCATCTCCCCGCTGTGAGCTCGAATTCCCTCTGAAAATAATACCTCAGACATTGCTCTGGTGAATATGTAGACGTACTCAAGTTGTTATGTAAGCATGTCAAGAACAAAGCTACTGTACTCGATGTAGTCAGTAAAAAATAAAGTTGCACAGCTCACTGCAACTTGTACGTAGTTCTATTGGTACCAAATAAGAGTTTTGTCTGTACATTACTCAGAATTTTAAAATAATTGTATTTCTACATCGGTCGTATCCAGAGTAACAAGGAAATGCACTTTTTAATTTTCCTTCATGTCTGTCTGTCTGTCTGTCTGTCTGTCTGTCTGTCTGTCTGTCTGTCCGTGCGCGCATCACGAGAAAACGGATGAAGAGAATTTAATGAAAATCGGTATGAATAAGTCACTACAACCTAGGCTATAGCCTAAGTAATTGTGTTCACGCTGAGTGAAATGGTAGTTCAGGGGAATATTCTCGAATATTTCTGTTATTAGTGGTCCTATCGATAAATACTACATAACTGAAGTTATATAGTATTAAATTTTAGATCATTTATGTCTTTTATATTTTTACCGTACCGGCTTTGATAATAGAGATATTCATGAATTTGGATGTTTGTTACTCAGTCCATCAGCGCCGAGTCACGAGGAAATGGGTAAACAGATATTAATGAAAATCGGTATATAAAGTCGGGGAATAAGGAACTACAGTCTACGGAATGAATTATTTTATTTATAAGATGCCCTGTTATCACGGAGTCAGAAGAAAACTAAAAGTGAAGGCCTACAATATAGAAAGCTCATAAAATTGATCAACAACAACATCACATGGACCATTGTTTGTTGTGATGTGCTATGTGTCTTCTGCTGTCACTCGTCTCCGGTAGATGGGATTTCTGCTGCGTACCGAGTATAACAGCCTGCCTAAATACTGCCGGGAAATACCTGGAGAGTCAGATAACTTTCTTCTCTAGCATACCATTCCTCTGGTTCATACATTTTCTGATACGCCTGAAATGTAACACACTCGTTCATCATAGCATTCCAGCTATTTAGTCCCTGAACAGTGTGCACATTTAACGGAATAATGGCAGAGGAATGTTCGCGGCTGTCTGCGGTTTGGTCATTCCAGCACTGGAACTTTAGACTGTTAGATCGGCAGCGTAGTACTGTTCGTTAAAAGTGAGAAAACCGGGTGAGTTGGCCGTGCGGTTAGGGGCGCGCATCTGTGAGCTTGCATCCGGGAGATAGTGGGTTCGAATCCCACTGTCGGCTGGCCTGAAGATGGTTTTCCGTGGTTTCTCATTTTCACGCCAGGCAAATGCCGTGGCTATACCTTAATTCAGGCCACTGCTGCTTCCTTCCCACCTCTAACCCTTTCCTATCCCATCGTCGCCATAAAACCTATATGTGTCGGTGCGACGTAAAGCAAATTGTAAAACTAAAAAGCATCGGGGATTGTGGGTTATTCGTTTGATCGAGTATTTTATGTGATAACATTCCTTTTAATCCCTACATTCGTACTGACGTCGTTGTAATGATCTATGTTGACTTCAGTTGGGAAAAACCACACAGTCTTTCTGGGAATTCTGTAGCGAATCGCGGGTACATCAGGTAGTTCTCTATATAAATGCTATTTAAAATATGTTACACAGAAAACGAATGTAACACAAACAAACAGGTATAGCCTAGGGCACTCTCCGGAAATCCTTGAACTTAAATACTGAGATTCAAGACAGCCGTCCAGCCGTTTTCTCGTGAAGTTCAGACGAACATCCAAAGACAGACAAAAAATGAACTGAATTTTTTCGACTATTGAATACCTAATCCGAGATAGATACGAACTATGAGGTCAACATTCGAAGCGTAGAGACAAAATTACAATTTTATTTCTATACAGTAGACATAGGGGTTGTTCTGAGAAAGAGGTACCAATACTTAGAAACGTAGTAATGTGCACCAAAACAAGAAAGAAATATCTTACAGGCATCGGTCCTAAACTTAACATCATCAGAGAAATGAGCTAATATAACACCAGCATATCGTCTACTCTGAGATCTTTAGAAAGAAACAAATGAAGAAATAGCTTGAATATCGTGGCAGACCTCGAACAGGTCGCACACCTGGTATGGAGTAATAGCGGAATTTGGAATAAGTTTCCGTTTTATCAACTCTACGCATTGCTGTCAGCTTAAAAAGCGATCTCATGAACATAGGTCTAAAGGTATGATGTGTAATACGTAGTGACAAACAGCTGCATTCTATTTTCTCATTTGTTTATCGCCGAAGAACTCAGTGGAATGTATGCTACTCTTAGTGTTGGTAAACTATTCTGAGACGATTATTTGTTATTTTGATGCATATTATCTCATCTCTAAATTATCAAAACACCTTGTGTATTACAATTTATAATACAATAACTCACCATGGATGAATCTGAGCTTTGATGAATTTAAAATTTAAAATTGTTTAAGGAGATTGCTTGCAACTGACAAGAAAATACATTGAAAGGCGCAAAAAGTGAGAGAGCTAAAATACTTAATACGAAAGTGACAAGAGGATAGAATGTGAAGTACAATTTTATGTAAACATGAGAATGGAATTACCTGCCACAATTTACAATCATCTTCAGACCCGTGGAAATCAATTCTAACACTAATTTTGAAATAACTCACCTGCTAAACATCGACGTTCCTGCAAAATTAAATAGAAGTAAAGGATAACTTTATTATTATTATTATTATTATTATTATTATTATTATTATTATTATTATTATTATTATTTACTTAACGTTTACATTTTATGTTCATTTAGTCCAACAGTTTGAGGATCCTTTACAATATTAAGAGTGTTTAAATTCTACGCAACAGAAACTCCATCCCTAAAAATATAAATAACCGGATACAGAAACTTGATATTGACTCGGATATGAATTTCAAAGTTGGGCTGAGTAGTTTAGATGGGTGAGGCGTCTGGCCCCAACTTGGAAGGTTCGATCCTGGCTCAGTCCAGTGGTTATTTGAAGGTGCTCAAATACAGTACGCAAACCTTTTCTTGATATCAAGTTTTACGGGGATAAGGAGTAAGGAGGGAGCTCTCCCGGTTCCGGTTATACTGCCAACTGAATGGAAATGAAATCTGAATTGAATTGATAATATGATCGATCTATATGAATTTAATAAACTTTTATTATCTTAAGCCAACAACTGTGTGACACACACGTTATATAACATTTCTCGATGCGAATCTTGTTCCTAGCATGAATTCTATACCTTGGCTTTGCTGTGTAAACAACAGTACTAGTACGTAAAGTGTACGCCAGATGTCTCACGGCGATGCATAAGCAATTCATAGTTTGTGTTTCAAAGGTTGCCAATACGAATTTCGAAGATAACCGAGGTCTACCGATTCAGCACTAGGGAGCTCAGGTATCAAGAAAAGGTTCGCGTGCTGTACACTAGCCTCGTATCGGTAGATTTACTGACACGTAAAAGAACTCCTGCGGCACTGAATTCCGGGGCACCTCGGCGTCTCCAAAAACCGTAACACAACCCAGTGGGATGCAAAAGACAATCATATTATTTAGTGAATTTCAAAAATGTTAATACACTGCGCTATGACTTCTCATTCTGTTCTCTGTGTTGCATCTCTTCTTAGCAATTGCACGTAACATCTGACATATTGGTCTATACCAACTATGGTGTTCCGCTACAGTTCTTCACGTTCATTGTTTCCTGTTAACTGTTTTCCCATCATTGTTTCATTGTTTCGAAGTTTCGTATTTTATAGCAAGTTTGAGAGCATATAATTTACATCTTTATTGAATGGCACAAACGCGTACTAATACCATAATGTTATGTTATTTGACAACTAAGCAGCTTCCAATTTGAACTTCAAATTTGAAAAGATACCACTAAAATTCAAATGTCATTGTTCCATGGCGGTTAAAGGTTCTCATATCAAACACGGATATTTTTACTCGAAAGCTATTTCTGAAACTTGAATAGGATACACCACAGTGTAGAACTCAAAAAGGGATGGCATCCGTTATACGCAGAAATAGCAATAAGAAGAATACAGAAGTAAGATAAATTGAAATAGTTGGAATTGAATATGTGAGAAAGTAACATTTAATAGAAATTTTACCAACTAAGAGATAGATTTTTTTTTTTTTTTTTTTTTTTTTTTTTTTTTACAATCTGCTTTACACCGCATCGACACAGATAGATCTTATGGCTACGATGGGATGGGAAAGGCTTAGGAGCGGGAAGCAAGGGGCAGTGACCTTAATTAAGGTACAACCCCAGCATTTTCGTGGTGTGAAAATCTGAAACCACGGAAACCATTTCCAGGGCTGCCGACAGTGGGGTTCGAACCGACTATCTCCCGGATGCAAGCTCACAGCTGCGCGCCCCAAACCGTACGGACAACTCGCCCAGTGAGAGAGATTTCAAGACACATAGTGGGATATTCAAAACTTGTTGATACAATCCTGGAGCGAGTCATGTGGAATAGAAATTGAAGGCTCTTTATAAAAAGGTATTTCGCGATATCGTAAAATGTGCATTCATAGCCATGTGCTCTAATACAGCACGTGTTTACAAGCAAAGCGTATTAAGTCACTTTCTGAGTTTTTGGCATATTTGCACTGCCTTATGAGACTTTTCTGCTCTACTCACTGGTAATATCCATTACGTCGTACGGCACCATTTTGCTCATTGATTTTTCTAATTTGCATTTCCTTGCCAAATAACTAAAAAGAAAATGCATTCAGGCAAACTAAATTAATAAAATTTTCAGTTACAGGGCACTATTCTAGATGCTGCAACATTTGCATCATTTTAAAGATACATACGGTATTCTAATTCTTATTTTTATTCTGAAAGTAGCTATTAGCAATGAAAGTCTGAAAACATTCAAACCTCTTTTTCTCAGAATAATATTTTTCACTGAATGCGTTTTGCTTGTTAAACCACGACATGTGACGTGTGAAAAGCTGGAGACACAAGTGGAGAGACTCAGGGCTACGGTGGCTATTGGTGACTCATCTACTGTAAGTGTGCTTTCGCTAAGTTTCTGAGCAAAAATTATAGTACAGAACTTCATTAAGAATGTGGGTCATGAATTCAGATCCTTGATCCCAATAATCACAGTTGCATGAACTCTTACAGGCACCGCCAATAAACACATTTACAAATGCATATGTCTTATGGACAAGATTTTTATTAAATTTGAATGAATCAGCAGAACAAAATAAGTTATCAGCTATAGTGGCAAAAGAAAAGAAGCCCTAAGTTAACCAATGAATACATGCCATCAATACGTGATACATGTTTGTCCTAGAATATAATATAAAAGAACTCCTGCTGGACAAAATTCCGGCACCTCGGCGTCTCCTAAAAACCGTGAAATTAGTTAGAGGGACGTAAAGTAAACAGCATTATAAAAGAATATAACACTGTATAACATCTGCGACAAAAATTATATTTTGAAAAATGGCTATAAATGTTTATTAGGTTTAATTATATTTTTAATGTATTAATAGAACTAATATGATAATAAAATTCAAATGCATGTATCAAACAGCAATTTGGATTGCAACAAATAATGAATACTCTCCCGTCACTTTCAATTGATTCGAAACTATGGGATGGGAGTATTCTGTTATATTAGATTATATTCTATACATCAGGTATATGGAGACTTTCGGTAGCCAAATAATTGTTGGATCTCAGAGAATGCTCTCTAAATGCGTTTCTCATTTGTGTTTCAGATGCACGCTGTGGGTCTTCATTCGGCGCTGGCCATCAAGCGACAGCGCAAACGTCGTGATGAGCAGAAGCGAGCCAAGGAACGTCGTTACAGTACACAATCGACTGAAAGTGGTTTCACCAGCCCTCACAACAGTATGGGCAGCCTCGATCGCCACCACCATCGTCGAGGTCGTCGCTCGGGGGGTGTCAAGTCTGGGGAGGATGTGGGCTCCAAAGTCGTTACCAGTATCGGGATGCTCCACATTGGCGTGGTGTTCCTGGTACTAGGCGCCTTTCTGCTCGTATCCGGCCTCCTCCCTGGCGATATCAGCAGCTGGAGCTCTATGTCTTCTGCTGGCTGGTTGAATGAGTTAGTCATCACAGGAGCTTTTGCTTTTGCTCTCGGTTTATTCCTCATCATCCTCAATCGCATTATTTCCAAGAAAGAAGAGGATGACCTCAACGAGTATGTACAGAGTCAGTTGACAAGATCGAAATCTGGACACCGGTTAGTTCGTGATGTAGAAACTGGCTGCCTCACCACCAAACATCAACAACGAGCGAAACTTGATGGTGGTGACGAGGAGGCTGAACCAATTGCTATCCATTCGCCCTCTCTGAAATCCCCTCCCCCAGCTTATTCCGCCTCGCACCAACATACGCTCATGATGATGGCAATGGAAGGCGAGCAGCCAGGTCTACCACTAACACTGGAACAGATCGAAGAAGAATCCGAGAAAGGAGAGGAAGAATCGCGTGCTATGGATAGTTACAACAAGGAAGCTTTCTCTAATGGCTCCACGACTGGAGGAAGTCTGAGCCCAAACTCACCAGATGAAACCCAAGTATTACTCGCTGGGCAAGCACAATACCTTAACACTTCCAAAATTTGAGAACACGACCTGTACGATCCTTATGCTGGCCATAAAACTATGAGAGATTTTCATGAGCCATTTCCCACTCGTTTCCATGTTGCACCATTAGAAGTGGCGCATGTTAAGACCTCCAGACTATAAACGAGCCAAGGCATTTAGGATTGTACGGTAAAAGCATTTTAGACATCCCTTAAAAGAAGGAAATTTACCCTCTTCAGATACAATTAATCAACAAGCATAAGATTATTCTATTCCTAAATCATGGATATCTAACAACAATACACGCAAAATAAATGACATTCCAAGATATTTTCATTGTATTCCTATCCAATCATTTTACAATTTAACCTAAGTGAAATGAATGTTCGCATGAACAAAAGTGACTCTGAGAGTTTTATTTTCATCATCAGTCTCGAAGAAATGAGAATTGTACCTTGAAAGCAAGTTCAATTGGCATTCAGCGTGACAAAATTGTACTCTGGAGTGAGATATCAGTTAACATTACAAATGTTAGAAGATTTAAAATATACAGAGTTAATGTTACTCTCTCAGATAAGATAAAAATGTGTACCCTACAAAAAGAGACTAGTCATAAGTTCACACTCTGTCCGCCTCCGTAGCGTAACGGTTAGTGTTATTAGCTGCCGTCCTCGGGGGCCCGGGTTCGATTCCCGGTACTGCCAGGAATTTAAGAATGGCAGGAGGGCTGGTATGTGGTTCAAATGGTACACGCAGCTCACCTCCAATGGGGGTGTGCCTGAAAAGAGCTGCACCACCTCGGGATGAGGACACGAGTTTACTTTACTTTACTTTAGTTCACACTCTAGACGTGACAAAATATTTTCTAAACAGCGACAATCTATTATACAAACAATATTCATACATTTCAGAAAGTGAAGCCTTTCTATAAAATGCCAAATTGCAACTTAATTGCATCAGTAATCAAGAGGTTAACATTTCGTTAACAAGTATAATCTCTAAATTAAGTTATTACGAACTCAGATTTTTATGTAACAGATCCTTCCGCAAATATAATATATTTCTATATATAAGCTGGTGATTTAAATCCAAGAATATCGTCATAGCATACATTATCAAGGTGAACTTGTCATTAGTTTAAAATATCTCGTTTCTAACACTGTTACAGTATAACTAACCATAGTGACGATGGGAATGCCCGAAGTATGGAAGAAAACTAATGAATGAAAAATATATACGAGAGAAATTCGTTATTTGATTTCTACTAAGAAGATACTGCATGAACTTTGAGTTCATATTAAAGGATAGAGTGCTGGAAAATTTAATATCATAGATTATCAGCATTTATCAAGAAGAACGTATATACAAAGAAAATTTTCAAACTAGTAGTAATCTTAGCAAATCATTCAAACTGTGCCAAATATTATTGACAGTATATTTAAAATGAATTAGCTAAATATTACTTTACAGTTTAAATCCAGGAGTACAGATCCCTTAAAATCCAAAATATTTCTGAAAAATTACGTACACTTCAATACATAAGATGTGGTGATTTAACTATTATTCCGAAATAACGAAATATCTAATATCACCTTTAAAATTGTCTACCTATTAACGCAAAATTAAAATAGTACTTTTATCAAATTATAGATATTCTGCACGTTCATTCTTTGATTCTGTACTCAAATATACTATCATGTAAGTAAATTAATTAACCTGGTGGCTGTAATCATCACACTATCGCGAAATATTGAACCTGAGAGTGGTAAACACTACTTATACTCGTACGTATAGTTTGAGCTAAGGGACTGCTACAATTAATCAATAATTCACTCTTCTTCGTGCATTTGTAGTGAGAGTTCAGGTAATCACAGATTTTGCAGATTATATTTGGTACAGTTTGTATGTTTAAAGGGTTCTCACATAAGTGATATCTCGACGTAATGAACATTACTTAAATATGAATTTATCATAGCCTTTTTATGTATTATTTAGTGTATATACCTAACAAAGTACTTGACAGTTAATTTTCATTCCAATGTGAATGAGCTCTAACCTGGTTCACCATACTGAAAGTATTTGGTATGAAGATTTGAGTGAAAAACTATTCATCGTATTTTTATATTTATACTTATGTGGTGTTTTGTACAAATGTGTTCATTATGTTACACTTCAGAATTAAGTTTGAAGAATGGTGTGTTTTCTAACTTTTGATATGGTATTTTATCTCAGCTTCTTGCGAGCTTCTGCATTCTACTGCACTTTATACTCACAAAGCATGTGCTTCGCATTGCAAACAGGAACTAGGTATATGCTTGCTCGCTAGCTATTGCGGAATGCCTTATTGTTATTTCATTTATCTTAAAGTGATCTTACTTGTTACAATACTTGTTAGACCCAATGTATGTATTTAACATTTCATTATTATTTAAAACGACAGGAAAGAAATGTATTCATTTAAATACATTTATTCCAGAAAATTCTATATTTTAAATACGTTACCTGGTTATAGATATATGTTAATTAAGAAAAGTATTAAATTGTGAAATACTTTCTTTAAATAATTTTGAATTTCTTCTTCTTCTTTACTCGTTCCTCTTTGATAGTTTTACAAAACCAACACACTAGGATTTCCGAAAACAAAATATTTTCGTCATACCATGTAGTTATGAAGCTGATTAAAGAAAAGATTAAAGAAAATTAAGATTCGAATATATGTAACGAGTTACATTTTTCCTGTTTTTACTCTGAAATGAAACGCAAACTTTCATAAATAACCCATCCAAATTTCATAAGAACTTATTAGAGAAAAACTGAAAGGTATTAAGTAACGAACATTCAATTAATCATCTGTATAGTACAGGTAATGAACAAATTATTGGTGAAAATTTTCAGATAAGTACTACTGCTCAAGCTGACTTTAAGAGTCCTGTTAATAAGGCACATATTTGTTATATCCACATAGTAAGCATGATTTCGAAATACAGTAGAGGAACTGAAAAATACACAGCTGGAACTGTATCGATAATACAGCAGAAAATAACATGTTGGCTCAGTACTTTTAGTAAATATTTCACTGAGAATTTTAATAGAGTCCCGGAAAATTGTCTCTCGGTAACTTGATATTCCGTAAACGTGGACATCTGCAAGTTTATTTTTCATAGCAGGGGAATCATTAGATTAGTATTGATATTTTATTTCTGTATACATACCGCTTGAGTAGTGTGACTATGGGCAGTCATCTGTCGAACAAACTGTCCTGTCTAACCCTGGGTCGCAGATTTAGTAGATGAGACAACTCGCGTCAATTACTCATCACTCACTGCATCTCTTTCTATTTTTCTAGTCATTATGGGGCGGGCATTCCACGGAGAAATGAATTGTAAATATCAAATGGCATGCAGTACCTGCGAGAATTAACATCTTTCAGTTAAACTTTCCGTGGTTTGTCCTTGCCATTTCTAAGTGAAATGTTGTGCTAGAAAGCTTTTAAGCTCAGTGCTGTGTTGTTCTATCAGTGCAAATGTCGAGTGATAATAAGAGGAAACAAAACAATGTAACTAAACTGGGTGCGTTAAAGACTAAATACCCATTCGCATGTTTTATTTATTTTTAATTGATTTAGATTAAATTTTACAATTTGTTTCGGCCTTTACATATCTTTTCAATATAAAACCTGAAGTGAGTTTTATCTAACCCTTCCACGAGTCCATTTTTGCAAATCGACACCCTCTCAGTCCACATTAGGTCGAGCCTGTGAGCTCAACTGTGTCATGATATTAATCATTCATTCTTAGTTTGAATGATTCCCTTAAAATTAAAGTACCGGTACCAAGTAAAATCTCTATCCTATGAACATCAGTTTTATGTCGCACTGACTTTTCCAATGATACCGCGAACATCTGAAAACTGAAAGTAGTCTCTGTCACATCTAGCCAATGCGGGACACACAAGTACCTGATTCTTCATTCAAATTATCCCCGATTTCCTTACGATACTCTAGTAAATTAAAATGCATCTTCCTTTGTTTAAATTGATACTTTCACAGACGTAAAATTACAGGAAACACAAAAGTTTCAAAGCACAGTTAGTCTAAAATTCCAGGGAGATGCCTTAAAGAAAAATTAGAACGGTTCATGTTACGCAAATTCAGTGAATCCTGAATTTGATGAGCGCTGTTAATAGAGCAAACATTGGATAAATCCGCAGAGTAAGCATGATCTCGAAGTATGGTAGATAGACAGAAAAATATAATACTGAAGCTTTATCGACACAGAGAGTTCAGAATATTTAAGTAAATTATATATTTGGTTCAGTATACAGAGGCTCAAGCCCGAAAGAAGTCTCAATCGCATCTAGCCAAGGCTCCAGTGTGTGACCTACAGAGACCTGATTTCTCATCCAAATTATCCAATTTCTCCATTTTCTGCTTATGACAATCTAATAAATTGAAGCATGTATTTCTTTGTTCAGACTGAGACTTTCATGGTCTAGAATAATAGACATAAAATTTCAGGTACAGGAGAGAATGAATTTCGAAGTAAGAAATGTGAACATGGAGGACACGGGAGAGAACTAAATATAGTTTCTATCGTTCCACACGATAGGAAGTAAGAAGGATCATGACATCAGCCCATTTGTTAGCCTTAACATGGTAGGGTTAGGTAAACGATTACCGCAAATGGATGTGTCGCGAATATAATCTTAAGTAGTGATAAAAACAGTAATTTTCAAATGTTTTTAAATGACCTGTGTAAAGATGATCTATTATTATTATTATTATTAAACATTTTTGAAAATGTATTACCCAAAGAAATTTAGATAAATATATCTGTTTATAATATTATCAAGCTTTTGATCAGAGCAGTGTAAGTCATTAGTCCATTAAAAATAACTACACAAAAAATTAAGACTTCCAATTTTTAAGTCATCTGGCTGTTTTAACAATATATTTAACTAAGCGCGATATAAATACATTCACAAAGCATTCAAGAGCTGAATTAATGTGAATGAGGCATTTTAAGAATCTAGACTATTATTGTTATTATCCACATACTTGCAATCGGTTTAGCTCGATAAAAGGGCCCCAAGCAAATTTGTCTAGGTTTTGAAGTTGAAAATACTCCTCAGTGTTAAAATAATTTCCATTTGAAATAAATTCTCTTTCATACGTGATTGGTAGTACGTCAGTATGATAAATATATTGTCACTAATTCGAATTTCCTCCTTATAACGATGCTGCAATAGTAATTAGGCATGACGACGTATTTTAATCACGTTAAAGAATTCTTGGCATTCCGTACCTTCCGTTTAAAGGAAGATATATTTTTAAAATATGCATTATATAATTTACACTTGAAGAACCTCAATATTGACACATTAAATTAATATCGCACATATTAATATAACACTGTAACATTGTAATCATATGCCTAGTTCCAGACTGTTAAAGGGCTTTAGTCACTTACTGCACATAAGATGAACTAGTTGTAGATATAGACTAAATCAACATCTTCATATATCTAACTTAACAATTCTATTTCTAAATGACTTTTAAATTTCTTGAGATGAAGCTTTTCTACTACATATATACTGTATATTCAATTATAATATCGTGCAGTCATATCTTAAAGTTACCTGTTCAATTTCTTAGTATCTTAAAACAACTGATATGGAGGATATATTCACAACTATAATACTTACAAAACAATTAATTGACACTATTCACTATACCGTTCTTTTCAAAATTTAAAACAATGTAAATAAACTCATATTTTGCTACATATTTTTACAAATTATTTGAAGATACGTGCCATAATACAAATTATTCAAGGTTATAGCTTAAGAATATAAAACTATTAGTAACAATGTATGGTATTAGAAAATGCAAATCGAGATCTTATTTCAGTTCAATGGTGTTTGATGTTACATCTTCTTAAATAGATATTAGATACATTTAATAAACACGAAGTTATAAAGAGGTGATCTGAATGTATGATTTGTTCTAAGCTGTACTTAATCTGGGGTAAATATCAAGATAATCAGTTTGTCCATTGATTAGAAAGTAAGCTATAGAATAATAGCTATTTTTGTATCTTTGCACACACACACACGCTCATATACATACACAGAGAGACAGAAGAAAGGATTTTTACTCAAGAGTAAGCATGGAAATGAATCTAAATGTAATGTTTGTTTACAGCAACCACAAAAAGTTTATATATAATACAGTAAATCATTGTGTGAATATGTTACTCTACCTCAGTGGTAAGAACCTCCCGTGGATATAAACAGTAATCTACAGATGAGAAAATTACACAAACTAGAATACAAGTAAAAATATGTCTTATTCATTGTACATAAGTCGAAAAACTATGAAATATATACTATCTGTACTACTGAGATTTGACAATTAGGATAAACTATCCACGACTTAATATTTTAAAAAGCGGAAGCACAAAAATGAATGCGTAGACGAATAATATTAACCGATGAACAGTCAGGTTATTGACTAATTTTATACTTGATACATGCTTACATGCTTCTAACATGAAGAGCATATGTACAGAGATATAATGGATTTTCATGCTTGTAAATTGAAATATCTTCAAAGTATATTATTTAATAAATAATTAAATGTAGTATATTATCATTCCAAGACTTGATATTCTATACAAAGAGACAGTGATTGAAATGAGCCCCACATAGTAATTAATGTCTCAAGTTCAACATTTTATGTCCATATTAACATGAGGAACTTCGAGTGTCCTTCATTTATAAATGAACGACAAATTTTCCCACACACTCGATTTAAATAATCCTGCGGCTCAAGAAGCTTTTAAGAATGCGTGGCAATGGTGCAAACTAAAAAGCAGATTCGTAAATTCAAAGCTAGACAACCATTGTATGGTGAATTATTGTCGTGTGACCTTTCCAGAAGACTGATAAAATGTATTGGACTGTTGTATGATACGCTTCCTAAGAAGCCTAGTTGAAGGGCAACACAATAGAGGTTTTAACCGTGTTAATGAGTCTTTTTGTTTATATAACGATAGGTATTTATGATATTTGACAACATTCCCACCGCGCTTCTCTTCGGGAAGCATACAGTGAGCTAATTAGTGTTTATAATGCACATAACACGACAAGTAAGTTAAACATTTCAAAAAACATAAAATTTGTATATATGGAGTTTTTACACCGTCTTATGAATTTAAATTTTTCGCATAACCTTTTAATGATTTACGAATATGTTACCCATGTGTTTTATTATTCTCAATTTCGAAAATAATAGTTTGGATATTCTAAACAAGCGCCTCTTTTGTATCGAATTAATTCAATCTGGGTTACTTCCAATTTAAATGCCAAATATTACGTTATTAACAGTAAAGACTTGAAATGAAATCCAAACTTGTACAGTAATAATTTCAGGAAAACACTTACTTACAATGGCGTCATTTAATATACATGAGACGTTGTACTTATAAATCTACACCAAAAATATTATAAACCTCAGAGCGTAATCAACCATGTTAAAAATGTTCGATTATATTATTTCTGTCACTTAATGTTCCATGCTAAAATCAGTTCGTTTCAAATTCAGAAAAGACTTACATTTTCAAAAATGAATGTTAATAAAGAGTTAGCGATTGTAATTGATTTTTTACCAGAAATTTTAATGAGCTGATACTTCGTGTGTATGTGTTTTCGTATTAATGAACGTACTTTATAAAAAGTATTTTCATTCGCCTTAATGAATTTCAAGTTATCCCCCTCCTCTGAAGTTTAAATGCAGTCTGATTATCAATCTGTCCGAATCACACTGACCTTTACTGCGCTGTATCATTTCTATTTCTTAACACAACAAATTCATATCACAATCATTAAGTGTTTACTCCCCATCACCGTTATTCCCACTGATTTTATGATTCCAGTTTTGTAATCTGGGTCGCTGTTATCATTAAAAGATATTTGATTATACTTATTAACTGTGAAAAGGCTTTTCTCCCTTGAATTGCAATATGTAACAATCGTTTCTGCGAAAACGCCCAAGTGGTTTCATTGCTTAAGGAGAATTAATACACTCCTTTACACTTTTTCATGCAATATCTTACATCCCATTGCACTTTTTACTTTATGTTCTTCATCATAATTAATCAGAATATAAAACAAACTATGTTGTGCTTCTATGAGTCAGCATCGTAACGGTTGTTTATATCATATCGTGTTGTGTGTATATATCAATCAATCCTAAATGTAGATATTTTGTCGCAGATGTTTTAAAATCGCCTTGTATTAGAAATAAAGAATGTTTCATGATATTCAAATACATATTTGAAAATTATTTGTTTCAATGACCAGAAATGTTATATATTCTGATACGACTTACGTTACTGATTGATGTCAGTATGAAAGTTCAATGGTATAAAAATTTTCTATTATATAAATAACTTATTATTACTAGCCTTCAATTCTATGCTTGATAATACCTATCGAATGTATATACGTTTCAATAAGTTACTCTACTTTCATACGCCAAAGTACATTATATCCATTTAGATAAATATAAGTGTGTCCTACATATACGTGTTGTTATTGCTCTAAACTTATGAAACATTCTTTAAAGGGTACAGAAGCACAAAAGCACAAGTTCACTTTATTTTGTAAGTTTTAGATCATAGCCACGTATTCGCTGACACCATATATTCTTATCAGTGTACTACAATTAATTCGAGAAATATTTAACAAATAACGTGCAGTTATGATTTGTGCACGGTATAATTTGTATTTTATAGCAGTCTAAAATTAAATAAAATTCAAACTCGGGTTAGGGAATAATAATTTCAAGTCATTTCCCTTAAAACGATCTTCTCGAATTTGATTTCCAAGTGTGCAGAATATGTGTGCTGTGGTCTATCGAAACAAAAGTTTAACCTCGAATTTGTTTGGAAAAGACTAAATCGTTTTACCGTCTTAAGTTCCTTTATCTCATTTAGGTGTTTAGATGAAGCTTCCTGCTAACGATATTATATCAAATCTCTGAATAAGGCAGGATATTTTATAAAGATTTTTTCTTACATGTAACGTTATTGCAATTCAGTCCAATGTAACATTGTGATAATTTACTAAAGAATACTAATTGTACACTTACAAAGTCTATACTACCAAAATGATTTACAAATTATGCAATGAATAATTGAAGAGTAGGATAATGATGGCATGGGGCACTAACAACAAGTTATCAGTCACGAAATAGCTTTTAAAACTAATCGATTAAATTAGAATCGAACGTATCCTAGCAATGACAATTTATTATGCAATATATGGTACTTCAATTAATGCTAAATGAATCATTACTCTAATTTTTGTCTCCCTGTACTCGAATTCTCCCGTCTCTGAAAACTATTTCATTTCATAAATTTAGATTATCAATAATGTTAAACTTTTATGGCCCGTTTTAAAAATGTAAAATATAAATCTGATTTCCATTTGACACAAACTTTCTAAAAGTACATTTCTTATCCATTATGTTTAGAATATTGTAATAACCAATTTTTTTCTAGAAATCATCCTCAAAGGTTCCTCCTTTTTCAAGTTTGAATATGAGCACTCTGGTATCATAACTGACTTTCAATTACTTTCTAGAATCATTGGATTACTCTCTTGGAAATTTATCCTTTTGTAAACAAGTAACCGAATCGTATTTAAATAATAGAACTGTGCTCCGTTATATCATTATCTTATTCCATCATGTCTGAACTTTATTTTCATGTATGCTATTGCAAGCTACAATGCATGTGCTGGACTGGAAATATAGTCGAGTTGGACTTTGAGCAGTGACTTGTGACATTACTGAGGAAGAATGAAGCATGTCGAATGACGTTTTTTCTGTCATTCCTGGATGCAACTCTTTATACACTATTCCTTTCTTATGGTGATCTGCCATATGACTAATGTAATGTGGTCATTAATATTGTTTTTCTATGACTTTTGTATATACGTGCATATTGCTTTCTATTAATAAAGAATATATGACGTGAGTTATTGTTTCTTTTAGAAAATTAACTAGACTAGTTTTATGATTCTGTCTGCATAATTCATCTGCAATATGAAAACACTTCCCTTCATATTAACCTAACATCTAAAGTAACCAAATGACTGGAAAGTATACCTTGCTGAGATATTATATCGTTGTAAATTCAACCTAAGTTTTTCAAAAATGTGATTACATTTTGAACCTATATCTTAGCTGAGAATTCATACAAGTAGAGCTTGTTGATACAATTTCACAAATCAAATAGGACGTCATACTGAATCCAGATTATTTCTTAACAGAAATACTCCTGCACTGAAGCACATCTCATCGGCTGAGAGCTATGTTGCATCTTCAAGAAATTTGCATGTCATGCTAAAGAGAGTGGTTTTATGAGCTTATTTTGACTTTGCGTTGGCCAATGAAGATGAATGGCAGTGCGTAATATTCTAAGAATAAATTATCTCGTGATCTGAAATATGTCGTTATTTTAGGTTGAATTCCTTATGACGCCCACTACGAATACGAATCGTTGTAATTTAAATCAAACGTGTAATATGTTTCTGTTCTATTATTGTATCAAAAAGTTCCACTCTAGAAATTTAATATTTACGAAATAATTTTACCTTCAACTAAGGTGAAAAATATGTATCATGCTTTGCTCTTCGGTACAGCCAAATCGTAATAGCTGGAGTCGTTCTTATTCTATGTGTTACATTTCATTTCAGTGTATTTCATAGAGAACGTAAAAATATGTTAAGCCCTAAATACTTCTTCTCATGAAAAGCTATCATTTACGTCAATCACAGCTTAAACATAAATTGATCAACATGTCAAACACTCGCCAATAATTATTTTATTCTAAATATCAGTAATAATCTTTCATATGTTGACAATTTCTGATCAATTGTCTGAGTCTAAAATAGTTTACAGGCTATTCAGCCCATGGCTCTAGTGACCAGTCCAGTATAAGAAAATCAGGAACTTAAACTAATTTACAGGTGTTTATTGCCACATTGGTTGGATCCTGCGATCCATCTCCCTTATCTACTGTTAAAGGGAAACGGTAAAAACATATGACATAAAAATGACGTGAACAAGGCAATATGATGCCAAAGGCAGTATAATATATCCCATGGATATGAACCACCTGTCCAGCGCTTAAACGCTTTAAATTACCCTTGACGCTACACTCTTGCAGTACCGTCAAGTAAGAGAATGTTGATTACCAAGTCTATAAATACTATATTAAATATCTCGGACGAAATGGAAGAAAATTAGAGCTTACAAAGATGAAATCATCGTTGGGTTAATACGAAAACCACAACACAAAATGAAAATGTCACAATACAAGAACTTCTCCAAGCAATTAGTGAAAGTTATTGAAAGGAGCGCATTATCGCTATTGCTTTAAGCTTCATTGCACTTTCTTATCCTTAATCTTCTTTGTATTCAAGCATGCTCAACTCTGCAATATTAGTTTATCTAACACGAAAAACTCAACAGAAGTTGGTAAAACTAGAGCTATGTCCATGGACAACCAACGTCTGCTTTCAGAATCCTGCATTCACATTTTCTAGAGTTACAGTATTAATACAATGAACCTATCACATGGATCACCGTGAATTTCGAGGTACTGGCTAAAATTTTTAATTAAAAGGAAATGTTTCACGTAGTACTTTGATAATAATCCCGAGTAAAGGACACAATAGGTCAGAGATACAATTAAACCACACTAAGGGAATCGCTCACTAATAATAATTGGACACCTCTGTCTGTTTTATTACATTACATACCCTTCCTAGTACATTATCGTCGTTGTGTCTGAGAAAAGAGCTTAGAAATTTGGCCGGTAAGTTTTGTCATCTAATGTTCAACATTGTACGAGTTATCTTAGTGAATCGTCGTTTTCTATTATTTAGGACAATGTGCTGCGGGTCAGTGTTTTTCCGACATCATCATAACATAGTGTTTTCGCAGACGCAATGGCAATGTAGCCACATTAAAATTCCTATCCAAAATTTCGTCATTATGTAATAACTGAGTTGATCATTATTTATAGGGGGTGTAAAACTGGGCAGCTATCCCCTCTTAATCTAAAGAAAACTAGAAGAAGTCCAAACCGCCGAAGGTGGAGGATGTCAGTCAAAGAACTGAGAGCACCGTGACGGGTGTGAGAATGAAATACAACCTAATTTTACAGCCTCTAAGGTTTACGGCTTTCAGTCACCTATTACGATAGGCATGGGATACCATGGATTTATTCTACTGTACCCTATTAGATCACAGAGGATTTCTCAAAAAGCCACCTCTGTGGTTAATGTGGGCGGTGGTGGAAGTAGTACAAGGTGACCAGCCTCTCATAAGTCTAATCATGGGAAAAAAAGAACTAGCTCCACCATTTTGAGAAGTAATTTATATTAGTGAAAGGACATAAGAGGTGTGAAAATGACAAACTTCTTAAGTCACGCAAGCCTAGCAATATAAAGAAAAGTTTACCACCGGAGGTCAGATAGGGAAGAAGAAAGTTAGGAGACCAACACAATTAAATGTAAACAATGGCAGATGCAGCTAAGGGCTCTGTGGTCATCACCTCACACTCCCAAATAATCAAACCCTGGGGGAATCTGTGGGTAAGTAGTATAGATTTGGCTTCATGTTCTTTTCACTATGGTTTCAAGTTTATTTCCACGATGCACATATCGTCATGAGAAGAGAACGTTGGCGGTGGTGGTTGGTAGCGGTGGTATTGGTTGGTATTATAAGGGAAAAATCAACGTGATCATCATCATTATCATCCCCAAAGAAGAGAATGCTGAGAACACGCATCGTCGTCATACGGCATAATAAATCGCGGAAACTCACAAAGGTAGAGTACGAGATATCTCTACTGAAAATAAACCCACTATATTATCATTTAAACTGTGCTGCACCGAAAAATCGTCATCCAGCAATCAAAATATTGTATTATTATTATTATTATTATTATTATTATTTTAATGGGCCTAACATGTAGATATCGGCCCCTTACCAACGTAAGTAAAGAGTGATAACATCTATTACAAAGTCTTCAGAAGACTAATTTTAGTGATATCTTCTATCCAGTTAAATCTATGCGGTCAAATATCTGTATTAACACTGCTTTCCGCTGAAAAACTCTGCATGCAGCTTTGCGCATTAATCATTTGTGACTTTAAGTAAATTATTACCATTCCACTAATATTGGTTTCTCATATTACACGAAAAACTTCAGCTTCTTGGTTTTATAATGCATTTTCCTATTGTGTGCATTAAAATTTAATATATAAGATATTATTTTTAACATTAGCTCTAAATACATATCTAAACATACTATTACTTTACAGATGGAGATATTCATCGTCACACGTAACATCGCTTATGTTCCATTACGCGATATAAGTTAAAATTATATTCTAAAATAACTTTATTATCATTATCAAATATTAATTTGTTATATGCAATAATTTAGATAAATGTATATGAATGTCACACCTCTCTGTATCGTAAAGTAGCATTTTTGTTCCAAGAATGGTCAATGTCTAGGAAGTCCTTATACAATATTTTAACTCCTTTGGACTTACTGAACTGTTCAATACTTCAAGCATAGGAGAAAGTTTCTGCATGCACCATTACTGATTATGAAACAATCAGTATAAATTGATTGAAATAATTGTGTCCATATTCTCAACACTTTACATTCTCCTTCCATACGTGCAATGTTACTGGATTCTAGAATTTTTACATATCTGTGAAAAAGAAGTGAGGAACATTCTTATCAAGAACCTGAGAAAAAATAGGATTGGTAAGTTTTCCGTATTTTTAATGAATCAATATAAAAGTATAAAAATGCATACATATATTGAACAATATGTTGATAACTATTCCTGTCTACAAACAATGGACCAAACTGCATGATTTACTTCTAAAAAATGAGTACCAACAGAGAAAAAATTTTCATTTCTCACTCTCTCTGATTCGTATCTCTTATTTATTTATTTATTTATTTATTTATTTATGTAGTTATTTATTTATTTATTTATTTATTTATTTATTTATTTATTTATTTATTTATTTATTTATTTATTTATTTATTTATTTATTTATTTATTTATTTCAAATGTATCTAACAAATACTAATTCTATCTGAAAATTGAAATATAACGAAGTATTGAACTTTGGACGCAAGTATATTGATTTCCATATAATAAAACGACACGGGGTCTCATAAAGACATTCGTGCGGTATCATAATAGCAAATTTTATCCGAGTTCTCCAGTACTTACAAGCAAATAATATACTGGGTGAGTTGGCCGCGTGGTTAAGGTGCGCAGCTATGAGCTTGCATCCGGGTTATAGTAGGTTCAAACTCCACTGTCGGCAGCGCTGGTTTTCCGTGGATTCCCATTTTCACACCAGACAAATGCTGGGGTCGTACCTTAATTAAGGCCACAGCCACTTCCTTCCCACTCCTAGGCCTTTCCTATCCCATGGCCGCCATAAGACCTATCTGTGTCGGAGCGACGTGAAGCAAATTGTAAAAAATAGAAATACAAAAAGGGATGACTCCGCATTTCAATTCCCAGGGCATCTTTTGTAATTTGTACGAATTAGAGGTTGGTTTGAGATTATGTGAAGGAGTATATTTAGTTTTTGTAACGTACAACCTTTAATCCACCCATATTGATTTTCAGGGTCATCGTAATACAAAAATTATCCAAGTTCTTCCGTACTCATAACTGTGAAATAAGTCGTATCTAGTCAGTTGTGCTTTTTGGCAACGGCGACGGTGGAGATAAGAAAGGATTAGGAAGGGGGAAGGAAGCAGCCGTTGACTTAACTAAGGTACGCCTCAGCTTTTGCCTGTTGTGAAATGGGAATAAACGAAAAACCATCCACTGGGCTTGTGTTGGTAGGGTCCAAATCCACCATCTTCTGAATGCAACCTAACAGCAATGTGTTCCGAACTGCGTACGGTGGAAAATAATGGGATGTAGATCCTGCTCTCGGCCATTCTGCGAGCAGTTTTCAGTAAATTTTCACGTTAACTCCAATGAACATTACCCACATTATTAACAATCCTAGATTTTTTTTTTTTTTTTTTTTTTTTGCAAGTTGTTTTACGTCGCACGGACACAGATAGGTCTTATGGCGACGATAGAACGGGAGAGGGCTGGGAGTGAGAAGGAAGCGGCCGTGGCCTTAATTAAGGTACAGCCCCAGCATTCGCCTGGTGTGAAAAAGGGAAACCACGGAAAACCATCTTCTGGGCTACCGACAGTGGGGTTCAAACCTACTATCTTCCGAATACTGGATACTGGCCGCACTTGAATCCTAGATCAAACAAATTACAATTGTATACATCAATGCGTTAGCTTAACAGGTTATATTAGGCTGACTTCAGTTGCACAAAGTAACGCTCCACGATTTCTGAATCCCACAAAAAAAAGCATACTTCATTTTTGCATACCTATGTATTTAAGTCGGGTTACGGGATCTACATTTCAACGTAAAATCTGAATCCTTGAAACGTGATTATCCATTCGATAAACCTGACTTTCACCAACAGGGATTCCAAGCATGGCTTTTTTATATGTTGATATGAACCAACAAAAGTAAATTCAAACAAAGACGAAAAAACATTCAACAAAGACTGAACCACTCTTACTATATTTACTCGCTCATAGATAGGTGATGAGATGACGTGTGGCCTCCAAAGAAGCCTGGAGCAGGACTATCTAATTGACGTCCCTGGGTGACCTGAGTCGTCTAAGTGTTGTGATGGTGGTGGTGGTGGGGTAAAGATAGGGTGAAACCCGGTGTTGGCACATAACCTAATCCTATGGAATAAACAAAGCTGAACATCCTTATCCGAAGAACAAATCCCCGTCAGGGTTTGTAATAGAGGAGTCAAGTGAAGTGTAGCCAAAGGCAGTGACCATGCGGAACATCGAGCGTGCGAGAAGTAACAGACCTAAGCAGTACAAGTAGAATATAACAAAATTAAAGTAGGGTCAAAACAAGAATATTAAAAAGCGTAAAAAGGTATCATATAGAACAAGCAAAGGAGAATACGCAACAGAGAGACAAACTGCAGAGATTCTAAGTTTATCAATCTTAGAAATGAAAATTACACAGAAAATTCTGAAGTTCATTCAAGACATGAATACGTGGAGAAACTTTGGAATAATGGACGTCAGAGAGAGATGCAAATCTATTGAAAACTGCCAGTAATCAAAAAATATGCTTAAGCTGATTAATCTTGCTACAAAAATTTTGAGAAATGGATGTATATAAATGAAATAACAGTAGGAGTACCATTGCTAAACTTTCAAATACTATCTGCTGGCGCTGGGTTGGGTGTACATGTCGGATTCAGCATCATTTCAACCTCATCAAGACGCGCAGGTCGCCTACGGGAGTCAAGTCAAAAGATCTGCATCTGGCGAGCCGAACGTTTAGTCGGACACTCCCGGCACTAAAAGCTATACGCCATTTCCATTTCAGTATGATTATCATAAAATTGAATTCATACTTTGTAACTGACACAATTTTGACTTGCATTTTCAAGCTTAGAACAGTTTCTTCGCTCTCCGATAGTCAAGTTTTGGTTACATGCGAGATTTTCATCCTTAAGCGACGCAATATCTCATTTCTAATGTGGCAGAGAAAACTTTCAGCCGAGCTGAGTGGATCGGACGGTTGAGGCGCTGGCCTTCTAACCCCAAATTAGCGGGCCCGATCCTGGCTCAGTCCGGTGGTATTTGAAGGTACTCAAATACGTCCGCCTTGTGTCGGTAGATTTACTGGCATGTAAAAGAACTCCTGCGGGACAAAATTCCGGCACCTCGGCGTCTCCGAAACCCGTAAAAGTAGTTAGTGGGACTAAAGCAAATAACATTACTATTTATTATTAGAAAACTTTTACATTGATCACGAGATATTCCAATACCTGTAGGACTTTATTTTAATAACTCCTACGTTCTTCAGCCTGCCGAAACCAATTTTGAATAAATACATTTATAAACTGCCTGAAAAAGAAAACATATGGTAACGGAATTATACCTAAAAAGCAAACGTAATTAAATTAAAATTTAATTAAAAATTTAAATTAAGTTGTTAAATTGAAACATAAGTTTAAATGTTAATAAATTTGTTTCTTTTTCAAGTAGTTTATACATTTATTTATACAAAATTACTTTCGGCAGACTGAAGAAATTAACAGTTATAAGTTAACTTAAACTCAGATGTCACAGGACATTTAGCTCGACAGAAGTTATCTGGCACTTAATGGAAAGTAATTTTTAATGTTATTTTGCTTTACGTCCCAGTAACTATTTTTACGGTTTACGGAGACACCGAGGTGCTGGAATTTAGTCCCGCGGGAGTTCTTTTATACGGCAGTAAATTTACCGACACGAGACTGACGTATTTGCGCACTTTCAAATACCACCGGACTGGGCCAGGTTCGAACCTGCCAAGTTGGGGTCAGAAGGCCAGCACCTCAACCTTCTGAGCCACTCAACCCGGCCTTAATGGAAAGTATGGGTCGTGCATTTTTAAGATTTAAGTACCTAATCGTTCCGTTATACCGTGATGAGTAAACGTTCCTCTTCTGACAACAGAAATATGGAAAGTTTAGTGAAAAAGGAGGAACCCGAAGTACATACAAAATAATTTCTATACCAATGCTTAAAATTATAGTCTATATTATTTAGAACATTTATATGTTTCGCTATTATTTTATTTCTTATTTTTTAACAATTTGTTTTATGTCGCACCGACACAGATAAGTCTTAAGGCGACGATGGGATAGGAAAGGGCTAGGAGTGGGAAGGAAGCGGCCGTGACCTTAATTAAGGTACAGCTCCACTATTTGCCTGGTGTGAAAATGGGAAACCAGGAAAACCATCTTCAGGGGTGCCGACAGTGGGGTTCGAACCCACTATCTCCCCAGTGGAGTGAGATATGGTCATGCCAGAAAAAAAAAGGCATCCTGCGATAAAACAGGGCCAATATTACATGTGCGACACCGTTTGTACCCACGACCTCATCAGGATATGGGAAAAGCGGGCAAAGAAGAAGAAATGGATAATTTTAATAAATAATAATAATGTTATTTGCTTTACGTCCCACTAACTACTTTTTAAGGTCTTCGGAGACGCCGAGGTGCCGGAATTTAGTCCCGCAGGAGTTCTTTTACGTGCCAGTAAATCTACCGACACTTGGATAATTTTAAAAAGCACTCAAATATCTCGAACATGCATTAAATGGGCGTGCACACGTAAACAAACACGCATTAGAGTTATTAATCAGCACATCAGTGCAGTTCATTATGCGCAGCGTAACGCACAACATGATAAGTATCGAAAAAATGGAAATTGTGGCCATAAATTTATAAATATATGTTCAGCGAAGTGATTGATTACAGTACACAAGGTTAAACGAAATGTTATTAATAACCAGAGTTCAACATATGATGCGTGACATAGAACTGGGTTAGGATCATTAAACAGATTACCACGATGAAACAAGGGTAACAAACAAAACGTGCGAGTTGTTGTAATCTTAGTTGATAGAAAGGTCGTATAATACTTAATGTGCGGTCATGTAAATAAGAACAGCACGTTACCAAGTCTTGAACGGTCCTAGATCTAAGAATGAATAGAAAATGTGTTCATAATAACATATGAGAGTCTTTTGTTGCCGGTGTAGGGGTAGCCTGCCAGACTCTTGCCCGAAGTCTCCGGGTTCGATCCCCGGCCAGGTCAGGGACTTTTACCTGGATCTGAGGGCTGGTTAGAGGTCCACTCAGCTTATATGATTACAGTTGAGGAACTATCTGACGGTGAGATGGCAGCCCCGATCTAGAAAGCCAAGAATAGTGGCCGAGAGGATTCGTCGTTCTGACCACACGACTCCTCGTAATCTAGAGGCCTTCGAGCTGAGCAGCGGTCGCTCGGTACGCCATCCCTCTTCCGGGCTGTTGCCATGGGATTTCGTTTTCTTATGAGAGTCGTTTAGGGTTTATGCGGTGTAAATTGAAATCATCAATAACATTTGGCATGCTGATGATGCTGTTCAAATAGCCGGTGTCTTGTCACGTGAAACATGAGTATAGGCTTCACCTCAATGCGAAGAAGATCAAATACATGGTCTTAAGTAAGACGACTATCCCTCGAGGTATTCTTACAGAAAGCGATCCACCAATAGAGAGAGTAATTACATATAACCATCTAGATTCCACCATAAACAATTATTGGGATCACACGCTCGAAATTGTAAGGCTGGATCTAATGAAAATGGAACAGAGGTCACATAATGAAATCCGCAAGGTTTATTTCAAAAGTAATTTCCGAAGTTACTCAAGCACTTGTCCCACTGTTTCACCAGGCAGTGAATACCCTGCTCGTAGAAATCCTTCGGCTGAGATTGGAACCAGTCGTAAACATTAAACATGACTTCAATGTCCGAGTAGAAGCGCCGAATTTTCAATGACTTTTTTAACAGACCAGATCTTATAGCCCTGATCTATCGCTATGCGACTTCCATATCTTTGGACCGTTGAAAAAGGCATTGAAGTGGCGGCGCTTCTATTCGTACTCGGACAATGAAGTCTTGGGCAATGTTTAAACCCGGTTCCATTCTTAGCCAAAGGAGTTCTACGAACAGAGTATTCACCAATAAGATGAAACATTGGGACAGGTGCTTGTATAACTTTAGATATTATTTTTAATAATAATGTTATTGGCTTCACGTCCCACTAACTGCTTTTTCGCCGTTTTCAGAGACATCAGATTATTTTTGAAATAAACATTGTTGATCTCATTCTGTGTTACCTGTTTTGTTTTCATTTGATCCCCCGCTATAGACGAGAGAGCTACAACTTCTTTCGTCCTGGTGGAATACCTACTTTGCTGCCGCAACCGGAAGAGAAAAATCCTAAAACGCTATGTCTTCTCATATGTGCGTTGAAGCGTGGAGTGATGGTGTTGGTGGTGATTATTGATTTAAGAGGATGTACAGCTGGGAAACCTACCTCTATTAACACTAATCAGAGGGGAAAAGGGGAGAGGTCCAACACTTTGAAAAATGACAGTATCGGCAAAAGAAAGGGAAGGAACGTGAAAGACGTAGGGGTAGCGTATCTTCCTCTTACCCGAAGGCCTTGGGTTCGACTCCAGGTCAGATCAGGGATTTTTACCTGGATGTGATGGTTGGTTCGAGGTCCACTCAGCCTACGTGATAGTTAAGGAGCTATCTGACGGTGAGATAGCGGCCCCGGTCTAAAAAGCCAAGAATAACGGCCAAGAGAATTCGTCGTGCTGACCACACGACACCTGATAATCTTCATGCCTTTGGGTTGAGCAGCGGCCGCTTGGTAGGCCATGGCCCTTCGGTGCTGTTCCGCCATGGGGCTTTGGTTTGGTTTGGTTTGGTTTGGTTTGGTTTGGTTTGGTTTGGTTTGGTTTGGTTTGGTTTGGTTTGGTTTGGTTTGGTTTGGTTTGGTTTGGTTTGGTTTGGTTTGGTTTGGTTTGGGCCACGAAGGGCGTGATAAAGAAGACTCCCCAGGCCTTGGAAATCTAATACCGTCGGGATCGGAAAAGAACAAGAGTTGACCAAGGGAGGTCGGATAGGATAGATGAAAGTGAGGAGCCTGGCACAAGTAAGTGGAAACAATGTCAGGACTCAGCTAAGGGCCCCGTAGTCTCCTACCCACAGTGGGTGTTGAAGCGTGGATCCTATAGCTGCTACTGAGAAGAAGTCCCAGATTTGGAAATGTGGGTGCATAACCGGATCTTGAAAACCTCGCGGCGCGGACAGCCCATATCACAAAAATAGCGCGGTACTTCGCAGAATGAACTATCAAACTGAAGTGATGATTCAAGTAAGTGGAAGCAATGCCAGACTGTGCCAGGGGTCCCGTGGACGCTAACACATGATGTCAAGTTCACAGCCTCACGAGAATCACCTCTTGCGACAAGCAGACTAGGTGGTGGTGATTATTGTTTTAAGAGTAAGTACAAGAGTCAGAGGATATCGTGGATATGTTCTATGCCCGGACCCATAGGGATTTGAATACAGTTAAAAGCGATGGGAAATCCAGATAGAGAGAATCGAATCCTTAAATTATGTTCGAATTCTCCCACGTGGCATGATCTAAAAAGACTAGTCCCGTCATTAATAATAATAATAAGAAGAAGAAGAAGAAGAGTAATAACTGAATGATCAGTATCCTATCCTTCGGTTCAGATGGACCCAGGTTTGATTCCCAGCTGGGCCGAGAATATTTTTAACTGCGTATAGTTAATGTCTCTTGCTCGGGGGTTGCGTTTTTGTGTTTGTTTTAGTACAGTCCTTTCTTTATCTGCATACAATACATCATACAACCAATCATCACAGAAACTCGGAATAGTGAATACATTTCTCAATGTGGGCTTGGTGTGAGGAAGGGCATCAGGCAATAAAAATTGACCAAATCAATACCAAGTGCGGACTCAAAATGGGTAAAAGGCTAGGAATAATAGTAAGCAGCATAGAACTTAAGGCTTCTTGGCGTTTTTATTCCCTTCCCAGAATCTCTTCATTCTTTCGCTTCTCATTTTTTTTCTCTATTTATTCGGGGCGTCGACCTAAGAAGATCTTTTGCCTCTACTTTGCACCGTATGTTGTGAACGTGCGTGTATGTGGAAATGGCTGGAGTGTAAAGTGTTGAATGTGAAGAGAGGAACATTAAGGACGACACAAACACCCAGTCCCCAGGCCAGGGATATTAATCATTTACAATTTAAAACCCCGGACAGGCGGACACGTTGCGCCCTACACCGCGGGGCTGGACGCGCTTCACATCTTTCTCTCCTCTTCAGAGATGACCCGCTTGGTCTCCTTGTTAGTGGTTTCTCTTCAAATAATTTTAGACTGTTGACACTTCTTCTGAGCTCTCTTCTATTCTGGATCATCTCTAGTGTAATTCCAACTTCTTCCGCATTCCTCTTATCCTCTTTTAACCACCTGGAGGTGGCCTTTAATTCCATGATGTACCTGAAGATCATTTTGGTCACTTGTCATCCATTCTTGCTGGGTGACAGTAGTATTTCACCTTCGTTTCCGCATTGTGTCCGCGATCTTTTCAACGTACACAACAACCTCGTTTATCCGGCCCTCATTAATGCGGATCTCCGGTTCATCCGGATCGAAAATAATACAAATTTATTTCTAATTGTACAGTACTTCGTTTACGGCGTCGACTCTTCTTGAATGTCTTTTCCGCCAAGTATAGTTATGGACAGGAATTTGAAGTAATTGGGCCACCGTCTATGAAAGGTACCGTCCCGGCATTCGCTTGGAATTGAGAATGGAAAACCGTGCAAAACCATTCCCAGGACGGCCGAGATGGGATTCGAACCCACGCTATTCTGAATGCAACGCACTATTAATTAACTGATGGTGAATTCGAAAATGAAACCGGCGCAGCATGAGAAGAATGACTCATGGAGAGGCAACAATGCAGCTGGACAAACTGATGGCCTATTTAGAATCCTTTACTGAAACCACACCAGCAGAATTGATGTCATTAAAACGTCTTCGTGATCGTTTTCCGCGCAAACGCTATACAAATGTAAAACAGGAAAAGCTCACACATTATTTTAGTGCATAAAACAGTCGTAAATGTAAGAAAAATGCTCTTATATTTTCTTGTACAATTGGAAAAAGGTATTACTGTACAAATTATTATTAGATTATAAATATGTACTGTATTTGTTTTTTTTAGATTATCCAGATTTTCGATAATCCGGATCAGTTCCGGCCCCACTTAATCCGGATAAACGAGGTTCTTGTGTACTTGCAGAGCTCCTCATATCTCTTTTTCTTCCAAGTCCCACCAGTAGTCTTCAGGGTCCTAGAATTTTCGTCAGGATAATGTCGGATTTTGGTCTTGTAAGATATTGCCCGTTTGTTATACCTGTTCTGTGTTAGCTTGTTGGCCAGCTCTAATTTTCTGGCTCTTGCCTCGTTTGCGTCTTTATCGTGTCCGTTGGGTTGGACCCATTCACCCAGGTATTTGAACTTCTTTGTCCTTTTAAACTTCCCATATTTTATCTCCACTTTGGTGCTTGTTCTCCATATATTCCTGTCTTTTCGTAAGAAACTTAAAGACCCGCTTTCTCGGCGATTTCATGCAGGCTCTCCGGGATCTTTGGAGCGTCTTCTCGGTTTTTGGCTAAGATTGCAAAGACATCTAAAAAAGCTAAACGCTTGATTTCTAGGTTATGTCCTTTCTTCCTCAGGTGTTTTCCACTCAGAGCTTATTCCCAGGTTTTTATAATTTTCTCCAGAATGATGTTAAAGAGAATCGGGGATAATCCGTGTCCTTGTCTGACCCCTGTCGCTATTTCAAACGGAGCAGAGATTTCTCCTAAGAACTTTATCCTTATTATTATTATTATTATTATTATTATTATTATTATTATTATTATTATTATTATTATTATTATTATTATTATTATTATTATTATTATTATTAAAACCGTAAAACTGTAACTTTGAAAAATAGCATAGTCGCATCTGTGATAAACCTATCCATACCCTTGAATGAACATCATCTCTTGCTAAGTCCAGTAAAAAAAGTCCAATCTCCAGAACATCTGAATTTGGCTAGAATTGATTGTTCATATTCTAAATCATTGATCTTATCCACATCTCCTTGACAACCACGTTCACACTTCCATACCACTCAGTTTTCGATGTTTCGTTCAGTAAATTTTCAAAATGTTTTTGTCCTTGAAGCAGAGGTCACCATGATCGGCGCCATGCCAGCAGTGGCCGTACGCCACGAGCGGCGCAAGCAGGAGAAGCGAACCAAACGCCCGAGTCAGCTCTACCTAGGCAGCTACGGTCTGAAACACCCGTCACCACCCAGCCGCGGCTCTTCGCCTACCCCCAGCCCGCTGCAGAGTCCACCTTCGCATTACGACGATCCGCCTTCAGAGTACTACGTCTGTGGGAAGGTAAGACACTTTATTCTTACATTTGGATAATAATAGATAAATTAACGTGATCCCGATTTAACGATAGGCTGAAGACGGGGAGCGAATGATAATACTGCTCGTAGGATATATAGGCTACTATAACATATCAATTTATTTATTTTGCTAGTTGCTTTACGTCGCACCGTCACAGATAGGTCTTATGGTGACGATGGGAGAGGAAAGGCCTAGGAATGGGAAGGAAGCGGCCGTGGCCCTAATTAAGGTACAGCCCCAGCATTTGCCTGGTGTGAAAATGGGAAACCACGGAAAAACATCTTTAGGACTGCCGACAGTGGGGTTCGAACCCACTATCTCACGGATGCGAGCTCAGAGCTGCGCGCTCCTAACCGCACGGCCAACTCGCCCGGTACACATCAAATAAGATCATAATATTCACCAATGGTGAACTCAAGACCCTGACTAAGTGAGACTTAATACAGTTTCTAGGGTTAAAATGCGGTAGTATAGTGTTATCCCCAGAAAATTTCGTTAGCCGGGTGGGGAATAAATACTACGTAAAAAATGAATATGATAAAATTTCACTTTAACTGCAAAATAGGACTGGTTTAGCGTTACCATCACGAAAAAGACACAACAGAGTGTTCTTAACTACTAGTGTTCTACTGCTCGTTCATAATCATGTAACACAGGGGCTTACAACTCAGTTGTTGCGGAGTGCCACACGGGTACTTCATGTCATGCAGAATCCAGTGGTCGCATGCGATTCCGCGCTAATCATGACACCGCTCGCGAATGACACTACGTGAGAGTCAAGCTAAACCTTGAAACTCCAGTGTAATTGATACAATTATGCTGACAATAATTAAGATTTATCATTTAAATAAACAGTTTTACAGTATTTACATTTTAATTTGGAGCACCCAATGACTCAAATATGTATTAGTATTATGTAACTCTCACACATCTAGGTTTGTTAGCCAGGCGGTCTGTAAAAACGGCCGGGTCCTAGCGAGGAGACTAGTATATTCCATCCTCTTCAGATGATTATTTACAGAGCATATTCTATTTAACTAACATTGTCTGGCTCTTCTTTCTTATATTTTTCCTTTTCCCTTCCTTCATTGTTGCTTGTGACTGATTAATGGCAACTCCCAATCAAGACTCCTCCATTATGATTCCCCGAAGACTAGCCGAAAAATCTCGCAATTAATATTACTGACGATTTGTCCCAAAATGCTCTGAAGGCTAGCCAAGACCTTCGTTGAGCTCTGTCTCAGGGTCATATCGCCAGACTCAAGACTCGTCACCAGTGATGATCCTGGACGTGAATGATGGATCATCTGCGGCACGCGCACGGAGATCTTGGCACACTGCGATGCACTGTTCCTTCGTTCTACAGACCTGAAGGAAAATCGATTCTCTCGTCTAATTTTACGACTATTTATTTGTTCTATTTTGGCGTTTAAACTTGCGCTGGGGACATGCGATTTTCACCTTAGTATTCTACTGCCTCCCACGAATATTCCTACCAAATTTCAACCGAATCCGAGTGAAACACATGTATGTGTTCCCTCGTCAGTATTCTTATTCTTATTCTTATTCTTATTCTTATTCTTATTCTTATTCTTATTCTTATTGTTGTCCTTTATTGGGCTTTGCGTTATCTTTTTACCCAGTAATCACATTTTTTTGTTATTTTGGTAGACTTGTATATTTGTGAACTTGTGATTAGGTTGTGATGTTAGGATTTTGCTTATATGGTTTGGTTCTAGAGAGATGATTAAATTATATTTAATAGTCCGATAATGTATTTTAATGTTTGTCTGATGTCATCAGTTTAGTGCCTCTAATTTAATATTGTGTTTCTTCTATATTCAATTCGTCGAGTATTCAGTACTGTTTATTTTCTTATAAAGGTTAGGTGAATAAGCTTTAGTATGTTTTGTTCGTGTGTTATTTATAAATTATTTTACGATACTGGGAGTATTATGTTCATTTATGAAATGATACTGTAATGCTACATTCATCAAGGAAGTCTGTTACTATTTTGAATGAAGGCTCTGTAGGAGTGTGGGTGAGGCAAGCGACACGTTTCGGTAGTTAAATGTTATTGTCGATGAGTTTTTGGAAAAGCTTTTCTTTGATTTGAGTAGTTACGACATTAGAACAAGCTGCGATTGATGGTACCAATAGTTTGTTGACATGAGCATATGTCTGTGTCAGATATGTGGAATTTATATTTATATTCAGGTGTTAGGACGTGATTGAATCTTAATCTGATTATAGTAGTGATGTGTTTCCTTGAGTATATGCCTGATAAGAACCAAGGGGCTCTCTGAACTTCTGGTTGTATTTGATAGTATGTTTTACACCTCTCTTTTTTTTTTTTGCCGATTCTTTACAAAAGGAAGACCAATGTTATGTGCTTTTTGATGCTGAGTAAATAGATCGTGTATGGAAGGGCTATTTGATATTTTTGTCCTGTACCTTTGGCTGCTTCTTTTGCTAAAGTATCTACCTTAATATTACCAATTATATTACAGTGGTCTGGTACCCAAATCAGTAATGTATCTTGGTTGTTTAGTGCTAGCTTATGTAATAAAACTGTACTCAGTCCACTGACTTGTCCGCTGTTCGCCCCGCCATCCGCAATGAACAAACACTGGCGCCGCTTCGTCCTAGTGCAATTGTATATTGACTATGTAATACAAACTATCGGATACATAATTTCGAGCTTGCTCCATTCTCTTGTTTCTGAACCATTAAACAGGGGAACATACTTTGTGACTTACGCTTGCACATATCTGCGTAATTACTGTCTTCAAGAAGCAGAACAGAGTGCATTCCAGAACTCCCATTGTAAACAACATTTCCAAGGCAGGGCCGGAAATCGAACCTAGACATACCGCACAACAGTTGGACTCTCCGCTAAAAGATACTTCCTGTACAATCGATGGAACTTCAGCACTCGTTGGAGAATTAGCGACTACCTGGTCGTCTCCCCAGTTTCTGACAGCTTGCTGTAATAATGGACTCATGTTAGGTTACAGTTCTCTTGGGGAAGAGAATCATCCTTTATTTGTGTCTACAAGGTCCCATCTCTTTACCTTGTCTCCAAGTTATAACGAGGTCAGGTACAGGATGCCATTCTGCCATTAACCCTTGGAACGGTATCATTAATGTTGCAAGCACAGCCTCATCAAATATTTGGTGTCCCTACCTTCTTTCCTGTGGAACGAAGGTACAGTACTGCGCCCTCCTTGTCTACCGCCGTTGTCCAGGAGTTAGTATAGTTCTCTCGAGTTCGATTCTGACCTCTACACAAATGTTAAGACTACAACCATAACTGTGAGACGGATTAAAATACTAGTCTTGGTCATCCAAGAAGCAGATATTTATGCTTGCCCCTATTAATTCCAACAGAATGTCAGGATTGTAATTAAGGTATAAGCAACGGCCCAATCCTAGTCCGAATCTATTAAAACTATGCCCATTGAGTACACGAGATTGCTAACTAGTATGACTCATGTTCCTTAAATAAAGTAACTATAACTTGACCTTCTGCCAACGCCGTAGCCGTGTTGAAACACCGGATCCCGTGAGATCTCCGAAGTTAAGCAACATTGGGCGTGGTCAGGAGTTGGATGGATTGCCACGCGCTGGTGGTGGGGGGTAAGAGAATGGAGGAGCGGAAAGGAACTGGCCACCCTACCGCACGTAAACTCCGGCTCAGGAACACCTCTGCGGAGGTTCGGACCTGCCTTCGGGCAGAATAACCCTTACCTTACCTTACTTGACCTTCTCATAAAATATGTTAAGATACTTTGTAAATACTGTAAAGGGAGATATGTCTGTGATACAGCTAAGTTTGTGATAAATATTTGAATAAGTATCATACCGGTATATCCGCTAGAGCGATGAATACCAATGCACTTAGCTAGAGACATATGTTGATAGCTCAGGCAAATTCTGTAGTAGTCATGTTGAAAAGCTTACCTGTATCACGAATATACCTCCTTACTCTACTCAGTTCTGGCTCTTTGGCCGAATGGCGAGTGTAGTCTTCGATTCAGAGGATCCCTGCACCAGAGATTTTAACTACTCTGACTCGGGGACTGGGTGTTTGTGCCCCTTTTATCGTATACAACACACCGCACTAAGAGCATATAAACACACAATAGTCAATGCGTTCCTACACATAGGGTTGGTGCCAGGGAGGGTAACCGGCCGTAAAAACTGGGCCATTTTACATAAATTGCCAAGCTCAATATATATGGAAAAGGCCTGGAAGGAATATAAGAAGAAGAAGAAGAAGAAGAAGAAGAAGCCGTGTAATTACTCTGAAAATACTCTTTCGTATCCAATAATAATTAATTGCCAAGAAATAGTATATTATAGTGCCCCCTTTATTGCCAAGCTAAGCCCAGCCAGTGAGCGAGAGATTCCCAGGGGGACCGTTCGTTCATGGCTTTTGATTTTCTAGAGGCATTTAAGGGAAAAAGGATGACGACCAAGCACAAAGAATAATTTTAAAACAACATTTCTGACATTTATTCACATAAACACTTTTATAAAACAAAAATATCCCTGCTGTATTTAAATACATTTACACTTTCGCGATGTTTTGACTTCCAGTAGGGAATTTATACAAAACAAAATGATCTCCGTCCTTGTAGACAACGTTTAGGCACTGAAATCAAATAATATCAGCTTAGATTAGGCCTTTACTGCCTTTAAAAATTTTAAATGAAAATACAGTATAACCCGAGCCTCCTATAATCCGCAATAGCATTGACAAAAATCAGCTGGCAGCTATCTCGTTTATTATTTCAGAAACAAAATTAAACTGAAAATTCAATTTATCTATCAGAGATTTAACACGTGGTCATTTCTAGCTAATGATTAGTAACATGACTTCAAGGTAGGTAACACTCGTTAATGAAATCAGTAGAAATACTACTATTGAATATGAGTCGACTTCTAAGTCACAATTAATTAATTATTATTAATTGTCATTAAATTGTTTGGGTAACATTTACTTCATGTAATCACACGATCGTGTTCACAAAATTGGTATATGCCATTAGATTAATTCCTAATTTAATCATGACTCACTTGCCAAATTAATAATTAAATTATTTAATTATTATCATTATTACTTGTTATCTCCTTAGCTTACAAGTTAATTATGTCATCTGTAGACATTTAATTTCTATCTGCACAGCATTTAAAGTTTTAGAAATCAATTTGAAATCCATTGAAAAATTAATTATAAATCCACTGAAAATTTAATTATAACCATGTGGAACTCAATTTGACGTTCGTTAATAAATCGCTTGCCTTTGTTGATGTGTTAATTAAACGATCTTTCGTCTAAATCAGCATTGGAAGAAAATAAATGTAAACCTAGTCTTACTTGAACTTAATCTCAACAAATTGTTCTTTAAAGTACACTTCAAATAAATTATCACGGTGGTGAACCAATGCTGAAATAATCTGCATCGTCGCGATGAACGCACCACCAGATTAGAGCACAGTGAACAATTGGACACTTGAAAATATTCCTAACTACTTCACACACACACATCTCATTTACACAAGGGTAACACGTATCGTATGTTCATTATTTACAAACGAATCTTAACTCAATTAATTATTCAATTATTTTTACATGGTCGGGCCAATAAGATTAGGTAGAAGAACACATGTCTGGTACCATAATCAACGTAATTAATGACCAGTGATCGAATTAGAGTTATCACTTTCACTGAAATAGTATTTCAAGAAACGACGATGATCCATCTAAATTCCGAAAATTTCCTCGAAGATTCCAATAGAATTTAATAATCATCACCATCACATGGGTTAACCAGTCGCAAATATAGCGTTCGTGAGCCTCAATCACTTTATTATTATTCGCTACACTCATAAAATGCATTCAACACGTACTCAAACATTTATTACAATTCACTGTGTTCCAAAGACACAAGCAACAAATTATTCAAATAATAGACCGCAAAATCACCAATATTCCAGGCTCAATTATTGACAGAGCACATCAAATATCGCATACGAGAATATTCTAAGTTTATGGCTCACGACCATTTCATTACATTTTAACCCGGTCTCTATTTGAAATTATTATTATTATTATTATTATTATTATTATTATTATTATTATTATTATTATTATTATTATTATTATTATTATTATTATTATTATTATTATTATTATTTTGCTAGGGGCTTTACGTCGCACCGACACAGATAGGTCTTATGGCGACGATGGGATAGGAAAGGCCTAGGATTTGGAAGGAAACGGCCGTGGCCTTAATTAAGGTACAGCCCCAGCATTTGCCTGGAGTGAAAATGGGAAACCACGGAAAACCATATTCAGGGCTGCCGATAGTGGGATTCGAACCTACTATCTCCCGGATGCAAGCTCACAGCCGCGCGCCTCTACGCGCACGGCCAACTCGCCCGGTATTATTATTATTATTATTATTATTATTATTATTATTATTATTATTATTATTATTATTATTATTATTGATTATTAAGTCTATCATTCCTCTCGAATTGTCGTGAAATTGAATGACACGATCCTAAAGAATTGTAAGTAAACATAGATAACACTCATTTCGACACTACTTCTCAAAATTAGGTACGATTCCATATCACAAGATTTCAAATATCACATCTAAATCAAGTAAAGTTTATCGCATCGTCAATGATTTTTACATGAATAAATCCTGCACTTGAGAATCCATTCAAAAGAACGACTACAGCAACTATTCTAATAGATCTCAAAATTTCAGTCACACACGTAACTCGTCTACCTCGCCACCTTTGAGAATGAAAATGGAAATAACTCAAACTACAGCAAAAACTAATAGAACTACGATCTAGGGAAGGAAGATCATCTAGTTTTACACAGATGAGACAGATATTATACAAATAAAAGTGGAACTCAAATTGTAGCCGGTGTTCGATTCCTGGTTGAGGTCCATCATTCCGGCATTTCCCGTTCGTCACCTTCTCCGGCCAGAAACGCCTTACATGTTTAGCAGATCATGGAGACACAGCAGTAGTCGTCCCACGATGAAATTATCGAAATTCTTGAAGTAGCAGAATTCATCTTGAGGTTGACGACGATCCGTTGAGCTGAGTCTTCGCCACGTGCGAGTAGTGCAACTAATACAATAAGCATTAAAATATGCACACACCAGTCGAAACTTAACTTGGATCTACAAAATTCGAAGTACCACTTCGTAAAGTTCTACTATAATTTGCTGCAGTCACAGTTAGCAATGTAGGTTGTCGTCTACAAGACTGAATTAATTCCCACGTAGTCCGATGAACAGCAAGTACGTAGTCTAAGTAGCGCAGCGCAGAATAAGCAGGAAGAGAACAAATGTAATGTGAGCACGAGGTTTTATACCTTTAGCTCGGGGGTGTGTCGCTTTTAAAGACGACCATTGGTTCACAGTGTCTCTTGTAATTGCCTGTGACTATTCTAGAACTTTTGTCGCTTGAGCTCGCCCGCTGGTCGGCACACGCGCACTCGGCTCGAGAAACCAGTCTGTCACGTGATCCCTCCACTCAATCGAAGACGGATCAATGCTTGCTCCCTCTGAATTGGAAAAAAAAACAGTCTGGTGCACTAACACAGCTCTCTAAATGATAAAATCCAACTTTTGGCAAACAATAAAATATTCAATGCAGGCCTGTAGCAAATGATCTAATTGTGACCAAATTTGACGGGGATAATAGTGTGTTCGGCGAGTAAGTGGATTTTTTCAATCTAAAGATTAAAGAAAACTTTACTCGAGTTCTGAGACTACAACATTCCATGTGCTGCTTTCTCTTATGGTAACATGCAAATATTCTTTTTTCCTTGCGAAGCTGCTTTATTATTTATTTATTTCTGGATGGGTATCATATCTCCCTTACGAGGTATTAACAATGCATTACTATAATCTACCATTTTAACAGTCTTGAAATTCAGAAGCTGAAGGTAGTTAATTTTCTGCATATTTTACGTCCATAGTCATGTAATTGTACTTCACTACCTCAGGTGTCTGTGCTGCACATCGTTGTGGTTTCACTGCTGCTGGGCGCCATCCTTCTGATCGTCGGTTTGGTACAGCTGAAGCCTGGAGCGGACGCCAGTGATCACCGTTACTACCTGATAGCTACTGGCTGTTTCCTCATGGTACTTGGTCTGATACTGACAGGGGTACGATGTTGGGTACTTCCGAGAAGACAGCGTAAAGCTCGACGAGCGCAGAGAATGCGAAAGGAAGATTCTCAGGTAAGTTCCTGCTTAAAAAGAACTCGATAAATTCTCCTCCTTGTGCATCATAAAATGGATATGTAATATATCATCCCTAGAAAGCCAGATTTTCGTAAGCGACAAAAACATAATTTTACAGGAGACGAGAAAAAGTGTTTGTCATAAAAACGTGTATTATTAATCTTATGGAGTCTTCGTTTATAGGCGGCTTCACATCGTTACCATAAGTGATTCCGTCCTCATAGATAACAGATTTTTTACACAGTCACCACGTACAGATTTAATACAGCTTATAGGATACATCGGTTATACAAGAAAAGACAAGACACAAAGAGACGTGTAGCTCAAACAAACTCGACGACGCCGAATGATGCTCGTTCAACGGTTTATACAACTGATGCAATATTGCATCTGGCATAGAGGTACGTTCTGTATGTGGGGTGGGTTCATTCTTCCGGATGCCGCCACATCACCCCCCTCCCCTCCCCCCCCACGGAGAAGGAAAGTTCACAAATCGAATGGACGGACAAAGCGAATTCTTCGTGCTGATCGTGTTGCGTACTTTCTGGGTGGTGATGACGCATGGGGTAAGTCATATGTAAAAGAAGTGCTAGGTTGACTGGATGAAGTGGGGGTAGTGTATGTGTCAGGTGTGTTGGTGCACGTAGGAACAGCAATGTTTGTTTCTATGTATGCAGGCTTCACACGGTATGTACTCACTACTACTTCCTTGTTTTCAGCCATTAGTGTCAAATTCTTCTCATTATGGGAAACTGCAGGGTAAGGACCGGAGTATGGGGGGGGGGGTGGAAAGGAGGCTTTACAGAGTCAGCTCTCAGAGAAACATGGGAAGCAGTTACCAAGTCTTTGAAAATGAATACATTCTCTTGACTATGGCGAGAGGAAGGAACAGGATTGAGTCCTGCCATTACCTTCCTTACGTGATTTACAAAATCAGAAGGGTCAGCGAAAGTGGAAGAACTGGGCGAAGCCATTTCTCCAGGAAGGTGAAGCAGTTCCCCAAAAACTAGTTCAGCGGGGGAAGCTTTCATATCTTTCTTTAGAACCGCACGCATGCCAACTAACACTAGGGGTAAGGCTTTAATCCACGTTTCACCATGACACATCAGCAAAACTTATAACTGTCTATGAAGACGCTCCACCATACAGTTAGCGCATGGTTAGTAACTGGTTGTATGTGTTTTCGTTGTACCGAATTGTGTCATGAGTCTGTGAAACAGGGTAGACTCGAATTGTCTCTCTTGGTCGGTAGTTATATAGGTAGGAAGACCAAATCGGGAGATCCAAACACTTATTAAGGTATCGACATTTTCTTTGGCAGTGATGCGGCGCATAGGCTATGCCTCTGGCCAGCGAGTAAATCTTTCAAGAGCAGTGAAATGATAAATCCCTAGTGACCTCATCCATAAAACGCTGGAAAGTTTGTCCAGCATTTCGTAACCCAAATGACTAATAGAGAAATTCAAACAGCCCTAAAGGTGTCTTTATTGCTGTTTTGCAAATGCCACTAAGATGTATCGGAATCTGTTAGTAGGCCTTCATAAGGTCAAAGGTACTAAAATTTGTTGTCCCAGCAATGCTATGGCAAAAATCTCCTATGTGCCGCACCGGGTAGCGGTCGGGTATTATCCTTGCGTTCAACGCCCGGTAATCGCCACATGGACGCCATGAGTTGTCTCGCTTAGGTGCAAGGTGCAAGGGTGAGGACCAGAGACTATTAGAAGGTCTCGCTGTACCACAACTTACCATGTCCTCGAATTCTTCCTTCACTATCTGCAATTTCTGAGGTCCCAGGTGACGAGGTCGACAAGAGACCGGTGGGCCTTCTGTTGTCCTAATGTGATGTACAGTATTGTTTTTAATATCACGTTGGATCCCAGGTCGGCGAGTAAAAGTGAAAGTCGGCGAGCAACGTGCTAAAAGGTGAGTCGGTGGATACTGCAGTGGTCTTCAGGCTGGCCTGCTCGATAGAGGCTACAGATGCCTTAACGTATAGGCTGGTGTTGCCGTCGAGGAGGCATCTGTTACGGCAGTCAGGGAGTAAGGTATAGTAAGCCAGAAAATCTGAACCAGTGATGGATGTGCTAACATCAACTATGACAAATTGCCAGAGAAAATCACTAGGTAAATCAAGGTTGAGGTTCATATGAAGGTTACCATACGCATACTACCGTTTGCAGCGCACAGCTCATACCCGGAAGGTTTGCAAGTGCTTCCCAGAATCTTCCGCGGGAAAGAGAAAAGGTCATATTCGGTGTCAATCACAAATGTTGCTTTGGTATTCTGTTCAAAAATAAACGGACGCCGGTCCGATGTAGAACAGACAGTTGCACTCTTCACTGGCTGTTCGTTCCGTTTTCCGCCTGCCAGGAACAAGGACCAGTACATTTTACAGCTTTATCTTGGAACTTTTCTGGTACCAACAAAGTCGTCCCTGTGGCGTAAGGGAACGGTCACGGCTTTTATATCTTCTCTTACTGTGACTCCTGCCTTGGGGTTGGTTACGGGCCAGGGCATCGACTTTTAAGCGTCAATTCCTCCAGCTGGGCAGCGAAATGTTCGGCGCAGCTGTAGCTTTTACGGCCAGTTGCCGATATGGTGGTGTGACATTGGATGAAAGTTCCAACTTGTCTGCAAGCTCTGCTATATCAGCTAAAGACATTAACTGGGCCGCTAATATAGCCTGCAAGTGCTGTGGTAATCGACGCACGAAGAGTTGCTTTACTATACTTCCGTCATGAAGTGAGCTACCAGCTAATCACTTTAAGTGACGTAAAAACTTCGATGGTTTCCTATCGCCGAGTTCTTCATCACTAAGAAGTCGGTGAACTCGCTGCTCTTCGGATACTGAAAGGCGACGAATCAGTTCGGATTTTAGTGTTTTGTAAAGTCCTGTGACAGGGGGGTTAATGACAATGTCTTCTACCTCGGCTATGACCTTGGTGACAAGTTGTGAGATTACATTATCAAATTTAGTCTGGTCGGCCTGCAAGCCTGAATTGAGTCTTTACATGGGCGAACCAAACAGTTGGTTTTTGGTAGTATTTGACTATACATACCTTTTTTAAGATATAGGATGATATACTGGGAGCTCACATGTATCGCTTATGACAGAATGATCGTTCTTTATTTAGATTCTTCTGAATGACCATAGTTGCTTACGTTCAAAGATGTCAGGTTACAATCATTTTCAAGTAGTGTGAGAAAACACTGATTAGAGCACTAAAATAATTTTGTTTCAGCTTAGGAGAAACTGTTTAACATGAATTACGTACGAGATTAAAATGACTTCTCAAAAATATTTCACAAATTTACTATACGATTCAGGTAATGGCAAGCATTCAATGTTAAGCCAATAAAGAGAAAATAGAACATAACGAACTCACAAAGACAATCAAAATCTCTAACCTTAAGAGCACCTCCTATTTTTGCACTGATAGTGGCAGCTGTTTGCATACCATGTTCATATTATACTCACTTGTCTTCAGCTATTGGACACAGCTAAGGAGTTTTGAACTCTATATTGTTTATTCATTTTTAAATTGTACACAAGCACGACACTCGAGAACGCTGCCTACGATCGGTTAAGTAAACCGTTCACTAGCAACCATCACTGCTAATCAAACTGGTTCATTTTCTTGCTTTTGAATGCAATGCGATTATAATTATTCTATACATTGTTAGTTCAGAGTGTCCTTTATGATAATATGGCACGCTCTAAATAAAACGTGGTAGTTACGTTAATTTCAATTTTCATCCTTTTCAAGCCTTAACACACTACATATCGCTTACCAAATGTTAATTTACCAGCATATGTAAACAGCTCCACTTGATGCATTAATAGCGTCATCTCTGTTTACCAATAAAGTCACTTACGATAATCTGGCTTTCTAGAGACGATAAAAAAAGATAAACCACGTCTAGATATCCATAAAACCAACTCTCCTAGCATTTTGGAAATGTTTCTCAGAAATATCCCTTTCTTTAATCAAAAATCCAAAATGATAGGAAAGTTATCACAGCACAGTCCGAGGAAGGCCCTGGAGGAGACGAAGGTAAAGGTCGTCACCATATGTTACATTGACACTAATAAATTCAGTCTTAGTGCTATGCCTGACTCTCTTTATCCCCAGGAATTCCTTTATTGACTAAGTTAACTACACAGTTACGTATCTCTTCAGAAATGAGAACCCGTGTGTAAATTTCTCGGTTTCCTGACATGAAGTCAGACCTGTGTTCTGAGTAAATCAAGCACGCCTTTACTCCCACTCTTCCTAGTTAGGAGTAAAAGAAAACAAAAAATACAATTATACCCGGTCAGGGGCGTAGCCGGGGGGTTACTGGGGTTAGGAAACCCTCCATAGAATTTTTACAAAATAAAATGAAATGAAAATGAAATGGCGTATGGCTTTTAGTTCCGGGAGTGTCCGAGGACAAGTTCGGCTCGCCAGATGCAGGTCTTTTGATTTGACACCCGTAGGTGACCTGCGCGTCGTGATGAGGATGAAATGATGATGAAGACGACACATATACCCAGTCCCCGTGCCAGGGAAATTAACCAATTAAGGTTAAAATTCCCGACCCTGCCGGGAATCGAACCCGGGACCCCTGTGGCCAAAGGCCAGCACGCTAACCATTTAACCATGGAGCCGGACACAAAATAAAATAAAGAGAAACATAAGGGAGACATAATTGTAAAATCAAAATAACTGTTGAATCTGTTTTCTAAGAAGCCTGGAAAGTTGGATTTTAGATTGTAAACCGAACATACCATTCGCTGTAAAATTGTTGACCTTGATCATATTGTTTCTTGTTCTGTTAGACCGTGTCCTGTACTGCAACTTAATATCAACATAATTCATTTGTATCAGTGGCACATCATCACACACGCACAAGCACCTTCATCATGTTCTATCATCATTTTGTAATTATAACTCAACCCCCCCCCCCACCTCCATTGGCCAATCCTGGCTACGCTACTGCACTCAGTGCTTCACACCTCCATTTTATCAGTAGACTCAGACGCGCATGGCAGACTCCATTGATTACAACATCAACTTGTGTGTTGACAGGTGGTTGAACTGGCTCCGCCAGACCCCGAACATCCGCTGGACGTGGTGATGGTGAACGAGGGAGCAGAAACGGCGACAGTGAGCTCGGCTGACTTGGTCCCACGAGTCAGCGTGAGTAGCAGCGGAGATGGACTCCAGAGCACCATGTTGACCTCGCCCTCCGAACACGACGTCCTTATCAAGGAGAGCCACAGCACCAACCTTGAACAGACTTGTGCGGACACCTAGAGGTGTGTCATTGCTACGGATACGATATTATATCGCTTTCTAAACGACTTACAGTATATACTTTAGTTACAATGCCTGGAAAGGGCTCAACTCTCCGCTAAGCAGACTGGAGTGAAAAATAACAGGCACAGATGAGTGAGAGATGTTATACATTTTATAAATGACGTATACCTAGCTGCCCTCTGGCCCTGCATTTTGCAAGCTCTTTGTTCCTGAATACAAGATGTAATGCCTAATCTTCTTTGATAAAAAGTGCAGCTTTGAAAAACCATCTGATTCGCGCAGCTCATTAAGATCATCGGCCTTCCAAGATGACTGCTGCCCAGTCAGACGACCTGCAGATATTGCAGTGTTATGAATTACTCAGCCATATTACTTCGCAAAAAACCTCTCAGTAGAATTTAGGAGTTTGATTTCCTGTCCTCAGTCCAGGTCTTACTTATGTCTGGCTACACGAAAGTTACTTATTTTCTCTAATAGAGTCCGCCAGTAAATATAGAACAGGGAAACAAGAAAGTAGATTTTTTATTTAAAAACTGCGCATCAAAACTTACATTTTATATATTTGTTATATTTTTATATTATAATGCAAATTAATAGCAAAGAGAAAAGGAAGATGTTATTATAAACGGTTTAATTCAGTAATCTTCCGAATGCTGCCACAAAACATTCTCCATTGCCTAACACTGAGGTCGTTTCTAAAACTACTGTAAATATTCTATGAACTGATTACCATAAAACCAAGATCAATAACAAAATATTAATTCCATGCCTTTAAAATCAAGTCAGAGTTTATTGAGTAACATGACTTTGCAAAGTCATTTTAATTTGTATCTATAGGTACGTTCACCCAACAAAAACACGACTGCAACGACGACGGTGATCTCGGGCAACTTGGTCCCTTGAGTCAGCGTGAGTAGCAGCGGAGATGGACTCCAGAGCTCCGTGATAACCTCGCTTTCCGAACACGACATCCTTATCAAGGAGATCCACAGCACAAACTTGAACAGACATGTGCGGACACATAGAGGTGTGCCACTGCTTTCCCCCTTAAAGTGAATAGAGAGGATTAATAAAGTTGGTTGTAAATTTCAATTAGCGCCAGAAGTCGTTCGTACAGTGTCTTCAAATATTAATTAAAAAGTTAGAACATGAACCTCCAGGTCTTCTAACCAAGTGCAGTACCATACATTTAGGAGAATAATAGCTCCAGGTCTTAACTTTATCAATTCCACTCACATCGCGCTGTCTAGAAAAGAAGAAACATACTAGTTCTGTTCCAAATGTGATCAATTTTGCGACTAATTTCATAATGAATTCGCTTAATATTTTCTCTTCTAAAACCATTACTTTAATAATATCATTTATTCTATTTCAACTTTCTATTTTCTTCAGAACCGTATATAACTATATACCATCAATATTTAAATTACGTATGAATGGTGAAAGGTACCATTCTTTTCTAAAAATTAACTCCCTCAGCATTCCCTAAAATTTATAAAATATAATCGCACATTAAATCATCTTGGAGCAGGCAGCTCTTCAACCAAAGATAAACCAAATCCGTACAGGCAAGGAAGGCCCTTGGATAAGTGGAAGGTAAAGGATTTCACAATCAATAAACTCTGCAATAAGTAAGATAGGGAGGTTAGCTCTATATCGGGCCATCTTTGCTCCCAAAAGTTAATCTGATACTCATTTTTGTGTAGACTGAGTAAACCTCAGGGCCATGTACACCTCCAGAAGTGGAAGTTGCATTTCTTAAATTTTCGACTTCCTCGCGGGGAATCGGACCCACGTCGATAATGCCGAACCCATCTTTAACGTCTCGGCCAGGCAGCTCCTAATAATTACTGTATATGTAAAATCGTCAGCGGTCAGTTGTCTACTCAACCAATACTTCCCTGGTAAAGATTTCTGGCGGCAAATTTGAAATCTAGAAATAGGTAGTCGAGTCATATTTTAATACCACATATGATATGAACAAAGTAAAAAAGACAGTAGATTTTGGCATGAATATATCTCATGTGTGGGGGTCATCCGGAAATTTTTGTAACATAATGCGACAAAACATGTGATGGAAGTGATGCCACAGTCGTTACCGTAAGCCTTGGTCGCCAAAGACCCTGCAGCTCCCAGTTAACTTCCTTTGACCTAGAGTTGCAGTTTTACTTGATATAACAGTGAGTTTCATTTATTGAAAGACATATTCATGATAATTAGCTTTTCGCAAACGAAAACGTTTATTTCTTCTGTCCATTACATATTAGTTTAAGATGTTTCATACTGTTTCGAATTTCTTAGCTTACCAACTACACCTTACAGCGTTACTCCTCATTCAGCAGCGATAATATAAGTAAAGTTTCTGAGGATTATGATTACAAAAAAGTAAATGAAATACGCTGATAGACTCAACGTAAACAACCACTCTGTTTAAAATCTCAAATAAGTAAGAAATGGTTTACCATGTGGAATGCTAATCGTCAAAATAACGAAAGAAGGGAGAGAGATTAGTAAACAATTTGTACTAAATTACTTTCAAGCAGTAACAAAAAACTAAATACCGTAATGAAATATGTAAAAAATATCATGCTTATAGTAAGCATACAAAACACTCCCAAAACAAACAACTCTTATTAAATAGCAGACACAGATGACAAACTTGTAAGGCTACAGAGTAAAGTGAATACCGTCATATTGATAAGAACTTAGGCAAAGCTTATTTTACTAATGTACAGAGGAATAAAAGGAGTGCAAAAATGTGCGGCTGGTGGGATTTCTGAAGTAAAATGAACGTATCACTGTCCTATGCAACAGTGTAACGAGTTTCTACCAACACTTTGATTATCTCTCTAGAAGTGCATGTATTCGTAAAATCAGATTAGATATACATGGTTTAACATGTGACAGAGACTGACAAGCTGTTTTTCAATAGTTTATAATTATGTTGTATCCCTGATTGCTTCCTCAAAAACTGTAATGTAAATTCCCATGCAACACAAGAGAGAAAATTTATAAATATCTAGTGTATGAAAGCCTGCTCCAAAGTAATGAAGTTAATTATTTGGATTGTTCATAACTCCTATAGCCTCCGTATACTATTAATAGAGTGCATCTGAAAATCTTACAACTGTCACTGCAACACTCTCCTTTTATTTCCCATTCTGCCGTTACAATACCGTGTTTTGTAGCTTCATGTAACTCTTAATCCTAAAAGACGAATATCTTTTGAAAAGTAATGTGAATTCGACCTCTCTGCTTTTCCAATAGATACTGTAACTCGCATGTTCTGCTTGTTCTGACAAAGGTATATTTTGAAATTATATCCACGAATTTTTCTCGACTTTTCATCTCTATAAAAGACTTAGATCAAAGCTAGTATTTGAAACTGAGATAAGGATTACTTTCAGATCGCTTTCGTAACTTTTCTGCTCCTTTCTTAAATATATTCACTTCACTTGAGAGGGAATGCAATAGTGTTTTCTTATTTTGATAGTTCGGTTTGAGTCCATTCTCATCAAATTAATATATCTGGAAATGAAGAACAACCCACTTATTTGTATCAGAGGGTACTAATTAGTAAGTATTGGACTTAAAATCACATACACTTCCCTGAAAGTCCATGTATTATTAGAATTTATTTTAACACCCGCAGCGCAAACAAGTTCGTTTTCGAAGTTTCAATATGTCTACTAAGAATAAAATATATTAATTCAGCAATGTAACAAATTGTTACTGCTTTCAGATGTTCTAATATCTTAAATTCTTTAATTGACAAAGATTAAATCAATTGTCTTTTCCTATAAAGAATGTTATATTTAGTGTGTACCATGCTCTAGGAATTTGTAACCGTGTTTGTGTAACTGACATGTTAATTATCTTGTGGGTTTGTTGTCAAGATGTACGGCGAGTGATGTTCAGAAGGAATAATGCCTTTAAAGGGAACCTCTGATGTATATAGAGTCTGCTTTGATATGATATCGTATCCGATATATTGATATCACCTTACATTCCTTATTTAACCTACTCCAGCATCAACTAAGTGTGATAAATAATTGCCACTGTTCTCTTGGGGGCTATTATTATTCCAATTGTATAACCCGTATTTCTTATTTACCAATTGTTTCCTTGATCTTAATAGCTTCCACGTAATTAATAGGATAGCCTTCTATACATTTAATAACCTACAACACCAAGAAAAGTCATCCTAGCTTATTGATTCAACAAAATTAATGCAGAGATTTTCAAGGATAACATTACATTCAAGCATAATATTTGGGTATGTATACTGTCAGTCACCAAAATTTCAAACTAATGTTATGCATATTGCCCAATACAAATTCTTATATGTATGTGTGTGTGTACACTTGAAACAATTCAATTCTGAAGTTGCATTGTTGCTATAAAATCTGATGAACATTCTTTGAGACAGGCAAAAGTGAATTACCTATATCCTATTGATAATCCATTCCAACTGATATTGTTCCCTAAAAGATTCTGTCAGAGAATTGAAGTTTATATATTTCTGGTAAAATAAAGTCTTAGAAAAATAATTCGTGCTTGCTTAATATTTTACCTATTACCTTGATTTAACAACAGTGATTAGTTAATTAAGATAAAAAGAAATATGTCAATTTCTAAACGTAATATATTATCCTGAAATTTTACCGTAAGTCGCGCATTATATATAATATAAATTCAAACTAAATATCACTTAATGATTGTCATTCTGTAAAAATAGGGAATGTTATGAAAAATGCTTCGTTTAATATTGAACTTTTAGGAACTGATTGAAAATGTTTAATCCTCTCCAAATGTTTATGAATATTTGTGGATCATTACAAGATCATAAAGACTTCAGTGACGAAGCTGCTAAGGAATTCCAGATATGTTCTTGTAAGATGGCTTCTAGTTAATAATATGTAAGTTTTATACACTTAAAAATATTTCTAGTACTAACTTAGTGATTATTAATCAGTGAGCATGTGAATAACAATACCCATTCATCCTAGTCGAACAATATACACTCAATTATAACGAATTGGCCGATAAAGTGGTGGTGGAGGCATTGTATGTTATTGTTTTGTTTTAAAGGGAAGTGCAAGTGGGCAGCCACACTCTATTAACACTAAGCAGAGAGATAATAGGAATATATCCAATACTTCAAAATGTAGGTATCGACAAAAGAAAGAGAAGTATCACCAAGAGCGTTAAAATGAATTAGTTCCTAGCTCTCGCAAACCTAACACCGGCGGGGTCGGAATATAACAAGAGTTGAACAAGGAGGTCGTATAGGAGAGATTTAAAGTGACAAGACTGCCATAAGTAAATGGAAACGATAGCAGAGTCAGTTAGTGTTCCGTGGTTGACACTCTTACTCCCAGGCAAGAGTCCCTGGGGCACTTTTTAGTTGCCTCTTACAACATGCAGAGGATATCGTGGATGTATTCTACCGCCACCACTCACAAGGGTTGGTAAAATAAAACATAAGAAAAATATGTTGTTTACTTGCCGTATTAAATAAAGTAATACCTAACAGCAATGGGTTCACCTAAGAAAATTATAGTTTTAATCCACAATGCAGAATATAATACCAATTCTCGATACAGAGTTGCAGAAATGTACGGCATTGTGAAATATCCTGCTAAATAACGCGACAAATCAATTACGAGAACTACCTGACCATATAACAGCTCGTCATTCAGTATAATGATTTATAGTCTTTGTTAACTAACAAGTAGAAATCTATGTCTGCTGTACAATAGCAATGATATTCTGCATCTGAAAATGGTCGCTTGCCAAACGAAACAAGCAATTCTTTTCACCTCCCATTAACTTGAAATTTGTAAAGTATATATAAACGGTGTAAATTTTGGTTCTGTTACACCAACTGGTCAGTGATATTATATCTTTTTATCTATCATGATTTGTACGTACGAATATTGTCCTTTGCTGTATATTTCAGGATAATTTAGACTAATCCATTTACAATTTTGCAGTGATTCGACATAATCAACTTTTAAAATTTTCTTTGTGAGTTCCTAACGCTTAGTTCTCATTACAAGTACAGTATATTTGAGGAATGATGGATGATGATTTTGTATTCTGAATAAAACAGTATACAGAACATAACCTCTTCTAAATACATAAATGCTTTGTATTATTCTTTTTTTGCTAGGGGCTTTACGTCGCACGGACACAGATAGGTCTTATGGCGACGATGGGATAGGAAAGGCCTAGGAGTTGGAAGGAAGCGGCCGTGGCCTTAATTAAGGTACAACCCCAGCATTTGCCTGGTGTGAAAATGGGAAACCACGGACAACCATTTTCAGGGCTGCCGATAGTGGGATTCGAACCTACTATCTCCCGGATGCAAGCTCACAGCCGTGCGCCTCTACGCACACGGCCAACTCGCCCGGTTTGTATTATTCTAAGTTGATCATTTTCCAAGTATATTATTAGTAGACTCAAGAATACTCAACACGGGCAATTAGGGGATCATAATTAGGATGTTAAACAATTGATATAGTAAATGATTACGGTCTCTGACTAGGCAAAACTAAAGCAACAGATTGGAAAATAACTATGGGAATAAGTAAATGATCTACCTGTATATGCCATCCGCTTTCCTTACAAGACAGCGTCTATATTTCTAGGAAATTAAACATGTCCACAGAATGATTCCTCTCTTATTATTACTATGTATAGAATTGCATTGCATTGCATTGTGGATATCTGATTTATTCAGTTTAGTATTCATTATGGTACCTCCATTAGAGTTCTCCGTATAAGTTGCCGCATTCCTGGCTCCATATCTCCAATTGTTATTTAGTCACGGTAAGGTACTTTTTCCTCCAACAATTGATGAATTATGTACTTTATTATTATTATTATTATTATTATTATTATTATTATTATTATTATTATTAAAAAGACAATTGAAACGAATCATTGTAAATTTATCAACTAACGATGAATTCTCAAAGGTAGAAGAATGTAAACTTTATGCCATTACTAAATGTGGGTATTAAAGATAAAAATCATGTTCTGAAAGAAAAATTTCCTCGAATTGTATGTATTCTGTAAAGCTATTTCCACCCCTGTATAAGTATATAAAAGCCAAATATTTAGATATAGTCGTGATAAGCCAATGCATTTGTAAATATGTTTTCTCTCCTGGTACATAAAAATATAACTTAATGTTTATGCCTTAATTAATAAGTCACTCGAGAAGGCGAGTATTTGCTATCATGATCTATCCATAAAAGTATAGTACATTATTTTAAATGCAAGGACTAATTTAGCTATTTCAAATTTTCCAGTGACTTAGCGTAATAAACATTGAACTTTTCTCGGTGAAACCATAAATTAGTTTCCCATTAGAAGTACTATTTGGGAAATAAATTACGATGTTATTTTTTATAAAACAGTAGACAAAATACAATCTATTTAACATTATGAGCTAATACTATGATACCCTGTTTTTAACAAAATATGAAAGCAATCAAGGTTTTAATCCTAGATATCTTTCTCGTATTTCTACATTTTACCAAAAATAAGGCTATATTTACACACACGTTGATGCTGAAGAGGTACAACTTTTTCTAATAATGAGTATTTTAGACGGACGTCTTAGAATAGAGAAGACATTTTCGTAAATTGCCAATAATAAATGAAAACATGCGAGCCTTTACTTTAATTACATTTTGATCCCTTTTTAACCAAACAAATCAATACTGAGTTACGTACATATTTTATATCGTAACTATTAGAAATAGATACTAACACATACCATGCACCAAATATTATTTTGTGAGTTTTTCTAAATAATGATCTTGGTAAGCTACTATGAAAATTACAATTTGTGACAGCAGATTTCTTATAATTTTCATCTGTAACGCTACCCTATTTTCGAATCACGATGTTCAACATACCTTATGGCACCGCTCAATAATCTGTTAGTTTGCGTTCTTGTAACCATATTCTCTTAATCGTGAAGGGTCTCAGAGATATGTGTGGACTAAAGAAAGTTGCGATTGTAAGCTGATTTTGTGAAGATCATCTGAATTTTAGAAAAATCCAATATGTAATTGGTTTTATGAAATAATTAGCTTTTTCTTTCTATTTGTGTTTTGTTTTAGGGTACGCTCCCTAATATACCCAGTCGTTTTAAGATGATCGCTCGATTAGTAAAATATCTTACTTGCTTGACATAAAGGAAGTAAGATTAACTAAATAACCAATAATGACCTCATCAATACCCAAATATTCCATCCAGACCAGAAATTGTCTTCATGTGTAGATAAGTGTCGCCGAATTGTCAAACATTTGATTTATCAAACGAGGGTCATTCTTATACTGTACATGAAGGTGATAATTTCATCCTTTTACTGGTATCTGAAGTTGAATGTGGTATTATTTCCATTCAAGGTCTCTCCCTGTTGCAGTCTGAAAAACTGTACGTACAGGGATTTAATTTTATCTAGACAAACCTGACAATTTTCAAGTCAAAGAAAGGCTGCTTCAGTCGTATTGTTTAAAACAAAGCATAAACACAAACATTATTCATATTTCTTATATTTTGTGTTAAGCATTTCCCATTTCATAATTATGATGCTCCATCTTAAAATAATGGTCTACCAATGAGTCAATAAGACAACTTGAGTGTACGAAAAAACTCTCCGATTCTTTGTACAAAGCTTGGCAAACCTGACGTCATTCTGTATGACTTTAGTATTAAGACTAATATAACGAAATGCCTGCTATCACTAAAATGACACCAGGATCATTTGAACAGTTCACTTTAATGTAAAAATTGATATTTGAAAATTTAAGACCATCACTCCTACACATTCTACTGCAAGGACCAAGATAATAGAACCAAGGTGTAGACATACTCCTAATGTAAATATGCATGTACCCCTTACATGCAGTTGTGGTATTGTGTGAATGTGCTTGTGAGAAGAAGAAAATAATTACTGTTCTCCAAACTGGAATTGAATTGGTGTAAATTACATGTTGCGAATATATAAATATTATATTCACTAACTGGATTATTTTAAGCCTGACACATTTTTCATGAAATACCTTATGTAGGGAAAAATGTGTTAGGGTATTTGTACCATGAAGAGATGATATGCTTACTTTACAACCATTTGCATACCCAAGTCGTTGAAGTAACACTTATTCTTCTATGGAGACAATGTTATTTAATAGTCTGAAAAATTGGTAAACTTCTTAAATGTAAATATAACACAATTGCTTTTTATCTAAAAAGGAGAGCAGGATTCATCTGAAATTAGTCTTCATTTACTTGACAAATGTTATCCTTTGACCTCCACATATGCTACTTTAATAGCATCCGAATTTATTTTCCCCGTTGTAGAAGTGGATAGGAAACAAGATGGTGACCATACAATTTGAAGGCTTCAATTACCTTTGTATTCAAGTATAAATAATTCCAAATTACGAGATACTCATTTCTCGCTTACAAAAGGAGAAAATGAGCTACTCATGAAACATAAAAATTTAAAACAGAGAGCATAATTCATGGTGCAAAACTCTTAGGTAAGTAAATTTGCCTTGAAATATGTCGGGATTTTCTTAGTATCACTTAACATACATCGAGAAGCCTTGCGTAATGTACATAGTGTATATGCATATTTGTGAGAGTGTGAGGTTACATGAATGTTGATATATGCTTATCAAATTTGTAACTCTATACCATTAAAATATATCATTTTCCAGATAACATGGAATAAGAACTACACAATAGATGTTTATAGCATTAATTTATATAAGTTGAGTTTCGTTATATCGTGTGCTATAATTTCGAATTAACTTCACAAAGATATCGTACGTTATGACCAGTATCTAAGTGCAATGTTGAAATAATTTTATATTAAACGTTATTCAAGAACTCCTACATTGTTAAATGAGACATTTACTCTGTAAATTGTTATTCATAGTGCTTATTTCTTCTACTGAATTAATGTTTAGAATATAAATTAACGCAGCTATTCCTCGGGTAATTGAAAATTAAAGGGAAGCACTTCGTTAATATTAACATATCCTTCCCTAGCAAATTATTTATATAATTTAACATATGAACGTTAAATGCACCCTCACCTACTCTATTGAATTTTTACGTTCAAAGTTCCACAATTTGGAGATCAAATTATTGCATTTCCTCAGATTACTTCACGATACATAATTTGAATCATCTTTAAGAGTGGTTCTTCTCATGAAGAGTAATTAATCATAATACTCAAATTTCAGAGGAGCCAGGTATAAAAGGTGAGCCTGAGCAGGTGTCTACGCGGTTTGAGTCACGTAGTTATCAACTTGCATTCGGAAGATAGTGGGTTCACACCTCACTGTCGACAGTCCTGTGGATGGTTTTCCGTAGTTTCCTATTTTCACACCAGGCAAATGCTAGAATTAAGGCCACGGTCACTTTCTTCCCATTCCTAGCCATTTCCTATCCCATGGTCGCTATAAGACCTAAATGTACTGGCGACGTAAAGCAAATTGTAAGAACAGATATTGAGATACAAGACAGGAAATACTTTGATGAGCACACAGATCATTAAAATACAATCAAACGTTGCAAATTAGTTTGCACTGGTATAGTGTGGCCTTTCTTCGAATGTGTCATGTTGTTCAACTAATGAGTTATTTCGTACTTTTGCATCGTCTAATGAATACATATACAAATAAAAAAATAAAAATAATCATCCATTAACTAGATTCTGGGATGGAAATTAGAAAAATTAATGTTCAGTCAATAAGGAATGATTTTTCCGTTTCATATAGCAGAGAATGTATACTTGCTTGCAGAAAATGTGTCCCATATAGGAACGGGAATTTAGGTACGTAATGAAATGTTTAACAGGCTCACCCTTCTCTTTCCGCCTCCTGCATACTTCTAGCAGTTCCCCAGTGGATGATCAGGTCACACTCTTCCTTCTGAAAAGTTAATTCTATAATCATATTACATTGATCTGCCTAATATCTCTCTCTCTATATATATATTCCAATCATAACAAACTTCATTAAAGGTGGCTGTTTCTGACTCCTTCTTCACTTGACATCAGGGTCGAACATCGTTCATTGATTTATATTTGTGTTTCCGCGTTTGTTTCAAGCCACTCATTAAGAGAAGCGGTAATAGCTGTATAGAGTCACGTGTTGGTTAGATTAATATGGAAGCCTTACGAAAGTGAAGAAACTGTTGTGATCTATAGGAAGGGACCAGATATTCTGCACGCAAGTGTACATAATATACACATATATCCCTGAGCATATTGGTAATACAATACATACGACTTTAAAAAGTTCATGAAATGGAGAAGAGGAGAAATCATGAGAAAATGCGTAAATGGTTTTTATAGTATTACATATACCAATATTAAAATATTAATAAGCACAACACTGTTTTATTTGTCTTAAAACTGTATATAATGTTCATCCCTAGCAAAATGCATTATATTTTTCTTCTCTTCCCAGTGTAGTAGATGGTTTTCAAATAAAGGCATGTTTTTAATATTGACTTAAACCACAATTACTTAGATACCGGTATCGATTTCCACATAATTTGTCTCATTGACTTTATTTTTATACCTACCAAACAAACATCGTCCATTCTTCTTTCACATTGACCTCATACTAGCACACTAAGAAGAAGGATCCATAAATAGTACGGTAATCAAACAAAATTAGTAAGTAAACATATCCAATATATTTAGACCACAGCTGTAAACGACTTGATCGGTAAACAAATAATTAATCTACAAACAGTCATACACTCATGCCATAAAATAAATTAAGTGATGTGAACTGCTTGTTAAAGTAAAGTTATGTTGTTCTTACACTTCAATTGCCCAGTATTTATCACGGTTTGTTTGTGATTTAACGTCGCATAACACATCGGAAGCTTTCGGTGATGCAAGGATGGGCAAGGGCTAGGACTGGGAAAGTAGTGGCTGTGGCCTTAATCAAGGCACAGCCCCAGCACTTGGCTGGTATGAAAATGGAAAACCACAGAAAAATCTTCAGGGACGTGACCCACCATCTCCCGAATGCAATCTCACAGATATGCGACCCTAACCGCACGGCAAACTCGCTCTGTCATTGTGCTTTAATATTTTCATTGTTCATTCGGGAAGAGTTCCCAAGTCTCATCTGTATAATATGCCTTTTCTGAAAATAACATAGTCTTATGTTATCTACGCTTTTCTCATAAAAATTTGGTTCTATTACGGTTATATCAGTGTAAACACTTAACATTCTTTGCTTATTTTCATTATACCTAAATCTAAATTTCAACATGCACTAGTTTCTAAATTATGGAGCAAAATATCTGGTGCAATTTCATTAGAAAGAATAGATTAATAGCCATATGTTAAATTGAAATTAGGCCCAAATAGGTCGGGAATTTCAAGAATCTCCGAGAGGTTCAGGCTATAAGAAGTTGCTGTTTCTGAGGCAAATACAGGTTTGATTTAATGATCATAAGATAAATCAAAAATTACCGTATGAAACAGCTTCGGCGTATCAAAATACAATATTTGATAGTAAGTGCACAAAATGTATCCATGATTATTTCATCTACTTCCAAACTGCCAATCCATAAATTAGTTTGTTGCTGGATATAGCTCATTTATCTGCTTCCATTTTGAATATATAATTATACATTACTCTCCTAGGGTAACAATTAAATGATATTTCACAATGAGGTACAATTTTTAATTTATCAGAGATCTGTAAACTTTCGTGAAAGAAACGGCAAGAACACAAAATCAATAAAGGGCGAAGATATAAAAGACTGTTTTAATAAATAATACGTTTTAACTTGTGGTAGTTACTGTTGTTTTCCCTACAGTGCTTCAAGAAACAAAGGGGGGATATTTCGCTTTGTGTACAAAAATGTAAGAAATTTTGAGACAAATGTGAGTAATCACGTGATATTCTGTTTTTGTTTCGCCAATCTGCTCCACATATACTGTAATGTACAACTTGTCGGTTTACCGATAATTAGAAAATTTATCATGAAATGGTGTAGCCTATTGATTAAGCAAACACAAAAAACAAAATACAGTACACATGTATTCATGTAAGATAATAAATAACTTAGTGCACTTTATTTTCAATTGTTCGAGGAATGCCTTCAAAATGAAAAACTCCTATTGTAAATTATGTAGTGTTAGATTTAAAAGTAGGATTCGACGATCTAGCCATGGACCATGAATATATAGGAGGACAATTCAGCTCTCACTTGTCCCCTGCTATGGATTGGAACTTCTATACTATTTACTACAATATATCTGTAATTTTGATCTCAAGGTCAGCGCAGAACACTATCAATTAGTTATTGAATTTTATACGAATTCCACATTGTTGTGATTAAAATTACACTCTGATCATCTTGAATGATATTTGTTCAATTAGGTTTAGTTAGGTAAAAGACTTTAAGAACAATTAATCCTGTACTTTTCAGGATATTTGAATTCTAAAACATTATTTAATTCTGAAATTTTTACGAAAATGAAGTTTTCTTTGTAATCATTGTTTGTAGAAATGGTTCCTGCTTCTGTAAATTTTGAATATATATTATTTCATTATACAGTTCACCATTATGACAACATTTGAACTTACTGAAAATTATTTCTTGTCCAAAGGACTGAATCTAAACAGTTTATTCACATGAATATACTGTATATTCATCCAGAACAATTCGGTTGATACTTCAGGTTACTTATTATTTACCTGGTTACTGACGCACAAAAAGCTTTAAACAATAGAAATGAATTAAGAAACGGTAATTCAAGAAATTTACATTTTTATCAGCGTTACATTTAAACAAGTGCATTTATATTCGCTTCTTCTTATTTGGCAAATTTACTGAAAATAATATTCTAAGAAATTATTCAGAAACAACGTTAGATTCCTACAAACAGGAAGTGCAGTATATTAATAGCCAACAAGCAATCTGTTTGGCTAAACGTTAGCCTAGGTAAGACGGTATAGGTGAGCACCGTTCACTGAGAAGGACGTTGGTCAATTTCCCGTCTGCAAGTCGAGAAATTTGGTAACAAGCCTTCTACTTATGGAAAGCAACTTCTTTTCCTTTACTTTCCTTTCCTTTCCTTTCCTTTCCTTTCCTTTCCTTTCCTTTCCTTTCCTTTCCTTTCCTTTCCTTTCCTCCAAATACCGCCGTAAGTTTCAATCTGTTTCCACAAAAGAATGCTTTATACATAGCCGGGCTGAGTGGCTCAGACGGTTAAGGCGCTGGCCTTCTAGCCCCAACTTGGCAGGTTTGATCCTGGCTCAGTCCGGTGGTATTTGAAGGTGCTCAAATACGACAGCCTCGTGTCGGTAGATTTACTGGCACGTAAAAGAACTCCTGCGGCACTAAATTCCGGCACCTCGGCGTCTCCGAAGATCATAAAAGTAGTTAGTGGGACGTAAAGCAAATAACATTATTATTAGCTTTATACATACACTAGTGATCTGCTCCAGCTTAGCACAGGAGCAATTTTGAATTTGTAGATGGCATTAGTTGTTCAACTCTTGATGTACACATAGCTTAGTGCCACGGCTTTAGGGCCTTCTGGCCACTTGCCAGTTAGCTCCCTCTGTTCTCACCGTGCGAAATTAAAACCATTCCTGCGCTTTCACTAAAACGACGAATGATCCTAAACCATTTACCGAAACTGTACACTGTATAGGGTAATCTTAATAAGGCGGTTGAGAATAAACTATTTCGAGAACGATTACGTGATTAATCTCAAAATACGGTTTGAGGTAGCATTTTATTGATAACTACAATATAAAACCCCTTCCTGAGGGCTACTGATTACAGAAAGGTATATACTGTCACGGATATCTTTGTAGAGCTATTGATACTCAACATTTCTTCCTCATATACTTGGAAACTGACGAGCCTGGTTTAGACAGCATAAGACAAGAAGCGTTCAAATGGTTGTTATTTCTTTGATTTCCTTCACTAAAATTGCCACTGCTTCATACACTTATAACGTCCTCGGTAAGTGCTGTATATAAAGGTGAAATAGCACTGAAATTCCGTTCGTGTTTTGCGACTATTCCGCTCAAAAACAGACAGTAGGCCTGCTTACCGAGGACTACATTTTATATTAGATTTATATGACTTTACCCTGACATTTCTCTCATATTTCTTCCAAACTAATTTGTAACACATATTTCAAGCTTTTAGTTTTATATAACTGTTGATATGGTGAACACAGTCAGAGTTTTTTTTACTTCCACGTGACTTCTGAGACATAAAACTGGAATTCACATTTCAAAAGCACACAGTTGCCCGGATCTTGAACGAAAATCGTCTTAATAAGAATGCAGTAATGAATTAATTCGTATATCACACTCCATCACAATATAGCTTGGTTATGTTAAATATCGTATGTGAATCATGGGTCTTAACGACCATTTCAATTAACAAGGTTTTAATTTCAAACAAGCCTCGTTAAAGGTTATAGATTAACACTAAATGATACCTTACTTTAAATATTAACACTAAGCACATAAGGCAATATTGTATATTTTGTTTTCGGAACCTTGAATATCCGTTTCTTAAATATGAATAAAATAAAGTAAGAATTGAATGCACTCACTATTGTACCTAAATATCTTCATTATTTATTGCTACATAGTATTTTTATCATAACAATTCGTGCTTGAAGAGGTTTTACAAAAGTGAGACACTGCAAACCATTAATATTGGGGTATTATTAAATGCTTATCATATAAGTAATATATTACAAAGGGCAATATTTTCGTATTATATTGTAACAAATATGACCATAAATTGTATTTATATAACCATATTTGTTTAAACTCTATTGTATATTAGATACATAAGGATTTAACTCACTATATTTAATACACCATTTGAAATTATAGCCTGATTCTCGTTTTATACTAAGTCTTATCTTCAAGAAATAATTGGTTTCTTCTTTATAAATCCAGTATTGTAGTCGATGTAGAAACATCTTGATAGCCTAGTTTGTAAGAAAATTGTAGAGCTAGCTGGAATGACGATTGTATCATTCTTTGTGAATAATAATTATATGAATACATAAACTGTTTACATACTATACACGTATTTTGTCTGATGGATAACATGGTGAACTATGACTTACCAGTTTTGTACTCTAAAATGTCTAGCTTTTTACCTAGAACATTGATATTAATAGTTTTCTCAGTACTGTCGAACAACACGACAAGTGTTCAAGTTATAGGATTCGTTAGTCATCTAGGAGCCAACTTATAAGAGGACAGTTGTACGTTACTATTGAAGACCTGCTTCTGAAATTTCCATCTTTACATAGGCGCTGAAGATAGTGTTTTATGTTGACAACAAGTCCCGTCTCATCTACACCTTAGCTGTCGTAACAGCTGGACGCAAGAATTAAGAATAATACTTGTTCGCAAATCAGTTCCTCGAAACAAAACAAAAATATTATTCAAGGGATGATTCCAATAATTGAATAACTGAGTGGTTCGTATTTATTATGTATTTCATCTGAAAATGGTTAATTTTAACAAAATGTTCAATGTGAAAAGTAGGGTAGACTATTGGAAAACTAGAATCGCTATATTTTGATATAATGCTGTTTAACATTTGTAAACTGTATATTAATATATTATTTATCATACTTAAACTCTTCATTAATATTCTTTTACATTATTTTCATATTTTTCAGTCAATTTATTGTCAAAGTACCTATACTGCTCTTTAATAACAGCATAAGTTATATTTCGCTTTCTTCATTGTGTTTTAATTTTATTGTTGGACGAAAGTCATCTCAATTATATGCTTCCTTACATTTCTCTGATCTATCTTTGTCCATTCTAGTGTGTATATATCCAGTATACGTAAATAAATATATAATGAACGTTCAAAGGGATTTGTAATATACTAAATTGCAGGAGGAAGTTGCCGTATTATTGTTTTCTTAGTAAGATAACCAAGATTATAAGTCCTCTCCTTGACCTATCCGTATCCCAAACCCTAAGTCTATAGATAACATGAATTCTCAGCGTAAATATAATATTGTAACCATTTTTGTCACTCCTCTGTCAGTAGCAGCGTACGGTTTTTCACTTAGCTTAGTGATTGTGTAACAAAGAATGTGATAAAGGTAAGTTGTGACAAGGTGAGTAACGTGTGACTTATGGGAGCAGGTAAGTTGCGTCCCATGCAGGGTTCATCGGCTGTTTACAATGTTCGGGTAGAAATTGTAAGACACGTAAGTGTACCAAGGTTTTTAGCAAATAAATATCAACTATTCTGAATTTATCCTCCACGCGAAACCATCATTCTGATATATTTAATCTGATTAGGCTAATACAAGACATGCGGCCATACACACACACCATCAGAAATTTAGGAAAGCGGAGAAGTACCATGGTTAAGGCAAAGATTTTGCATGAGCAAATGCTTCCTTTTCATCAACAAAGAATTTCAAGACTCCAATTTGTAAAGACTATGCACATTAAGCACCTTCCAATAAAAGCCAAACCGAGCGAAGAGTAGTTGCGTTGTTTTAATCACGTAGCTGTCAATTTCCATTTGGGAAATAGTGTGTTTGAATCCCACAGTCAAAAGCCCTGAAGATGGTTTCCCGTGGATTTTCGTTCTTGCACCAGACAAACGCGGGGCTGTACCTTAATTAAGGCCACGTTCGCTTCCTTCTCGCTCCTAGCCCTTCTCCATATCATTACCGCCATAAAACTTTTGTTCTGTCAGTGCGACGAAAAGCAATTTTTAAAAATGTATATGTATCTTATAAGCCCAATGTAGCCTAATCACATTCAAACGACAATGATAATAAGCTGCACATATATTTTAACACAATTATACAAACATTTCCAACCACATTACTAACAAATAAGCAAAATTTGTCGGTGTTAATATCAGTCCTAAGCATGTAAATTAGAAGGAGACTATTTGCTTAAAGTTCAGTTTTACTTGGTACACTCAGTCTGTGCTGTACATGTTCAATATGCCTTTGAAATATCGTAAATAATACAGTGCGTTGTTATAAATAATAATAAGAATAGAAGGACAGAATACTCTCTTCCTCTACTACTGAATCACCAGAAATTTAAGAGAGAGTGCACGTTAATTGCAATCTATATTGTTTGATGCATGCATCATAGATAATAAGCTTGTTTATTATAGTTCAATCAATAAATCAATCATTCAATCACTACTGACCTCCATTTAGGGCAATCGCCCAAGTGGCAAATTCCCTTTCTGACGTTTTCCTAGCCTTTTCTTAAATGGTCACAAAGAAATTGAAAACTTATTGAACATCTCCCTAGGTAAGTTATTCCAATCCCTAACTCCCCTTCCTCTAAACGAATATTTGCCCCAATTTGTCCTCTTGAATTCCAGCTTTACCATCATATTGTGATCTTTCCCACTTTTAAAGACATCACTCAAACATATTCGTCTACTAATGTCATTCCACGCCATCTCTCCGCTGACAGCTCAAGCAGCTCGTCCCCTTTCTCCCAAGACTTCCCAGCCCAAACTGTGCAACATTCTTGTAATGCTACCCTTTTGACGGAAATCACCCAGAACAAACCGAACTGCTTTTCTTTGGATTTTTTCCAGTCCTTGAATCAAGTAATCCTGGTGAGGGTCCCATACACTGGATTCATACTGTAGTTGGGGTCTTACCAGAGACTTATATGCCCTATCCTTTACATCCTTACTACAACCACCAAATACCCTCATAACCATGTGCAGATATCTGTACCCTTTATTAACAATCATATTTAGGTGATAACCCCAATGAAGATCTTTCCTTATGTTAACACCTAGGTACTGGTACTTACAAAGATCCCCAAAAGGAACTTTAACCCCATCAACGCTGTAATTAGAAATAAGAGGACTTTCCCTATTTGTGACATCATCTGCAAACAGCCTGATTCCACTTCTTTACACATATCATTGATGTATATATAAAAATAAAGGTCGAATAATATTGCCTTGAGGAATTCCCGTCTTAGTTATTACAGGATCAGATAAACCTCTGCCTACTCTAATTCTCTGAGTTCTGTTTTTTTAGAAATATAGCCACCCATTCAGTCACTCTTTTGTCAAGTCCAATTGCACTAATTTTTGGCAGTAGTCTCCCATGATCTATCCTATCAAATGCCTTAGATAGGTCAATCGCAATACAGTTCATTTGACCTCCTAAATACAGGATATCTGGTATATCTTGCTGGAATCCTACAAGTTTAAATTTAGTGGAATAACCTTCCCTAACACCAAACTGCTTTTTGTCAAACCAGTTATTAATTTCGCAAACATGTCTAACATAATCAGAAAGAATGCGTTCCCAAAGCTTACATGCAATGCATGTCAAACTGACTGGCCTGTCATTTTCAACTTCATGTCTATCGACCTTTCGTTTATACACAGTGCTACTATAGCAACTCTCCATTCACTTGGTATAGCTCCTTCATGCAAACAATAATCAAATAAATACTTCAGATAGAGTACTATATCCCAATTCATTGCCTTTAGTATATTCCCTTAAATCTTATCAATTCCAGCCATTTTTCTAGTTTTCAACTTTTGTATCTTAATGTAAATGTTCCTAAATTAGCCTTTATTTACTCGGAATGAGGAAATAAAGGCTAATTTAGGAATGAACTCGATGGATGAAGCTGTACGCATAAACCGGCTTCGGTGGTGGGGTCATGTGAGGCGAATGGAGGAGGATAGGTTATCTAGGAGAATAATGGACTCTGCTGTGGAGGGTAAGAGAAGTAGAGGTAGACCAAGACGACGATGGTTAGACTCGGTTTCTAACGATTTAAAGATAAGAGCTATAGAACTAAATGAGGCCACAACACTAGTTGCAAATCGAGGATTGTGGCGACGTTTAGTAAATTCACAGAGGCTTGCAGACTGAACGCTGAAAGGCATAACAGTCTATAATGATAATGTATGTATGTATATATGTATGTATGTATGTATGTATGTAAATGTCATTGTTATCATGGCAAATTTTAATAATTCTTTAGTATTAGTCACCTCGTCTATATGGACATTATTCTTGTAACCAACAATCTTTACATACTACTGACTGATTACTTCTGCCTTTTGAAGATCCTTGCATACTCATTCCCTTGTTCATTAATGATTCCTGGAATGTCTTTCTTGGAACCTGTTTCTGCCTTAAATTGCCTATATATACTCTTCCTTTTTTTACTAAATTTTGTATGACCAACAATTATGCCTGCTATCATGTTATCCTTAGCTGACTTCTTTGCTAGATTCAATTTCCTTCAATTTCTCCTTACTTCCACAGCCATTTCTAACTCTATTTCATTCCAACCTCCACCTCCTTCTTAGTTTCTTTACTTCTCTGTTATACTATAGTGGATCTTTACCATTATTTACCACCTTTAAAGGTAAAAATCTATTTTTACATTCCACAACAATTGCTTTAAACCCATCCCGGAGTCCGTTTACACTTTTATATACCGTTTTCCACCAATCATAGTCACCTTTTTTAAACTCCCTCATATCTATTTTATCAGGCATATGGTACTGCCTAATTGTCCTCATTTTAATACCTTCCTTTCTTTCATATTTATCTTTAACTACGACAAAAACAGCTTCGTGATCACTAATACCATCTATTACTTCGGTTTCTCAATAGAGCTCATCTGGTTTTACCAACACCACGTCCAGAATATCTTCTCTATAGTTGGTTCCATCGCTTTCTGAATCGTCTGTCCTTCCCATATTAACTTATTTGCCGTTTGTTGGTCATGCTTCCTGTCATTTGCATTACCTTCCCAGTTGACATTTGGTAAACTGAGATCTATTGCTACTATCACATTCCTTTCCATATCGTTTCCAACATAGCTGATTATTTTATCAAATAATCCTGAATCAGCGTCAGCGCTACCCTTTCCCGGTCTTTACACTCCAAAGACATCAAGTTGCCTAATATCTTTAGAGATGAGCCTTGCCCCTAGAATTTCGTGTTTGTCATCTTTAACATTTTCGTATTTCACACATTCTCCTTTCACCAGACTCCCCCTCCTGCCATTCCTATCCTATCTCTACAATACACACTCCAGTTCCGTGAGAAAAATTCTGCATTCATTATATCATTTCTAAGCCATGATTCAACTCCTATTACTATATCTGGTAAATATATATCTATTAAATTACTTAATCCGATTACTTTCTTTACAATACTTCTACTTACGTTGCTTAGCCCAAATGCTGCTTTTTGTATAGGGCACTAACATTTTAATGTCATCCCTACTTGACATCCATTTCCCTGTACCTTTATCACCTCTCCCTAGGCCACCCCGTTTCCCTCAATGTACCTGCCTATAACCCTGTATGTTGGGTATTCAACCCGAAGGCTGGTTTAATCCTCCACAGTTCCCCCAACAGCTGTCATAGATAACCTAGGCGTCACTGAACTTATATGTACCACTGAGGTTTAAGTGAAGGCCATTTGAGCGCAAATCCGTATCTCCTATCCACCCATTAGGATCTAGAAATATCGCTCCCAGTTTTCCACATTCCCCACTCCATAGTCTCACTTAAATCCCCAATCACCTTCCAGTCAGTATCCCTCCTACACAGTATTCCACCGATAACAATCTCCGCTTCCTTAATAATCACTCGTGCTGTATTTACCAGATCCTACATATCCCCATATATGTTGGTACTTATACCTGCTTGTCTTACGTTGTTAGTGCCAATGTGAAATACTACCACCTCCTCCTTTCCATCTTCCTTCTCTTCTACTTTCCTCAACATCTGCCTCAACCTAATTCCTGGATAACACTCTACCCTGGTTCCCTTTCCTCCACGTACTTTTCCCACATGTCTATCTCTCACTGCTGCAAAAGCTACTTTCTCCTCATTTTTCTCCCACACATGGCCGTGTTCCACTTGTCTTTTCCTATCCACTTCTCCACATTACCCTTTCCTACATTTTCCCTTCCTCTTACTTTCACACTTCTCAGTAACAGTTCCCTGTTACTCATCTTCCCTCGATTGTTCTACCTGCAGTTACTCGTACCGATTTCTCACAAACACCTGTCCTGAATTCTGATCCTGAATCTTCTTCCCCTTAAAACATTAGACCACCTGTCCTCTACAATTGCCCCTTTCCTTCCCATCCCTCTTTTACACCTACTCTACCCTGTACATTCTTTGAAGGAGGCCTACTTTCCTTCCTGTCCTCTGAGAGAATCCTAATGATCTTCCTCAAACTTCCCAACTCCTCCCTCATACTCCTTAATGCTTGGCCGCGCGCACAGTCCCTACACTTGCACCCCTTATCCATTCTTTACGGATTAATGATAAGAAGAGGAAAAATAAAATTAGATATTCTGTGCAAAATAAAACTGAAAGGAAACAAATGTTGTCTAGGATAGTTCACAAAGATTACACAATAACGAGGTAATTAATATAAGCATCTATTACACTTCAATACTACTGTGCCGATAGCTATAGTGAACATTATAATTAGATCTAAGAATAGTTTTACACCCATTTGATACAATATTAAATTAACTGTGTACATTTGATACGGTGTTACTTATTTTAAGACAAGCGTAATATCCTCCCCTTTATAATTGATAGTCGTACTTGCATTATTGTACTTTATTTTTCTTTCTTTCTTTCTTAATTTATTTACCGTCCAGGGTTGGTTTTTCCCTCAAACTCAGCGAGGGATCCCACCTCTACCGTCTCAAGGGCATGGTTTTGTAGCGTGAGATTTTCGGTCAGGAGATACAATCGGGGAGGAGGACCAGTACATGGACCAGGTGGCCTCACCTGCTATGCTGAACAGGGGCCTTGAGGGAGAATGGGAAGATTGGAAGGGACAGACAAGGAAGAGGGATGGAAGCGGTCGTGGCCTTACGTTCGGTACCATCTCGGCATTTGCCTAGAGGAGAAGTGGGAAAACACAGAAAACCACTTCCAGGATAGCTGAGGTGAAAATCGAATCTACCTGTACTCAGTTGACCTCCCGAGGCTAAGTGGTCCCCGTTACAGCCCTCATACCACTTTTCAAATTTCGTGGCAGAGCCGGGAATCGAACCGGGGTCTCCGAGGGTGGCAGCTAATCACGCTAACCACTACAACACAACGGCGGATTTTATTTTATGTTTTCTTTCTTTCTTTCTTTCTTTCTTTCTTTCTTTCTTTCTTTCTTTCTTTCTTTCTTTCTTTCTTAGTCTCTTTACCCTCCGGGATTGGTTGTTCCCTCAGACTCAACGAGGGCCACCTCTATCGCATTTTATTTTTTATTATTTTATTGCATTGTATTTTATTTTATTCTGTCGCGTTGTTTTCAGAATACAAAATATCTTTTCCTGTCTTCCTCTGTGAGGTTTACTCTTTGTTTAATATTTCGACGATCGTGTGGAATTCTTTCTACCTCTCTATTTTTAACTTTAGGTTACAATGTACCGTGTGATCTAGCCGCCTCTTCCAGTATAGTTTTATGCAACCCAATTAACGTGAGACATGCTTATAAGGTGGCTATTCCCCCGCAGGCGTACTGTATGGTACTAAAGTCCAGTGAGCACATTTTACACACGATTCTGAATCCTACCGATAGTTATATCGTCCGCTAACAAAACATGACACCTTGAAATCATGTAGCGACGTACTTTGACAATGTAACTGTGTTAAATGTGTCGTGCCTCGTGCCTCGTGACCGAGTGTAATGAAGAGGGGAATCAATGTACAAAACTAGGCAAGAGTGCAGTAATTAATGTCCTAAACACCTTATCGGATGACGTATACACTCTACTCTCGTCTCACTACCACCATGCTGCCAGGAGTGTAGAGTAGCGGATATTTTTAGGCGTTATCCTAACAGTCGGCGGAATGTGCCATCAGTGGTTTGAACCCCGCATCGTTGAAATAGTTTTACATCGATATGATGTTTGAATACGTAAATCCAGGCACACGTTTGCCACATTCAAACAGCAGAACGACGCTGTTATTCATCTTGTGCCCTGCGCATACTCCGCTGGTTAAGGCCTGAATGTAATCTCTGCTGTCATTCGGCATGTTTTCCACAGAGGATTACGTTGACATGCTCCTCATTTATGGAGAAGCAAGACAAACCGCGTGCGAGTCACTACGTCTGTACCAAGAACGGTATCCCGACAGGCGACACCTGCCTGCTACGACATTCCGCCATGTCGAAAGACTCCTAGAAGGCATGATTTCCAAGCAGCCACTAGTCCGCGATAGGCCCGTTACATCGAGCAAAATAGAAGAGGTCGTTCTAGAGGCAGCTCGTAATCATCCATACATCAGTACACGGGGTATTGCACAACAGGTGAACACCAGCCAGCCGTCCGTCTGGCGTATACGGCATAAACATAAAATTCACCCGTACCATCTTGAGCTAGGGGCTGCCTGACCTAGGCGGTAAGGCGTGCTCGGTTCACCCGGAAGTGCGTGAGTTCGATTCCCCGTCATGAAGTCGTAAATATTAAGAAACGAGATTTCCACTTCCGGAGATGCACATGGCCCTGAGGTTCACTCAGCCTACACTAAAAATTAGTACCAAGTTAATTCCTGAGGGGCAAAGGCGGCCGGGCGTAGATCTAACCACTCTACCCCATCAAGTGACGAGGTTACGCACAGTGGAAGCCTTTACCTTCCACTCCTCCAGGAACCTTCATGGCCTGTACGGAGATGACTTTGCTTTTTGCTTTGAATCTTGAGCTACACCAAGAACTCCATGGGCGAGATTTCGAAGCTCGAATGGAAATCTGTCGGTGGCTATTAGGCAGGCTATACAATGATGCAGCATTCGTATTGCACATCTTGTTCTCGGACGGATCGCACTTCCACAATAATTGGAACGTCAAATGCCACAACGTACACTATTGGAGTCCGGACAATCCTCACCGAGTGCGACAGGCGGCCCATCAAGTACGATGGGGAGTGAATGTGTGGTGTGTAATCTTGGGCGATCACCTGATTGGACCTCATTTCTCTGAGGGTCATTGGATGGGCCCACACTAGCTGCACTTTCTGCGTCAGGAACTCCCACTGCTGCTAGAGGATGTGCCCTCGCTTGACGATTTGTTTGCAACAGAATGGATCTCCGCCACATTTGACTTTACCCGTTCGTAACCATCTGAACGGGAAACTGTCAGAGAAATGGATAGGACGAGGAGGCCCTGTTCCTTGGCCCACCAGATCACCGGATTTAACGCCGTTGGATTTATTCTTGCGGGGGCATTTGAAGAATGCCGTTTACACTCAAGCGCCGGAAAACTCCGACCAGCTCCGGCAAATCATCATGGTTGCCTGCCGAACCATTACACCTGGAATGCTTCAGCGCTCAAGGTGCTCTATTGGACACCGGGCCCGAAACTGCATAAAACAAAACAGTCATCACATCGAACATTTGCTGCGTTAAAATATTGTAATAATAATAATAATAATAATAATAATAATAATAATAATAATAATATTTGCTTTACGTCTCACTAACTACTTTTACGGTTTCCAGAGACGCCGAGGTGCTGAAATTTAGTCCCGTAGGAGTTCTTCTATGTACCTGTAAATCTACCGACACGAGGCTGACATATTTGAGTACTTTCAAATACCACCGGATGAGCCAGGATCCAACCTGCCAAGTTGAGGTTAAAAGGCCAGCGCCTCAACCATCTGAGCCACTCATCGCGGCGTTAAAGCATTGTCAGGGCAGCTGTGTTCTTATTATTTCCGGTCCGTATATTCCCGGCCTGCTAACTAATCGGCCTTTCTTAGGGCCACAAACACATTCATTCACACACAATTTGCGTGAAAGGGTATTGAACTTACATTACGTGCGGTACGTATTAAACAAATATTTCAAAAATATGGAATCTTCGCCCCGGACACAAACCTTCCACCTCACACGTAAGCCCTCTTCGCCGCGCCTGTACCAGCTACGCTACGGGTCCATACGGCACACTGTGCAGCTTATAGCATGTATGAGGTTTACTACGGTCACAGTGTCTCGCCGGCGTGTCATGTTCATAATTATGATCTAGAAGGCACACACATGCCATCCAGTAACTTACGAGTATAATATACGGCGTCCTATCATATTGAGGCGGTAAATACCAAGATATTCGGTTGTGTTTTCTGAGCATACCGGCAGGGCTGATGTTTTCAGGACGGAATTAATATTGCGGGTTGCATAAAACTACATTGGAAGAGGCAGCTGAATCACAAGGTATCTGATTTTAAGTGATTCTGTCTCCCTACAATCTCTTAACAGACATGTCTCTTCTATTGTTTCACCACACCATAAATGATTCTCATCACCTTTCTCTCTTTGACTGTAAGTCTTTCTTTCTTTCTTTCTTTCTTTCTTTCTTTCTTTCTTTCTTTCTTTCTTTTTTTCTTTCTTTCTTTTTTTCTTTCTTTCGCTCCTATTGCAAATTTCGCAGAATCCTACTAACAGAGAAATAGATGTAGGTATTAAACAAATAAATAAATCGTCCGTTCTCCAATGAGGATGACCATTCATATCCAGAATACAGTCAGGTTATAATTTCAATGGAATGTACAAACATCAAAAAGTGGAATCATTTGTGCTTACATAGGATAGAATACCTTTATTTCCTCCTAAATCTATACAGATTCCTCCCAAATAGATCCTGGAAGAAACACGGTATAAATACATGCCTATATCTTACTTCTACTGAGCGTGTGCCTGCATGGGTGTACACCCCTTTCCCTCGTTGCGGATAGCCCAGCTACCTGGAGCCGCGTATCCCTCTTAAAATCCACCAGTCTCCTGTCATAACAGTAACCTGCCTTGTATGAGTGGACTGGTAGTGGTCAGCTCCGGCCAGTTGAGCATCTCCCTTCTCCTTCTACGGATAACCTGGAGCTCTTGGGAGCCCCTCCCCACCCGCCCCCGCTATCACAAAATTACACTCCTCACATTTACAGGCTATAATTCCGTTGGCTTACATGTGCATATTCTTCTCAAAATCAACGTATGTTATGCTGTCATTCAGAACAAGTTCTGAAATTATTCGAGTCCCACGTTGTGGCGACACTTTACAACTACTTCTCTCACATATAAAATTGATTTAAAATGAAAAAATATTAAAATATTCATGAAATAAAATACTCAACCGTCGGACTATGTACTCACACTTAGTTCTTACCTGATTACTTACACAAACAATATTTGATGGGCGCCAGCTACAACTCAATGAAACAATAATAGAATGAGAGTGTTGAATATCTCCAGGGTGTGAGGTAGGCTAATAAGCATACTAGGCAGCATAACATATAGGTTCTAGGAAAAGGAGATTGTCGTTTTGTTTCCCCATTGAATTTGAGGTTATCTAATTCTACCATTGAAATAAAACGATAAATTATTTGATATTGAACAAAATATATATTTACACTTTATCTTAAAATAGTAAGACTTGCTGCGATAAAACAGATGAGAATATAAAATTATAACATTACAACTGAAAGAAACTAGGCATTAAATTTGAATTCCTCTTAACCGGACATTTAAAAGTTGTACAAGAAATTTACTCCTCACTGGTTCACATAACAGTACCTTCAACACTTTGAGTGTAATTACGACCTATCCCTTTGAGTTGGAGTTATATGTAGGTATCTCAATCCTAATTTAGTGATGTATCCTTTTTGTTTCATTGACGAGATATAGCATGGATTGAAATTAGATTCACATTTTGACAATCAACTTTACCAGTAATTCACTGATAACTGTTAGTCTGAATTACGACGACTCAATATTCGGCTGCAACCACATTGACACAAAAACTCGTCCGAACAGATATACAAAACACATTCTGAACATTTAATCCATATGGTGACTGATGACTAAGTATCCATGTGATTGCTGCCTCTCCATCCAAATGACTCCTCACTACCATCTCACTACAACACTCCTTGGCAAGTCTCTCCATCCAAATGACTGACGCTATAATATACGGTCAGCTTATATAGGCATTAGTTGACACACACACGTAATCTCCCAAAATAACAATGACGTCACGCCCACCCAACTCAAATTGTTGCAGGTTGTTGTGAAATTGCCTTGGGCACTCTAGGTGTTTCCTAAAATGATGTCATCGCTTAAGGCATATAATAACAGAGCGATGACTCGACAGTTACGCTAGCAGTATTGCAACATACATATCCGTGTCTGATATTAGGCAGCAAGCCTCACTATACATGTCTTTAATGTTAATCTACACACTCATATATACATAACAAATTAACTACAATCAAGCAAGCGATAATAGCGAAATCAGATTACAGAACTGAATTAAATAATAATAATACAGATATAATAATAATAATAATAATAATAATAATAATAATAATAATAATAATAATAATAATAATAATAATAATAATAATAATAATAATATAAAAATCTTCCGGGCTGTTATGCCGTGGTCCACTCCTCTCGCTTCTCCCAGACGTTTCGACTACTGCTGCGGTAGTCATCTTCTGTGGCGTCGTGTAGATACGCTCTCCTGTATCCCGCTGGCGACTATTATATCCTATTATATCGTGTTCCTGCAGGACCACCAAATGTCCAGGTGTCGTACAGGTGAAGTGATTTGTAAACGACATAAGGAGGGAGAACCTCCCTTGCACCAGTGCATGCAAACATAAGGGAAGTTGATGCTGTGCTGAAATTTAAGATTCGCTCTGGATATTTATTGCCTCGTTTCATGATTACTTTGTTACGTCCAGGGTCATCTGTTAGATTGGTTTCATCACAGTTGATGATGTGAGTTGGTGGAACGTCAGCAATACTTTCCTTAAGGTGATCAAAATACTCATTGACTATGGCCGAAGAAACCTCAGCTCTAGATCTTTTAATGTTCTGGCACATTCTTTCAGATATTAGCTCTTTGTGGCGCGCTAAGAAGGTTTTAGCAAATTCAATTCCCGGCAAGTTGTTCTTAAATTTCTTTTCAATTACTCCTTTCCTGTCAAGATAAGCTTTAACTATCAGGCGCAACTCAGTTACATCCAAAGGATGACCCCACACTGAACATGTCACTAATCTGGATGTGATATGTTCTTCAATTTCAGGAGATAAAACAGTCTGCCCTCCTTGTTTTCTAACTGCCTGGCCCTTTCTCTAACATCCAAAATGACGGTGGAGAACACCAACTGGTATATCAAACTTTCCACTACACTTTTTGTAGGATAGTCCCCTTTCCAAATCTTGTAGTGCAGAAGACATTTTCTCGGGAGTATACTTCTTGTATTGTCTTTGTCCTTTGGGCTTGTATTTTCTAGGCATTTCTGAAATAATAAAAGACGTTTACTGAGTGAGAAATAAATAAATAAAAAGTTAAGAACAATAGTGAATATTGCCAAGGTTATGTTTGGAATATTAATATAAATTAATATTCCCCATTAAACAGGTCATTAAAGAAAATAACAACTAATTTAATTAAAGCGCACAATTGTTCCCATTCACCCCATAAGTTATAAAATTTTGAACTTCCTGATAATACACACAGCAAAGAGTTAACAAGCAAATTACAGAGAAAAAATAAATATGGGCTGTTATCTAGATACCTGATATTGTATGATGAATACTAAATCACTTACCTGATATCAACAGTTTTAATGTACCAGAAGAAGATTTTCCACTAAGAAAAACAAGTGATAATTTGGCAGTAACAAATTTAGTAGACAAATCTAAGATCAAGATAGGAATTAGCAGGAAAACAAATTAATGTTAACAGCAACATAAGTGCAGCCAACATTTGAAACGATAAAATTTCTCATTGTTATATTTTTCTCTTTGATGCTTCAAAATAAAAAATAGTAGAAAAATTCTACGGTACCGTACCGTGTTTTTTTGTGATTTTTTTAAAATATGTAATTATTTTCCCTCTAGTACCACTGGAAAGAGCGAAAATATATTTTTATATCACCATCGGCTATGCTCGTTACGCTTCCTTGTGGATTTTGTCTCGTGTTGCGTACGTTTGTTCATAGAAGGTGAAGTATTTTCTTATCTTATGATGGCTAACTTGGTTGCGCTTGTAGACTTCACGTGTTTACTGTTGTGTTGTGTTTACTCATTACTGTTTGTTTACATTCCATCTTCTGTTGACTTTGCACGCTAGATGCGTAAAGATGACGCGATCGACTATAACAAGAAATGAAGATGAGAACCGGGAAGAATATTTAAATGTAGTGCAGTGTGTGAAAATATTTCTGGGTTAGTATGGTAATAACTTACAGAGTGGCATCAGCTTAGTGGGTAATATTATACTGAGGATGATTCTAGGTTAGGTACATGTAACATATTGTTTCTCTTGACACTTCGTTTACCTGTGATGTCACTGTAAGTATAATAAATAGTAATTCTGCAGTAAGTGCGTTACGTAATAAAATAACTTTACGTGAAGAAAAGTGGAGACACGGTCAGTTTTATTTCGAGGATGTTGAATCAAGATATGGACCATCCACAAAGCTAATGTTAAAATGTAGAGAACACGGCTGTGATATTAATATTAGTTTTGTTTATGGCATGCACTCCATTGGAAAGTGCAGAAAAGTCACTGTGCAGTGACAAATCTTTGTAAGGGTCCCACAAAGTATCACAGGTACAACATATTGCTCAGTAATAGGCTACTGTAAGGGAATCCTGTGGAATGAGGGAAGCACTGATTTGTGTGTAGCAATTGATGGAAGCTGGCATAAAAGTCTTGAGTGCTGTTTATAGTGTGAAAGTACTGACAAAATACTGCCACTATTGTACTATAATAAAAGATACATGTACGATAAAAGATTAAGACAAACTAGATCTACATAAAGTTGGTGATGGTTGTGTGTCAAACTATACTGGTGCTAGTGGTGATGTGGAGGTAGTAGAGCAAAGGCAAGATTCATGTGCTCAGAAGGTCATTATGGAGTAAGGTATATTAAATACCATACTTAGGGAATAGGGACAGCAAAGACTTTCTGACTGTACTGAATGCAAAATCGTATGGTGAAGTGCCAGTAGTGAAGTTGGAATGTACAGGACATGTACAGAAGAGGATGGGAATGAGACTTTGCAAGCTCCAGAATGATAGAAAAGGAAAGTTGTTGTCTGATGGGAAGCCACTAGGAGGTAAAGATAGACTGACAAATAAGGAAATAGATACCCTGCAGAGTTATTATGAAATGGTCATAAGAAGTGTTATCAAAATGCAGGAAGACATTTTAGCTATCCCGTTCCATAAGAAGTATACCAAAGAACATCTTTGCCAGTTGTCCGAATGATGATCATCTTTGTTGCAAATGTAATGTAGTCAAGTTGAAAGGAGAACAGTATGCCCATAAGCACTCTTTGCCTTATGAAGTCATAGAAGCGGTCAGACCTGTATTCGGGAGTTTGAGTGAATTGGACCTTTCAAAGAAATGTATTTATGGAAGGACCCACAATCCCAGTAAGTCCTTCAATGATGTTACCTGAAACAGAGTTCCAAAATCTTTGTTTGTGGGCTTAGAAGCTTTTGGGTTAGGTGTATATGATTAAGTGGAGGTACTTTCAGGAAAAATGGTATCTTTAAGCAGAATGGGCTTCTCACAAAGATCAAACATGAAAAGATATTTTACTAAAACAGACAAATTTCGAGTAAGCTATTGAAGGCTGTCTGAGAGAGAGAGAATTTTTTGAAGGAGGGTAGGATATGAAGAAAACCAGGGAAGACTTGGAGGAGAAAGATGAACAGTTCTATGGAGTGGGAAGGTAATGAGGGAGAAATTCAGTTACTGCACCACAAGTTTTATAACATTAAAATGGATTTGAAATAGTACAAATCTTAAGTGGAATACCTTGTAGAGGAGACATGTGTTCACTGTGACAGCCAGAGAGCCACACACCAGCCCCCAGAAGTACATGTAATTTAACACCCGCTATTCTTCAGTGCTGAAGCACGCATTAGCATTTCCATTGGCTGAGACACAATACGTCATTCCCAGAATCAAGCCGAATACATGCTGTTACCAACCTGCGTACAATGAAAACACAACTAATAGTTTTGTTACTAGCCAGACCTAACCAATCCAGACCAATGGCTTTGTCACTAGCCCGAATGATAGTTGAATTCAGCTTTTCATCACTGCCCAACATAGAATACACTGTTATCGCCCTACAGAATGCTAGAGGCCTAACAGCCACTTCGTAGCCCTAAAGATCATTTCAGAGAAACCTGGACTTAAAAGATGTTGCTTACATTCAGAACCGGCATAATTTCAGTTACTCCACCACATTCTCTGTTCCTTTCTTGCAGTAGATGCGATTGTTTGATGCACAAGGCTGCCAACTTTATCATTTGGGCTAGCATCAAAGACATTGGTCTGGATTGGTTAGGTCCAGCTAGTGGCAAAACCATTGGTCTGGATTGGTTAGGTCTGGTTAGTGACAAAATCATTCGACTGTGATGAAGCAAAGGGGGTGATCATTATATATACATTTACTAATCAGATGATTGAAAGGGGGGTAGCAGCCTTTCGGAAGTTGCAAGGGCGGCAGTTTAGATGATTGACTATATGGCCTTATAATAATACTCAACATGGCTTAGCTGTGTTGATACTGCTACACAACTGAAAGCAACGGGAAAACTACAGCTGTAACTAACTCCCGAGGACATGCAGCTCTCTCTGTATGAATGATGTACTGATGATGGCTTCCTCCCAGGTAAAATATTCCGCCGGGTGGGGACTACACGAGAGGGGGCGATCATCAGGAAGATGGATACTGACATTCTGCGAGTCAGAGCGTGGAATGTTAGAAGTTTGAATCGTTGTGATAGGTTAGAGAATCTGAAAAGAGAAATGGATAGACTAAAATTAGATGTAGTTGGTATAAGTGAAGTACGTTGACAGAAAGAACAGGATTTTTGGTCAGGTGACTACCAAATTATCAACACAAAATCAAACAGGGGTAATGCAGGAGTTGGTTTAATAATGAATAAGAAAATAGGGCAGCGGGTAAGCTACTATGAACAGCATAGTGAAAGAATTATTGTCGTCAAGACAGACACCAAACCAATGCCCACCACAATAGTACAGGTCTAGGCCCTATATGCCTACTAGTTCAGCGGATGATGAGGAAATCGGAAGAATATATGAAGAGATAGAAGATTTAATACAATATGTAAAAGGTGACGAGAATCTAATTTTGATGGGAGACTGGAATGCAGTGGTAGGCCAAGGAAGAGAAGGTAATACAGTAGGAGAATTCAGATTGGGACAAAGGAACGAAAGAGGAAGTCGGCTGGTTGAATTCTGCACCGATAATTTAGTCCTTGCCAATACTTGGTTCAAACACTACAAACGACAGCTGTATACGTGGACGAGACCTGGAGACACAGGAAGGTATCAAAGAGACTTCATTATGATTAGGCAGAGATTCAGAAACCAGGTGTTGGATTGCAAAACTTTCCCAGGAGCAGACGTGGACTCTGACCACAACTTGTTGGTCATGAAATGCCATCTGAAGTTGAAGAAATTGAAGAAAGGAAAGAATGAAAAAAGATGAGATCTAGACAAGTTGAAAGAGAAGAGTGTGAGGGATTGTTTCAAGGAACATGTTGCACAAGGGCTAAATGAAAAGGCTGAAGGAAACACAATAGAGGAAGAGTGGATAGTCATAAAAAATGAAGTCAGTAGGGCTGCTGAAGAAATGTTAGGAAGGAAGAAAAGATCAACTATCAGTGGATAACTGAGGAGATACTAGACCTGATTGATGAATGACAAAAATACAAGAAGAGGGCAGAAAAGAATACAGGAGATTAAAGAATCAAGTGGATAGAAAGTGCAAGGTAGCTAAGGAAGAATGGCTGAAGGAGAAGTGTAAGGATGTCGAAGGTTGTATGGTCCTGGGAAAGGTAGATGCTGCATACAGGAAAATCAAGGAAACCTTTGGAGAAAGGAAATCTAGATGTATGAATATTTAGAGCTCAGATGGAAAGCCACTTCTAGGGAAAGAAGACAAAGCAGAAAGATGGCAGGAACGTATCCAACAGTTGAATCAAGGTAAAGATGTAGATAATTTGGTTCTGGAACAAGAAGAGACTGTTGATGCTGATGAAATGGGAGACCCAGTTTTGAGGTCAGAGTTTGACAGAGCTGTGAGTGACCTAAATTGGAACAAGGCACCTGGAATTGATGACATTCCTTCTAAATTACTGACTGCCTTAGGAGAAACCAGCATGGCAAGGTTATTCCATTTAGTGTGTAAAATGTACGAGACAGGAGAAGTCCCATCCGATTTTCGGCAGAATGTTGTTGTACCTATTCCCAAGAAAGCCGGTGCTGACAGGTGTATTAGTTTAGTATCTCATGCCTGCAAAATTTTAACACATAATATTTACAGAAGAATGGAAAAACAAGTTGAAGCTGAGTTGGGAGATCAATTTGGCTTCAGAAGAAATGTAGGAACTCTTGAAGCAATCCTGACTTTACGTCTGATCTTAGAGGATCGAATCAAGAAGGACAAGCCCATGTACATGGCATTCGTAGATCTAGAAAAGGCATTCAATAATGTTGATTGGACCAAGCTATTTAAGATTCTGAAGGTGATTGGGATCAGATACCGAGAACGAAGAATTATCTACAATCTGTATAAAAATCAGTCTGCAGTGATAAGAACCGATGACTTTGAAAAAGAAGCAGCAATCCAGAAAGGAGTAAGGCAAGGTTGCAGTGTGTCCCACCCTACACTTCAATGTTTATACAGAACAAGCAGTAAAGGAAATCAAACAGGAATTTGGGAAGGTAATCACAATCCAAGGAGAGGAAATTAAAACCCTGAGATTTGCTGATGATATTACTTTATCTGAGACTGCAGAAGATCTGGAGAAACTATGAATGGTATGGACAGAGTCTTGGGTAAGGAGTACAAGATGAAAATAAATAAGTCCAAAACAAAAGTAATGGAGTGCAGTCGAATGAAGTTAGGTGATTCAGGAAATATTAAATTAGGGAGTGAAGTCCTGAAGGAAGTAGATGAAAATTGTTACTTGGGTAGTAAAATAACTAATGATGGCAGAAGTAAGGAGGACATAATATGCAGAGTAGCACAAGCAAGGAAGAGCTTTGTTAAGAAAAGAAATTTGCTCACTTCAAACATTGATATAGGAATTAGAAAGATGTTTTTGAAGACTTTCGTGTGGAGCGTGGCATTGTATGGATGTGAAACATGGATGATAACTAGCTCAGAAAGTAAGAGAATAGAAGCTTTTGAAATGTGGTGTTACAGAAGAATGCTGAAGGTGAGATGGATAGATCAAATCACGAATGAAGAGATACTGAATCGAATTGGTGAGAGGAGATCGATTTGGCTAAATTTGACAAGAAAAAGTAGAATGATAGGACGCGTGTTAAGACACCCAGGACTTGTTCAGTTGGTTTTTGATGGAAGTGTAGGTGGTAAGAACGGTAGGGGTAGACCAAGATATGAATATGACAAGCAGATTAGAGCAGATGTAGGATGCAATAGTTACGTAGAAATGAAAAGGTTAGCACAGGATAGGGTGGCATGGAGACCTGCATCAAACCAGGCTATGGACTGATGACTCAAACAACAACAACAACAACAATCAGGTGATGAGAAACACACAGCATATGATTATAGTAATAAATACACTTTTGTTTCTGTGTTACGAAGCATATGAAAATGAGCTTTGATGATAAAAATTTTGTTTTGTTTATAGCATCCACACATGTCAATGTAACAAATCAGAACTGCCATCTGTGCTACCCACTTGCATTTGGCTAAGTATGTGCTTGCTAGAGAGCAGCACAAATCAGATCAAAAATGTTCAGTAGACAGACAGTTCATAAAAGAAAGGTGAAGAATCCAACATGGCGTGGCTGATACCATGTCACAGTGCACAACACAAGGCTGCCAACATATGAACTTGGGTCCAACTAGTGACAAGAACAAGACAGAATATGAGATAATTACATCAGGGTAATGATAAGACCATTGGTCTGGATTGGTTAAGCATGACTAGTGACAAGATTGGGGTAAGTAAATGGAGTCTGGGAGCATAAGCGCCCAGGTTAAAGCCACAAAGTGGCCCACAGGCCTCTAGTATCCCCTGACACAGTACTGGCTAGTGACAAGAACATGAAGGAATATGATGCTATGATACGTCACTTTCAAACTCTGTGGTTTCATTAATGTGATAGCAGTGGGCCACGTATGATGCGAGCTCTATCAGAGACAATAAGAACTGCCCTGCAGCCAAGAGGAACACAGAAAATGGCTGCATCTCAGAGATTGATATAGTGTCGGTTTTAATTTTTCTGTGTAAGTAAGATTGGTGAGTCCCTGAGAAGTATAAGGGAAGGATTTCTCCTCTCATCTACCTTTAAGTATTGTTTCACATCATTTTGCATGATTGCCAACTTCCTCAAAATACAAACTATCTAGTATGTGTAATCAAATGTTCCCACCGTTGGCAGACCTGAAGATGGTTTTCCATGGTTTCCCATTTTCACAGCAGGCAAATGCTGGGGCTGTACCTTAATTAAGGCCACAGTTGCTACCTTCTCAATCCTAGACCTTTTCCATCTATCCATCCATCACTGAAAACCTTTGTTGCGTTAGTGCAACGTTCAACACATAGCAAAAAAGTAGTTCCAAGGTATACTACTGTATGCTGAAGGTACAACACACTTCCCTATCTTTAATTTTACTTGAAGTGAGTGCAATTAGATGGTAATTGTGGTGGTATTTATTTTAAAGGTGAATAACTACAACTCCCTGAGTGCAAGAAACCAGAATGGGAGAATGAATACTGGGTGATTGGAAGGAGATAATTCAAATAACACAACTTTTCAAGTCATCAGGGTAAGACATCATGTCACTCATTTTCCCAGAATTGCTACTCTCTTGTTTCCTTCTATCTTACACTGCTTAGAGTAGGAGTATATTTGTAGGCAGATAGGATTGGACACTTATCCAAAGCACCGGTTGATATTTAGATTAATACTGGTTTGCTATATTGCAGTAGTAGATAACTGCAAAATTCCTTTAAATTGAAATTCAAAAGTTGGTAATTATGATTGAAGAATTCTCATATTTTAAAAAAAATGCCAGGTGGTGCCAGTGTACACTGGTGTGTGCACAGAATCATTAGCATTGTAGTTTGCAGTGTGGCCTGGAATTTTGTACTTCTCAGGCCTCTTGGAATAGAAATGTTCCACCATGACTGTCTGTGAACAGAAAATTGGCATGTGATGAAGGCTTGTTGATTTATACATTTCTACTGATCATATTGACCTAAACTGGCTTAATTGCTGGTGTTCCTCCTCATATTGCCATGGTTTGAATTCTGGTGAATCCTAGGGTGGAATTTCCACCTGAAAAATCACATGATGGCTAGAAGTATACTTAGCCTTATAGCCCAAAACCAAATGGAGTCAGGGTAGCTTTGATGATCCCAGAATAACTGAGATGAGCTGAGGAATGTATTTGAAGGCATGAATAACACAGTGACTTAACTGATGGTTTTCCACTCGAATAGCTGTGGTTCAAATCTCACTGGCTCCTAAATTGACATTTTAACTTATGTATCATCAGTAGGGCTCGGATGTTTAGGAAAAGTCATAATTTTTCTTTGTCCCTATTTTCTTGCCTGATTGTATTTTGGTGCAAATCAGGTGATTATCATCACAATTAAGCGATTTTTATTTGTCATATAAACGCATATTTTGGCTATTTTTTGTCCTAAGGTCAGATTTTGACCTATTTTCGTAGAAACATCATATTTCTGTCATATTTTGGCGGTCTGACAACAGCTGTAGCTGTGCAAAATCAACTTATCGAATGCGAACTAGCGTTCACAAAACTGCTTCTCGGTATCACATCTGCAGTTAATACAAGTGGAATACCGTTTGTATAGAATGAAGGCCATAGACTTCACTGCACTTTTTACATGATTTAAATATGAACCAATAACCTTGTGATGTAGAAACGAGCTTCTCTTCTTACAAAAATGTGTTAAGTGGTAATCGGAGTTCTTTCGCACCGATGATTTGAAGATGAATCTTGTCATACACTTCAATTCCACCCGCAAAGAAGAATGAAAAAGATATGTTAGTTTGCACTGTGGGCCCTGCCGCCCTACCATAATGTATTGAAAGATATCTACTTAAATCGTTTCGTGGTGCTCAATTTAAAGTTTAACGCATTTATTAATATTAATGAAATCTGGGCTTGAACTTTCCAAAATATTTAAATAATAGATTGATTTCTAGTTTTCTCGTATTTTAAACGACCACTACAGGCTGCAAACATGTTTTAACTTTTAAAATGTTGTGTGATCTGATTATCTTATCAAACTTAGTACTGGTACTTTATACCTATGTATTGATAAATGTTTGATAAGTGAATCAAGGACAATAAACTGTGAATAACTGCTAAACATGCATATTCAGAAAATTAATATGAAAGTAATAATAAAGAATTTAGTTAACGAATATGTATCGAAGAAATTGCCCTTTTATTAAAAAAATGTCAATATTTAGGTTAATCATTTTCGGGTCATATTTTGTAATTTTTACATCACATTTCTCCTTTTTCTAGGTCGTATTTCATCACTTTTGAGGTCATATTTGCTTGCTTTTTTTTTTTTTGCTAGGGGCTTTACGTCGCTCCGACACAGATAGGTCTTATGGCGACGATGGGATAAGAAAGGCCTAGGAGTTGGAAGGAAGCGGCCGTGGCCTTAATTAAGGTACAGCCCCAGCATTTGCCTGGTGTGAAAATGGGAAACCACGGAAAACCATCTTCAGAGCTGCCGATAGTGGGATTCGAACCTACTATCTCCCAGATGCAAGCTTACAGCCACGGCTTGCTTATTTGGGCTATTATTAGGTCTTAAATATCCGAGCCCTAATCATCAGAAAGGACTTCCGGCTAAAACCGAAAATAAGCCAGGGTGTCTTAAGTGAGCCCAGAAATACCTAGAATAAACTGAAGAAAGTTTATAGGGGTAGGAACAGAAATTTACTCCTTGTTTTTTTGTTTCTGTTGCACAATACTGGACAGATACATTAAGGCATAATAATCCTTTCCAAACATGATTAAAATATCAGAATAAATGCAGATAGACAAAGGGGGAAGCATGTTCATATTCAAAAGCAAAGTTAGACAGAGTAATCCATATCATTGAAACTCGTGACTGATTTCCTTGAGAAATTTACAAAAAATAAAGGTAGCTATGACATCAGCACGGATGAAAAGAAGCTGTATAATCTACAGTTTATGGACAACATTGTCCTATTACCAAAATCTGATCAGTGTAGATGGAAAGAAGCTATATACAATGGTTTTTTATGACAATGTCCTCTTTGCTGAACCTTAAAATGATCTGACATCACTTATAGTAGAAATTAATGAATAATCATACAATATAATATTGTGGGATTGGATTTTAAAAAATGCTCATCAAGTTGTCTGAAAACTCAAATAACACCTCGGCCTATAGAAACATATCAGAACATGCTAAGTGATGTAGATGCAAATATACTTATTGGCCAATAACTCAGCCATATTTTGAGTCTGCAGCAGTCCAATGCAGTCCCAGTGTTCAGCTGTGCAGATCTCACTTCATGTGTGCTGCAGGATTTGGCTCTGACATCATAGTGTGGGGTCTCTTCCCAGCAAGTTGGGATCCATCTTATGCAAATTTTTGGCAGTGGCACTTTTTCCTGCTATCTTCCCGCACTCTTTGAAGTCAAACAATGATGGGATAAGGAGAGTAGGAGCAGGTTTTGGGTGAAACTGGGAGCTGCTAGTCTGGACCTACACCTTGGCAGCAGATGTGTGTTGGCCATCTTTCTGAGACCTGTGACTACTCAGGAATTTGGTCTTGCATCTGTGTCTGGGCAGGCCTATTTAGGAGTACTGCTGCAAATGCCACATGGAGATGGCCGTAAAAAAATGTGGGCTAAACATCGGTAGTTACTATTTTGGCCTGGGTGGGCGGCCACACCCAGTAGGTCACCCCTACTGAGGTCAAATACAATTGGTACGTTGAAAATCAGAACACTCCTGGTTTGTAAGTAACAATGACAGACCTGAAAGATGAACAGCACTTGTCACTCACAAGTTTGCTAGATTGGACATTGATATTGCTGCCTTGAATAAAAGCAGCTTGTCTGGTGATGGAAAAGTTGTGGAGTTTGGATCAGGCTATACCATCTTTTGGAAGGGAAGGCAGAAAGGTGAGACTGGTATGCATGGTGTTAGGTTGCTGTAAAGACACAACTGGTAAATGCCCTCCAGCTCACTCCCACAGCTATCAGTGAACGGCTCATGACTCTCCATATACCACTTGCAAGGGATATTTTCATCACACTCATCTCCTATGCCCCCACTCTAGATACTGATGAATATGTTAAGAATGAGTAATCACCAGCTGAGCATACTCATCTGCAAAGTACCACCTAAGGACAAACTGTTATTGCTTGGTGATTTCAATGCCAGAATTGGGAGTGATGGAAAAGGTGATTGCAATATATGGAACAACTATTGCAGTATATTCCTGCTGTCTATAGCTGGCTAACTTCTTGCAAGGATTATGCTTAGCCATCTCCAGGTTGTGTGTGAAGATGCTTACCAAGTCTCAGTATGGTTTCCATGCCTCAAGAGGTACAGTTGACATGATCTACCAGAGCTGTGAGAAAATGTGATGGGCGAACATGGTATTGGAAAATGCAACACCAATGGGTTATTGCTTCTTGGCCTATATGCTGACATGAACTATACTCAGTTCCAGTTACCTAACCATTTTATGACCACGTGGATGCACTGGCATATTCTTGACTACCCGGTAATGTGATAAGAAAGACGTTCTGATTGCCAAGACCGCAAAAATTATTGATGACTGCTGTACAAATCACAAACATTTGATCTGCTGACTCAGAATCTCCACAGTAAATTGCCTCTGCATTGCTCAAGTGTGTCCAGAAGGAAGTTTGACATCTGTAAAACTTCAGACTGATCCATTGTTACACAGTTCCAAACTGCAATCTCCAAGTGGCTGGCATCCAGTTCAACTGTCACAAATGAAGTTGAGCAAGAACGGTCGACAGTTCAAACTGTTCTCCTTGAGTCAGCTAAAGAATCTGTTGGTTTCATAGAAAAGAAGAGTCAAGACTGGTTTGAGGACAGTACATAAATTATGAGCCTCATCAATGCCAAACAGCAAACACTTATATCCCTTCAGCAAGATCAATCCTCCAGTTTGAAGAACTAAAATTCCAGATTCAAATCAGGGAAATGAAGAACAGGTGGTGGCAACAGAAAGCTCAAGAAAAAAGGTTATCCAATGCCAGAGACCTGTGAAACTTCTATTCAGGTATTAAAGAACTGTGTGGACCAATTCATTCTTCAGTAGGAACTCTGAAATCAGCCAAGAATGCTACCACCTTTACTGATAGCAGGGACATCTTGAAGCACTGGAAACAACACTTCTCCACTCTTTTAAATCGCAACTCTACCAGAGCTGAGGACTTCCTCTGACATGTGCCACAACAGCCCCTACAGCCATGGATGGCAATGCCACCGTTATACCAGGAATTCTGTGGGGCTCTTAACAGACTGAAATTCAGAAAGGCATCTGGACCGGACAACATCCCATTGGCACCGATTCAAGGGAAAGACTCTTCACACTAATGGGAAACTCAGAAATTACCTGGCAACCTGAAGAATGCTATCATTATCATATTCAATAAAGGTGATTGCAATATGGAACAACTATTGCAGTATATTCCTGCTGTCTATAGCTGGCTAACTTCTTGCAAGGATTATGCTTAGCCATCTCCAGGTTGTGTGTGAAGATGCTTACCAAGTCTCAGTATGGTTTCCGTGCCTCAAGAGGTACAATTGACATGATCTTCTGTGCGCAGCAACTCCAAGAAAAATGCAGAGAATGACAGCACCCTCTCTACTTAGAGTATTATGATCTGGAAAAGGCCTCTGATTCTATCTCAAGGCCTACTATGTGGGTGGTGTTGAGATGCTATGTTTTCCTTGAGTGCTTTGTTGGCATCACAAGCACTCACTGCACACGCAGTTTCTACCAATCACTACTGATCCGCATTTAGGGCAGTTGCCCAGGTGGCAGATTCCCTATCTGTTGTTTACCTAGCCGTTTCTTAATTGATTGCAAAGAAATTGGAAATTTATTGAACATCTCCCTTGGTAAGTTATTCCAATCCCTAATTCCCCTTCCTATAAATGAACATTTGCCCCAATTTGTCCTCTTGAATTCCAACTTTATCTTCATATTGTGATCTTTCCTACTTTTAAAGACACCACTCAAACTTATTTGTCTACTAATGTCATTCCATGCCATCTTTTCACTGACAGCTCAGAACATACCACTTATAATATAAATAACACTAGTATGCCTCTACCATTCTCCCACCCATTCAATACAACACAATCCTAAAAGTTAGGACCCTGTCCTTATCAAAATGTTAACATAAAGCCAATACACTGGATGGTACATGCGTCGCCCATCAATAGTAGGCACCATCAGCCATCCCCTACCCCAGGAACAGATCAGGCACCTGATTGGGAATGACTTATGAATGCATGGTTTGAGCACTCCATGATGGTATGTATGGTCAGGTTCTCCAACAGGAGAACATCTCTGATGCTTTTCCTATCACAAATGGATTGAAACAAGGGTGTGTACTTAACCCAATACTCTTTGCTCTGTACGTGGCTGCTATACTTTTGTGATTCATCATGTACCAACACCTCTGGCAATGATTTAAGTCTCTTCATCTTGACAAGATTTCATTGTCGTCATTTAACTTATGCGACCAGAATAACTGAACTGCAGTATGCTGATAATACTGCATCACCCTGAGGACCTCCAGCAGTCCATCATTTGTTTCAAATGTGCATATGATCCTTTTGACCTCACCATCAATGCATATAAAACCAAGATCCTTGCCCAACTTGCCCCAGGGACTAGCCTTGAAGAGTTCAATGTCTCTGTCTCAGACATCATTCTGAAACAGGTTGATCACTTCTCATACCTTGGGAGCATCTTGTCTCAATGATGCACCTCAAAAGATGGGCATGGAAAACAGACTCCATGCTGCTTATTTGGTATTTGATCAGCTATCCAAGCAGATCTTTAGGAATAAATACCTAACAGTTCATACCAAACTCATAGTGTACAGAATGTGGTCATCTTCACATTGTTACTCTATGGATGTGCAATCTGGACCCTGTACCACCATGCCATCAAGAAACTTGAATGTTTTCATTAGAAGAAACTTTGTTTAGTCTTAAATATCAAATGGAAGAACTATGTCTCCAGTCTTAAAGTTTTTGAGAAAGTGTGCATGAACAGTATAGAAGCCTCTTTTCATTGGCCATCAGCTTCAGTGGACTGGGCATGTGTGCCGTGTAGGTGACACCAGGCTTTCTCGCCAATTCCTTTATGGTGAACTATCCTCAGGTACAAGACCCCATGGTGCCCCTTTGAAGTATTATAAAAACCAACTTACACAAACCATGATGGTCACAAACATCTACCCTCAAACCTGGGACACTCTTGCCAAGGATCGCTCATTGTGGTGCCAAACCACCTTTACCACTGTTGAGCTGTTTGAGCAAGAATAATTCAACGATAGTTACGCATACTCCATCAGATGCAGCCTTATCCTCCCTCATGGATGCATGTTTTATGCTAGAATTGGCTTGTTCAGACATCAAAATGACAAGCACAAACAGCATTGAGTGCTGTGGATTATAAGCAGGAGAATTTGTATACTCTGAAACAATAGTAGCTGACAGTGACGATGACAACCTATATGGCCAGTACCAAGAACTTAGTGAACCTGCTGGATTACATGGACATAAGTAAGTTGACAATAGATGACTCGAAAAAGAAAGAATCTCCAGATGTGATTTTGAAAGCAACTACACATAACATGATAAACAAAAAACTTCCTTCTTGTAATGCTTGTGAGCAGCTATATCATGCTGCCATCTGATGAACATTGTATCAGCTTGTACATATTCACTGCTTTGACAAACTGCAAGTATAGGTCTGGATAACAGCATTGCTCTGACAGATGCTGGGTAAACCACAGAATTAAAGCTTTGTTTAATTTCTCATATTCAGGCTTTTTCATAGTTTTGTGTTTTGAAATTTTTGACAAGTGTTCCTGAAATTTTGACTTCACTTTTACCCATTCAGATACTGCCAAGATACTGACAGCATAATCTGCTGCTATGTTTTCGTAACAACCTCTCATTTTCCACCTGTCTTAACTGCAATTCTTTGTTCAGTTATTATTATAATATCTTTCCTTTTGCCAACATCTTAAAACAGCTCACTTAAAGCAATTTTATTAAAATTCCTCCTCCCCCTTCAGATCGCCCAAAGTTATAAGAACTACTTGAGAAATAATTCTTCCAAAACTTAAAATATAAGTGATTCGGACTTGAGGCCAGTTAATCCTATTTTGATGAGTATAGATGATGTCCCAAAATGATGATAGACCCCCTGAGGGATTTTAAACCGTAGTCCATGAGTTCATCAGTGCTGATCCTGAAGACACTCATGATTTATGTTTATTCTGGTGAAGGAAACTTATTGTTCACATGAATGGTTTACCGATGAAAGGGATGAAATATTAGGGATAAAATTAGTTTGTGATAATATGAAGGAGGTGGGAATTATAGGAACATACAGGTCTGGAAGAGAGGAAAGAGACATGGAAATATTTGAGAAAATAATAGATTATACTCATTTTTTTTTTTTTTTTTTTTTTTTTTTTTTTTTTTTTTTTGCTTTACGTCGCACCGACACAGATATGTCTTATGGCGACGATGGGATAGGAAAGGCCTAGGAAGTGGAAGGAAGCGGCCGTGGCCTTAATTAAGGTACAGCCCCGGCATTTGCCTGGTGTGAAAATGGGAAACCACGGTAAACCATCGTCAGGGCTGCCGACAGTGGGGCTCGAACCCACTATCTCCCGATTACTGGATACTGGCCACACTGAAGCGACTGCAGCTATCAAGCTCGGTTATACTCATTAAAAAAACACAATAATAATGATATCGTAATAATTGGGGGAGATCTCAACTTGCCTGAAGTTGAATGGAATGGAGCTGCAAGTGAAGCCCATGAACAGAAAGTGGCAAATTTAATTTGGGAGGGAGGATTTACACAAGTAGTACAAGAACCGACTCATCTCAATAACTTGTTAGATGTATTCTTAGTTAAACCATGGGGAATTGTTGATAAAATTGAGGTAATTGAAGGATTAGGTGACCCTAAGGCTGTAATAATGGATGTAGGACTCGTACCAAAAATGCTTAATAAGAGGGTCACACAAGACAAGAAATTATACAGAAAAACTAAAGTTGATGAATTTGGGACTTACCTTAAATCACAATTCAGTTGTTGGATAAGTGAAGGGAGTAATGTGGATACACATTGGGCTAAATTTAAAGGAATCATTTGGGAAGGAGAGAAAAGATTTGTACCTGTTAAGAAGGGTAAAATGACCTCAGACCCTGTTTATTATACAAGGGAAATTAGAAAATTAAAAAGAAAATGTAGAATAGTAAACAGGAAAATGAAAGGGTAGGGAGAATAGAGAAACTAGAAAACAGCTAATGAGGGAACTGAATAGAGTGAAAAAGGAAGCAAAAGAGAATTATATGAATGGCATACTTCAAGAGGGTAATGACCACAAAGGGAAATGGAAAAAGCTGTATTCACATATTAGGAATCAAAAAGGAAACGGAATCCAAATTCCTACAATGGTGGAAGAAGGGGGTGAACACTATTCAACAGATATTGAGGAAACAAATCTATTTAGTAGGAAATTCAGAGAATCAGTAGAAGATTGTCAGGAGTTGGAAACCGTAACAGAAGACAGAGAGGGAGAGACACGTAGGGAAACAAGAAGCTTCTCATTCACAAATGAAGATATTTTCAGAGAAATCCAACTGCTTCAGCAAGGAAAAGCAGCAGGAAGTGATCAAATTACTGGGGAGGTATTAAAGACAATGGGGTGGTACATAGTGCCTTATTTAAAATTTCTCTTTGACTATGTCATAAATAATAGTGTAATACCAAAGGAATGGAAGGAATCTATAATAATACCAATTTATAAAGGAAAGGGTGATAAAAAGAAACCAGAGAACTACAGACCAATCAGCCTGACCAGTATAGTTTGTAAAATACTGGAAAGTTTAATAGCAAAGTACATCAGAGGGATATGTGATGATAAAAATCAGTTCATGAGGAGCCAGTATGGATTTAGAAAGAAATTTTCTTGTGAGGCACAACTGGTGGGATTTCAGCAGGACATATCAGATCAGTTGGATTCAGGAGGCCAGTTAGATTGCATAGCCATAGATCTTTCCAAAGCCTTTGATAGAGTGGAACATGGAATATTATTAAAGAAATTGAAGGGAATAGGATTGGACATAAGGGTTATACGTTGGATAAGATCATTTCTAAATTCAAGGGTTCAGAAAGTCAAAGTAGGAAATAATATATCACAGGAAGAGAAAGTTTGGAAGGGAATTGGACAGGGTAGTATAATCGGTCCGTTACTTTTCTTAATATACGCAAATGATTTAGGGAACAATATAACATCAAAAATAAGATTGTATGCAGATGACATAATTATTTATAGGGAAATAAATAACATTGAGGATTGTTCAGAAATACAAAGGAACCTTAAGAGCATCCAACAATGGGTTGAAGAAAATAATATGAAGGTTAATGGAGGCAAATCAACTGTTACAACATTTACAAACAGGAGCTTTAAAACTGAATTTGAATATACTTTGGATGAGGGAGTTATCCCAAAAGATGGCTAGTGCAAATACTTAGGTGTGATATTTGAAAGTAATTTGCACTGGAAGGGTCATGTTGATGGCATTGTTGGGAAAACATACAGATCGTTACATGTCATAATGAGGCTACTTAAAGGATGCAACAAAGAATTAAAAGAAAAAAGTTACTTGAGTATGGTTCTTCCATTATAGGAATATGCAAACAGTGTTAGGGATCCTCACCAAGAATACCTAATAAAGGAAATAGATAGTGTGCAGAGAAAAGCAGCAAGATTTGTAACAGGGGATTTCAGGAGAAAAAGTAGTGTATCAGAAATGTTAGAGGAACTTGGGTGGGAGGGAGAAAACTAGACTTATAGGATTATATAGAGCCTATACAGGAGAAGCAGCATGGAGAGAAATCCATGAGAGGCTTCAGTTGGAAAATAATTATATCAGCAGAACTGACCACAAGTATAAAATTAGAAGGAATTTTAGCAGAAGCGATTGGGGTAAATTTTCATTCATTGGGAAGGGTGTGAAGGAGTGGAACAGTTTACCAGGGGTAGTGTTTGATCCTTTTCCAAAATTTGTACAGATATTCAAGAAGAGAATAAACAGCAACAGAGAAAATAAATGAAATGTTAGAGGGCATTCAACCAGTGCAGGTTATTGTAAATAAAAAATGTGTGTGAATAACTTAATTCCATCCCCTGGTCTATGGAGTTTGGACAGCCGAAGTAGGGGACTGCCTGTAGGGGTGAAGTACAGTGGGGACTTCGAGGGCCTTGGGACTGCTACGGTAGCTGTGAAGGCCCTTCAGGAACTCTGAAAAGAGGTGGCAAAAGGGGCTCTGGTTAAGACGCAGCAGGTCGTTATGCTACTTAGGTTCCAAAATAGGTTTAAAAAAAAAAGTACATAAATGCAATGTAAATTTTAATCTTATACCAGTTGTATAGTATTATTTGAAGTAATTCCACATATTGTATATGAGTTGACTATGTTTGTAAATACCGGAGATATTATAAGTAGAATTTTGTAAACAATATAAATTTATTGAGGATGAGCTGTGTGTTTAATAGAAAAAATTGTTAGCATAAATTGTATAATATTATATTCTAGGAAAATTTTCTTCTTCTGTTGTTAATTTAAAATTTAGTGCTTGACAATAATGTATTTTAGTGTACCATTTGCCACCGAAGTAGACACCTCATTTGCAAATAAAGAGATTTTGATTTGATTTCCACCACTTCTTGGGGATTGTCTCCGTGGCACCAATCATATGATCCATCACCTGGAAATCCTCTAGCTGGTATTTTTCTGTGTAATACTGTATGGCACTGTAGGCAAATATATGTGTTTCTTTCCATTGTCAAATTCGGCTGGTTAGTTAGATGGGACTGTTATTGTGGGGTCTAGAATATAGCCTGCTTTTCTCTTGATGTCGATCACCTTAGTTCTCCTTGTGCTGTCATTTGTTGCAAGAACATGAACCTCTTTCTGTTCATAAAAGTCTTTGCCTCGGAGGAACTGCGCAGCATATGACCTGATAGTGTGGTGTTGGGTGTTTCTAAGAGTTTCACCAAAGGGACAGAGGGAGAAAGTTAACAGTATACAGGGTACCGTAATGTAGGTTAGGGGTAAGAGAATTATGTTGCATGCTGCAAGCAATGTTGTCAGCTTGATTTTGAGCACCGATATCACAAATTATTCATTTACTTTTTCACCATCTTTTCGGTTTAGTGAAGTACTGTTAATCAGAGTTTTACTGTACTACCAACAAACGAATGCCCTATTTGCAACACTGGCATTATGAATTTGGACCACCTTTTTATTTTCTCTGGTTTGGACTAAGACTCCCAGAAGCATATGATATATGCAAATTGTACTGGGATGCTAGAAAATTTATGACCTAACCATTTAGTAGCACTATTTATGTATTTGGATCATTTCTGAAATTTTGAAAGTTGATAATAATTAAGACCGTATGTATCGTTGCATTTGTAACAACAATAAATATTAGATGATACAGATTTTGACTACCATAGAGAATCTGAAATATTTGTTCCGAATGAGTATTATAAATTGGTATTATAAATTTACTCATTCGGAACAAATATTTCAGATTCCCTATGGTAGTCAACATCTGTATCATCTGATGGCCAGGCAGGCATCAGTTTTTGATAATGAGGCAAAGTCTCTCATAGTGCATTGGCACTGCCTGTGGCTACAGTTAGCCTACTCAGTGGCCTCCACGGTATGCACTAGCCAGCGTCTTGGTAGGTGTGCTAGGTACGAACTGATGAGTCCAGCCTAGCACACGGGGGCGAAACGCTGGCAACTAGGAATGAGTTAGCTGGAAAATTTATAATGTCCAATAACGGACCATTTATATTGGTATAACAAATATTAGGCCTACAAATGAAACCAAAAAGAAAAAAGTAACCAAGTTTGTTACATGTTACGGACTGTGAAGTTGCAAGCCTGCATTTAGGCCGAAATCAGCATCACCAAAAACTTACTTATGTTAGTGTGACATTAAACAGGGAGCGAGAAAGAATGGATATCATAACCTGGGTGAGGTTTATTGGTAAGAATAACTAGAATACCTATACATGTACACTAGTGTCAATAAGTTTAAACTCACCTTTGAAATTCTCTCTATACCAGGTTGTCCACCAGCCCCTTGCGATCCACTTTTATGCATCCCTTCACATTTACTACAGTTCTGAAAGACATCAGTCCCTCTCCCTAAACTGGGGTAATATAACGAGATGTATGTTTACGGGCTAGAAGACAGCAGGAATCATGAGCACCATTATTAATTCATTATGGGTACCTCGAATGAACCTGTGAAACGAGTACAGACACACAGAACACACTTTAAAACAGGAGGTGGACGCACCAACCAGGAACACGGTACTGTACAGGCTGGGAAGTGAGTGCCGTAGGTGTAGTGTCACAGTAGCTCACATGGCAAGCGGATGGAGAAGTATGTGATAGTGGACAGTGCTCGAGGTAGGAGGTTCGAATCCCACATATGATTTTTTTTAATAGCCAGTTGCCTGGGATGTGGTAAGGTTGCATACTTGATAGCTTCCAAGGACTGATTTGTTTATTTGACCCTGTAAAAGACCGTATGTACCATTGCATTGGGTATGGTGCTGGGTTGGATAAGGATGAGAAAATGATGGTCTGTGGCCAGTTACCTACATTGTACATGTTCTAAGCTTCATAGACTACAGGTAGGGCAAAGTATGCCCCATTGGAACGATAGCAACATGTGATGGCAGGTAAGTATGTAGCTGCGCGAACTCCCCTCCTTCGAAGCAATTCACAACACAGAGTTTATTCACTGCCTCGAGATGTATTCCAGTGATGAGTATTTGGATATGTTACCTATCTATGGAGAAGCTAGACAGAATGCATACTAGGCACAATGCCTTTACCATGAATTCTATCCGGATAGACGACAACGGACGGGCATGATATTTCGGAGTGTGGAAAGATGCCTGCAGGATACTGCATCCCTGGGAAGGACACGGCCTGTTCGAGATCATCCCGTGATGTCTGCTGACAATGAAGAGGTCGTGTTTGACGCTATCCGGCGTAACCCTCATACTAGCACACAAGCCAATGCACAGGAGGCAAACATCAGCCAAGCGTCTGTTATGCGGATATTCCATACCCATCGGTTTTACCTGTACCATCTGCACTTACACCAGGAGCTCCACGGTCATGATTTCGATGCCCGGGTGGTGTTCTGTCAGTAGATCCTACAGCATGTGGACACTGATCCTGCTTTTCTAGTGGACGAAGCACGATTCCACAACAGTGGAACCGTTAATCACTATAATATGCATTACTACAGTGTGGATAATCCCCATTGGGTGTGACAGACAGCTTTTCAGGTACAGTGGGGCATGAATGTATGGTGTGGAATCATGGGTGATCACCTCATCGGTCCCCATTTCTTTGAGGGCCATCTGACCAGTCAGCGCTATCTGCAGTTTCTCCAAGATGAATTACCACCGTTTTTGGAACATTTGCCACTCCTTGACCACTGCAGAATGTGGTTTCAACATGACGGAGCTCCACCGCATGCGGCGGTGGTCGTCCGGAACCATCTCCATGCGACGTATCCTGATAAATGGATAGGAAGGGGAGGACCTGTCCCCAGGCCCACCAGATCGCCCAGTCTTACGCCCCTGGACTTTTTTTCTGTGGAGCCATGTAAAACAACTGGTGTATGCACAGGAGTCAGCCAGTCCTTGTCACCTCAGACAGCTCATCACCGAGGCATGCCAGTCCGTTTCACCAGAGATGTTGCAACGGGCCAGACAGTCCTTACAACATCGCGCACAGCTCTGTATCAACCATGGAGGTCGTCAGTTCGAGCAGGCGCTGCGTTAAATGATGTGGATAACTCAAATCCTGTCACATGTTTCCTAGCCTCTATCAACCCAGCTCCATACCAGCGGCCCTTTTCAGGGCCAACTAAACAAGTCAGTCTGTGAAAAATACTGGTATTAATTATACAACCTTGACACATCCCAGCCAATTGGCTTTAAAAAGACACTTCCATGGGACTTGAACCTTCTAACCCTCAAGGACTGTCAACTGTCACACATCTTACTGCGCACTAGCCATGTGAGCTACTGCGACACTTGATCTATGGTGCCCACTTCCCAGCCTATACTGGCCACAGAAAAAAATATCCAGGGGTGTAAGATCGGGCGATCTGGTGGACCAGGAGACAGGTCCTCCCCTTTCTATCCATTTATCAGGATACATCACATGGAGATGGTTCCAGACGACCACCGCCGCATGTGGTGGAGCTCCGTCATGTTGAAGCCAGATCGTTGTCCAACCCAGCACCATACCCAATGCAATGATACATACAATCTTTTACAGGGTCAAATAAACAAATCAGTCCTTGGAAGCTATCAAGTATGCAACCTTACCACATCCCAGGCAATGGCTGTTAAAAAAAATGAATGTGGGATTCGAACCTCCTACCTCGAGCACTGTCCACTATCACATATCTCCCCGCCTGCTTGCCATGTGAGCTAATACGACACTGCACCTACAGTGCCCGCTTCCTAGCCTATACAGTACTGTGCTCCCGGTCGGTGCATCCACCTCCTGTTTTAAAGTACGTGTTCTGCATATCTGTACTCATTTTACAGGTTAATTCGAGGTATCCATACTGAATTAATAGTCGCGCTCACGATTCCTGCTGTCTTCTAGCCCGTAAACACACATCTCATCATATTACCGCGGTTTAGGGAGAGGGGCCGATGTCTTTCAGAATTGTAGTAAATGTGAAGGGATGCATAAAACTGGATCACAAGGGGCTAGTGGACTACCCAGTATATATATTCATGATGCTTCATTGAGATTTATTGGATTTCTGATCTATTTCCTGCTGCAGGTATTTGACCATTCTAATCTATTACACACTAAAATATGATATTTAGTTATTGTTTAAGTATTATATAGGTATCTGGAGATTGAAACTTGTGATATTATAATCTTCAGTCTGTGTCCATAAAACCAAAGCATTTATGAACCTTAAAAGACTTTTGTCTTTCTTGTTGAAATTAGCTATTTTTAGCTATTGCCAACTGTAACACGAACTGCTTTCCCTCCTTCTTGAATGTCTCCGTTGGTTGAGACTGTTTTCCAACTGTGATTTGTCTTCAGTACTGCTCCAATTTTTGCAGGATAAAGGCTCACTGCAGAAATGGGGGGGGGGAATCTTGAATAAGTGAAGAAAATTTTCCTATAGCATGTGTGTACAAGACAGTTGGTCACACCGGCATATTGCTGCAAAATTATAGATTTTTGAATTTGACGTTCACTCTGCTTTGTAGTGAAGACAAGATACAGGCACTTAACAAAGATAAAGTACTGTACCTACTGGACATCCTAGAAGAATATCTGCTGCTGAAGGAACACATTATGATGTTAAGCAAGCATAACAGAAGGCTTACAGTTGTGGATGTCTACATGGAAATCAACCAAAATAGAGAATAACTATTGTCAGTGTCCATTGTAAAATATTGTTCATGTTATGTTGGGCTTTGTAGACATACCGCATATATACCAGAAGGCTTCTTTTAATACACAGACATAAATCTCAGAGATTTCAATGGACCAGACAGCACAAGGATTGGACCATTGACCAGTAAAGAGTTGTGCTATGGGCTGATGAGTCAAAATTTTTTAAATGTGGGTCAAATCGCTGTCAGTATGCCCACCGTCCTCTGGAAGAAAGGATGCTAGAAGGCTGCCTAACACCAACTGTGAAGCATGGAGGTGGTAGTGTTGTGGTTTGGGGTTGTTTCGGTAACGATAAAATGGGAGACTTGGTATAAGTGGAAGATATCAGCATAATCATTTGTATATCATCAAAATAATACTATCCTAACTAGCTTCATACACCTTTAGGCACAATAACTGAAATTGGTTGTTTTGATCCTCTAGACAAACATACTGTATAAGTGAATGTAGGAGTCACCAGTTTCCAAGAATCTTAAAGTTATACCTAGCTTTCCGATACTTCGTAACATTTCTTGCAATTTCAGGCCCAGTTACTGTCAACAAGAAGTGAAAGTCATGTGAGGGCATTCTCAAGATAACTTATAGGAAGAGAAATTAGGGATTACAATAATTTATCCAGGGAGATGTTTGATAAATTTCCAAGATTTTTTAATTCATTTTTAAAAAATATTATGTTAACAACTGGTGGGGAATCTGCCTCCTGTGCGTCAGCCCTAAGTGCAGATCAATGATGATTGACCTGAGTGCTGGCAGTAGGATTGGTTTTTTGCTCAAGGACAGGTGCAGCAAGCCTTCAGACATTGTTCAGTCTTGTGTTTCCTGGGTGCAGTATCATTTTCATATCCTCTGTGAGTATAGCGAGTAAACAGAAGAAAATTGAGTGTTTCCATGGAAGGTAAGTTGAGTGCATTAAAGAGACTCTGTATAGCGGAAACTATTGAAATGTTGTTATCCCACTAACTACTTTTTGATGATTTTTGGAGACACTGAGGTGCCAGAATTTTGTCCTGCAGGAGTTCTTTTACATGCCAGTTAATCTACCAACCTGAGGCTGATGTATTTACACCCCTTCAAATACCATCGGACTGAGCCAGGATCGAACCTGCCAAGTTGGGGTCAGAAGGCCAGCGCCTCATCCATCTGAGCCACTCAGACCAGCGGGAAACTTCAAAAAGCAGCTTCAGGTTATGGTGTTGGACATGTTACAATGGTAGACTAGGGAAAAAAAAAAGGGGAAGAAATTAAAAAGTGGTTTTTTCTTCATCCCCATGCCCATCTTCACGAACTTTACTGTCTCTAATTAGCATTTCTTCCACTCTCTTCTCCATTACCACTTCATTCTTCATATTCTCCTCCATTTCACGTAATTTCGTTACTGTCCAAAATTTGATCCATTGTCCATTGGTTACCAGTAATAATTGACCCTTAATGTAGGCTCTTAACCCTTGCAATCTAGCCCTAACCAAGTGTTTTTTCAGAGTGTTTATATTCTTAATCACTTCTCTTCCCATGTCTCTTTTAATCCAAATTTTTGTCCTCCATATATTCTCCGCACCTCTTATCACTATTTCCGCCATCAGGGTGGAAAACAACTTCACTTTTATTGGCCTGTTACCCCGTGCTTTACCTATCCTTTCCATATCGTCAATATCAGCTTCATTAAAGTTAATTTTCATAATTTTTTGGATGACTTCCATAGCTTTGTAGATAGTCAGCACTTTGTCCTTTCCTTTTTCTTCCGGCACTCTATATATAAATAAACATTTCTTCCTGCTTTCTAGGCTACTGTCTTCTATTTCTGCCTCCAGCTTCACCATCTCTTCTCCATCTCCCTTATTTTCACCTTGAGTGATAATTTCTCTCTCGTTGGTTTCCACTTCGGTCATTGTTTCATCTGTTTTTCCCTGTATCCAGCGCCTTATATTTTCAAATTCTTTCACCTGTTCCTTCATCATATTTTTAATCTGCTCAAACGGGCATACTTCTTCCACAACTTCTTTAACCACTCTTCTTATGACCTCCACTTCTTCCCAACTCATGTTGCCATAATCAGTACCATAAGCAGTACCATAATCACCGCTGCCACCAGTATCATCTCACCCATCATTCTTGTTTCCACTTTACCTCCTTCACTCCTGGCTGTTTCCTTCTTCCATCTCCCCTGCCATCTTCCAATACCTACCCGATATTGATCCACACAAATTATCTTCCTTCCCACCCGTCTTTCTTTTTCCACTTGCCGCTCACACTCCACTCCTGCTCTACCGGCACACTCCACTCAGCACAACTGCCTCCGACTGCTGACTAGGTTAGACTGTGTGTAAGGTACACCTGTATCCTATCTTTCTCTGCATCATTTTTTTCAATAAATTTTGTACATTTTTACTTACTATGATCATCATCATCACCATCATCATTACCTAGCAATCCTTCCAGTGGGCCAGGTGGGATTTGAATGGACGATATGCCTCCACTGAACTCTATCATTATAGACTTCATCTCCTTTAATATCTGTAATGCCATTCCTCTTGTTAGAAGAACATCTTTAATTTGGCCTAGCTACTTTCTTCTGGGATGTCCAATGGGTCTCTTTCTAGTTACCTTCCTTTTCAAGTAATCTGGAATACATGTTTCTGGAATCCTTTGTGTATGGCCAAACCCATGTGCTCATTTCTCTCTATTTATGTACAGTAAGAGGTAGTAAGGAGAGATGGGTAGGTTGAGGGCAGGACATAACCGAAACAGGACGGGGTAGGATGGGCCTACCCAATTATATGCAGAGAACCTGAAAAAGAATGATAGAGGCATATGTGCAGCAAGGAGAGAGAGAGAGAGGTGGGGCACATGAGGAGATCGGTTTCTGCCTCATGTTGCTGGCTGCAAATGAAATTTTCAATGAAATGAGATGTTCAATAAATTTCCAATTTCTTTGAAATCATTTAAGAAAAGGCTAGGAAAACAACAGATAGGGAATCTGCTACCTGGGCAACTGCCCTAAATGCAGATCAGTATTGATTGATTGAAATGGTGAGAAATCTACACTGTCAACTGGTAGGGGATGTTGGGGTCTTCCTTTTTGGCCCCACGTATAGGGTCGGTCATGTCATCACTGGGAGGGTGGCCCTTTTTCTCACCAGGGGTGATGACATGGCCGGACAGTAGTAGTAGGTAGGTAGGTAGTATGAATTTTTTTTTTTTTAAACATTCAGTGGAGACGATGGACGTGGCATGTAGGGACTGAGTATGACTGCTGTGGTGACCCTCCCTAGAGAGTGTCACGTTTCCGGAGTATCTGATGGACCTCATGGCATGGCCAAGGAGTCTTGTGCTTTTTCTTTTTGTTGTAAGTTGTGTGTGCATGTAACCGGGCATTGTGAACATGTATCTGGGCTAAATGCGTGTAGTGTTCAATGAATACTTATGCTAATTATATGGCTAAACCATTTCAGCAATGCAATGTGCAGTCTTTCTTCAATTCTTAAGGTCACCTGCATAACCCTCCTAATATAGTCGTTTCTGATTCTGTCTCTTCTCATCTACCACATAGTAGATCTCAAAAATTTCCTTTCACATGCCTGTAATTTGCTGATATCTCTCTTCAATAAGACACAACTTTCTAAGTAGTATGTCATGATTGGCAAAAAGAATGCTTTGAACATTGTTTGTTTAGCTCTTATGGGAACTGCATTATCCCAGACTAGATTCCACACTGGATAGAAGAAAGTATAGCCCTTTGACATACATTTTTGGACTTCTGACTTAGCACTCCTATGATCTGAGATGATGCTTCAATGATAACAAAAACTTTCCACACATTCAGTCCTTTCTCCATCAAATTTTAGGTTACACTGAGCAGATATTCTGCTCATTTTCATTGTCATTGTTTTCTGCTTACTTAATTTTTGCTACCTTCCCCCATCACTCACAATGAATCCTTTTGTTTGCAATTTTCTCCTCTTCCTGTCCATTTCATTTCAATACAGATAACCAGCTTCCTTACACATGAATTCAATTAATTAATTCTCAGATTTTCATGTTTAATGTATACAATTTCAGAGTGTCACTTTTTCTTTTACATTGTTCATCCAGTGGCTCACTTAATGTAGTACTGCCAGGATCCCAAATATTAAACATACATTTGTGAGATATCCTAACAACCTGTCCTAATACATTTAAATATTCCAGGTTAGACTTATATTGCTATGAGGTCATGGACTCAGACATTTTAGACCCCACTGTCAGCAACATTCAGGCCACTCAATCTGGGAAACTGGCATCCCATGTAACTGCCAACTAATGTGGGAAACTGACCTCATAGCGGAAGGAGTGTTAGAGGGTATTGTAAGGATGGAAGTAGGAGACTGGGTTAAATCACACCATTTCCCAGTGTGGGTGTTGTTAAAGGAGGGGGGGGAGGGGAGAAACATATAAAGAAAGAAGTTAAGATGAAGGATGAACTAGGGAGTGGGTATACTAAGGACAAATGGGCAGAGAAAGTGGAACGGGATTGGGATGTGGTAGTAAAAGAAGAATTACACTTACTAAAATATGGATGGGAGGGGGCATTAGAGGAAAATAATATTGATAAAGCCTTGGAATTGCTGCTACATCCAATAAAGACTGAAAAGGGTAGAAGGAGAAAAAAGAAAGAGGGAGAAGAATGGTTTAATAAAGAGTGTGAAGGATTGCAAATGAGGGTGTTGGGAGCGTTATGAGAGTATAGGAAAATATGAGGTCATGGACTCAGACATTCAGACATTTTAGACCCCACTGTCAGCAACATTCAGGCCATTTAACCTGGTAAACAGGTTTCCCATGTAACTGCCAACTAATGCGGGGAACAAAATATAGAATAGTGAATTTCAGTGGCATCTTTCCCATTGTCTGTCTTGTAAGAGTTACTCAAGCTGAAGCAGTTGGTTCTCTAGGTTATTTCCTGATGCACAACATTCAGCATAGAGTCACTTTCCATATTATTTCCTTTACTCACCATACCAGGGTTAATACTATATTTGTTTTTGTTTTTTCTAACCTGCTAATGATGCCAAAACTGATTTCCATTACCCCATGACTGAAACAGGATGATGGTCCATTTGAAACCTTGGAGCTTTCTCAGTAGCTTATCATAAATTTCTGGCATACATATAGTCATTTTAAGAATTATGAGTCACATCACCAATAGAAATTATCAAGAAACAGAAGTCATCTATGCACATTTATTATGAAATATTCCTGTAGGTGTTTTGGTTTTATCCCTCTGATACTTTAACATGAATGTTTTGCCATCTGTAAAAGCATGTGAAAGTCATGATTTGGGAACTGTCACAAACCATCACTGATTACTTCAGTGTGGTACTTTTGTATGGATATATTGTCACTGCTTTCAGCATTTTACGGTCTTCAGTATGTTGTCATCCATCCTTAAATCAGTCTCTTGCAGTTCCAATGTTGGAGGATCACTGGATACTGCAATACCCAAACCTCATAAGAAACTTTATGCTTCTGGATGGTCTTGTAAATCTTGATTGCAGCATGAAACATGCTAATTTAGCATGGTTTCTAATGTGATTATACCGATGTCTCCATGAGTAGGTATCTGGCTGTTCCGATAGTTTTTGTATTTCAACCTTCTGTCGACAGAGGGCAGCTCCCTCTATCGCGAACATGAAGGATCTTTTCTCGGTGAGACCTTTTTAATATCTTCTCCTTGATGTAAATGTGGGGCTTTTTATGCTGGGGAATGAAGAGATGTGTCACACACACACAGGAGCGGCGTTTTTGCTTTTCTTATGGTGGTTTTATAAGTTTAAAACTATGCAAAACTGCTGCATCATTTGCATGCTTCGATGAATGATATTGACGGTAATGTTACGTTTTAAATTTATTTGATGTATTATCTTTCTTTTTATTATGGCCGACCGAAGTCCATCTCGGTACTCGAGGCGAGAATGGCATGTGTATGAGTTGTGTAGGTGATTGTGGTGCGTCAAAATCTGGTCTCTGATTATTTTAAATGAATTTCTCGATGAAACATTTTGCCATTATTTGGAGGTATGGTCTGTGTGTCGGACAGAAGGTCTATTCTAGCCGTATGCAGTATGTAGGTGATGGATCTACGCGTGACCGTGGGGTCACAAACGTCCTACTGTCATTTGCCCTAGGTGGGCTTTATATCTACTATTGACGTGAGACCTTACTGATGAAATGTTGAACTGCACTCTACGAGTTGCCTTGATTTTATTTACTCGCACCAATCTGCCGGAATTATTTGCCTTTGGGGGCAAAAGGATCGCGTGATTGAATGAATGTGTAGTTGAATGAGCTGAGTGCCTAGATGACGTATCGGTCTGTTGAATTTATGCCTATTTGTTCCCTATCGCGCCTCCTTTTCTCCTGGGTGCGAAGTCTTTATTTTGTATGGTGTGCATCCTTGTTGTTTACGACCTGGAGCTCGCCATGTTGGTTTATTTCTTTCATGGCCATGTGCAGGTCCATGTTTTCTGTTATTGTTTTGCTTTGCGTTCATTGCTCCATGGAGCATTGTCTTTGCCCCTCGTGGATTATTTCCTTGGTCCGGCAGTTTTCTGATTTAATCACTTTATTATTTTATCTGCTCCTTGGTGTGTGGGAATCGATATGAGAGGGGATTGTTAAAAAAAAAAAGGTAGATATTGAAAATGACTCCCACGCTTGACATTGCGTTTCTATTCCTCGCCGAAGGAAAGATTGAATAATGATTGAGTTAATGATATTCAGCTCGCAGTTTTTAGTAGCGAGGTCAGGGGTGGAATAAATGCTATCATCTCAAGAGTAACTGTGCCCTGTGCATGTAAGAAAAGATGAGGTCACGAGACCTTGGTACGATTATCTTTTGGGCTCACGCCAAATATGTATGTATTACCTTGTTATTATTACTGGTTATTTCATCTAATTAATCCATTTGATTTACGTTACATTACAATAAATTCTCATCTATCATTTATACGGATTTTTACTCGTAGTAGTGTTAGTTGTTAGCTTTTATTATTTGAGGAGAATAACGTTTTCAGCTCAGGGCTATGTCTTTCGCCCTTCCTGATCGGGGATCCACGGCAAATTTGTTTCCCTACGATGGTCGTGATTCACTATGTGTGTCCTTTAGTTAGGGAGGGTGTGGCTCAAGCATTCACTACCACAGCGATATGCTATGATGATCGCCCCATTTGATTATGAAAGCTAAGCCCAAGCCACCTTTCTTTTCTGCAATTTAACTAGCAGTGACTCCTGTGTTCCTCCTGCCAAAAGAAGTTATTGACCTTCTTCACAGCTGGATGTACAGCAACCATCAAAAGTTGCAACAGTATTTATAGTATGACTGGGTATTTCCTGCCTTTGTCTGGTATTCATTCAACCTGGTAAATAAATGTTATATAAGATGCAGGTCAATTATTTGAAATGTGAGTGCCAGCAATTGACAGAAGTTAGTACTAGTGAGGGAGAAAAATATTTGGAGGACCAACTACCAACTCATTGAAATGTTTCAGTTATTTAACTCCCTCCATAAGCAAGTTAGGATAGGAGAGAGCCAACAGAAACATATATTTAGAAGCTAATGAATAATACTTTTCATTATGGATAGCAGTATACTTACTTGTCTATCAGATCCATGGATATCTTCGGCTCAGTTACATTAGCCTTGTGTCAGTAAATTTACCAGCACATAAAAGAACTCCTGCAGGACAAAGTTCTGGCACCTTGATATCTCTAGAGACCATAAAAGTAGTTGATGGGACATTAAACCAATAATAATTCTTCCATGTCTTTGTTCAACCACTGACAAGCTTGTTTTTGCTACCCAGCATCATCAGCAGAGATGGGCATGTTCACCCAATAGAAGGACCATTCTTAGAATGATCTTCAGTAAGGATGCTGGAAATGTGGGATAAGGAAAAAACTAGATAAACGCAAGAAATGGGTGAGATAACAAAAAGAAAATCATACTCTATTTACATGCATAATTTATCTCCTTTTTTCCTTAAAAGGTAGAGGGAAAAATAATGAAGAAGGAAAATTATGATATGACTACAAGGAAATCAGAAGTAAACTTGTGGTAAATAATGTCTAACACTTCAGTAATTTATCAAATTAAGATTTAATATCGAATAACTAAAATGGCTGTGAAAACTTCCAAGAACAAGTTAGACTTGTTTATGAAGTAAAGTTCCAAGATGTCGAACCCATACAACTTTCAGACATTTTTTTTGTTAAATCAGTTGACATGCACACACTTTTCGCACTCATACAAGAATGCCAGCAGAAACGCTGCTTTTTGATAGAGTTTTCCTTTTTCTCAAAACTATCGCGTAATTTGCTGACATACAAGTGATAGTTGTTATACGACCAAGGACAAAACAGAAATGAGAATTTTAAAGAATACTTACCTTCACTGTCCTAAAAAGGTCGCAAATGCGTGTAAGCGAACAAGGCCCAAGAAGTCGGGAGGACCATCAGAAGAAAATAATTCAAAGATACTGACTTAAATAAGAAAACTGTATATGAGAAAGTAATTTTAATAAGTTGAAATTATCTAATGAGGTTTCCAGACAATCTTAAGGTCCAAAAAGAAAAGAAAATCACGAGTTCACTTACAAGGGAACATCGATCGCAAAGAAACTTGGAAAACACATTGAGGTACACGTAAAAACGATGTCGGCATCAATTTTGGGTGCCAACATTCATTAGGGCGTTAACTACGAGGCCTAAAAGTTGCGAAATTTCAAATTCCGCGTGATCAGCGATGAATACCTGCTGGCCAATGCTAAGCCTGCACACTGCGTGCTTGGAGACACGCCTCTGCACCTCCTCCCCTCCACGCTCCAATTGGTTCGCCACCGCACGTTTCCCTTTTCCCCGTGCTTGCCGGCTGCTTAGCTGTTCAATGGGACCGGCTCTATACTTTGCTTCTTTTCATACTATAATTATTGAAATCCTTTAAATAACGTTCCATTTCACACATAATGATAATAAATAACCTACACTAATATACCCGTATTTTATTCAAATGTCACATTTTCATTTCTGCTAATTCCGGTGAGTTGTCACATTCGTGGGTACAACTCTGAGTTAAGTACCACCGGGCGTGGTCAAACGATGGATGGGGAACTGCATCCTAACGACGCTTAAATTATTATTTACTTCTAAAACGCCTTAAAGCTGTCAGTAGTGTCCTTTAGATTTGACATACATATGGAATTAATTAAATTAAATCGTCCACCACTAAATAAATCTCCCACCTTTAAACAACATTAAATACCTTTCTATGTAAAGAAATTACATGCCCGGGTAGAGGATCTCATTGAATGTAATGAGATTCGGTACCTCGGGATATCAAAACCTGGTTATAGGTCCAGATCTTCTTTTTATGACCCCTTCCCCCCACCCATTTTGTGTACGCTACCAGTTGTGTCATAACGAAACGACATCGCGGACGACAACAACAACAATTATAAACTCCGAGTTTGAAACTACTGGTATTTTCCGTATTGCATACTCTGGTATAAGGAATAGGGCTATAGGTAGAATGTTTTTATTTGTACTGAACGATTTATTTATGTTTTGCAGTGACAGGCACAACACATTTCAATTGCAGCAATGGTTGTCAAATATAAATACATTTAATGCATAGGCAACTTTGATATGAGTATGACATGGAATGTAGTAAAGTTTGACGTAATAAGAAAAGCCTTGAAAAATAAAAAAGATGTGCATTTATATATGCAGTAGATATACAGTAATCACAGGCAGGTACCGTACGTACTGTACCGGTACTTTTGCGTTATAGCTGGCGAAGGTCTATGTATTCAACAAGTACCGATATTAAAGTATCACACTACAGTCTTCTGGGTATAATGGCAGTTATATACACAAAAAATTAAATGGCTATTGTACAAACTGGTACAACAACAAACAATTACAAGGCAACACAATAAATTATTCCGTATAGGCCTACATTACATCGGGCAAACTCCCCGCCAGTAACTGATAGTAAACAAAAACAATCTTTGGTCTATTCGAAACATTAAGAAATAGTGAAAAGAAAACCGAAACAAAACACAATTAACAACAGGCACCATTTTTTTTTTTTTTTGCTAATTGCTTTACGTCGCACCGACACAGATAGGTTTTATGGTGGCAATGGGATAGGAATGGCCTAGGAGTCTGAAGGAAGCGGCCGTAGCCTTAATTAAAGTACAAACCCAGCATTTGCCTGGTGTGAAAATGGGAAACCACGCAAAACCATCTTCAGGGCTGCCGACAGTGGGATTCGAACCCACAATCTCCCGGATGCAATCTCACAGTCGTGCGCCTCTAACCGCACGGCCAACTCGCCAAGTGCAAACGTTTTCATAAACATTTCAGAAAACATAAACTGACTAATACAATGTGGAAATTACAAAGGAGAGATATGAGGAAGGCTGATAGAGTACCCAAAGTGTAGCACCGGTTCTCTTTGACAGCTAAGAAAATGGGCTGGCGAGGGGGAAGGGAAACGTGCGCTGGTGAACCAATTTGAGCGTGGAGGGGAGGAGGTGCAGAGGCATGTCTCCAAGCACGCAGTGTGCAGGCTTAGCATTGGCCAGCAGGTATTCATCGCTGATCGCGCGGAATTTGAAATGTCGCAACTTTTAGGCCCCGTAGTTAACGCCCTAATGAATGTTGGCACCCAAAATTGATGCCGACGTCATTTTTACGTGTACCTCAATGTGTTTTCCAAGTTTCATCGCGATCGACGATTTAACCATTGCCGATGTTTCCTTGTTAAATTGAATCATTAAGGTCAGTTCGATAGAAATTTTTTTATTTTTTATTACACACCCCACTTCTAAACCACACATCAAACAAATGATGCTAAACTATAATTACTTGGGTTTACAACCCATTGATCAGTTATCAAGATAACCAAGATTTATTTTATTTACAATTCCGTGATCTTAGATCACACTTGATTTAAAATTTGGGAGCCGAAAACAGTCTCTTATAGCTATCTCAAGCGAAATAAAGCATCCCCAACGCAGCGGTCAGCAAGATTAAGTTCCACGAGAATAAGTCACAAAATAGCAAAATCAGAAGTTAATACAAGCGATTACCACAAGGTAAACTCTCCAGAAACAAATTATATTTAAACATCAATTATGCAGAGAACAACTCTACACAGACTCATTTGGCATTCACCAGCCCACAAATATAAACCTCACGAATATTTCCCTTGTTCACAATAGTCTCACTTCATATATTGAAAAGCAATCCCAAAGGAGTCCAATGTCAAATGTCAAAACGAACAGAGTATACACCCACAAATTGTTTACTAAGAGTCGCCATGGGAACACATCACATGACACCCGCAAGAAATATGGCCCCTCAAACAAACCGAGTTAGTCAAAAGAAACAATTTTACGGCTCATTAATTTACACCTGAGCTCGGAGTTTGGTAGATCAAACCATAATTAAGAAAATGCTGGGTAAAAACGCCTTTCACTTAATAACAGTATAGACTTTCATGACATTACAGTTAACGAGTTACACAGATTCTTACGACCCAGTACAATACGTAAATTTTAACAAATAACACCTGATGTTTAACAAATTTATGAAATGGTCACTCAATCAAGTTTATTCTTCAAAATATTACATCAGAATAAACCCCAAATAACTTGGAACAAATCTACTAGATAATGGTGACCAAAACACAATATTATTTTTTTCCCCAACGTAATGTCATTATCCCGGAAGTAATTCAGCACAACTAAAACATAATTTAGATGCCCAAATCCAGAAGAACTTGTCCACAGTTCTACTTTAGGTTGAATTGATCACAACATTTCTGCTTGAGATTAGGAAGATCTGGCAGCTTACTTACAATTTTCCAGGAAACCTTTAAAATAAAATAAAATGTAAGACTTGTTCGGCATAACGCCGACCGGCAATTGGTTAAACCTGGGTTGACCTGCAGCAGCATTTCTTCTTTTTTCAATCAATTTCTATTAGATTTCACCAGCACAGCAAGGGATGGCGTTCCTTTTAACGATCGACAACAACCAAACCAACTGCCACTCTCATTATTGTAGCACATCCTTGAGTTGACAAACGACTGTCTCAGTTCCATCAGCTCAAATAGGTGGCTCCACTATACAGTCAGGCGCTCAGCGGAGATCAGTGGTAGCAGCGCACAATGGAACTATTGCGAAAACACAGGGCAGCATAATGAATTTAATTACAACCCGCTGACAGTTCAAAGGAACGGGAACATGCAGAATAATGCTCCTTGTGACATTTTCGAGTATGCTGGGTGGCAAAACACCTCTAAATTTAGTATAATCGCCATAAAAACAACCATTTGCCATAATTGCAAACTATGAAAACATTGATGAATGGCTGCTCTGGATTGTACGTGACCAGATTTCCAACAGTAGAGCAATGTGGATCTTGTAAATAAAGTGGTATATGGCATGGGGCAGGTAGTAAATATGAGGTAAGTGAAGAAATCTTCTTTTGCTGCTCCAAGGCATCAAATTGTATCAATGTATTGTTGGAATATGCAAGGGAAACCCATTTTTGACTATTTGTGCTTTTCACTTTTTTAATATTTTTTAATGCCTAACCAAATTTTGTAAAGCCTTAAATCAAATCCATACGGTAGATACAAACTTTTTGACACCATTCATTCATTCATTCATTCATTCATTCATTCATTCATTCATTCATTCATTCATTTATCCATCTAATCATTTCATTCAGAGAGTATCAGCTATTTGGCTGGTGCTCTTCTGGTGACAGCTCTCCAAATTTTACGGCAGAGGGCCTTTTCCTTTAGGTGTCCAAATGCTTTTTACTCCCACTTTTTGTATCACATAATACATAATATTTCTCGCTGTTCCTTTCCTTCTAGCCTGTCTTCGATTATATCCTATAGTAAACCACAATGATTCAATGTGTGTCCAATCCAACCTATGTTAGTGTTAGACTGTTCTGTGAAAGAAGGAGTCTGTCAGAATACCCTTCCGGAGGTGCATATAGCCCTGAGGTTCATTCAGCCTACACCAAAAATGAGTACCAGGTTAATTCCTGGGGGCAAAGGCGGCCGGGCATAGAGCTAACCACTCTACCCCATCACGTGCCACGGTTAACAATGGTGGAAGCCTTTACCGTCCACTCCTCCACGGGCCTTCATGGCCTGTATGGAGGTGTCTTTGTCTGTGTCTGTCAGAATACCTCTCCAGTCATAAGTAGAGCCCCAGTAAAATTTAGTATCATACTGTCCGACATGTCTTGGAGAATTCAAGTCCAATCAGCAATGATAGAAAATAAGAAGGATAGTCCTCTCCTCTGAAAACATAGTCCATTCTCTGCATATGAAACATTCTGCTAACTTTGACTTGCTTCAAATTTCTTCTCTCTTTTGCCAGGCTGGGTGTCTCAGATGTTAGAGCACTAGCCTTCTGAGCCCAAGATAACAGGTTAAAGATACTTGAAACTAGAAATAATTCACCCTCAATGCCAGTTCTTCTGTACCAGACTGCTGGAATCTTGCCCCAAAAAGGAATTCTTTGACATACCAGAAAATCTTCACTCAATCATTGCTGGACTGAATACTACTAGGACTGATCTACATTGTGCTGATATTTACAATTTATCTATTTTGTTCATTTGCATAACAAAATTATAATAATTCCATCACAAAAATTGCCTGTGTCTTAAGCAGTTACTCTTCATAGCTTGATTGATGTGTATCTGATAGAAATATATTCTCCTTTTACAGCTTTTCTGGCTGCTTCTGGAATTATTGAAGTACGCATGCGGTCGTGAATATGTTTTATTGCCAGTTATCTGCCTCATGAAATCAACATCCAAGAACTTGCTCAAACAATTGCCGAATGTATTGTCTATTAAGGTAAGTGAGTTATATAAACCAGGATTTTTTTTTAAATCATATAATGATGCTGATGATGATGATATTTGGACATCTTGATGGGGGAACAAGGAATTAGTGTGCTAGAGTTATACATAACTATTGCTCTTGTGTCTCAAGTCTCAAGTCTCCAGTCAGATTTATATGGTATATGAACCTTGGAGACATGACTTCTTTTAAAAAGTCCAGCATACATTGGCTGGGTGAGAAGCTTATGGTTATGTCACTCAGCTGCCATGCCCCTCTCTTTCAAAAACTATAAAATTTCATGGTGTGGATTTTGTTAATTTTGCTGTGACATATCACACCATCTTTGACTAGATTAGCAGCTAATGTTAAGTGAAAAACTGAGATAATTTGTTCGGATTCAATCCAACTCTGAAGAGTTACGTTTATATAATGTAATGTAAAATTTATGATCATATCATAGCATCATTATTTTTAGAATAATATAAGGTTTATTTCCATAATTGGGATAAGGAGGCATGGGCAATCTCTTTGAATTGCAGGCAGAATGCAGATCTTTTGTCTTTAGAATGTCACATCCATGGATCATATTGGTATGGGAAGGTAGTGTTATTTAGTAACTCTCCAACTGATTGTAATCATAATGAGAATAGTGCAAGTGGATGAAGGGGGCGGGGGATTATGGCCATGCATGAAAAATGAAAAGTAATCTGTGTTCGTGTTAGACTGGTGCTGTGAAAGAAGTAGTCTGTCAGAATACCTCTCCAGTCATAAGCAGAGCACCAGTGGAGTTTAGTACACTCATACTGTCCAACTTGTCTTAGAGAATTCGAGTCCAATTAGCTATGATAGAAAATAAGAAATAGTCCTCTCCTCTGAAAATACAGTCCATTCTCTGCATATAAAACAACTTGCTTCAAATTCCTTCTCCCTTTGACCAGGCTGGATGTCTCAGATGGTAGAGTGCTAGCCTTCTGAGCCCAAGATATCAGGTTAAAGATACTCAAATACACCAGCCTTATGCTAGCAGATTTAACGGTGCATAAAAGAACTCGTCCGGGACAAAATTCTCAGCATCTTCGAAAACAGTGCCGTGTGCTTTAAAACAGTGAACATGTTTTGTAAGGTTATCTTGTTTCTGCAGTCAGGCATTTATACAAGAGGAGACACATGCTTCTCCTAGTGCACTGTCACTGCATTGTCCTACATAGGAGACTTCTAGTGGTGTCTCAATAGTGCACTAGCTACCAGCATCTTGGAAAGGTGTAGCAATCCAACTGATGACTCCACTGCAACACTGGGGCGAAACACTGGTAATTTCACAATTGAAAAGGCATAAAGAGTTTAAATGTTTTTAACATTCTCATAGTTTCTTCAGTATTGAATCTACACTGCACTTACTGCATGAAAACTGAAAAGTAATCTATGTTCGTGTTAGACTGCTGCTGTGAAAGAAGTAGTTTGTCAGAATACCTCTCCAGTCATAAGCAGAGCACCAGTGGAGTTTAGTACACACCTACCCAGCTTAAAGGATCCTATAAACTCAATCGTTAACCCATTTTCTCACAATTGTAATGTTGGTCCTCTAAACTGCACTAAACACTCTCTAACTAACTTGAGTTGTAGAGTAGTGGCTTTCATAAAACTGCCTAAGAAGGACAACTAATTGTTGTGATTTTTCTTTATACAGGGTGTAACAAAAATGTACGGCATGAATTGCAGGACACATTCCACATCGATGAAGAAATTATGTTGCATGAACATGGGTCCGGAAATGCTTTGTTTCCATATTACACCACATTGTCTTCAACTCATTAATCATGGGAAACACACAAGAACAGAACGTACCAGCATACCACATGCAAATCTTTCTCGCAGGAGGTGTTAAATTTGCCCTCCGCGAGCTTTGTAGTCTTTGTCTCCTCATTCTGTTCCTCCCTTTGCCCAAACTGGAATGCATATGTTTATCTTTTGTCTACAGGGTCTCAAACTCAGACTGAACAAACGGTGTTTGTACTCTGCGCTACGGCAGCTGCCTCTGATGAACTTATGTCGTGCATGGCTCCCCTGCTTTAAGCGTGTATACAATCTTAGATGAAGTCTTACCTTATAAAAGATGATGGAAGTGTCTTCCTTCCTGGGTTATACAGGCATTGTATCTGGTAACCACATTCTGGCTGAGGCGAGTGAGTTCTGCCACTGTAATGTTTCTAATTTCATTCATAATGTTTTCTTTCAATTCCGCCAGTGTGTGAGGATTTGTTCAGTAGACTTTTTCTTTCAGTTTACTCCACAAGTAAAAATCACACACTGTTAGATCTGGAGAACGAAGTAGAAATAGAACAGCACTGATCACTCTGTCTGCAAACACTTCCGAGATTGTAAGAAGGGATCTTCTGCTGTATGAGCAGGGCTGAATCTTGTTGAAAACCACCCACAAGATTTTTCTTTTTCTATTAACTGATGGAAGAACGGCATCAAAATGTCATATTGGTACCTCTCTGCACTTACTGTTGTCTCGAAAGAAAATAGGCTCAGTTATTTATCTTGCACTAACAGCACACCAAACACCAATCTTCCTGTCGTAATGCGGGACTTCATAAAGACCATTAGGATTTTTTGCACACCAATAGTGAGAGTTATAACTGTTTACACGACCATTAAGATGAAACCAGAACTTTTACGTACGAAAATACGGTGTTGCAATGAGAACTGTCTCACCATATTAATAGCTGAAATTCAGACTGGCGACTCAAGCTTGTGCAGGCTGCTTGCAAGGTCAAGAACTATGCACGCACCTCCCGTACCTCCCGTACTGCAGCTGCCGTAGCACAGAGTACGTAATAATAATAATGCTGTTTTTTTACGTCCCACTAACTACTCTTTTACGGTTTTCAGAAACGCCGAGGTGCAGGAATTTAGTCCCGCAGGAGTTCTTTTACGTGCCAGTAAATCTACTGACACGAGGCTGACGTATCTGAGCACCTTCAAATACCACCGGACTGAGCCAGGATTGAACCTGCCAAGTTGGGGTCAGAAGGCCAGCGCTTTAACCGTCTGAGCCACTCAGCCCGGCGCACAGAGTACAAACACGGTGCATTCGGTCTGGGTTTATATGAGAGAGCCTGTACATTCCTATTCTCCTTTCTCCTGAACTTCTTGTCGTTGGTGACGTTAAGTACACTTGCAGTTACAAATTGGATATCACTTGCAGTGTCCAGAATGATAGAAAATTAGAGATTTAATATATAATATTGATTAGATTAGTTGGAAGATAGAAACAAAGATGAAACTCATAACAATTTGTGTCAGACAAATGCATATTGACACAGGATGGAAGAAAGTGTCGATATGAGGCTACTAAATGGAACAATGAATGCTGTGATACTGTGGACTGGAGAAGGAATATTTTATCTCATATAGTGGAAAGAGTTATTTTATTTTAGTTGTTTAACACAGAAATATTTCATTACATTCTAACTAGCTATAATTCAGAATTACCTTGCTTCATTTCTAGAATGCCCATGCCTGCTTCTTCATTTAGTACATAACAGGAACCTCTGTTTTATTTGGTTTCATAAGTCTTTACCAAAGGCAGATGACCTAATTTAAATTAGACATGGTTTTATAAGTAATTATTTCAGTACTGTATTGTGCTATGTTACATACTTATTGTATATAAAATTCAAATGATGCCGTATTCATCAAGGAGCAAAATAGTCAATATTTGTAGTCATATTGTTTGTGGTGGCTTCATTTGGATTGGAAAGAGATACAGTACTTCATGCATATAATTTCATGGATTTTTGCCAGCTACATTTTTTTTTATTTTATGAATGTTTGTAAAGTCTAATGTTACACTTCATTCTAGATTTTGTTACTCGATACTTCAAACTTACACCTTTGTAGGAATTTATTTAGTATGACCGTCATTTATTTTTCAAATTAAAACACTTCCTTGTTCAACTAGTTAATGCACGCAGCATTATTTGCACATTTTAATCCAGTAGAATGTAATAATAACTTCTACTTCTCAGTATCAGTTGTACAGATCCTTCTAGGATAGCCTAAAGTGGAAAATTAACCCACTTCTTTAAGTATACTCAACTCCAGATTGTCAGATTTGGCTTAAAATCATAGCTGAGTCAGGAATCGAACCCATTCCAACTGGGTGGGAAACTATTATACTAATTATCTAGGTAGGAACCAACCATTAAATACAAAATTATTTTGTACAAAAGTGAACCTCTGCTCATCATAATGGTGTTTGGAAGTTTACTCCTTGTAAGCATCCAATCAAAAGTTTCCAGTCATGTACAGTGTAAAATATATTTTGACCACTTTCATAATACTCTGTATAATAATGTACTTATAAAGTTTGAGTATTAATTTCAATATCATTTGATGCTAACAAAATAGTCTGTATACATACTATGAATCTTTGCATTTTTAATAAGGTATTCAACCTTGCACCCTTCCAGCCTTTGAAATATGGCACTGGCAAAATCCCAGTGTCGCTTGACGCATGATCCCCAGAGATAAGTTCGAGTAGAATAACCAATCTTAAATTACTAAGCAGGAAGGATAAGAGAGATAAAATAATAATAATAATAATAATAATAATAATAATAATAAGAATAATAATAATAATAAAAAGATATGAATGAGAACCTTGGTTGCAAACAAATTTGTTGAAATAAAGAAAGAAAACTTTGGCAAAGTAAAATACAAAAAATAAATTAAAATAACAACACTTCACTATAAAAATTGTCATTCACCTACTAGATCAACTTAAACCTTTAATAATTGATTCATATTACAAATCAATCTGATCTACTTGATATTTATTTCAAATAATCACCAATGTTTCATTTATTGAATTTAATGAGTCGGCCTAATTTCAAGTTAATCCAATTTCACTCATAAAATAATTAACATAAAAAGGACAGTCTTCCTTCGTAAACTTCAAATCCAGATAAATGCATATTGAGTGGTTGAAATATTATTACATCACTTAACAAACTCATTTTTAACAACTTCGTTATAACATATACTGCCGACGTCAATTTAATTAATTCATTCATTTAATTACCTCCTATCGGGTTTTGTTATTATTTACTTATTAACATTTTTTCAAAAATATAAGTGACCTATGTTATGTTGATCAACTTCATTTGAGTGACATTTCAATCCAAAAATATAACTACATTTCTTCTGTACATGAATTGTTTAATCGATATTAAATCATTAACTTCCTCTTGTGGCTCCATACGTCCATCTACAAACAACTAACATGAAACGACTCCAGACTGACGAGTACATCAGACACGACTACTACAGAATAACATCTGTTTTTGACTAAAAATATTAACTCCACACATACATAATCAGCTATTTATATTTCACACTAGATAAACACAAACTGGTAGCGAAGGGCCCTACGACTAACGCAAAGTCCCCTAGAAGCTTATATCTACACTGATCCTACTGCAGTAGGACAGAACCTCTGCTTCTAAACATGACAACCACATGAAATTAAATCCACAAAAACCAAACATTACAACCACAGATCAGAATTTGCATTGCCAAAATGTACAATAACACAATTCACATATACCAACAGAATAAATTCATCCATCAATAATAACCATCAGGAAATCCCAAGTTCATTGAGCTGGTTGAGTGTCGAAGTACCAATAATCTGGATGTGACATTACAGTGACCTGAAAATCCCTACTTTTAATTGGAGTATTGCAAATAATATTAAATCTTTTACTCTCTATGTGCTGTTACCTAACTGGTCAATCTGAATGAAATAATAAATGACATCGTAACTCTCCTTTGATGACCCTATTTCAATAGGGTTTATTCTTTAACACGAAATACAAAGCAGTGAAGAATCTTATCTTGGAACTCGAGCTCATTTATTTCCTTGGCACCTTCAGTAAATATATCTGTCAACACACCAATTTCTTTGTGTCCTGGGCAATTCATATAATTCCTCTCAAATCGTACTCCACGTAAGTTAGCCTTCACTGGGCTTAACATCTCAATTGTTCCTTTGCATTCTGCATTTCCAATACACAATGTCTAACCTATAATCCACATATCCACTGTCAATCAATCAATCAATACTGATCTGCATTTAGGGCAGTCGCCCAGGTGGCAGATTCCCTATCTGTTGCTTTCCTAGCCTTTTCCGAAATGATTTCAAAGAAATTGGAAATTTATTGAACATCTCCCTTGGTAAGTTATTCCAATCCCTAACTCCCCTTCCTATAAATGAATATTTGCCCTAGTTTGTCCTCTTGAATTCCAACTTTATCTTCATATTGTGATCTTTCCTACTTTTATAGACGCCATTCAAACTTATTCGTCTACTAATGTCATTCCACGCCATCTCTCCACTGACAGCTCGGAACATACCACTTACTCGAGCAGCTCTTCTTCTTTCTCTCAATTCTTCCCAACCCAAACATTGCAACATTTTTGTAACGCTACTCTTTTGTCGGAAATCACCCAGAACAAATCGAGCTGCTTTTCTTTGGATTTTTTCCAGTTCTTGAATCAGGTAATCCTGGTGAGGGTCCCATACACTGGAACCATACTCTAGTTGGGGTCTTACCAGAGACTTATATGCACTCTCCTTTACATCCTTACTACAACCCCTAAACACCCTCATAACCATGTGCAGAGATCGGTACCCTTTATTTACAATCCCATTTATGTGATTACCCCAGTGAAGATCTTTCCTTATATTAACACCTAGATACTTACAATGATCCCCAAAAGGAACTTTCACCCCATCAACGCAGTAATTAAAACTGAGAGGACTTTTCCTATTTGTAAAACTCACAACCTGACTTTTAGCCCCGTTTATCAACATACCATTGCCTGCTGTCCATCTCACAATATTTTCGAGGTCACGTTGCAGTTGCTCACAATCTTGTAACTTATTTATCACTCTATAGAGAATAACATCATCCGCAAAAAGCCTTACCTCCGATTCCACTCCTTTACTCATATCATTTATATATATAAGAAAACATATAGGTCCGATAACACTGCCCTGAGGAACTCCCCTCTCAACTATTACAGGGTCAGACAAAGCTTCACCTACTCTAACTCTCTGAGATCTATTTTCTAGAAATATAGCAACCCATTCAGTCACTCTTTTGTCTAGTCCAATTGCACTCATTTTTGCCAGTAGTCTCCCATGATCCACCCTATCAAATGCTTTAGACATGTCAATCGCGATACAGTCCATTTGACCTCCAGAATCCAAGATATCTGCTATATCTTGCTGGAATCCTACAAGTTGAGCTTCAGTGGAATAACCTTTCCTAAAACCGAATTGCCTTCTATCGAACCAGTTATTAATTTCACAAACATGTCTAATATAATCAGAAAGAATGCCTTCCCAAAGCTTACATACAATGCATGTCAAACTTACTGGCCTGGATTCACATTATTATTCATCGAGAACACTTAATTTCTTTGCCTTCAATATTCTTTATGGTATCTCATTCCATATTATCATTGGTTCACTGTTTACCACTAGTGTTTTGAGTGTTAAAGTGCCTTATCCCAAACTAAGCTCGAAACAAACTACAAGATGAAGTATATAAAAAAATATAAAGTAACTCACAGCACATATCATTAGCCTGACAAAATCAAGTCACTTATCGATGAACAAACTCTAAATATTCACTGTAATGTCCTTAGATGGTCACTGGTTCATATCTGCAGCACAATATCAATGAACTTTCCCAAAGATTATGAATATTCATGCAGCATGCCACTTACTACAATTAACATGCCCCAAGAACTACTAAAACTGTACTAAATGCCATCTATCCTTATCACGTGAGTATTATTTCAGAAGATCAATACCACACACTTATCTTATTTGAGAGGATCATATAATTCAACACACGCTTATAAAAAATATTTTCAAAGATCACAATACCATTAACACACGCAAATCATATATACAAATAATTACTCCCCCAAGGCATTAGTTCTATAAATGAACTACCTAACTCTAACTGACCCTTGCTATGATTAAAATAAAAATGAAATTTAACCATCACATGCAAGAAATTATTATTTACAAATTTACATTAGCCGATCACGCATATGGAGTTATATAAAATCAGAATGTACTCATCTTAGTCCAGTCTCACTCCATGTTCAGCCATACACCCTCCCGACCATCAAGTTGGCCCACCAATATTGTGCTCGCACCATCATGGCGATAACTTTATTGTCTGTGAAATTTCTCTTCTTGATGTCCATGTTCTTGAAACAATTTATTTACAGCACACACGTTTAATACACTGAGCATAGAAAGAAAAACACAAATTAATTATAATACAAATTATACACAAAAATAAAATACAATCTTCGCACTCGCGTGCCCTTCCCGTAATAGTTTAATTAGAGTTACTTCTCTGCAAGAATCCACGATTCCATAATAAACTGCACTCCAACGCGTCCGGCAACTTCATTTATAATTACGTTTGCTGCTACTCGGCGAAGAATTTTATCAGCACTCGATACTTAATATTTCAGATTTATAGCAATTTGAATATCTAATTCCCTTATGGGAATAATCCCTGCAGATTAAGTTCTACATTAGCAAGTTATTATTCATTAGGTCAAGAAATGCTCAGGTCCACGTTTCTCCAATGGCCATCACAATACCGTACCGAAGTTAAGAGTGTAGCGAGTCTCTTCTTCACCGCTTGGCGTCCTTCCTCCGCATTCCTCGTGGCACAGCGTCTGGGGAATCCCCTGACTAGTTTCAACATATCCTGCTTCCAGTAGTCACATATTTAAATAAAAAGGTTTGCCAGGATATTTCAATTTAATTTTTCTAACTATGTAAAGGTCTTATTTATCTTCTATAATATCTTCTTGTGGATTTAGGCTAACATCGCAGCGCTTTCATATTGGTGTCCGCTTCACTTATTTCCTCATGCACTATCTTGTGATTCACTGGTTTGAAAGTTCTGCCAACTTAATTTTGGGTATCTCTGTCGCCTAAGATTCACATTTCTCTCTCTAGAGTGGAAGATTCCATTGCCGTCTTTCTTATGCAATATCTGCCGACCTTGACACGTGTGCTGTTGGACTTATAAATTTAGCAAGCAGGATTACAACATACATCCTGCTTCCCATACAGACTTTGCCTCATATAATATTACTTCTATTCAATTTTTTCAATTATTATGCCAATGACATGAACCAATTGGGTTCATCATTGTATCACTAAAACTTGCCTTATTGATGAAGAAATGCAGAGAGAAAAAAATTAGATTCAAGTCATCTATCTATGTGCTATCCTTATCAATCAATCACAATCATTCACCACTGATCTGCATTTAGGGCTGTCACCAAGGTGGCAGATTCCCTGTCTGTTGTTTTCCTAGCCTTTTATTAAATGATTGCAAAGACATTGGAAATTTATTGAACATCTCCCTTGGTAAGTTATTCCAATCCCTAACTCCCCTTCCTATAAGCAAATATTTGCCCCAATTTGTCCTTTTGGATTCCAGCTTTATCTTCATATTGTGATCTTTCTTACTTTTAAAGACACCACTCAAACTTATTCATCTACTAATGTCATTCCACACCATTTCTCCACTGACAGCTTGGAACGTACCCCTTAGTCAAGCAGCTGATCTCCTTTCTTCCAAGTCTTCCCAGCCCAGACTAAGCAGAACGCTACTCTTTTATCAGAAATCACCCAGAACAAATCGAGCTGCTTTTTTTTTTTTTTTTTTTTTTTTCCAAATTAAGTAATCTTGGTGAGAGTCCCATACACTGGAACCATACTCTAGTTGAGGGTCTTATCAGAGACTTACATCCTTACTACAACCCCTAAATACCCTCATAACCATGTGCAGATATTTGTAACCTTTATTTAGAATCCCATTTAAGTGATTACCCCAATGAAGATTTTTCCTTATATTAACACCTAGGTACTTACAGTGATCCCCAAAAGGAACTTTCACCCCATCAACACAGTAATTAAAACTGAGAGGACTCTTCCTGTTTATGAAACTCACAATCTGACTCTTAATCCCATTTATCATCATATCACCTGATGTCAGGCAGCAGCGCCATCAGCATCAACTTGATGCACAGAGCAATTCATGCTTGAGATGGGTCAAGAGCAGGGAGCCTCAACACCGAATTTGTCGTATAAGGATGAGACAAAGCTCAATTTAATCCTCTTGACGCAAAGAACAAAACTCGGTAAGCCCTATGGGCTTGCAAAGCCCTATGGGCCCGAAAACCATGTTTTAAGGCCCTAAAACCAACCATTACGGAGATATTGGAACCACACTACCCCTGCTTTAGGAATCGGATAAAGTAATGAACTGCAGTAACGATGGCAATGTCAGCTCCAAGATTCTACAGCAGCGAAATTATCTACAATAAATCACAAAAACCTAACATGTTACAGACATGAAAATTGATATTTGGAATCCCGTTTAAAAATAAAAGAACACACATATTCGTTTTCAGAAAATCCACTTAAGGGGGCGGGGTGAAAAGAAGTGAGGAAGGAGTTGAATTATTTATATGAGGATACATATATCTCAAAAAATGAATATGTCACAGACTTTAAAATTGGTACTTGGAATCTCCTTTAAAAATGAACACATTTTTGGAAAATCCACTTGAGGGGGTGAAAAGAATAAAAAAAGTGGGTGAATTTTTAAAATAAATATCTTCTTCTTCTATCGCTTTACCTACACCTGTGGGGTTGCGGGTGCGAACTGTGTCGCACATGTAAGTTAAACCCTGTTTTACGGCTGGATGCCCTTCGTGATGGCAACCGTATGTGTAGGGATGTAATCTATACTTCTGTACTAATATCATAAAGAGGAAAAATTTGTATATTTGTTTGTAGCGGATAGACTCAAAAACTACTGAACTGATTTTAAAAATGACATCACTTATAAAAAGCTATATTGCCAGTGAGTAACATGGGCTGTATTTTATTTTCAAAACAATTAGAGGGAGGGTGACGGGGGAGATATAAAACATTAAAATAATAGGCTAATATAGGCGGAATCGAATTTGTTGTACAAGGACGAGACAAAGCTCATTTTAAGCCGCTTGACACAAAGAACAAAACTTGGTAAACCCTTTGAGCCCGAAAACCATGTTTTAAGGCCCTAAAACCAACCGTTATGGAGATATTGGAACCACACTACCCCTGCTCTAGGAATCGGATAAAGAAACGAACGGCTGTAACCATGGCAACGTCAGCTCCAGGATTCTACAGCAGCTAGATTATGCATGTACATTTGGGCATAGCTGCCAACCAAAATTGATACACATATGACTTACTATCTGGAAAACACTCCTTCGGGCGGGTATGGAAAGGGAGTGAAGTATAAAAATAATAGCCCCGGAGATCTCCGTAGTACAGCGACCAGCAGTTGCCGACGGGCCTCCGTTTTTACGTACTGGCTTAGGTTTCAGCATTTTGCGGAGTCTGTTACCTATAATTTAAACTATTTCTATCAAATCATGGAGTAGTAGGATCACTGATGTTATCAGTGCCGATATTTTGGTCCACTTTTACGATGACTTGAAAAAGTTTCTTAACATTTATACTCAGATTCATTGTATGATGTGCGACATGAGTGACAAGCCCTGAGAATTATAATTCTCGATAATTATAGTAAATTCTTTTATGCATCGCATATTTCCTTCATCATTTGTAATAGTTATGAAATGTCAGATCAAACAAATACATTCAATAATATTTATATTTGTAGTACTATCTAGCGGAAGTATACTTACACTAAACCTGCACCTTTGTGAAGGGAGCAGGTATATCTAGGTGGGAATGAAGGAAAAACATGGTAGCAAAAGATCTTAGAGGTCAACGATAATTAGGGCGGACATTGCGTGTGTTGTGCTACTCCTCAGGGACTTGCGCCTTGCTACATGTAAGTGACTAATCTTTGACTTCTTCTGGATTTTATGATTTAAAATCGTGCAGTGGTAATCCCTATTGCCAGGCCCCCATGAAGAAAAGAAGAAGAAGAAGAAGAAGAAGAATATACACTACAATTCCAAACATGACAAATCATTTCTACGTACTTAAGTAAATACACCAGTAATATAAATATCTAATGAAGTCAGTCACAACGATAGTATGAGTAACTAAAGCCAGTTTCTGATAACCCGTATGAAGAACGGGTACTTCTGCTAGTCTAGAAATAAAGCCACCTATTCAGTCACTCTTTTGTCTAGTCCAATTGCACTCATTTTTGCCAGTAGTCTCCAACGATCTACCCTCTCAAATGCCTTAGATAGGTCAATCGTGATACAGTCCATTTGACCTCCTGAATCCAAGATATCTACTATATCTTGCTGGAATCCTATAAGTTGAGTTTTATTAGAATAACCTTTCCTAAACCCGAACTGCCTTCTGTTGAACCAGTTATTAATTTTGCAAACATGTTTAATATCATCAGACAAAATTTTAATATGACTCTTAGCTAAATATAGCCTACTACTCTGTTCAAAGAAAGAATTTGGTCACTTTTTTGTATGTTCATATCTCCATGATACACATACACATTGAAATGAAAACAAACACAAAATGAAAGCAAACTGCCTTCTTTGCAGCAGTTAAGAAGCGAAATGAAAAGCATTGTTTAGGCACTCAATAAACGACATCATTGCACAACGTATCATAAACCATGTGATTCATTATTATACACTGTAATGGCCACTGGTAATTATGTACCTTAATAAATAATACTGCCACCACTTGCATGGATAATAGCTTCATGGCACCTTGTCATGCTTCTGACAAGGCGCTGCATGTTCAGTTGAGACAGATGTCCCCACCACCCCAAACTCTACAAGCCTTGAAGGCAGCCTTTTTTGGAAAAGTGGCGGTTGGAGCTGACCAGCGTCTGGCTTGCTATCTCATCACTGAGTCATCGGCAGTGTGGCACGAAGGAAACATTTCAACAGAAGTTCAGCAGTATCACAAGTTTCGAATCAGATTTTACTATATTTGTGTATCTTTATACAGATGGCGATCATAAGCTGGAGAAAAAATTTTGCTTGTGTACAACACTATCAGCATCTTATAAAAACTTCCCATATGAAAGATGTACACTTTTGTTCAACCTGGCAGCTCAAGTAATAAGCATATTTGGGACAACATACGTATGTGAAAGTGCATTTTCTTTACTGAAGCTTGCCAAGTTCCGGCTAAGAGTGAATCTTTCTGATGCACACTTTAAAGCATCGGTTTACCTGATGTATGCCAACTGTTTGATTCCCAATGTTAGAAAGCTAGTGGAGAAAAAAAAAGAAAACAAGATCCACGTCATTCAAAGATAAAATTAGTTGTACCAAGTGAACAAGTTGGTTGATTGATTTGCATTTGTCTTTAATTTTAACGCCAGGTTTCCCTCTCCCAACAGCATGAGAAGTTGCCCAAAGGCTTTTGCCATATCCAAACCATGTGCTGATATCACTCTAGCTTCCTCAGGTGGGCTCAAGCCAGTGCTGCAACTGTAGTTCCTATCCCATGGCTACAAGCTTCCAAAGAGAGCCGTTAATGACCACCACTGTTGTATGCCATAAGGTTACCAAGAAATAACAAAGCTTCTGATCTTGACCTCATACCAACTGAAATACTGAAATTCTTCAGTAAGGAACATAAGTATAGTCTATGTAGATTTGTATAATTCAGTCTACAACACAGCAATTGTTCCTCATGAGTGGCTGCAGTGTACATTCACCCTATTACCTAAGAGGGCAAATGCTTATCAGTGCTGTGATCTATTTAAAGATAAAAATTTCATAATGTTCCATATTGAACTGTATCACAATTAAATTTAAACAAGAAATAAAGTGGTTCAACCTATTCAATACAAGTAAATAAGAAATGTAGTGTTACATTCTTATTTGGTTAAAAGCGGTACCAGTTTCGACCACCAATTTGGGTCATCATCAGCCGATTAAAAATACAAAAACAATGCATAGGAAAACAAAAAATTAAAGGATAAGTCTTTTACAAAAGCAGTTCAAGAAGCAATATAAGACAATAGGGATTACCACTGCATGATTTTAAATCATAAAATCCAGAAGTCAAAGATTAGTCACTTACATGTAGCAAGGCGCAAGTCCCTGAAGAGTAGCACAACACACGCAATGTCCGCCTTAAAATGTTTACGTGAAGAGGTGAACAGTTCATTGAACAAGCCTGCAAACACTGCCAGGCGCGATGTCACAACACGATTTAATAAATTTGAAGTCCCAAAATTGTGTAGAAGTCGAAGATAAGTCACGTAAATAAAGTAAGATGCTAGCTCCTGAAGATCAGCGCAACATACGCAATGTCCGGCACTGTGCTTTTAAATGCCAACGAAACTCTGTGAATAGCTTAAAGAACAAGCCTGCAAATGCTTCAGTCATGAAAATATATAATACAAGTGGTTCAGTTGACGTCAACTGTTCTGCATCTCTAAAGAATCTACAAGATCCTATTAACATTGATATATACTTCACCTCTCATAAACATTTTAAGGCACAGTGCCAAGACGCATGGCTAGTGCATACCATGAAGGCCACTGCATAGGCTACTTGGAGCCACCGTCAGTGCCAGTGCACTATGAGAGACTTTGTCTCATTACCAAACATTGATGCCAGGGAACCTGAAATATTTGTCCCAAATGTGTAAATGTGTGCTATTTATCGACTGATGAGCCCTACTTAGCACACTGGGGCAAAACGTTGGCAACCATTTATACTGGTATTATAAATTTACTCATTCGGCACAAATATTTCAGGTTCCCTATGGGAATCAACATCTATATCACATTCCACATAGTTGAGCCATTCATCTCCTTACTTCCTAGTCTTCACAACCCAAAGTTTGTAACATTTTCGTAACACTATTCTTTTATTGGCCGGGCTGAGTGGCTCAGACGGTTGAGGCGCTGGCCTTCTGGCCCCCACTTGGCAGGTTCAATCCTGGCTCAGTCCGGTGGTATTTGGAGGTGCTCAAATACGTCAGCCTCGTGTCCGTAGATTTACTGGCTCGTAAAAGAACTCCTGCGGGACAAAATTCCAGCACCTCGGTGTCTCCGAAAACCATAAAAGTAGTTAGTGGGACGTAAAGCAAATAGAATTATTATTATTATTATTATTATTATTATTATTATTATTATTATTATTATTATTATTATTATTATTGGAAATCACCCAGAACAAACCATGCTGCTTTCCTTTGAATCTTTTCCCGTTCTTGTACAAAACATTCTTTGTAAGGGTCCCATACACAAGAACCATACTCTAGAGTGTATATATTTCTTTCAACAAATAATATACAACTATATTGTACTATTTCACTCATATCAGCATTGAAAGGCTTGATAGTTGAACTTTTTACATTTTTTTCATCAGATTTCCACAAACTTTTGGAAGCACAGTATCGATCGGCATATATGTCTTGCTACTCTTCAAGAACTTGCTCCGTACTACATTTACGTATTTGATCTACGACTTCTTCAATATTTTCAAAACTATCGACACGCAGTGCTGACCCCTAAAATTATACGGTGCCTCATGAACTGCAACTGAAAATACTTATTTGATTCTAGACTACTTCATAACATTGAAATTTCAACACACAGTGCTCCCTAAAGTGTTATAGTGCTTCACAAACAGCAACTGACGGAATTATTCAATCTTCCCATTTTGTTCACCTGTGCATCATCCTTTATATATTTATTTGTGACTGGCTGAAATTTCAACACACAGAGCTCCCTGAAGTGTTTTAGTGCTTCACAAACAGCAACTGACGGAATTATTCAATCTTCCCATTTTGTTCACCTGTGCATCATCCTTTATATATTTATTTGTGACTGGCTGAAGTTTCAACACACAGAGCTCCCTGAAGTGTTTTAGTGATTCACAAACAGCAACTGACGGAATTATTTAAACTTCACATTTTATTTACCTGAGCATTGTTTTAATACTTATTTGTGATCGGCTGATGATGACCAAGAATAATGGTCGAAACCGGTACCAATTATAATTAAGTAGGAATGTAAAACTTACATTTCTTATTTTAACAGTATTGAAAGGTTGAACCATCATATATCTTCTTTCAACTTAATAGTGAACTCGCTTCAATACGGAACACTATGAAATTCTTATCTCTTAATGAGCTATAGAATCTCAGGCATAGTTTTGTTTCTTTCATTATTGAGACACAGTTGTACAAGCTCTGTGGATCAGGGGTGGAGCATCACTTTTCAAATTTCAAGATTGTGGGTGAACTGGCAGAGGTAGTCATATATTTGAAGGGGAGAAAAAAAGTACATTTGGCACTCCATGTCATATGATGTCAATATGTAAAAGATTTCTGGGGGCACATTTAGTGTTTACCTGACAAAATTAATTAAAACTCAGTCATAGGTCACCAAATGGAAATCCGTTTCTCTACTATCTGGTAGAGTAAACAAACATCAAAATTGATACACGGGCAACCTAGATGGCATCATATCAAAAAGCCTACATACAGTACTTGAGGTGGTATTATTATTATTATTATTATTATTATTATTATTATTATTATTATTATTATTATTATTATTATTATTATTATTACTAGCTGATGTACCCGTGCTTCACTACGGGATTCTCAGAAAGACGGACTTTGTGGATTTCCTAACTAAAGTCAACATAGGTCATTACAAAAACGTCAGTAGGAATGTATGGATTAAAAGCCATGTTATCATACAAAATACTTGATCAAATGAAAAACAGCACATTTTCTCACTTTTAACGAACAGTACTACGGTCCCGATCTAACAGTCCAAAGTTCCAGAGCTGGAATGACCAGGCCACAGACTGCCGTGAACACTCCTGTGCTATTGTTCCATGAAATATGCAAACTGCCATTTCCAATCAGTGCCTCAGTGTAAGGATTGAATAGCTTGAATGCTATGATGAACTAGTGTGTTACGTACCAGTGGTATCAGAAAATTTATGGACCAGAGGAATGGCATGCTAAACAAGAAATCTAACTCCCCAGGTACTTCCCGCCAATATTCAGGCAGGCTGTTACACTTGGTACGACCGGGCGAGTTGGCCGTGTGGTTAGGGGCGCGCAGTTGTGAGCTTGCATCCTTGAGATAGTGGATTCGAACCCCACTGAAGATGTATTCCTTGGTTTTCCATTTTCACACCAGACATACGCTGGGGCTGTACCTTATTTAAGGCCAAGGCTGCTTCCTTCACACTCCTAGCCCTTTACTATCCCATCGTCACTGTAAGAGCTATCTACGTCGGTGCGAGGTAAAGCGAATAAAAAAATACTCGGTACGCAGTAGTAATCCTATCTATTGGAGATGAGTGGCAACAGAAGACACAAAGCACATCACAACAAACAATGGTCAATGGAGTTTTTTTGTTGATCAATTTTATGAGCTTTCTATATTGTAGGCCTTCACATTTAGTTTTCTTTCGACTCTGATATTAGGACGTCTTATAAAATTATTTGTAGCGTAGACTGTAGTTCCTTATTCTCCGACTTCACATACAGATTTTCATTAAATTCTGCTTACCCATGTTCTCGTGACTCATAGACTTAGTAACAAAAATTCAAATTCATGAATATCTCTGTGATCATAGTCGGTAACAATGTATAAGACATAAATGATCAGAAATTTAATACTATATAACTTTAATTATGTAGTATTTATCGATATGACCACTAATAAAAATAAAAGATTTATTGCAGCTAAATAGCCATACATTAGTGAAAGGTGTTATAACAACTTAACACTTGCACCATTGGTTGCATAGTCTCTGATTGATCTAGTCCTCTTGTTGCACAATTCTAAGTGATATCGTTCACATAACTGTCCACGTAATGTACACTTGCATGAGTTTGACGGTTCGTGGTATGATGGGTTTTCGCAAATGGCATAGTGGAATCTGTGCACTGCAAGTCTTGTAAGCACATGCCTCATCTCAAAATTTGCTGCTGTCCATGTACGATCGATCATGGCCCCAGTTCCATAGAATTCCGTGGGTACTTCTCCTTTTTTCCTAGTTAGTGTTCTTAGTAAGTTGTCCTAAGCCGTTGTGTTGGGTAGGTGGTACATTGTCCTTAAATCCTCTATGAAGAAAGTTGCCTGTGCGAGAAGGTAGACTAATCTTGATCTTGTTGTTTTTGCCACTCTGATTGCTCTTTTGATGTATGTTGCTTGAACTCTTTCCAGATTTGCTAAGTTCTTTTCATTCAGGTGTGTCCATATAATTTCAATACCATATGTAAGTATTGGGACGATTTTCGATTTGAAGAGCGCCATTGCTGTATCTAGATTTAATGATCTGATGAAGCTTATTTCGTTTATCGCTCTAATGGCTTGTGTTGCTTTCTCTATTGTGTGCTTAGTGAAGCATTTTGCAGACGGCTGAAGTGTTATCCCTAGATATTTGTATTCTTTGGTGATAGATATTATTTTTCCTTCCAAGGTGATTCTTGTCGATTTTAGTATTTGCCCTCCTGATCTGAACACCATCATTTCATTCTTCTCAGTGTTAATTACGAACTTGTGCTCAATGCACCATTTTCCCACATCGTCAGTAGTGTTCTGCAGTTTCTTTAAGCCTTTTGAGTCAATCACAATATCATCCGCGTAGGCGTATGCTGCTTGCTACATCTTCATTTTGCGCAATTTCCATAATGTCTTTCACTGCCAGGATGAACAATAGAGGGCTTAGTGGGTCCCCTTGGAGTACACCATTTGTTTGAATTATTGGTTCTGAAAGATCTAGGCTGTCCGAGATCCTTATCTTGTTCCATTCATTTATGGAGTTCATAATTCTTGTCCAGGCACTGTCTCTTCCTAGAGTTTCCTCGAGCTTCCTTTGTACTAATGCTCAGTCCAGGAGATCAAAGGCTTTTGTGAAGTCTATATTGTATAGTATTTTTCCTTCCTTTCGATGGCTTCTCATATGTTGTTTAGCAGTAGTTCCACCGCTGCGACAGTGGATCTTCCTCTCCTAAACCCAAATTGAGATTCTGAGGGGTGCTCTTCTACTGTGTCCCTTATTCTTTCTGTGAGTAGTTTTGTGAATACCTTAAAAGGATTGTTTTCCAATGCTATTCCTCTATATTTTTTTGTGTCCTTTGGATCTCCTTTCCCTTTGAACATTACCTTTACTATTGATTGTCTCCACTGATCTGGAATTTTGGCTGTTTCTATGCATTTATTATAAAGTTTCGTCCAAATTGGTGCTAGTAGATGATGGTGGTGGTGGTGATTATTGTTTTAAGGAATTCATTATATATCATATCCGGTTCCACAGCTTTTTTCCCTTTTTGTGGATTCAGTAATGTTTTGAACCTCATTTGTAGTAAGTGGAAACCTTGCTGCCGTCTCATGCATTGTATGCTCTTGGTTGGTTTCCGGTGTTCCTTCTCTTCCTTCTTTGTTGAGGGTGTCTTTGAAATGTCTCATCTATTCCTCCATGCTCCAGTCTGCTTTCGAGGACGGATTGCTATGAATGGATTTCTCCTGGCTTCCTCAACTATTCTTCTTCCCTGTATGCCGTTTTCTTCTCCTGTGTTAGTGTTTTGTATCGTCTTCTTTTCTCGGTGTATGTCTGAAGGAGTGTATGATTCTTGATGTTCAAATTTAGTCGGTGCAGAGCTTGAAGCACCTTTTTCCTTAGTAGGAAACACTCTTGATCAAACCATGCTTCTGCTTTTTGCACTTTCCTGGGGCTGGCTGCTTGTGTTAAGAGTTTCTCCAGTTCATGCACTGCTTCCTCTACATTTGAGTTGTCAATTAGTGTTTTGATTTTTTCCATCTGTTCTTGGCATTCTTCCACTTTCCTGACATCCAATCTCCTTGAGAGTGTTCTTCTTTCTTGTTTGTTCTTTCCCTTCCATTCACTTTGTATGTTGATGCTGATTGGAATGTGTTTTCTTGTTGGTGTGTGGTTCGCATTCCAAAGTGGGTTGATATCCCCTTTTATTTCTCCTCTTATGAGGGCGATGTCTATAGTGCTTTTGCCATTGTGGCAAATATATGTAGGGACATTTGTGTCATTTAGCAGGATGAAACCTTCTTCCTGCAGTGAAACTATTACTAATTTTGTTTTGTGATTTGGTATGTCCAAGTGACAATTTAAACCCCCATCAATAACTAAGGGGTGTCTTTATTGCTCTGTGTTATTTGTTGGCCCAATTCGTCTATTATGTCTATAGCTGTTGCATTTGGCTGAAAGTAGGTTGCTAATATTGTGATGTATTTTGTCTCTATTAAGATGCAGTGGTTCTGCTCAGATGTCGATACAATTGGTGTTATCCACGGTTTAAGAAGGACTGTTATTCCTCCTTGGGGTCTTCCTCTATCTCCTTGTTTCGCTAGCAGGGGTATGCTATAGTATTCCAGGTGTTGCGAATGGTCTGTAATAAAGGTTTCCGTGAATATAGCTCTGTCATATCCTTCAGGAAAGTCTGGTGGAGCTATGTATGCTGCGCTTTTTAATCCTTCTACATTCCATAACATAATTTTCATACTTCTTCTCCTATCGATTTCTCCAAGTCTTTTAAATTCCGAGAGCTTCTGAATTGTTTTATTCACGTGATGTCCCTGTGTCCCTTCTAAAAAACTGAATAAAATGGTAGCGTTTAACTGTTACTCCCGTTGGCCAGAATTTCCTCTTGTTTGCACTTTCAAGGGAGTTGAACGGTATTCCTACCTTGAAAGCTTTGGTGCTGTATCTTGTTTCTATCTCTTCGCAAGTAACATTCTCTGTGATTCCTTTTTTGGCTAGAAATCTTTTTACGGCGTCTTTCATAGTCTCCTGTTTGAGTCTTCCCATGAACAACCAGGCCCTCTTTACTTCTGCTTGTATGTCATCGTCCTCCGATCCTGTACCTTTCCTGGTTGGTTGCTGTCTTGCCGGGCGTCTGTGCATATTGTGGGTTACTTGTACCAATTTTTCCTCTTCTTCTTCATCCATTGTCTGATCATGTTCTTGGTGTTGATGCGAGACTTCTGCATGCGGTTGTTGTTCTTGCTCCCAGATGGAGTGGTTCCCCCTTCCACTATTCTCCTCCGTGAGATGGTTGATTCTCCCTCGTATGATGTCGTTCTTATTTGTTCTTACAAATTCCAGTGATGCGGGGTTCTGCGGCTTTGTAGCTGCCATTTCCTCTTTAATCATATTTTTGATATTGTGTGTGATGTCTTCTATCATTGCTCTCATTTGATTGTTTATTTTTTCGGTAATTTTGTATTCTAGTGTTCGATGTAGCTCGGGGTTCAGGTCGTTTGCCGTTTCTCCGGTAGGTGACGTGTGCTGGGTGCCTCTTGTTAATTCTTGTTCTCGGTTGCTAGATGGCGCCACTTGTCCTGCTGCATAGCTGTCGTTCTTCTCTTGTATACTCTCTGTTTGTGTTCTCGTAAGCTCCATTGATGGCATGTTTTCATCATTGTTTTTAGATTTTTGGGCCTTTTTCTGAACAGTGAAGTAATTTTTCAGTACACTCACCGCTTTTAGGATTTCCTCCTTCTTTTCTTTCTTCATATAACCTCCTGTTTCCTTTAAATCTGTTAGATGAATACAATTATTTATAGCCTAGATTGTAGCGACTTATTCCCCGACTTTGGGTACCAATTTTCATTAAGATACGACCACTAATGACATAAATGTTTGAGAATTAAATTTTAGGCCTTCCCCTAAACTACCATTTCATACAGCGTGAATACAATTATTTAAGGGATAGATTATATCGACTTATTATACCGACTTTGCATACCAATTATCATTAAGGTACGACCACTAATAACATAAATATTTTAGAATTAAATTTTAGACCTTCCCCTAAACTACCATCTACCATTTCACTCAATGTGAATAAAATTATTTATGGCCTAGATTGTAGCAACTTATTCCCCGACTTTGCATACCAATTTTCATTAAGTTCTCTTCAGCCATTTTCTCATGATGCGTGTACATACAGACAGACAGACAGACAGACAGACAGACAGAAATAACGGAAAATTGAAAAGTGCATTTCCTTGTTACTGTGGACACGACTGATACAGAAATACCTTCCTTTTTAAATTCTGAGCAATGTACAGACAAAACTCTTATTTTATATATATAGATTATGTGAAGCACCATATAAAATGGAATAGGCTGAAGTCATCATATATGTACACCTATAACGACCGTGGACAATTGTACTGTGCACATTGCAAACGAATATTCAAGACTGAGATTGGATTATCTTGTCACATCCATGCACACCCAAGAAAATAATACTAATGCCAGGATGTCATCATAAACGGATACCTGAAGGAGGTTGTTGTCATCATCGTCACCACTACCACCATTACCATTAATCAGGTGGCGCATTTTACTGTTGTAATGCTAATATTTGTATAATATCTGGAAACTTTTGACTGTCATTAAGGCCCTTTGAGAATATTCTGCCAGTTATGTTGGAGTATTATTATTTTATATGCTTGACAAGTGAAATAATTTTCAGTATTATCCTGTTGTCAATATGGATTGGAAAATGGAAATAATCACTTTTGTACAAACATATAAGAAATCAGATAGTCCTTCAAATTACTTTAACTTGAAAAGTATACCTTTCATTCTGATTTGGTTTTGGGTTGAAAATCCATCTTTTGTATGTGATATTGGATAGATATAGATATAGATATAGATATAGATATAGATATAGATATAGATATAGAGAGAGATAGATGTCTGAAATCTTTGCCTTAGTGTAACCACACTTAGAACAAATTTGACTCTAAGAACACCCCACTTTGAAGTATTGTATTCTATATTTTTATCTAATATCTTATATGAGACTACAGTGGTCTTCATATGGTAAAGACTTGTGAAACAATTAGTATGTATGTGGAGTCTTACATAATGAGAGAGGCATTCTATTTGACAAAACAGAATCCACCATAAATATGACAATAGTTACAGCTTTTTTGATGTTAATTTGCTTGTTATTACTTTCTTTTTGTATGCTCTGTACAGCACACACAATACTGTATAGTAGACTACGGTCAGAATTTAAATATAATGACCCCCTATATTCTAATATGAACAATATGGTGGTCTTGCTTTGTCATGCAAAATGACTCTCATGGAATCAGTCTCGCTAACACACAGGGAAAAAGGTTAATTAGAAGTACAAGCTTTCTTCCTACAGAAATTAGGTCAGTAACATTGGCCGTTAAGGGAGTGGTTTAAATCCCAGTCTACCTCAGGAACTCTCTGAAATTATTTTTGTAGAAACTCCAGCTCCTGTAGGACTTAATTCCTTCAGAAAGGATATTTCATTCTGGGGTTCAGTACATACTGTAGTTGTCAGCAGCTATATATACATATGTATCATCGCCATAAAACCTATTTGTATCTGTGACACAAAGCAGATTGTAAAAAAACAAAAGTCTTCTTGCAAGATCTGCTGCATAGAATTGTTGGTTTGACACTCTCCTTGTACACTTGCAAAAGTAATCCTATCCTAATCAGCTGTCATTTAAAAATGCTGAAAGGCAGCAGATTTAATGGCATGTTAAGCAGCCCCTTTCCAGTGTAAATTAAGGGCACTAATGTCTCTTGGTAGAGATTTTAAGAAATATCAAACGTCCTGCATTTTTATTAGTATTGTCCATGTGTATTCTGAACTGTAGAGTTGTAATTTTCTCACATATGTCATACAGTAGTGGAAATTAGTGTAAAGGCACATGGTTTTGTGTGGGAGAAAAAAAGTTTTATTTACTTATTTAGTATTGCACGCATTTTTTCCCATTCGGTTTGCAATCAAAGCATTCAAAATACATTCTCATTTTATGTTTAACATTTGTACTTGAAAAAGGAAAAATATATATCTTATACATATGTGGAAATTGATATGAAGGCACTTGTGTACTTGTTTTTTTAGAATAAACTGATGTAAACAGTAAACATATCACAACAGTGACCTAGTATTTAGTTGAACCTCCATTGTTGTTAATAACTGCAAAAATTCTCTTGGACATTGATTTTATAAGAGCAGTGATCACTACTTCTGAGAGTGAGGTCCACTCCATTCTAATTGCAGTTTTCAGCTCAGCCACAGTCGCAAACTGCCATCCATTGTGATAAGCACATCTTGCCAGGATCTCCCATAAATTCTCTATTGTATTTAAATCTGGACTTCTTGATGGCCAGCTCAAAAGTGCAATTCCTTTATCTTGAAACTCTTTCCTTCTTTGTCTTGGCAGACTTGTGCATCTCAGCATTATCTTTTGGAAAATTAAATTATCATCATCAAATTCCTCATACATACGAACCAATTCAAATTCCAGCATTTCTGTATGATCATCAGATTTCATTTTGGGGTGTAGCCATGCTATTTTAGAAGTGCCTTTAGCACAGAATGCTGCCCAGAGTATAACTCAGCGACCACCAAAATTTCTACTCATCTGAACTTGTTCTTCTTTACGAAGATCATGCCAGTAATACTGAAAACCATATGGCCCATCCAAATTAAACTTCTTCTCATCACTGAATAGTAATTTGTTTCATTCTACGGTCCATGACATAGTTCTTCACCAAACTTCAATCTAGCCTCCTTATGAACATTATTTAAAGATGGCTTATGGAGCTGTTTCTTGAATTCAGAATTCTCATCTTCAGCCAGGATTTGTCTAACGCATCTGGAAGTGACTGGTAGCTGCAAATCAGCCACAGTTTTTTAGAGGAATACAAGCTGTTGACTTTTGCTTTATGGAGAATCAAACACTTATCCGATGCTGACAATTTTCTTGCCTGACCATATGTACCGTTTTCTCCATATGGTGCACCCAATTTGACAAAATTATCAATAACACAACTTGAACACTCTAATTTCTTAGCAGTTTGGTGATTAGACAAGTCCACTTCTTTGTAAGCCTTAATACTTGCTTGCTCTTTACCTAAGAGAGGAATTCCCCTTTATGTTTTCTTATATATATAAATGATATGAGTAAAGGAGTGGAATCGGAGGTAAGGCTTTTTGCGGATGATGTTATTCTCTATAGAGTAATAAATAAGTTACAAGATTGTGAGCAACTGCAACGTGACCTCGATAATGTTGTGAGATGGACAGTGGGCTATGGTATGATGATAAACGGGGTTAAAAGTCAGGTTCTGAGTTTTCACAAATAGGAAAAGTCCTCTCAGTTTTAATTACTGTGTTGATGGGGTGAAAGTTCCTTTTGGGGATCATTGTAAGTACCTAGGTGTTAATATAAGGAAAGATCTTCACTGGGGTAATCACATAAATATGATTGTTGATAAAGGGTACAGATCTCTGCACATGGTTATGAGGGTATTTAGGGGTTGTAGTAAGGATGTAAAGGAGAGGGCATATAAGTCTCTGGTAAGACCCCAACTAGAGTATGGTTCCAGTGTATGGGACCCTCACCAGGATTACTTGATTCAAGAACTGGAAAAAATCCAAAGAAAAGCAGCTCGATTTGTTCTGGGTGATTTCCGACAAAAGAGTAGTGTTACAAAAATGTTGCAAAGTTTGGGCTGGGAAGACTTGGGAGAAAGGAGACAAGCTGCTCGATTAAGTGGTATGTTACATGTCATAAATCCTCTCCTCCCTTCCGCACTCCCCTATTCCTTCCCCTCCGAGTTCACTACCGCCTCTGCAGCACAGTTATAACACCAGACTCAGAGCCAACAGACGGGCAGCAACCAACTCAACAGTAGTTAACAAATAACAACTTCCACTTACATGTAAGTCCTCATCTGTTTCAAAATTATGTAAGACTGAATTCTCTCCTTACGTTCAATTTCTTATTTCTTCTTTTCCTTCTCTTACAGAAAACTTATTTCTGCATCTGTTGACATTTTCTGGCAAGGATTCAGCCATTTTATTACCTACCGGTGCTAACGGCCTCTTACAATTTTTCAATAGACGCTTCTGCCTTACTTGCTACGAATTTCATCAGCGGCCTTGAAAAGATTGTATTCATGACAATCAAGTTTATGCTTGTGTACACGCCCTCATGTTGTTGGCTTTTTATTACTACCACTTTGATTTTCCAATATTTTATATGAACTGTTTTAATTAGAATTTTAATAGAAGTTTTAGTCTCCGACAAGATTATAGTTTAATCATAAGACAGTTTTCCATTAGCATCTTTTTATTTTATCATTTTTCACATTTTTATTGTTCCGAATTTTAATAACAGACTAAACTTTTAACTTCCACTTTTTATTTTAGTTGTATTTTTGATGATTGTATTTAACTTCCACTTTTAATTTAGTTGTATTTTTGATTATTGTATTTAGGCTGAAGATGCCCTTAATTGAGGGCGAAACATGTCCCATGTAACTAAGAATTTAATTATGTAACAACTATAAGTGAAAATATAAGTATTGAATAGGTGGAATAAATTGAAACACCTTTATTATTGTTGAACTGTTAAGTGGTATGTTCCGAGCTGTCAGTGGAGAGATGGCATGGGAGGACATTAGTAGACGAATAAGTTTGAGTGGTGTCTTTAAAAGTAGGAAAGATCACAATATGAAGATAAAGTTGGAATTCAAGAGGACAAATTGGGGCAAATATTTGTTTATAGGAAGGGGAGTTAGGGATTGGATTAACTTACCAAGGGAAATGTTCAATAATTTTCCAATTTCTTTGCGATCATTTAAAGAAAGGTTAGGAAAACAACAGATAGGGAATCTGCCACCTGGGCGACTGCCCTAAATGCAGTTCAGTAGTGATTGATTGAGTAATTGATTTCTGTGTGGCATTATTACAACTGTTGTACATGTGAACTGTACATTTGCAGACACACACTTCCAAGCTTTGGAGCTGTTTCTTGAATGCAAAACACATTACCTTTATCACTGGTGAAGTCAAATAGTGGATCTGCCTTTATACCAATTTCCACCCCTGAGAGAGTCGTTTTGTTTTATTTATCCAAGTACCAATGCTGAAGGTAAAATGAGAATGTATTGTGTATGCTTCAATTGTAAACTACAGGAATAAATGCTTTCTGTACTAAATAAGTAAACTTTTTTTCCCCCACACAACACCACATGCCATTATACTAATTTCCACCACTGTATTATGGCTACTTGGGTGAAAAGGGAAATGTTCAATGGTGATGATGGGATAGGAAAAGGCTAGGAGTGGGAAGGAAGCGGCCGTGGCCTTAATTAAAGTACTGCCCCAGTATTTGCCTTGTGTGAAAATTGGAAACCATGGAAAACCATCTTCAGGGTTGCCGACAATGGGGTTCAAACCCACTATCTCCTGAATGCAAGCTCACAGCTGCACGAGCCTAACCACACAGCCAATTCACTTGGTAGAAACTCTTTGAAAACAGGCAAAATATTATTTCCAATTAACCTTCCGTCAGTCGCAATATATTTCAAGGCAGGTCGCAATGAGCCTGAGAGATCCCCCCACGTATAAGTTTCGGGAAGTTCAAGTGGGCAGCTATGATGTACTCCTTATGTTATATCATAGGTGTGTTTGAGTCAGTTAAAGATGGTTTAGCAAAATTCTGATCCCAAAATAAGCCGCATTTTATAACCATATATTTTCTTCAAAATTTTAGGTATCTTTGCAGTATTTAAAATTTTAATCGCAGAGAAAATCTTATGTTGGCAGAAACTATGTTCATATGTCTCAGCAATAACAACAAACATGAGAAATATCATAAACAGGGCTAAACAGGTCATATATTCTTCAGTAAGGATTCTACAAGAACAGTAATATTTCGCACAGGCACTAGTCGATCATGTTCCTTTCTTTCTTCATGGGTTTGGCGGTCGTCAAATCTTAAACAACGAATCAAGAACTTAAATCTCCTGAGGCTTATTACCAGTACAAACTTTTCTATACTATCTGCACACTTTTTATGGATAGATTTGTGTACGGGCTTGAGGAGTAAGGAGGGAGCAATTCCGGTTCCAGTAGTACTGCCAACTGAATGGAAATGAAATCTGAATTGAATCGATAATATGATCGATCGATATGAATTTTGCTAAACCTTTGTTATCTTAAGCCAACAACTGTGTCACACACACATTATATAACATTTCTCGATGCAAATCTTATTCCTAGAGTGAATTCTATAGTTTGGCTTTGCTTTGTAAATAACAACAGTACTAGTACGTAAAGTGTACGCCAGATGTCGCACAGCAATGCATAAGCGATTCATTCATTGTGTTTCAAAGATTGCCAGTATGAATCTCAAAGATTGCCGAGGTCGACCAATTCAGCACTAGGGTGTAAATCTATCCAGAAAAGGTGCGCAGATAGTACCATCTCCATCAGTGCCCCAGAGATCTTCAAGGCTCTGCCTATTCCCTCTGTAAGATCCTGCCAAGTACAGTAGGCCAAAGAATGCTTTAATCTCTATCTAGTCTGTAAGCTCAGTATCCCTTTCACGAGTAAAATTTTGTTTCACGTAGTCCACGTATTGATTTGTGTAAGTCATAATAGTGTCTATTATTTCCTCCGTAAATAAACACTACCAGGAGTCAAGCTGTGATTTAACTTGCCTTGCTTGTCCTATAACTCCAGGTAGATGTCGTACGAGATTGTGCTTCCTGGCGCAGACCCGTTGGGTTGGCGGCATCGTACACCATTTTGTCTTGTCTTTCCCTTCATAATAATTAGCACTGGCCTCTAATGCTCCTTGTTCATCAGCATCACCGTTGTCATCTTGTTCTGTTTCCGAGTCACTATCTCTTGATTCCAGAAGATCGTCACTGTTTGTATCACTTTCGTCTTCAAAATTCTCATGTAACGCATTATCATCTTCATCCAGCAACAGTCGTTGGGCATCCTCCACATATTTTGCTCTGTTTGAGTTAAAATGTTCCTTCCTACTGGCCATAATGTATGCTAAATCCAAAAATAAAGATTAATTGGGACGTAAGTAGTTGCAATGTGCCTGTGAGGCACGAGGCACTATCTACATGCTTACGTGGGAAATTACACCAAATTTAGGATAAACAAATAATTTAACTTCTTGCAGAACAGCAATTGTTTGCATCTCTTTGAAACACCAGTCGCAACGGGAACAGTCGCAATGATCTACCAGATCAGATGCAACACTTCCGGCTTATGGAGCGTGCGGACACAGACTGCCTGTCACATGACTAACAAACGTGGCAAAGAGCGAGGCTAGTCAGAGGATGAAAATAGTAGGTCTGTGCATTGGAGCGGTAGCGACCGATGACTACAGCCTGTGCCTGTCAGATCAGTTGCGACTGACGGAAGGTTAAATAAAAATAGGATTGTCATTCCTTTGAATTAGTTTTCACTGGGTTCAGTGCTGGCTCAGTCTGGTGGTATTTGAAGGAGCTCAAATAAGTCAGCCTTATGTTGGTAGATTTACTGGCACGTAAAAGAACTCCTGTGGGAAAAAATTCCAATACCTCAGTGTCTCCAAAAACTGTCAGAATTAGTTACTGGAAAACTTTTTGTTCTATTTTCCAGTTAAATACAGAGTTTCTATAACTACTTGTTTGCAGAAAAAGGAATGCAGTAGACAGAATGTTGTTTAAGCTACAAATGCAGTTTGCAAACTGGAAGGGCTACGAACAAAAACTTGACAGCCTGAAAACGTTTTATGGCTTTTAAAATAGCAAATCACATCTGGTGTATTTTGAAACTATTCTTTTCCTTTTACAAGTTGCTTTACGTTGCACTGACACAGATAGGTTTTATGGCGATGATGGAATATGAAAGGCCTAGGAATGGGAAGGAAGCAACCATGGCCTTAATTAAGGTACAGCCCCAGCATTTGCGTGGTGTGAAAATGGGAAACCATCTTCAGGGCTTCCAACAGTGGGGGTTTGAATCCACTATCTCCTGAATGCAAGCAGATAGCTACGTGACCCAAGCCGTGTGGTCACTTGCTCGGTCATTTTGAAACTAATACACAGAGAACTATTATATTACACTTTTAGCCATCAGTGTGCGCTAAAAATACGCTACCTGACAAAAAAATGTTAAGCACCCAGGAGTGGTTGAAGGTGAATGAAACTACATGTGCTGAAAGACCATGTGCCATTACTGAACTGATTACTATATGGGATGAAAGAGACAAGGCCGTTAGCAATTACAGGTGGAATGTTGGCACCAGGTCAGTAGGGCGTCGCACCCTCCCCAACCCCGGCCTTACATGGTTCAGTTCCTCTCTTGAGGCAAGTTCATCCACAGTTGTTGCAGCTGTTCCTCCAGGTTTTGCAAGTTGGTACTGGGACGGAGTCCCCTTCCAATGTCATCCCACACGTGTTCAAAAATGGAGAGGTCCGGGGATCTTGATGGCCACAGGAGGACCTCAGGATACTCTAGGTGCTCCATTGACACATGTGCTATGTGTGGGCGTGCATTATCTTGTCGGAACACTGTCCCAGGGTGCTGTGCCATAAGGGGTAGGACGTGCGGACACAGAATATCTGTGACATATCGCTGTGACGTCAAAGTCTGCTGAAGCACTATTAGAGGTGACCTGAACGCATATCCTATGGCTCCTCACACCATGATGCCAGGGATTATGCTTGTGTGACTTTCCACAATATGGGCAGGATCTGCCCTCGATGCCGCGAAACCCACACACTATGGTCATCGGAGGTTATGGAGAAGCGGCGGGACTCATCACTGAACATGATGCGACACCAGTCATCTTCTGTCCATGCCTCCTGGGCAAGGCACCACTCCAAATGCAGGCGTTGGTGTTCTGGTGTCAATAGCAACCGACGCAAGGGGCAGTAGGACCCCAATCTGGCGAATGCAAGTTGTCGAGACACTGTGCGGGAACTAACAGGATGTTGTAGAGTCTCCAGTATATGTTCACAGATGGTGGGTGCCAAAGTTATGAGATCCCCCAATGCTTGGCGCACCATACAATGATCCTCTCTCAGGAGGGTGTTTCTTGGTCGACCTGAACCTGCACGGCGTGATTGGGTGCCCTCATGTACCTAATGAGTCCAACATTGAGCCACTCTGATATCTGAAAGGCCCACATGCCAGGTAATTGCACGATACGACCAACCAGCCTCATGCATTCCTACAATGCAGCCTCCATCAAATGCTGTCAGTTGGTGAATAGGCTAACATGTCTGTGATGCATCGCGGGTGCTTTGTACTGTACGTAGTCCTCTCTGCACATCTTGCTTAACTGTCTGACTCACGGCAGTTGACTGGTAACAACTTATCAAATATAAGATGGTGCCATCACGAATGCACTCTGGTGTGCGTTCTACACATTACAGATCCTTGTAAACCCAATAATTTACTCACACATCAATGGTATAATATTAGACCACTGCTGGGTGCTCTTTTTTTTTTTTTTTTTTTTTAGGCAGTGTATTACATTCACTAAACTGTACTATGGTCTTTCGCTTTGCACTCAGTGTATCATGTAGTGAGAGAAGCATGCTTACTCTTCATTGAAGTCTCGCAAGATGCATCCTACCAGCGAGAAGTTAAAGACTTGTACTCTTGTTTCCTATCTCCACTTTCAAGTAATTAATGTGCAGGCAGATATAAGTATTTGGTCATATACAATTTTATTTTTCCCTGTGTGTCAGCAGTGAAGTTTTGTGAAGAAAAATGGGTGTAGGAAAGATAACATTGAGCATAAATAATGCAGTTTGAAGAAGTGCAGGTGGGCTTGGTAGAAGAAAAATTGTGTGTTCTTAATGAAAATAAACTAAGTCCAAAATGTAAACAAAGTCTCCTGAATTTTTGGCTGATAGACCTAGTGATTGAGAAAAGCTTGTTATTCTGTCTTGACCTTATTGCATTATAATTGCTTCTTGTTATCTTTCCTACTTTGGAAGTAATTACATATTTAATTACTTTTGTAAAAATAAATTTTTTTTGAACAGGAAACTCCGAGATTCATAGAAGTTTCGACGCTGGACCTGGACACGTGAAATGAGGTGTTGGACTTAGGGTATATTTTTAAGCAGTTTTTCTGCCAAAATAAAGGAAATTTTTTGCATTTTACTTTATTTTTTAGTATTTGTACAGCAAAATTGGATTTTCCTTCTTTACAAGTTTTCAGTTTTTAAAATTTTGCTGCTTTTTTAAATTTTGTAAATATTGTTAACAAAATTAAATGTAAATGAAAAAAAAAAGTCCAAAATGTAATTTTTTTTTTAATAACTACCTTGTATAGAGATATAAAGGAATGTGCAGGATTATTGTAAGGCAAGATTTCTCATAATACACAATGTTATAATTTAAGTTAAATTTATTTTTCAATCAGGCTTGTTACATAGATTACATGGAAATACTAATATTTCAAGATATTTGATAATGTAATGATATCTTCACAAGAAATAAAAGACAATTTTTTAAATGTACAGCCATTTTAATCACAAACCCTTTTTTTTTAACAACTGAATCACATAATGAGAAATTATGCCACAAAGAAAATGGTAATAAGTCGAAGACAAAAGTTCTTATACATAAATATGAAATAATTGAACACCAAAAGATGCAATTATATACACACATAAGCACAAGCTGAATATATTCAGTGAAACATTATCTGTATACTAGCACACAAGTTATCCTAACCAATAAAATTATAATTACAATATTTACAAAATATAAAGGCAATTAAACCAAAGGTCTCAAACTAGCACCAGTGTGCCCAGTGACCTAGACTAGTAGGGAAGAAGGGTGGAGGGTACACTAGAATTATTAAAGAGCAAACTTGGCATTCTACAATGAAGTTACCAGCTGAATATCCTGCAATTGACAACTTTTAAACCATTCTGCAGACCAAAAATAAGCCCATGCAGAAGTGCCAGATCTACCTCTTATCAGAAACCATTAAAAAACTGACCATTCCTTGCAAACATGCCACAAGTGTTAAATTATAGCTTAATCTCTACATACTGCATAAAAACACAGATAATACAAAAAAAAGGAAAGCACAATATGTTCAATAAGATAAAATAGGTGTATAGAATGTGCTATACAAATGCCTTTACTGCTTAATTGTAAGCATTAGTTTCAATAAAGAATAACACCATTTAGCCAAAAAGAAACTTAAGAACCAGTTCATAGCAGTCCTAGCAGTACAGAACCTTCATGCATTTTAACAGCACACTGAACAAGAAAAAATTGCTAAGGTATGAGGACACACAAAAAGAACGAACACATTTCTTAGCAAATTAGTACACTAGTTTATCAACTCTTCCAATGAAAGATCTGTGCTTTGATACTGGTGTTGATGGATAGTGCAAGCCCATGTCATTTTTCCTGGAAACAGAAAAAAAAATTAGTTATATGCTAGGCATTATAAATATTTTTTTAGGAGGGAGAGAAAAATACTGGCAAAGGATGTCTGTAAAATATATTCAGTAAAAAATTATATGTACACTAGTGCACAAAAACTGGCCAGCAGCAAAATATTTTAATACATTTTTAGAACAAACAGGAATTCAGAAAATAGTTCATCCCATTTCAAAGAAGATTAGGAATCTTCTGCAATGGGAAATTTTTGTGCACAAATGTACAGTACCAGAAATAAGTAATGGCCTATCTATTTAGCAGCAAGAGTAAAATCCCACACAGCATGTTACAAGATGTTTCAGCAGTCACAAAGTTCCTGGGAGAAATTCTCACCAACATTATACAAAATTTTGTCAGAGACAAGAATTACATGAACATGCTACCAAACATTTCAAAGTTAATATTAAACTGGCCTGGACATGTTAGAGAAATGTGGTTATCTTTGTCAAGTATCTCCATGGCTCAGACATCTGAAGAGTTTCACATACGACACACATTCAAACCCAACTCTAAATTATTTTAGTACTGTTACAAGCAATGTGCTTGCAGTCACGGCTATCCTGACTGCAATGTAAAAAAATGAACAAATATTTGCACTTCACAACCTGTGGGCTAGTTTTAGACCTTACCTACTCCAGGACAGAGGAAAGGAACATTAAAGAACATCAAGAATTTGATGAACTTTTCCACAAAATGAACAGGAAACAAAACAGGCATACAATCCAAATACTTTGTACACATTTTTTGGATTCTCCATGGCATGGAGCCCAACTTACAAAAATAACCCTCATCTGCATTCCTCAACAGGATACCACCTGGGTGCTGAACCTCTTGTTTAAACATCACCCATACATTCTCAGAGACATTCAGGTCCAATGACTTCAGAGACATGATCTTGGGCTTCCTCCAAACACTGATGACTTCAGCTTGGTCCACCAGACAGTTATCCTGCCAGAAAAATCCTTTGAAATAACATTCTGGGTTAAAAGTAAGCGTAGTGTTCCCCAGAGTATTAGTATATAGAAAGGGTATCCCAGGATGAATGGTCAATATTCACAGATATGACAGGAACAATCATTTGAAGCAAAAAGACTTCATATGAATGTATGCCCTATTCCAAATGGTTTGAGACAGAACGCATTTAATGTACATTTGTTTTAGGGCCGTGTGCTGGTAGGACTATGCTGCCCCATTTCAATGATGTGTTGACCTATGTTGACTGGGCAGGCTGTTTAACTACACATTTAGAAGAAAAATGGGAACTTGTAAGAATACCTGTTCCATGCAACGTGCTCCAAACTCTGATAAACACTGTACAATCAGGAATTCGAGGAGTCAAAAAGTGCCGACAGTATTCCTCGACAGCAGCAGGACCACTGCCATTGCAGAAGCCATCAACATACACCATATCTGCATATTCTTCATTAGTGCAGACGTGTGGCATTTTAGCCAGTCCATGTACAGAGTTCAACAATGGTTCTCTCTGATACACTCAATCCCTCACACTAATTCACTCACAGAAAAACCATGGACATCTGTGCATTCAACAGGTTAGTTTTATGGCAGAAAGACATCTTGAACAAAGAGGCTGAAAGGTAGGTTGGGCTAACATGAACATGAAAGAGGTTGGGTGGGTGAGACACGTGCGTGCCACTAGTACAAAAACAAATTACATTAAATGTGTTCCATCTCTGAAAACATTCAGAAGAGCATTTTTCCATATGAAGTTGGCTTCAAATGATCATTCTTATATCCCTGAATATTGACCATTCCTTCTGGGACATGCGGTACTATATACTACATATATATCGTACCAGGAAGACATGTCTAGCTGCAGATACTAGCTTGAAGAGCATGGAATATTTCTAAGGGGGTGGTACATAAGCATTGGAGTTGGTAGAGAGAGGGGTATTAGTTCATTGAATTTATATTCTTTTGAAAATCTTGGTTTATTGTTCATTGGAAACAAATTCATATCACCTTTTACACAAGTTGAGTTGATGCATTTTAGCAGGCTGGAATCTCCAGACTACAGGATGGTTACTCGGCTCTGTCTGGACAGGGACCACGCACGTCCTCGATGCAAAGTTCGACATTCTAGAATTTGCAAGTGATAAATATCATCATGGATCCATATGGAAATTCTCAAATTTGTAGGTGCACACATTGCAGAGTTCAATCTCACATGAGAATACTGAGAGATGGGGTGTGACAAGCACAAAAGTCCCCCATATGGTATTCAACTCACTTATATCACTGTCAAATTAATTTTTGCTTTAAATACTGCATTATTTTATTATAAGTGGGATATGTCAAATGTTAATGAAATTGACACTCGAATCTTTGACTCAAACACCTCGTTGAATCACAAAGGTTCACAGAATCGACATTTGAAAAGAAAACAACTGAACTGAGTAACTGATCACACGTTGCATGCCAGCCAAATTCATACTTGGGAAAATTATGCACTAATTTACAATGTCAAGTTTGCTACGCAAGTCCGCTGATATTGGCACGACAATCTGAAATATATTGTTAGGTCACTAACTCGTATTATCACTGTTCCTAACTGACTGGCTTCATTTTTATTATTGGAACACAACTCTGAACATGATATTTACAGTTCATACAAGTTTAGGACATATTAGCATGTTTGTTGTAAATTAAACTTCTAAAGTGCCCCAACCTTAAGATACCAATTCATAGTGTAGGTCACAACTAATATGAGGCTTGTGATGAATTATCATTTTGTCTGCTTTTAAGGTTGTCCCAGGTGGCAGATTCACCTTGTCTTGTACGATATCAAAGAAATTATACTCAGTCATTTGAGATGCATGTCAGATCACTCTTCTCCAATAAGCTACAATGCCCATTGCATGCTCCTGTCATGGCCTCCTTCCCAACAGCCCTACAACTACAAAGATTATGAAAAACGGTTGAAACCCCTGTGGATCAGTAGTAGTATGTCTACCTCTAGATCTTAAGATCAGAGGTAGTTGGATTTTTGAAAGGCAGAAAAAATCCATTTAACATCCATGCCATAAGATGTTGGCATGTATAAGATCTGTGGTGACTTTACCCCACAAAATTAAAACCTTTCCAGTTCCAGTTTACTCTACCATTTGATACTCACAATCTATATAGCACACAATAGCCAAAACCATATGATTTATCAATTATCTAAATGCATGCAAGAAGATGAAGTGGTTTCATGTTAGTAAACATGAGATCATGATACTCTGACATGGGTTACATGAATGAGAAGACAATATTAGTAAAATTGAATGTTTTTAAGGGAAATGGTACATGGAAGAAACCACTGTATACTATTGCAAGAGGGTTCAGGAGCAAACACTACCACTAAACCAACTGAACACTACTCATATCTGTGTATTACTTTTGTTTTGTCCCCCTTTCAGACTAGATGTTATTTGAACTACTTTTGATGAAATGTAATCTATTTGGCCCCTCAGTGACTGGGAACATTTGAGTGCCACTTTACCCAGCAGTCAGAAGAGATTCAGGTGTCAACACTAAGAAAATGCAAAGGTTTCTAAAAATTCAATTACAAGAGTTTAGCTCAGATTATTTTCAAACATTTACAATAGATTCTCAAAATATTGTAGTTCACATTCAACTTTACATTTACCTTAGAGTCTACTAATGGAGAAGAGACCTTCCACATTTTATACAGAATGAAAGAAACAATCTTATTTGCATAGGTTGCTTCACATTGCAATGAAAACTATCGTAATTGTTGCCTTGAGAACTTTGAGCAGAAGAACCAGGAACAATAATTTAGAGATTTATTTAGCAAAATCCCAGATTAACAATTTGTTCATGAGAAAGAGGACATGTACTTTGTCATATTTCATTGCCCATTACTCGTTCTTGCTTACCATGCACACTCATTCGGTACGTTACGCATCCACTCTTGCTTTACTCAGTTTGGTCTGATGCAGTGCTGTTATAGTCTGACTTATTTAAACTTAAATACCTCCCTTTCATTCAAACTGCACCGTGCCATGCTTCTGCACCACACAATGTTGTACTTTAAAGTGACAGTGTGTTAAGCCATGAGTTTTAAGAGGTTTCAAGGTGGTAAAAGAATTATAGAAATGCATGTCAGTGAAACAGTTGTTATTTATACTATTATTCTACATGCAGAAATTTAGTGTTGCATACAACCACTAGAATGTGCAGAAATTTAAGTCAATATGCTCTCAAGCAGAAAGAGTCATTTCAAAGAAAAATAGGAAATGCCAATTTGGACTAATTCATATTGCAACAGTAAATGCCATACTTGGGCTAGCAGAGCATAAGGTTCAACACAGGGCATGTACAGTACTGAACTGGAGTGCTTATAGAGGAAGAGAGGTTTATTGAAATAAAGTTTGATTCAAAAAGACTGAATTTATCAACAAATATTCAAATTTCAGATCACCTCTGTACAGAAGAAATACTGGGAAGTGCTCTTTTCTCGTCCTACAGCTAGTCATGTCGAACTCCGGCTGCTCCTCCCCTTGCTGCACCATGGAACCACAATTCCTCCCTTGGTGGAAATTCTGGATGTTCTTGAAGATCTAGAAGATCTATACGATGTCTAGAAGATCCATGCGGTGTAGAAGTAAGGGTGTCAAAACAGGTCACGAAATGAGGAATGTGAAAGCACACATTTCAGCCTTGGACGTGTTAATGTGGAAAGCGGCTTCTGCACAGACAAGACATATACTGTAGTAATGGTTTCAACAAGGTTTATAACACATAATTGTATAATTGAATTATCACATGGTAGAATGTCACTGAAATCTATCCTGTGTTCTATCAATCATTTGAAATTAATTCTACGTGGCCGAATATCAATAAAACCGAACACGCACACCAATTTTAACACTTGGAAATTAAACAAGCTAAGTTGAATGTTAATGAAATGAAATTCATAGCCACTAGAAACTTTATGTCTAATGTCAATGAGATTGACCTAATAAAATAAACAGCCACTTAAAGTTTGTGATACTTGACAATCTGAAGAAATTTCACGTGAAATATTTCTAAGTCTTAACACAGTTTAAATATGATCACTGATTGGATTGAAATGAAAATCTTTCACTTGTGAAGGCAATCTTGTTCACGCATGTTAATGGAAAAAAAAAATGAAATTGACTGTTTATCAACAGTCCTTAGTTTGAATGTTCATAAAGTTGAAAAATGCAGTTCAAATACACAGTCTACAGTATCATCTACATGAATATTTACAGTTTTAGAGAATCAGCTACACATTGAAATTGTAAGTCTAGTGACGCGGTCATGAAGTATAAGTTAATTCTGTACTCAATCAAATGTTTGCAACACAAGAAATTCTAAGTTTAATGCACAGTTCTGTCAATGAGAATTCTCAAAATATTTCAATCACTTGGTAAGGAGCAAACACTATTCAAAATCCTATCACTGTTTACAATGTTAACTTTGAATTATGAGCACTTGGAAAAAATAATTGCAAGTCTTAAACATTCATTCAGAATAATCAATCACTTGAAAAATATTTAGAGGTTGACAAAGTACAATTTATATCGCTCTAAGTTGGAACAGAATTCTATCATTCACAAGTCGAAGAAAAATTTTATAAGTCCGCACTCGACACTACGGAGTTAAAGTCTGGAACTCGACAAAGAATTATCACTTAGAGTAACATCGCGATCCCCACGAGCCGACCGACTGGGTTCGACCATGGTACAGAAGACACTGTTCTGCCTTGAGAAATGGTTCTCCTTATATACTCAAATCTTTAAGATAACAGCAATTTCATTACATTGAATACCTCCGTTGGTTTACATTTGATTCACATCAAACGTGGTAGAACTGGAGATTCTTTGTTGCCATAATCTAATTATTCTCCTGAGAAAAGGTATTAAGCATAGAACATTTTGAATGTTCTCTGGCTGATATAATCTCAGCCACAAGGAGGGGTAGCTGTGAAGTCACTCGCTCCACGTCACATACGAACTGCATGCTGTCACTCACTGTTGAGCCGGCGCGCAGCACGGAATTAAAGTTCAAAGTGCGAAGACTTTTCTCGGACCAGCATTCCTGGTACAATACATACAAGGAAGGCAGATATCTTCTCCTTCAAAGATATACCATTTCCATCTCTGTTTTAAAATTTTACAAGCTGGAACAAAATGAAGTTAGGCCTACAGGGGTCAATACCACGCATGGTGGTCGGCAGCATGTGAAGAATAGGTCTATACGACGTACAGAGGTCAGTGTCAAGGGGTTAGCATTCATTGTGACAGACATTTGCATTTTACATTTTAATATTTAACGGCACCAACTGACCACCATGCGTGGTATACACCCCTGTAGGCCTAACTTCATTTTGTTCTAGCTTGTAAAGTTTTAAAGTTGTAGAGATGGAAATGGTATATCTTTGAAACATGTCTCATTAATATATTTTAATGTAGTCATAACTATAAAGACAATTCACAGTATTGTAAAGGTGGAACATTTGATGTAATGATTTCACAAGTTAATATATAACAATACAGGCTCTAATATGAAATTAATGTGTAATGTAATAAGGAGACAATAACTTGATTCCGTTAATACCAGTCCCATAGTTCATGCCAGTGTGTAAAGTGCTTTGCATCCTTGGTTAAGCAGTCAACTATCTAAGACTTCCCACAATTCACATATGCTATTGTTTGAAGTACTGTACGTGTCCTAATCCAAGAATGTCTGCTTAACATGAAAGTTTGCATTCTGCTACAAATTGATCTAAACACAGTTTGTCACTTTCCTGATAGAATCACAAGTTTATTAGCAAAGTATGCTAGATAAAATGTATATTAAAGACTTTTTTTTTTTTTACAAAATATACAAAATGTACACAACCCACTTATTCCCATGTCAAAGTCAATACTGTAAAGTAAGATACAGTGGTGGAAATCAGTATCAAGGCACATTGTTTTGTGTGGGGAAAAAGTTCATTTAGTATTTCCCACATTTTTTCCCGTATAGTTCATGATCAAAGAATACAAAATACATTCTCATTGATGATGCTTGTTTAATGAGGCCTAACATCTAGGTCATTGACCCCAAATACATTCTCATTTTACCTTTTAATGATAGTACTTACACAAAAGAATGACAGTCCTGGGGGTGGAAGTTGATATAAAGGCAGGTCTGCTGTTTGGCTTGCATCAGTGATAAATAAGGCCTGGATATTTTAAAAATGCAAATTCATATTTTGAGCGGTAGTGCATATTTTGGATGTTAGTGAATATACAGATATATTTTTCTCTTATGTGTGATTAAGATTTCTGAACGAAATGAAAAATCTAATGAACTCTATATGTTGTACATCATTTGGCAACATGAGAAGCCTTCCCTGCTCAAGGAAAGTGCTTTGAATGTCACAATACAAGCAGGTAGATAAAGGCATTTTTCACAACTGCTATTTCCTTCTTTCTGATATTCTTTTCTCCTTATAGTAGCATCCCAAAGTTTGCTTAAACAAGTGCATCCATCTGTTAACTTAAGCTATAAAAGTACCGAAAGATAAGGAACTCTAAGTCTTTTTTTTCCATTTTAAACAGTGGAATCAGATAACAGTGGCTATACAAGTGGCTGATGTAGTGTACTGTCAAGTGTGCAACAAGAGTGTAAAATACGATAAATTTCAAATTGAACAGCATTCAAAAGCAACTTCACATATCAGATAAAAAGAACAGTAAGAATACACAACAGCTACTTTTAACCGACATGAAAATGCGGTGTGAAGTTAGTACATTTTCCGCAGATATTTGTAAAGCTTTTGTATGCATCAATATCCCGGTGCCTAAATTATTCGTAAATAATCCACATCTACGCTCCTTTCTTGAAAAGTATGGTGCTAATCAAAGGATGCTCTTAGGAAGAACTATTTACTTTCACTGCACGCTTCTGTCATGGATTTGATACGATCCAACATAGGAGGGAACTGTCTGGATATCTGTAGATGAACAACCAATTTGTGTGATCGATACATTGCAAACTTCACAGAGGTAAATTATGTCCAGAAGAACCCAGCAAACCACATTTACTTTCGTGCAAAGTGCTAGAAAAAACCAACCATGCTATAGTTGCAGGGGATCATTAACAAATCTTGCAACTTCTGTGACCTAGTGTATAGGAGAGATTTTTACAAAGAGTCTTTTAGTTGCAGATGCAGCTTCATATATTTTGAAAGGTGGTTAGTCTCTTTCAGTATTTGTTCCAAATCTCATCCATGTCAGATGTATGGCCCATGGATTGCATCATATTGCTGAAGAGATACGTAGCCTCATTCCATCTGTCAACAAAATAATTTCAAGTGGGAAGAAACTGTTTCTAAAAGCATCAGCTTGTGCACAGTTGTACAAAACTCATCGGCCCACATTTCTCTTCCGCCGAAACCTGTTCTCACAAGATGGAGAACTTTGTTATCCACAGAATTGTTCTACCAGGAGAACTTTAATCAAGTAAAAGATGTAGTTAAAAGTATTGATAATAGTCATACTGCGTGTGTTCATGAAGCAAAGCGTGCATTTGAATCTGAAGCAGTATATAAAGGTATCAGTTTATCCAAGTGCATTATTCATCTCTTTTGAGGACAATTAAGGGCGTAGAAACTCGCGGTGTACCCATACATGAATTCCTTCACTTAATTCAAAACACCATTAGTTCTTTAAATGGTGTTCCTGGTGAAACTGGGGGAAAAGTTAAAAACAAACTCAATGCAGTGTTGGACTTAAACCCAAGACTGAAGAATATTCAATCAATGAGCAACTACATAAGTGGAATCAGGCTGTCTTTGCCAGAAGAATGTTCTGAATAGTCAGTGCCAGTGTACAAGTATTGCCCAGTTACGTCCATCAACGTAAAACGATCATTTTCAGCGTATAAATTAATTCGGTCCGACAACCGAAAGTCTGACTCCTGAAAACATTGAAAAACTGTCTATAACCTACTGCCATACTTTATTTTGCAAGGAATGAAACATGTTTATCAATTTAACACCGAGTTAAAATTAAATAATGCGTTCGGTAAGAATTGTGTTTTATTTTCTGTGCATATTTTCAACATTTGTAGTGCATATGTGCATGCATATTTTTGGAATTTTTAGGACATATGAATCTGGACCCTAGTGATAAATGAACATTTATAGCTTGGAAGTGTATCTGCAAACATTTTATAGTTCACACGTACAGCATTTGTAATGACGCCACATGGAAAGCCTCTCAGGTGAAGAGCAAGCAACTATTAAGGCTTACAAAGAAGTGGGCCTGTCTAATCACCAAATTGCTAAGAAATTAGGGCATTCAAGTTGTTATAATTTTGTCAAATTGGGTGCACAGCAGTGGCGGCTGGTGGTTTAAAAGTTGAGTGGTGCACAATTTTTACCAATGATATAATATGATTACAGGCTAATTTTCAAATCTAGATACAATACATTTTTATTATTAAAAATAAAAACATTTTACATTTCTATTTTCAGGAATATTACTACAACGCATTAACATTTTTTCATTTAAAAACTCTTACCATATTGAAATAAAACACTTTGAGGTAGCCTAATTCCGGTATTGAAAAAATATCCTTTTGTAATGTATCTGGTTTCGAAATTAAACGTCGCATGGGCCTACCCATTCGTTTCACCACGGATTTTTCCTGCACCGAATTCATGATCTGGCAAAATACCACTAACTGAAAAACTCACAATAATAATAACACACATGCTGACACGAATGTTTACACAATGAAATCAATAAGCTACTTAGCTTGTACGCACATAAAGCTCACGACTATACTGAAAGAAATAGCGGTGTTTGTTTTCAAATTTAGAGCCATTAGTTTTATATCCAGCCACGACCGACTTGATGCGTCGCTCTAGCCGTCCTGCTCTACCTAGCTCCTTATGGAGGGCAGCGAGGGATCAAACCGGCCGTGGTCCAGCAGATGAACTTCCATCTGGTGTCACTAGATGACACTCCTGTTCTATAACAATGTCACATTGAGCAGGAACAGTCTCTAGCGACTTTGCTAGTAGTTGGTTACGTAGGAGCACGGCTGATTTGACGCTTCACTCTAGCTAGCTCTGTAGCGCAGCGAGGGACCCAGTCGGCCGTGGTAGGAGGAGCCAGATTGATAAACCTCCATTTAAGCAATGTATAAGAAGCCACGCCTATCTTTTCCTCTCCCCACGCACCCCTCTAGCAGCCCAGAAGCACACTTCTAGCAGCCCCGCGCACACCTCGAGCAGCCCAGGTTTCATCCTACCTTAGGTTGACTTCCCGCTGCAAACTTTTCGCTTCCTGCAGTGAACATCTAAGAGTACCGGCTTGTAAAGTACCCTGTAGTTAATATTAGCTCTTTCAAGCTCTTGAAAGGTTTGTCTTGTTGAATGAAAATACAGTAGTTGAGTAATCCAAATTATACAACTTTACCTAAAAAAAAAAAAAAAAAATTTATGAGGGTAGTGCAAACCTGCAACCTTATGGAGAAACCGCCCCTGGTGCACAGTATGAACAATATGGCAAATACAATCAAACAAGGAAATTGGTCAGCATTGGATAACTGCTTGATTATCTGTAAAGCAAAAGTCAGCAGCTTGTGTTCCTCCCAAATTGTGGCTGATGTGCAGTTTCCAGTCACTTCCAGATGAGTTAGACCTGGCTGAAGATGCAGAACCTTTCATTCAAGAAAAAACTGCTCCATAAACCACATTTAAACAATGCTCATAAGGAGGCTAGATTGAAGTTTGCTGGAGAACCTATGTCCTGGACCTTAGAGTGGAACGAAGTAATATTCAGCAATGAGAAGTTTAATTTGGATGGGCCAGACTGTTTTCAGTTTTATTGGCCTGATCACCATAAAGAACAGAATTTTTTTTTTTCACATACAAATGCTAAATGTAAAATGAGAATGTATTTTGTATGCTTTGACTAAATTGTACAGGGAAAAATGCATGCAATATACAGTATATAAAACATCCTGAGTCATTGTCAAGCCAAAACTATTACACATGGCTTGGTCAGACTTAAGAGCCATTGCAAGAAATCAGCTTCATTTCCTGTATCTAATCTTATTTACATGGAATGAATATCAGTAAATTTCCACCTTTTTGATACTTATATTTGCTTTAAGCAAATCAATTAATTTACAGTACATGTTTCATTCCATTTGGAACATCCTCAGCTATATTACAACACTTAGGTGAAATTACAAAGGATATTATCTTCTTAAAACATCTTAAACCTTGTTTTGCTTAAAATTATGTGAATTTAAAATATTAATATACAGTAATTAAAAAGCAATGGGAAGGAAAATTGATTGATTTCTTTTAATCTATATTAAAACTATATTCATATGAACAGAAGTTTAAAATGTTTTTGTTCCCAGCATTTTTCCCCACTATGTAAGATTTTCTTCTTGTGACTATTTACAAGGACGTTCTCTTCATTAGCTCTTTCCAAGGCGAATGTTGTTTATTTTAATTTTTATAAAAGTGTGTTGAATTCAGTTTATGCAGGTTCCCTGAAGCCGATTGCTGTCATACTACTGTATTATTAAAAGAGCTTCCCCGAAATCCTAAATGAAATAAAATGGGGGATTGCTTTTAATAGTGTTTTTTAAATCTGCACAAGGAAACCTAGTGTTTAAAAGAGTGGTTTCATACCTTGTTGTTGGCGACAAATCTACTGTGTCCTTGGAGGAGCGACAGCTGATGCAACCTTCCGCCTTATGAAGTGAAGGGGAGGCAAGGCTGTGGAAGGTGGAGCAAGCTTCAGAATACACACATTACATTCATCTTTTTCCTAATGACTTATGGGAATTGCCTGTGAACTGAGATTATCTTAACTGCAGAAGAACAGATTGAATGATAAATGCCAGATCAAGCTCATCATAATATTCATTAATGGAAGCATCAGCACATTCCTGTCAAATACATAGTTCAAATTAGAAGCAAAACAATTGTTAAATACCTGAAACATTTGCAGCTTCATCTCCTAGAACACAAATCTGTAGGCCATAACTCGTTAATTTTATAGACAACATTATTGGTAATAATTTGTCCACATGTCAATTTCAGTCCAAAGATACAAAATGAAATTGACATATGCGAACAAATTATTACGAACAATGTTGTCTATAAAATTAATGAGTTATGGCCTACAGATTTTAGTGTTCTAGGAGATGAAGCAGCTAATGTTTCAGGTATTTAACAATTCTCTCCCTGCATTCATTATGTACACATTCACAAACAATCTATAGTCATTCAGGAAGATTCCCTTAAATTTCTTTGCATATTATGATGCTTGTGGTTTTTGATTCACCTATGTTCTTATCAAATATCTGCATAATCCTTGTCAAAATTTGAACAATTTAATAGGTATGGGTTTTAATAGAACCAACAATATGAGTGGACAATTTAACCCTTGAACGCCCCAATTTTTTATTTTTTGAAATGTTCAGTTTTACTTAGTAAACCTTCTTAGGATAGGGTATTATTCAAGGAAGATCCACTATTTTGAAGCAAACATGTTTAGTTTCGGAAATATAGTGTGTTTCATATATGCAACACTAGGCGCTGAAGTAGTATGCATGGTACCATCACATGTTTTCTTCGAGAAAATAATGAAAATAAGAGGACAGTGAGCATGGAGAAGATGTTATTGTTGAGTTGATTATTTACTAAGAGACAAAATAAAATAGTTTATATACAATAAGACATAATTTACAGTACCGTACCTTATATATATAGCAATCAAAATAAATATATTTATTAGAAAATTATATTGAAAACTGACAGGGTATTCAGATTCTTCAGTTTACTGGTGTGATTTGCTGTGGGTTTCTCTGAAGACTGATCTGTATGTCCCTTTGTGTGGAACGGAATGAAGCAACTTATGCAGAGCCTAATGTCACACTTTACACACGCTGTACATACTACGCTAGAGCATTTCTCATATGCAGACGGTCTTATTGTCTGGGATATACATCACAAGGTAGTCTCGCCCGTCGTACCGTACAACTTCATGTACGCGACCTTCCCCCGCACACGAAAGCGATGGGCGGCCTGCTCCCCTAGCCTCCGTGACGTAGGATTTGACATTGCACCACTTCCCGCTTGAACTGGAGCTGCGTCATTTTAGGCTGTGACATGTTGCTGAGGTACCAAGTATTTTGCAGACTGACATCTAAAATCCAGGAAAAAATTGTCCACCACCATTTTTTTGCTCCTAATCGCCACGCGGAATCTGTTGACATTCTCGTCCATGAGATCTGTTCCTCCCATAAACGTATTATAAATTCCAAATAGTGCAGGGCATTCTACCGTGATGACTTTCTTATCTGCCCCTCTTGATCAGATCTAGTGGGAAGACGGGGTAAACTGTAGAAGCAACAGTTACAGCATTGTTGATACTTGCTCACTGGCATGACAAGTCATCATTGCTTATTACCCAGCCAGTGAATTGTTGCCGGTGGCAGAAATCTGAACTAATCTGCTCTGCCCGGTCACACACCTGCGATAGAAGTGCATTTGTCGCCAGCGAAACCTCATCGCATGTCATGTGAGTGAATGATTCGTGCTGGGTCGTGCATTGTGCATTGTAGATTAGTGAACCCTTGTACGTAAGTACGCACGTACGGAAGTGAGAACAGTTAATAGACTATTGTTCGTTGAATAGTGGAGTAGATATACTTTAACATATAGTACATAGTACGAATAATAATAATAATAATAATAATAAACGCCGAAACAGAAAAAGGGCGGAAAATGGACTCATTCCGCAAAGAAGAAAATGATGTACAATGTCATGCAGTTTTGTAAGCAAGAGAAAAAAAGAGAAAGTAATTATACCTCTTCAAAAAGCAATTTTAAGGGCAGCACATACGGTTGGCAAGTCTAAAAAACCGTAAGAAATATTTTGAGACATTGAAAAGGCGGACCAAACTGGTAAAAAGGTTACACCACCGCGAAAAAAAACGGTCTGAAAGAAAAGTGATTTCTATAGACGACTTTGATAAATGTCATATTCGTAGAAAATTTGTGGAGTATTATGAACAAAAGAAAAATTCGAACACTGCAGAAACTGCTTGTATTTGTGAAATATGAAATACAGTTTAAGGGAGGAAAGGAAACTTTCTGGAAAATTGTAAAAGAAATGGGGTTTTATTTCCGGAAGTGTAAAAATAAATGAACTATCCTCGTGGAAAGGTCAGACATTGTTACTAGACGTGCGGACTACTTACGAGCTATAAGAAATAACACAAAGGGTTCAAATAAACCAGTAGTGTACACGGATGAAACATGGGTTCATACACACTACACTGTAAAAAAATGTTGGCAACATGAAGACGTTGCAGGGGTTATGACGAATCACAGTCCAGGACAATGAGCTATTGTCCACGCACGAAGGAAAATGGGTTTCATAGAGGGAGCAGATTTAATTTATGACTCAAAATCCAAATCACAAGATTATCATGATGAAATGAATAGCTGCAATTATCAGAAATGGGTATAAGATAAACTTATTCCAAATATTCCACCTGAGAGCATAGTTATCAATAACGCGCCCTATCATACTGTGCAAATCAATAAACCCCCCACTAATGCATCTCGTAAAGCTGAAATGGTAGACTGGCTTACTCAGCGTAACATATATTGTGATCCCACTTGGAGACTAGATGAACTTTTGAAACTTATAACACGTAATAAGCCAAAACCAGCATATGAGTGGATACAGTGTTAGAACAAAAGGGGTTTACTGTCTTAAGGCTCCCTCCATACCATTGTGACCTTAATCCAACTGAACTGATTTGGAATTTGTTAAAACAAAAGACTGCTGCTAAAATCGGTGTTATGGCGACGATGGGCTAGGAAAGGCCTAGGAGTGGGAAGGAAGTGCCCGTGGCCTTAAGGTACTTCCCTAGCATTTGCCTGGTGTGAAAGTGGGAAACCACGGAGATCCATCTTCAGAGCTGCCGACAGTGGGGCTTGAACCCATTATCTCCCCGATGCAAGCTCACAGCTGCGCGCCCCTAACCGCACGGCGAACTCGCACGGCCAACTCGCCCGGCAAAGGAAAAGTAAAATCACGAACTAGGGACCGGAATAATAATAATAATAATAATAATAATAATAATAATAATAGTCCGCCTCTGTGGTGTAGTGGTTAGTGTGATTAGCTGCCACCCCCGGAGGCCCGGGTTTGATTCCCAGCTCTGCCATGAAATTTGAAAAGTGGTACGAGGGCTGGAACGGTGTCCACTCAGCCACGGGAGGTCAACTGAGTAGAGGTGGGTTCGATTCCCAGCATTTGCCTGGAAGTGGTTTTCCGTGTTTTCCTTCTCCAGGAAAATGCCAGGACGGTACCTAACTTAAAGCCACAGCCGCTTCCTTCCCTCTTCCTTGCCTATCCTTTCCAATCTTCCCATCCCCCACCAAGGCCCCTGTTCCGCATAGCAGGTGAGGCCGCCTGGGCGAGGTACTTGTCATTCTCCCAGTTATATCCCCCGACCCAATGTCTCACGCTCCAGGTCACTGCCCTTGAGGTGGTAGAGGTAGGATCCCTCGCTGAATCAGAGGGGAAAACCAACCCTGGAGGGTAAGCAGATTAATAATAACAATAATAACAATAATAAATATCAGAGTATGTAGTTCGGACAAAAAATAGCCAGCAAACTTAGCTACTTTTAAAACAAATGCAGTATTAACCTTACCTCTATTCATCATTGTCTGCTAGGTGAATTACAAATCTATCTTGGTTACTATCCGTGTCTTGTTTAATGTACTTCTCTTCTGACTTAATGGTGCTTCGAACACAAGCAGACCACCTCTCAGGACCGATCATTCCAGCTCCTTCACACAGAAGTTGACACACTAGCACTCAAAGTTGACATAACATTATTTTTCCTAACATACGCCTTCAGCTGAGACCAGATCATTTCTGTGGGGTTTAAAATACAGTGATATGGAGGGAGTCTCACAACTTCGTGTCCACATGAGGCTGCGATCTCTACAGCCCATCTTTTACTGATATTGGCTGATTTGATTTCCTGCAACTTAACTGCCTTGATGGGTACAGGTTTTGGCACGGGAATGTTATTGTACTCCATAAACTTAATGTCCTTAATAGCTTGCATTGTCCATCACAATTACACATTTTCGGTCACGTGGTAGGTTCTGTAGAAGATGAGACCTAAACCAGTTTTCAAAAACTTGAGCTGTCATTTCGTCATGGATATCAGCTTTGCAGTCTCCAATGTTTTTAGCCGATAAAGGCAATTCTCAACCCAACCCTCACTGCCTCCAGCATGCAATACCAAAATACGCTTGCCTCGCGATGTTGGCACTTTCAGTATGCAATTACAAGTTCCATCATCCCACCCTTTCTTCACAATGTCATGAGTATCGTACCAAGTTTCATCTAGACAGACAACTCTGCACCCCTCGGAATGCAACTTCCAGAGACTGTATTAATTTATATCGCCAAGCTACTATTCTAGCAGATTCCATTACAATGTGTTTTTTCCTCAGAATATGGAAACAAAACCCAAGTTTTATCAACAGCTCTTGTAGTGTAGCTTTTTCATAAGGAAAGCCACACACATTTTTCAAATGTTTTAACAGTTCCTGTACAGTTGGTGACTTACCTTTGGTAAAGAATGTATATACCTCGCGTCTCACCAAGTCACAGCAAAAATCAATTTTATTAAAGATAACCCTATTATTATCATACTTTTTTGAAGTTGTAGGTCCCCTCTTTACTATTTTACTTATAGTTTTCCTGTTAAGTTTCAACATTTTAGCTGTCTCAGAAATATAACCCTTGCGAACATTGTTCTTCATAACTTATTCGTATGCGTTACATACCAGCCGTTGACTTTGCTTACTTAAAGTTTAGTCTTCTTTCTTTTCTCCGCAGAACGACTACTACCCGGCTGAATATCACTCGCGGGCGCGGAACCACTGCTACCCGGCTGAGTATCACTCGCGGACACGGAACCAGTACTACTCGGTCGAATATCACTGTTACTGGTGCTCGGTTGAAGATCGTTTGTGTGCACTGGCAAATTGAATTCAGGATTTTCTGATGCGATAATTTCCAGGTGTGATTCCCATGGCCTCCACATTACTGCATGAAGTGAAGTGAAAAGCAACACACTTCACGAATATTAATTAACGAAGCAAAGAAATAATCCAAAACTTTCAAACAGCGAACAAAGCAAGTGTGAATTGTCTTAGCTGAAAAAAAGAGACCGATGACTATTTAACAAGAGGTACATTGGCAACAGAGCTGTGAGGATTTCTGAAGGGGAATGCGAACTTCCGTTTTAAAGCCTACTGCCGTCAAATCACCCCCTGCTAGGACAGTGAGTGGCCAGGGGGATCAAACATTTGCCGAACTGAATGCCGCTGGGTACGGGTTGCCCGTCTCAGCTATACTATAAAACAGCATTAGATATAACTGGCTGCCGCTACACGCACGTCTTGCTTGCCAGATTCTGCTAACTTCAGCGGCTACGGACTTTTGAAAGTCAAACGAGTTTATTGCGCCGTGGTATGTCAATTGATATAGATGTTGATTCCCATAGGAATCTGAAATATTTGTTCCGAATGAGTAAATTTATAATACCAATATAAATGGTACGTTATTGGACATTATAAATTTTCCAGCTAACTCATTCCTGTTTGCCAGCGTTTCGCCCCCGTGTGCTCAGCCTAGCACAAACACGCTGGCAAACAGAAATGAGTTAGCTGGAAAATTTATAATGTCCAATAACGTACCATTTATATTGGTATTATAAATTTACTCATTCGGAACAAATATTTCAGATTCCCTATGGGAATCAACATCTATATCAGCTGATGGCCAAGCAGGCATCAATTTTTGATAAGGAGACAGTCTCTCATAGTGCATTGGCACTGCCGGTGGCTACAATTAGCCTACGCAGTGGCCTCCACGGTATGCACTAGCCAGCATCTTGGTAGGTGTGCTAGGTACCAACTGATGAGCCCAGCCTAGCACACGGGGGCGAAACGCTGGCAAACAAGAATGAGTTAGCTGGAAAATTTATAATGCGGTATGTCAATTCCGCCCTTGCATTTTTGTGCACATACCTCAATTTCATCTTCGACTTCTTTAAAGCACCCTTGTTGCGGGCCACTGAATTCATTTTTTGTGCAGTACCTACGCATTTTTAAGCTATCTTTGTCTTCACGGTAACGCCGAATATTGGCTTTAGTTAGGCCAATGCCGTATTTTCTGGCGGCTTGACAGTTATACATTTCCAAGTGTTTAGTAAACATTAACTTAAAATGAACATCATAACATCGACGAGAACCCGTTGAAAATTTGCCGGCAATACCTATTCCACGTATCTTTACAATTTGATGATCCATCACAAAAATATTCCTGCTGTCTATAAAACTTATTTTAAAGCGTCAGGTACAGCAGACGCGTTATAACTCGTCTACTGAGTAGCCGTGGCCTTTCTAAGAATTCGAAGGCTCGCATGTCTTGATGCCATTCTGCAGATATGAGAAACATTTTTGTAGATAATAGAATGTCATTCTCTCTTTACTATTTCCCGAGATCAAGGAATGTTACACATAGGCACTGTACAACCGGTTTCCGCGGCTAGCGATGTGTGATAAAGAGACGATCATTTAATGTCAACGAGTTATGTGTATGCGCGCGTGGGGGTGAAAAGAAACAGCGTGGTTACTGCGGTAGTTTCCAGTAGTGTTCATTACTATCAGGCCGCGAATGCAAAACGACGCTTGATTTTTCACATGAGATTCTGAGAAAGAAACATCGTCTGATTCAGAGAAATACGGTATCACTCCAGAGGCTTCTGTGGCAAGCATTTAAGTTTTCTTCTTCAAATGGTGTCACCTAACCTAACCTAACTTAACTATATACGTATCATGAAAACCTATTTGAAACGCACGTAGAGAAAAAATAACCTCCTCGCTAAAAATTGACATGGGAATAGTCTTCCGAAATTTAACTAGACGTGAGAAAATATAAATATCTTCTGAAATCAGTGATGTACCCTGCTATATTTTGAGGTGTATCACATTCTTAGTTAATTTCAGTATACGGTATACCATTAAAATTAAGATATTGTTTACTTCAGCCTTTATTTTTAACGAGTTAACAACTGCTATTGGCCACATTTACGCATTTATTATGAAAATGTGTTATCCTCTTCATTTCGTATTAATAATAATAATAATAATAATAATAATAATAATAATAATAATAATAATAATAATAATAATAATAATGTTATTAGCTTTATGTCCCACTAACTACTTTTACGGTTTTCGGGGACACCGAGGTGCCAGAATTTTGTCCTGCAGGAGTTCTTTTACGTGCCAGTAAATCTGACACGAGGCTGACTTATTTGAGAACCTTTAAATACCACCAGACTGAGCCAGGATCGAACCTGCGAAGTTGGGGTCAGAAGACCCTCAACCGTCTGAGCCACTCAGCCCGGCTCATTTCACATTTTCTTTAGAGAACAGCAGCTGACGGGTATTACTAATTGACTCCAATATCGCATCCGAATGTTGACGAGAGAGCTCGTAAATGCACATAGCGCGAAAACTATACCGCACCGAAGATTATCGATCGCACTTAGTGGCAAATGTTACAGTTTTGTCATTCAAATAGCGCCATCTATCCTAACTTAACTGTACTATATGTATGATGAAAACATTTCAAGTGCCAGTAGAGAAATTATAACCTTCTCGCTATAAATGTACATGATAATAGCCTTTCCATAATTTAACGGACGCGAGAAAATATAAACTAACCTCGTAATCAATGACTTGCTCTGCCATATCTTGAGGTGTAAGCCCATCTCATTCTTAATTGTGGTATTTAGCATTCAAATTAAGCTATCATTTATACAGCGTTTATCTTTAACGAGTAAACAGCTATTGGGCACGTTATTTACGCATTTATTACGAAAATATGTTCTTTTTCATTTTCCTTGCGGAAGAGCAGTCGATGGGTATTACTAATCAACTCCGACATTGCCTTCGAATGTCGACGAGAGCGCTCGCTGGTGGACATAGCGAAAAAACGCTATGGTGCCGAAGATGATCGATCGCATGCAGTATAATGACTGGGTGCATAAACATCGGCAATGAAAAAAATTGAACGTGGGAAATCGCTCGTAATAACGGATGCATCAGTGATAGGGCTCTTGCTGTAACTGAAGGATAATACATAGTTTAATATAGGAATTTTGAAGGGGCAGACAAAAGTGTTATAACGGGGTTCTCGTTATATGCCGTACTCGCTATATCTGACTTCTACTGTACGTGCGCAATTTCAATTCTTTTACTGGAAAACTTCATACATTGAAAGAAAAGAGCACCAGCACGCCATTGCACGTATGCAATGCTAGGCGTTCATTGGTTTACCCATATGTGTATAATGGCTGTACTGGTAAAATAAGGGAGAGTACTCAGACACTGTGTGTACTATGCAAACTATTAATCTAATTTAACATTCTCAAGCATGCAGCATGCCTAGCATAAGGAATATTTGGCCACTATGAACTATATAATTACATTTTTTTAGAGCATCACCTAATGGAGAAACTACATTAAAGAAACATTGAGCAGTGTACGTGAAGTGCTAAAGGAAAGCGATTACTCAAATTCTGCATGATACGCAGGGTTGAACACTGATGCTATTGCTTTTCTGCATGATGTCATTGTAAACTCACTTATAGAAATTCAGAACTTTGTAGATTTTGAAACATCAAGCAAGTCATTTTCATTCGCAGCTGAGATACATTCTGATTTTATAGTATCAGTGGTTATTGTTTTAACTTTTTTCTGTTTGTCCCTCGGACATTCCACAATTTTTCAGTCAAACCAGGTAGATCAATACTTGTGTTAATCTGTGAGAACATCTTGAAGAACTGCTAGAAATGAAATACAAATTCAGTTTGATTTTCTTGCAGTCGAAGAAAATTGCAAAAGAATTTAAATTTATAAGCAAGGGATTCCTCGGAAAGTTGTCGACAAATACGTAGGGATACCTAAGACCTGGAGGAGTCTTACAGGATTTTAATTTTCTTCTTCATTAATTTCTGCAACAGAAGTATATCCTGAAGAACACTGAAATGAAATGGCATATGGCATTTTTTTGTGCCGGGAGTGTCCAAGGACACATTCAGCTTGCCAGGTGCAGGTCTTTTGATTTGACGCCAGTAGGCAACCTTCGCATCGTCATGTGGCAGCGAAATTAACAAATGATGGTTAAAATTCCCAACTCTGCCGGGAATCTGACCCGGGACCCCTATTACCAAAGGCCAGCACACTAACCATTTAGCCATGGAACCAGACAACATTGAAATAGTTCTCCCTCAATCAATTTTGAAGGCATATCATGAAATATTGTTGAAGCCATGACGACTCAATGGCCAGAGGATAACATGGGTAAAATAGTATTTTCCAGTGAATTCAAAATGTGGGAAAAGAACTAAATCATCCAGAACAAATGGACAATATTTATGCACTTAACATTTTGCAACAGAGATCTTTTCTCAACAATATATCAAGTACTGGTACAGAAACTGTTTGTCTTACTAGTTACCAGTGCCACACCAGAATATTCTTTTTCATCCATGAAATATTTAAAAGGTTATTTGCAGAATATGACTGCACAGGAAAAATTAAATGGACTAGCTCTTGTATGTACACAAAGCAGAACATGTGACCATAGAAAATATAATCCATGAATTGGCCAAAAAACCCAAGAGGTCTTAATGTAAATCAACATTAATACATATGAATTAGCTGTATGAATCCCCTAAGGGCTATGGCCTCCTGCAATGCAGGGACAGTGCTCAGTTTAGCTCATCAGGTGAGCAGGTCCTGGTTAATCTGTAGTTTTTCATGATAACGTATTACCGCATATTGTACACTTGTGTAGTCTCACCCGAGTGAATGCAATGGTGTTTTTCTGGAACAACAATTCGCGAAAACGCACTGTTGCATTAATGACACCTGTACACTTTTATCCCAGGGAGGGTTCAGGTTGCTTCTAGGTGAAAGCGTAAACTTGCACTCTTCGTTCTTGCATAGCTTCTCCGAATGTTGTAGACGTTTCTTGTAATTTCTAGACCTTATCCTCCGTTGAAATTCTCTTGACATACATTACAAGTGCATCTCCTCCTTCCACTAGGAGTTACGTGTTGAGTTGTTATATCACTACTTCATGCAAACGTCTGTCTGATATTCGTCTTGCTAATCTCCTGAGTGCACAGAAGATGACCATCACGGTATCCTCTTCATCGAAGCGTACAATTGTATGTTGTATTCTTCGCCTCTGTCATGAGAGCGTACTTTACACTTACACGGCTTCTTTCCGCAGTGTACGCGAGGATGATAATTTTATATTCACCACTTCATAAAAACCTCTTTTTATCAATTTTACTGTATTATGCCGTAGTGATCAGAGAGGTGACCTTCAGGTCTCTTTGTGGAAGCGACTGGGTCTTAAATAATTGTGTTATTTTGAAATTTTAAATTTAGTGTTTCTAATTTCACAATATGCATCCTGCATTATTTTATAGAAGTCCTCAAATTTTAATATAATATCCCCTCCACCCAAAAATGTTTTCTGCATACGCCTCTGGTTTAAACCTCTGGATTCCAAGAGCCAACACTACCACTGATCCACTGATGATTGTGCAATTTGCATTGATTATATTCAAAATATACCTTTTCCATATGCATCTGTGCAAGAAATATTTTACTACAAGCAGTAGTGCACCTGTACGTTCCACATGCATGATAAATTAGTAAATCAGTTTTCTACTTTTATCATGAAGGGCAAGCTTATAAAGGGCTACCAAGTTTGCACTTTTCTGAAGGATTATGAAAACCTCAAACTTCATTGTTTAAGAAGACTTATCCAATTTATTCCCTGGCCAATATCAAAATCTCACAGTGCTTAGAATTCTGCAGTCTCTATCAGATGCAAACCACTTTAACATAGAACACCGTTTGCAGATATGAGGTCAATCATTACTATTGTGATTGATCAAGATTATCGCAGAATAGAGGAATAGCTGAAGAAATAGAATTTACATTGCAGATCAATCATAAGACTGTATTCCAGGTGCAAGACAAGTAAATTTGTTGTCAGATTAATCTGTATGTATGAAATGACATTAAAAATTGGAAGAGTTAAGGGCTATAAGAAAAATTCAATAGGTTTCTTAGGGAAGAAAATTACACAATCCAAGAAGCAGTCTGTATTATTTCATTACTTCTGCTACTCAATGTATCCATAAGTTGTGAAAATCTGAGACTATTAGTGGTGAAGCAATGTTACACTTCCAGCTGAGACATTCCCATTCGATACTTGCACTGCCCTAAGAATAAGCTTATTGACATGGTCAGCATCAACCCAAAGAATTAAAGACATCCAGAAGATTGTAGATTTGTACATTCCTAATGTTCATGAAGCATTTTATTAAATGCTCTTCCTTTGGCATGTAGATCCTGAGGAAAGCAATGTCTAAGATTCAGGACAGTTTAATTCTAACTCATATTATACAGAAAATATTTTTATGTTGCAAGAATAATCTATATATTTAAAGCACTAGGCTGATTTTTGTAACATCCATTTTGAGAGAACCGATGGACATCATGAAGCATTCTGATGAAAGCTCTTTGCGTGCATACTTGCAGAGTCTTTAAAAGCATAAAAATTTCTTGACGTATATTTTTAAATAATTAAAGAAAAATGTAGCATTCTGATTGGCTAATGCACTCTTACTGGCAAGCCCAAGCCTGCATGAACCATGAGAGCACTGAGCAGCAGGCATGATGGGGTAGTAGGCACAGTTGCGCAGGGTCTTGTTTGTCAGCTGGTACTTCGTGGACAGGGAAAACTTGTTTGCTGGCCAGCTGTTTAACAGTGCACATTACATTGAACATTCCTTTACATTTAAGTGAGAATTTGGTGTCTGGTTTAAAATTAAATTCCAAAGCAGCTGGTGATATTCGATTAGCACAGCTCAATATAGGATAATCCCCAATGGCAAATAGTCATTCATGAACGCATGTGAATCATTTTCTAAAATATATCATAGAAAACTACATTCCATTCCTTCTTGTAGGAAAATATTTGTTCTTGGGACAGTAAATTTTTAGTCCGTTTTGTCACATGCTTAACGCCAAACTATTTATTTATAAAACCAAACCCCATGATGTAACAGTCCCAAAGGGCTATGGCCTACCAAGCGACTGCTGCTCAGACCAAAGGCCTGCAGATTACAAGGTGCATGTGGTCAATACAACAAAAGGAATGGAATGCCCCTCTGTAGATGATTGATCAAATGTTATTAAACTACCAGCCCAAATTTTAGCACATTATGTCGTAATTGAAATTTATAGCAAAACATTCACTTCTGCAAAAGAAGTTTTTTGCAAGTTGCCATACTTAATTAACTAATGTATTTATTTATTTATTTATTTATTTATTATTTATTTATTTATTTATTTATTTGTCACTGGGCTTATACCCGCTAATTCAAAACTATACACCAGCATCAATAATTGAGTAGGGTGCTGAAGATTAAAGCTAGCTACTTCAATTTCCTACTCGTGCATAATTATTGAATTCCTTATGCTTTTCCTCCACATATTTTAAAAACTGGAGCCATAGTTATGCTCCTTAAAAATCTGAACATTTCCCAACGGCTCCTATATGGAAAGATTTGGGCCTAATTCTAAGTACGAAAATTCATTAGATTTGGAAAAATAAGTGAAGATAAAGCTGGACAGAGACTCTGATCTCTCAAATTGACTTAACATCTGATAAAACACTTTCTTACAAGAGGCATCAACAATTTCTAATTCGCTTGGCATTTTTGCATCGATCAATAAACTCCAAGGGATGTGAAGGTTCTGTTTATCTCAGTTTTCAGCCATGGCCAGTTAGATGTTCCAATGTCAAGAGAGCAATATTTTAGAGTGCCAAAACGTACCTGGTTGGAGGTACAAGGAATGCACGGAGCAAGGGGCTGCACGATTTGTGTCACGTAGCTATCAGGCAACAAGAATCTAATTGTGATAGGAGACTGGGATGCAGTGGTAGGCCACCAAGGAAGAGAAGGTAATGCAGTAGGAGAATTCTGATTTGGACAAAGGAACGAAAGAGGAAGTTGGCTGGTTGAATTCTGCACCAATCACAATTTAGTCCTTGCTGATACTTGGTTCAAACACCAAAAACGATGGCTGTACACATGGACAAGACCTGGAGATACTAACAAGTATCAAATAGACTTCATTATGACTAGACAGATTCAGAAACCAGGTGTTGGATTGCAAAACTTTCCCAGGAGCAGACATGGACTGATCACAACTTGTTGGTCATGAAATGCCATCTAAAGTTGAAGAAATTGGAAGAAGAGAAGGAATCCAGTGAGATGGGATCTAGACAAGTTGAAAGAAAGGAGCGTGAAGGATTGTTTCAAGGAACATGTTGCACAAGGGCTAAATGGAAAGGATGAAAGAAACAGTAGAAGAATAGACAGTCATAAGGAATGAGGTCAGCAGGGCTGCTGAAGAGATGTTAGGAAGAAAGAAAAGAGCAACTAAGAATCAATGGATAACTCAGAGATACAAGACCTGATCAATGAATAATGAAAGTACAAGAATGCAAAAAATTAAGAGGGCAGAAAAGACTTTACAGGCGATTAAAGAATGAAGTGGATAGAAAGTGCAGGGCAGCTGAGAAAGAATGGCTGCAGGAGAAGTCCAAGGATGTTGAATGTTGGAAGGCCCTAGGAAAGGTAGATGCTGCATATAGGATAATTAAACCTTTGGAAAAAGGAAAACTAGGTGTATGAATATTAAGAGCTCAGATGGAAAACCACTTCTAAGGAAAGGAAAGGCAGAAAGATGGCAGGAATATATAGAGCAGTTGTATAAAGGTACAGATGTACTGTAGATATGGTTCTGGAACAAGAGGCTGTTGATGCTGATGAAATGGGTGAACCAATTTTGAGGTCAGAATTCAACAGAGCTTTGAGAGATCTAAATAGGAATGAAGCACATGGAATTTATGACATTCCCTCTGAATTACTGACTGCTTTAGGAGAAACCAGCATGGCAAGGTTATTTCATTGAGTGTGCCAGATTTATGAGACAGAAGTGCCATCTGATTTTCAGCAGAATGTTTTTATACCTATTCCCAGGAAAGGCAGTGCTGACAAGTGTGAAAACTACCCCAACATTAGTTTAGTATCTCACACCTGCAAAATTCTAACATGTATTATTTACAGGAGAATGGAAAGAAAAATTGAAACAGAGTTGGGAGAACATCAAATTGGCTTCAGAAGAAATATAGGAACATGTAAAGCAATCCTAACTTTATGTCATCTTAGAGGATCGAATTAAGAATGGCAAACCCACATACATGGCGTTTGTAGATCTAGCAAAGGCATTTGATAATTTTGATTGGACCAAGCTATTTGAGAATCTGAAAGTCATCGGAATCATGTACCAAGAAAGAATTATCTACAATAAGAAAATAAATTATATATATACTTAAATCGGTCTGCAGTAATAAAAATCTAGGGCTATGAAAAAGAAGCAATCCAGAAAGGGGTGAGGCAAGGCTGCAGTTTCCCCCCCTTCTTTTCATTGTTTATATAGAATAGGCAGTAAAGGAAATCAAAGAAGAATTTGGAAAGGGAATCACAATCCATGGAGAGGAAATCAAAACCCTGAGGTTTGTCAATTATATTTCATCTCAGAATGCAAAAGAGCTGGAGAAGTTGCTGAATGGTATGGATAGAGTCTTGGGTGAGGAGTACAATATGAAAATTAAGTCCAAAACAAAAGTAATGGAGTGTAATCATTTGAAGTCAGGGGATACAGGAAATATTAGACTAGGAAATGAAGTCTTAAAGTGGATGAATATTGTTACTTGGGTAGTAAAATAATGGCAGAAATGAGGATATAAAATGCAGGTTAGCACAAGCAAAGAAGGCCTTTCATGAGAATTTTGCTCACTTTGAACATTGATATAGGAATTAGACAAATGTTTTTGAAGACTTTTCTATGGAGTGTGGCATTGTATGGAAGTGAAACATGGATGATAACTCGCTCAAAGAATAGAAGCTTCCGAAATGTGTTACAGAAGAATACTGAAGGTGAGATGGATAGATCGAATCAAGAATGAAGAGATACTGAACTGGATTGGTAAGAGGAGATTGTTGTGGCTAAATTTGAAGAGAAGAGAGAGAATGATAGGATGAATCTTACTTAAGACACCCAGGACTTGTACAGTTGCTTTTTGATGGAAGTGTACGGGGTAGGAATGGTAAGGGTAAGCCAAGCAGATTAGAGGAGATGTAGGATGCACCAGTTATGTAGAAATGAAAAGGTTGGCACAGGATAGGGTGGCATGGAAAGCTGCATCAAACCAGTATGGACTGATGACTCAACAACAACAATTATTATTATTATTATTATTATTATTATTATTATTATTATTATTATTATTATTATTATTATTATTATTATTATTATTATTATTATATTGGCTTTACATCCCACTAACTACATGTAAATATGGTTGGTTACAAGGTTAACGTCCAGATAGAGAAGGTGACTAATTCTAAAGAAGTACTAAAATGTACCTATGATAACAATGAAATTTACAATAAGATACAAAACTTGAGAACTAGAAAACCAGCTGGAATTGATAAGAATTCTGGAGATATACTAAAGACAATGAGTTGGGATATAGTACCATATCCAAAGTACTTACTTGATTGTTTGCATGAAGGAGCTATACCAAATGAATGGAGAGTTGCTATAGTAGCCCCTGTGTACAAAGGAAAGGGTGATAGACAAAGCTGAAAATTACAGGCCAGTCAGTTTGACATACATTGCACGTAAGCTTTCAGAAAACATTCTTTCTGATTATATCAGACATGTTTGTGAAATTAATAACTGGTTCGATAGAAGGCAATTCGGGTATAGGAAACGTTATTCCACTGAAGCTTAGCTTGTAGGATTCCAGCAAGATATAGCAGATTATCTTGGTTTCAGGAGAGCAAATGGACTGTATTGCAATTGATCTGTCTAAGGCAATTTGATAGGGTGGATCATGGGAGACCACTGGCAAAAATGAGTGCAACTGGATTAGACAAAAGAGTGACTAAATGGGTTGCTATATTTCTAGGGAACAGATTTCAGATAATTAGAGTAGGTGAAGCTAACCCTGTAATAATTAAGAGGGGAATTCCTCAAAGCAGTATTATTGGACCTTTATGTTTTCTTATATATATATATATATATATATATATATATATATATAAACTAGCTGACCCGACAGACGTTCTGTCAAAAATAAATGCCAATGAAACGAATTTAAATTCAGTCTGTACTGCACACAAAAGTCAGAATAATACAAATGACGAATCATCAACATCAAATAAGTTAATTTTCTACTGCTACTAAAAGTAACAAACTACTAGAAAAACGTGTTTTCATTACCTGCAATATTAATATCTTGATTGTGAATAAGGAAATGCTCAAATAGGTCACAGCATATTACAACCCAGAAATAACCCTGATTGACTGTAACGTAGATGGGAACTGTTCAGCAGGTCTTCAAATCCCTCACAGATCCCATTGCAAATCAAGTAACCTGATAAGTTGATGGCGTGAAGATAATGTGGCAAAACTTACTCCTCTTTCTTCGTAGGAAATAACTATCATAGAAAACACTGATTCCAATCAACACTGAAGATATTTTTCATTGTAAAGCTTTAAGGTACACGATATTTTTTGTTTGATTACCTGGTGCATAAACAAAGTTGATGGTTTTCCAACACGGGAACAGGCAACATACAATTGGCCATGCGAGAAACATGGGTTTTCAAGATTAATGCTGCAAACACTCGATGACTGCCCCTGGGATTTATGGTCATAGCAAAAGCAAGCCATACTGGAAACTGCAGTCGTTTAAATTCAAATGGTATGTCAGTCGGAATCCTAGGGATGCATGGTATCAAAGCGTCTTTATACTTCCCGTTAGAATGGTTGCTTCGATCACGTTCAGTAATGTTTTAACCGCTAGCCATGTGCCATTACAAAGGCGCGGTTGGTTGATATTTTGCAACATTATGACCACTGAACCGACATTTAATTGAAGAATGTGAGGTGGCAATCCTGGCAAATCCAGCGAGTTCAAAAATTTGGGTGGATAGTTTACATCATCTTGGTTAGTAGCGGAATCAACTGATTTGTATGTCCTCAATTCACCAGCAATTTCATTTTGAACTTTGAAATTTAATTCATTTACATCCATGTTTTTGGCAGTCAATATAGCTCGTTCACTCAACCAAATTTGATCTGTGTAATTTTGAACAATGTGTTGAGAGAGTTCAGTTTTGGATTCAGTCAACTGACAAAAATTGTCAGGAAAAGTAATGCAGCCAGTCAGAACGTCTGAAGGGAATTTGCCATTACCAATGTCAATGAAAAAAAACTGAACTGGTGTATGGCTTTTAGTGCCGAGTGTCCGAGGACATGTTCGGCTCGCCAGGTGCAGGTCTTTAGATTTGACTCCCGTAGGCGACCTGCATGTCGTGATGAGGATGAAATGATGATGAAGACGACATATATAGCCAGCCCCCGTGCCAGCGAAATTAACCAATGATGGTTAAAATTCCCGACCCTGCCGGGAATCGAACCCGGGACCCCTGTGGCCAAAGGCCAGCACGCTAACCACTTAGCCAGGGAGCCGGACACCAATGCCAATTAGTTTTGAAATTATCTCTCCAGGTGGATCATTTTGCAACTCGACACGCATATTCTGGCTTAAATTTAGTATCTTGGCGTGTTTCTACAAAACTGATGACTAAACACGCATTAAATTCTTCAGCTTGCGTTGAACATGGAATCACTGGCAATGTTTGACGAAAATCTCCTGCTAACAAAATCATCGCTCCACCAAATTGGTTTTGATTGTTCCGCATATCTTGCATGGTTCCGTCTAATGCCTCCAAAGACATTTTATGTGCCATGATGCATTCATCCCACACTTAATTTACATTGTTGCAAAACCTTTGCCATTGCAGAGTTCTTTGATATGTTACAGGTCGGAGTTTCGTTGCTTTGCATATTCAACGGAAATTTGAGCGCTGAATGGGCTTCCAACAATGTAGCTGCAATGCCTGATGAAGCAAGTGCGAGTGCAATTTCATTGTGTGAGCCAATTGTTGCTAAAAATCAATGAAATTAAGAAAGTTTTTCCTGTACCCTCCAGTTCCATCATTTACTACTTTCATTAGAGTATCAAATACATACTTTTATTGTTGGTTCAATAGCGGAACTGATTCCCTTAAAGCACCGAGATCGTGCAGTTTTTCATGTTGCAACTCTTGATTAAAAGCGTTGTGCATCGGGCGATTGGGCGCGACCATGCCTAATTGAGATAATACTTTGACATCAAGCACATGTTCTTAATTGATATCAACGCCTCATTGTACATTTCTTCTCTGATTTGTAAATTTGTGCAGTCCGATTAGACTGAAAATTGGCTTGGCTTGCAGCATTGAGTTCTTCGACCGAAGTTGCTCCGCCCGCGTCTTATAGGCGGCATGAGTCTTGAAATGAGTATACTGTATATGGAAACACATACAAAATAAACCAATCGACCAAAGAAATCGATGAACTTGTTTGTTGAGAAGCGAAGATTTAAAAACAATCAAGGTAGACAAAGGTCTAACTACGACACTGCGTGCGACTGTCTGGAGAGCGTTCGCGCAAAACCAAAACCCAAGGAGATATTCTTCCTGTCACAAACTGAGAACTAAGCAAGATAAGAACTTGGGGCGTTTCAAAAATAACTTCCATATCTGAAGACCATTTGTCTCGCTTTGACCCCCCATGCAAATTTAATAGCAAAGAAGCTGGCCAGCGACTGACTTTCGTGCCTGCACATAAATATCTCTGAATATGACTGAAAGGAAACAAATAGTGCATGTTCCTATCATTTAAATTTAAAACCAAACTAATCTACATTGAGCTGAAATGTTCCTTTACCAGCAGTGAAAAAAAATTACAAATATAGTGAATATAAAATAGTTATGACATGATAAATTCTATGCAATGAAGATTTTGCATTTGAGGTAACATTCCATTATATTAACATTCTTACACTCAATTATTTTGTAAACCTTTTTTCTGTTAATGGCATCAAATGCGGCTTAAAATTTTGTACATAATCTGATATTCACCCATTTTAATCTATAACATTGAGATTTACGGGCATTTGGCAAAAGCGCTGGATTAGAGGTGGACAGCGCTAAGTGCAAACGTGGGAGAAGGAAAGAGAACAGTTTGAATGGAAAAAGAGAAATGGGGCTTTTGCGGTTTTTCCTGGCATTTTTTCCAATTTTTCTCTTCGTAAAAACCTTACTCGGACTTTGACGAATATTTGAAGAAAAGAATTAGCCGAATTGGTCCAGCTGTTCCCGAGTTGCGCTTAGCAACACATTTAGTGATTCATTTTTATTTATATAGATGATATGAGTAAAGTGGAATCAGATAAGGCTTTTTGCAGATGTTATTCTGTACAGAGTAATAGGCCTAAATAAGTGACAAGATTGTGAGCAACTGCAAAATTACCTCAATGTTGTGAGATGGACAGCAGGTATGGTATGGTGATATGGAAATGAAAAATTAAAATCCACAGCCTGTTTCCAGTCATCCGACCAGGTCAGGAATGGAATGAGCAACTCTATCCAATATCATTTCGCCTGTCATTCATTAATCATTGCCCCAGAGGAGCGAGACAGGCTTTGGCAGCTAGCACAATTCCCATCATCTCCACTAGATTGGGGGTATGGTGATAAATGGTGTTAAAAGTCTCAATGAGAGTTTTACAAATAGGAAAAGTCCTCACTTTTAATTACTGCATTGATGGGGTGAAAGTTCCTTATGGGGATCATTGTTAAGTACCTAGGTGTTAATACAAGGAAATGACTTCATTGGTGTAATCACATAAATGGGATTGTAAATAAAGTGTACAGATCTCTGCACATGGTTATGAGGGTGTTTAGGGGTTGTATTAAGGATGTAAAGAAGAGGGCATACAAGTCTCTGGTAAGACCCTAAATGGAGTATAGTTCCAGTGTATGGGACCCTCACCAGGATTACTTGATTCAAGAACTGGAAAAAATACAAAGAAAAGCTGCTCGATTTGTTATGTGCGATTTCCGACAAAAAGTAGTGTTACAAAAATGTTGCGAAGATTAGGCTGGGAAGACTTGGGAGAAAGAAAACAAGCTGCTCGGCTAAGTGGTATGTTTTGAGCTGTCAGTGGAGAGATGGCATGAAATGACATTAGTAGACGAATAAGTTTGAGTGGTGTCTTTAAAAGTAGGAAAGATCATATGAAGATAAAGTTTGAATTCAAGAGGACAAATTGGGGCAAACAATTTTTAGGAAGGGAGCTAGGGATTGGAATAACTTACCAAGGGCAATGTTCAATGAATTTCCAATTTCTTTGAAATCATTCAAGAAAAGTCTAGGAAAACATATGGAATCTGCCACCTGGACGACTGCCCTAAATGAAGATCTGTAGTGATTGACGATTGATTGCAACTACTTGCAGGTTTTTGGAGATTCCAAGGTGGCAGAATTTAGTCCCACAGGAGTTCTTTTTGCTAGCAAATATACAGACATGAGGCCGACATATTTGAGCACCTTCAAATACCACCGGACTAAGCAAGGATCAAACCTGCGAATTTGGGGTCAGAAGGCCAGAGCATCAACCATCAGCTACTCAGCCCAGCCATACAAGTCTACGATTCACCATACTCTCAGACAGCTTACACAGACAGTGAAACAAATAGGTCTAACTTCCTGTATACTTACAGTAGGATCTTTGGCAGGCTTGAGAAGAGGAATTACTATTCCCCCCTCTCACCACTGACTGAAATTCACCCTCTATCTAGAGATGGTTGAACAGCCCATGAAGATATTAACGGCTATTGTCGCCAAGGTGTTTCAACATGTTACGGATATTATCTGGTCTGGGAGCAGTTTCCTTGAAGAGTGTCAAGACGCTGCAGAGTTCCCGCTTTGTCTTGTGAAGCTTGAGTGGCAAGCATAAAATTACTTTGTCTCCTGCTTCAGAGCCAGGAAATCAGGATGGTAATTCCTAGAACGACACACATGCGAAACAACTTGCTAGATTGTTAGCAACCATGGATGGATCAGTGACTATACTGCCTGCAGTGGAAATTTCGAGTATTGACGATTCCAGTATTGTACTCCCTAAGTACATTTAAGTCTAGTCCACACTTGTGAAGACTAACATCAGACATCATTCCGAAGAATCTTTCTTACTCTGTCAAATAAGAACTCTGTTGTGGCATGGAGTTTTTTTTAATGTTACCAAGATGGCCACAGTAGGCTGCCTACGATAGCATTTATGAGTGCAACATTCTTTTATAGCTGCTGCATCTTTGTTCCACCAAGGAATGAGTTACCGTCGAGGAGTCCCAGAATAAGATGGAATGGACTCTCAGCAGCAGCAGCAGCAGCAAGAATAACGTGTATGATATAAGCTATATCGTCTTCTACGCTCTGGATATTCATGTTGTTAAAGACAGCTAGTGATGTGAACTTTGGCCAATCAGCACATTTAAGAATACATCAGGGAAGAGCTATGGATTTCTGTTTCAACAAAGTAAGGATAATGGGGAAATGATGATGATTGTTGTTTAAAGGGGCCTAACATCGAGGTCATCGGCCCCTAATGGTACGAAATGAGACTATATGGAATGACAAATTAAAATTCTAAAATTCTCCACTGACCAGAATTCAAAGCGTGAGAACGAAGAATGAATGAATGGACATGAATTTAAAACAATCAGTGGATGCGACCCGCAATGCTTTACATTCACACAAACTGACGTAAAAGAATAGGATTACTGACCAAGGGACTGCTGCTATAGCATAACACAAACAATGATGCTTGCAGTCTAAAGGGAGTCCAAAATCCAAGTTATCGACTCCTCATAACGGTACTGATCGCTAGGAAAATAGAACCATGGTATTTGTCATATTGCGGTACTAATCAAAAGGAGCAGAGACTTGCGGTATTCCACACATTATAGTACTACTCAGAGGTTATGAAATTCGACATATAATGCAGACCTATGTTTTTCTCACTTTGCGGTGCCATTTACAGGCAACACAAACCTATGGTGTTCATCACATAAGATGTACTAACCACAGGGACCTTCCCCTATCCCTGTGTTCCTCATATAGTGGGTACTAATCACAGGCAAGGCAGAACCATGGTAGCTATCATCCCATGGTCCTGCTCATATGGTGGTACTAATCACAGGTACTGCAAAAGCCGACCGCACGGTGCTCCTGTGTGCTACTAATCACAAACCCATTTGCTACCTAATATAGTGGTACTACGCGCAAGTAAAAGCGACCCATGATGCTCTCCGTATGGTGGTACTAATCAAAGTAGTTTCATTGTTCCAAGACAATCATCCCTTGGTCGCCCCTTTTAGTCGCTTCTTACGACAGGCAGGGGATACCGTGGGTGTATTCTTTGTTGGTGTCCCCCACCCACAGGCGGTTGTGTTTGGTCCACGAGAGGTATTTTATTTCCCTCAAGTCTGCCGGCAAGCCGGTTAGGACCCCCCCATCAGCCATCTGGGATGCGCCATGTGTATCACCTCTCCCTCTGCCACGCCAGCGTAGTAGGTTCATGGAATGGGAAAATGGTCACTGCCACAGAGGTCATCATGTACATCCCACCGAAGCAAGAGAACGAGCGTTCTGCTACACAGACTAATGTAAATGAATGAGAAGGTGCCGTGCGCTATGCTGAAATGTGATTGTTCCACTGTATTTTAAAATGCACAAATCCAGCTCTTGTTAACTGTTTTAGCATTAACAGGCTGGCCTGGTGTGAAATCAATACAAAGCACAGTTATAACAGGCAATGAATAATTTACAGCTACTGCCGTCAGCTGTGTTCTTAGTGGAATCTCTTTGCTGTAGGTGTCAGTCAAAATACCAAAACTACTGGAAGCCTGGTTAGCATATTTATGTATTTATTTTAAAGAAGGGAGCTATATTTCCCAGTGTTAACTCAGTTAAATGTAACTAAGCTTTCCACATATGTTCAATGTCAATCAATTCCGATCTGCATTTAGGGCAGTCGCCCAGGTGACAGATTCCCTATCTGTTCTTTACCTAGCCTTTTCTTAAATGATTTCAAAGAAATTGGAAATTTATTGAACATTTCCCTTGGTAAGTTATTCCAATCCCTAACTCCCCTTCTTATAAATGAATATTTGCCCCAATTTGTCCTCTTAAATTCCAACTATCTTCATATTGTGATCATTCCTACTTTTAATGACGCCACTCGAACTTATTTGTCTACTAATGTCATTCCATGCCATCTCTCCGCTGACAGCTCGGAAGATACCACTTATTACAAGTGATGAAATTCATTTTTCGTCCGTATTGAGTCATAAAATGTATATAGGAAAATATTTAATATTTATTTCCACCTATTCAATACAATACAAGATGTTGGCATTCAAGTTTTTTTTTTTTTAATGCGAGACATTTCGCCTCTTACTGTGAGGCATCTCCAGTCACTATCAAAACCTTATTATTTTTGTCAGATAACAGGTTGAAATGATCCTAAAATGTGTGATAATGATTGTAGGTGAGGTAATTTTACAGTTATTTTTCCAGATGTTATTCTGTACAGAGTAATAAAGAAGTTACAAGATTGTGAGCAACTGCAAAATTACCTCAATGTTGTGAGATGGACAGCAGGCTATGGTATGGTGATATGGAAATGAAAAATGAATATCCACAGCCTGTTTCCAGTCATCCGACCAGGTCAGGAATGGAATGAGCAACTCTATCCAATATCATTTCGCCTGTCATTCATTAATCATTGCCCCAGAGGAGCGAGACAGGCTTCGGCAGCTAGCACAATTCCTATCATCACCACTAGATTGGGGGTATGGTGATAAATGGTCTTAAAAGTCTGATTGAGAGTTTTACAAATAGGAAGAGTCCTCACTTTTAATTACTGCATTGATGGGGTAAAGTTCGTTTTGGAGATCAATGTAAGTACCTAGGTGTTAATATAAGGAAAGATCTTCCTTAGGGTCATCTCAAACAGTACTGTAAATAAAGGGTACAGATCTCTGCACATGGTTATGAGGTTATTTAGAAGTTGTAGTAGGGACATAAAGGAGAGGGCATATAAGTCTAATAAGACCCCAACTAGAGTGTGGTTCCAGTGTATGGGACCCTCATCAGGATTAATTGATTTGAGAACTGGAAACAAACCAAAGAAGAGCAGCTCGATTTATTCTGGGCGATTTCTAACAACAAAAAAAAGTAACATTACGAAGATGTTTCAAAGTTTGGGCTGGAAGACTTGGGAGAAAGGAGACTAGCTGCTTGACTAAGTGGTATGTATATCACTAAATTTACACAAGGAGTATTTTATTACACCACCTATTCAATACAATTCATTCCACTGTTGCGTGGTCAAATGAACATAGAAACTACCAGATTTTAAGGTAGTTTGACTTCAATAAAAAAAACTTAAATGAATTAGAGTATACATATCTTTTTAGACAAGACAAAGATCAAAATCTTAATGACAAAATGGAAGTCAGAAGTCCACTGCATAGTTTAACACCTAAGTTATTACCAAACCTACACTTGCTCCTCCAAACGACCCCCTCCTACATTAGCATCGGCATGCAAATCTCCGCCTACCCCTCTTCCCCCTCAGCATTCCCCACCACCTCTACCGCATCGATGCAACACTAGGAGTAGGAACGCCCAACAGACTAACGCTGCTGAAACATTAGGACGTACATAGTATTTTGTGAATGAGTAAGTACCCATTTTATACAACAAATTATATTTTAATGAAAAATGATCTACTCACACGCCATCAAGTTCGCTTTCTGTTACATTACAGAATGGGCACATTCTTTTCCACAGACATCTACATCTTCAAGGGGCATTATGTTTTTACGAGATTGTCGTATGAACCTATCGCTCATTCTTTTGATTACTCTTAGCGATTTTGACCAACACTCCAATGCCTGCTGGTACTAGACATACAATGATTTTTACCCAACATTACAAGATAACTTAATCCATATATCCTTCAATTTGGCTATGTATTTTAACCCTTTTAATAATAGATCTCAACCACAATATATACGTTTTGTCATACTATTCCTATCCATTGATGGCTTGGGTTCAATAATCTGGTCCCCAAGAGTTTTATACTGTTCAAGCATTTTACAAAGAGGATCCATTTCAGAGTCAGACATGAATTACGTTTAAGAAATAATGTGATAAAAAATTATTTTAGACAAACATTTTAATTTTCAAAGTGATTTAATATGTGTACATATGTTTTATCTATCTTTGTACTGTAAATATAACGTATCCACAGTGTCAATACTATTAAGTGTTCGTCAAACCAATTTATGTAATTTTGATAAAGTCCTCAGACCAAAGTTTGTTTTAGGATTGAATAAGACTGATGATGCCCAGTAAAAGAGGGACAAAACCTGTACCTTAAAATGTGGTAGTTTCTATGTTCATTTGACCACGCAACAGTGGAATGAATTGTATTGAATAGGTGGTGTAATAAAATACTCCTTGTATAAACTTAGTGATATAGCTGTTTTCAATACAGAACAATGAGAATAATGGTTTGTAAGTGGTATGTTCCAAGCTGTCAGTGGAGATGGCGTGGAATGATGTAAGTAGATGAGTAAGTTTGAGTGGCGTTTTTTTAAATTATGAAAGACCACAATATGAAGATAAATTTGGAATTCAAGAGGGCAAATTGGGGCAAAAATTTATTTATAGGAAGGGGAGTTAGGGATTGGAATAATTTACCAAGGGAGGTGTTCAGTAAATTTCTAAATTCTTTGCAATTAAAGAAAGGAGTAGGTAAACAACAGATAGGGAATCTGCCACCTGCGTGACTGCCCTAAATGCAGATCAGTGGTGATTGATAGATATGACAGAGTGCAAGGACAAGCATTGTTTACAGCTGTGCTGCATTCAGTTGTAATAACTGCCACTAAATTTGGCAATTTCTCTACATAAAAACTGTAAAAAAGTATACTTTGATTCTAGAAAACAGTCACGATCTGACCTGACCCTTTCCATGCTGCGACAGACTAAATTTTTATTTTTCCATGAGGAATCTGTGGGACCACTTAAAAGGCCCAGGCCTGCGTGCATTGCAGGCCCTAATGTTACACCCCTGATTAGTCTGTGTGGGGTGGAAATCAGTTTCAATTCTTTTACAAAGAATTTGCGTGAAGACTAGCTTAAAATAAGCTACAATAGTCTATTATTTAGAGCCGATTCTTTTCAGTTCCAACTGAGCCAATTTATAACTGTTAAGTTAAATTTAGAAAGTAAAGAAAACCCATAACCGAATTATACCCGAAAAAATATCTGGTTTTAATTAACTTCTTTCTTTTTTCAGGTAGCTATTATTAAGCCTAAGTTTTGCTTTTCGGGTAGTTTTTAAATTAATTTACAAATAAATTAGTTCCGACAGACTGAAGAACTTAAGTTATAAGTTAAGCTACAGTAGCTGACAAATTAGATCAAACTTTCCAGGCTGAGAAAACTGTCCTGAAATGAGCCCTATAGCAGTAGTGCTCCCTTTCATAACAATCATACTTTCGTATTTGCTTACAAGTTCAAAATAAAAAGGTTAACTCTGATAAAGTTAGTTTTACTGGTTTTACTTCCCACTATGTTTTACAGTTTTCGGAGATGCCGAGGTGCCATAATTTCCTCCCGCAGCAGTTCTCAAGTGCCAGTATATTCTACTGAAATGAGGCTGAGGTATTTGAACTAGCGCTGTGAAGAGAAGGTAGCCCTCCTGTTGATTGAATCGGATAATACGATTACAGCGCTTCTCCGGTGATCTCCAGTACTACCGACGGAGGCAAAACAGTTACGGAAATTCTGAGGTTAACTGGAGGGCCGCCTCCTGTTCATGAATGTTGGCACCCTGTAAACAGCATTGCCTACATACACAGAAATAGATCTATATCACTGATATTCCATACAATACCTCTTAACTAAGAACATATACCGTAGTCATTCAGAAGAATGAATGCATCCTCGCACAAGTATTTCATAAAAAAATTAAAAATTAATTGACATGTAATTCATTATATCTACATAGGTTCAATTCTTTCCCAGAAAAGTGTAGGCCCTACCTGGAAAGAATTTATACAATACTTTGCATTCATTATTATTATTATTATTATTATTATTATTATTATTATTATTATTATTATGTAAATATTCTCATATTGGTGCAAGAATACAGTACATTTATATTGATTTCGCTTTTAATTTCTGGATAAGTGTCAAAAACGTAAAAGACGTGACCTGAAATATAGGATGATTAACTTGTTTGCGAGCTGACGGAGGAGTCCAAGTCTGTCTGTGCTGCACTGTAAAACATGGCACAGTTGAATCGGAAGTTTCGAGTGAGTGCACCTCCGCTCCATTACGAGCACGAGAAACTTTCAGCTGTTCGCAAGAATATGGGTTGAACGTAAGATTCAACGAAAGATGATATAACTACTACAGTAGTGTAGCCAGGATCGAACAAAGGAGGGGTGGGGACTATAGGTACAAAGTGATGATAGAACATAATAAAGGTGCTTGTGCATGTGTTGTGCATGCATGAAAGACTTGTTCGCACTGATACACGTGAATTATGTTGGTATTTAGATTGCAGTACGCTACAAAATCTTCCATTAAAATACAGAACAAGAACAGTATGATCAACAGTTGTACAGCAAATGATGTAAGTTTACAGTCTGAAATCCTACTTGCGAGGCTTCTTAGAAAACAGATTCAACAGATGTTTTTTTTTTACAATTATGTCTTGAATATTTAGTTTGTCAGTTTCTGTTTATTTTCTTTTTGTAAAGATTTCATAGAGGGGGGTTTCTAAACCCCTCCCCCCTGTAGTCTACTCCCCTGAACTACTGCTACACCACCACCACCAAAGTTATCATTCGGTCCCTGATGGGGACGGCAGGCCTCCTGAACGGTAACACCGTCTCTCAGATCAGGGAGATTTTATCTGGTGAAGATGTTGGGTGAAGGTGAGAGGTCAGCAGCCGTTGTCTATACTAGGAACTGTGCCGGCACTCATCTTAGTGCAGGAGAATGGAAAACCACGGAAAACCATTCTCAGGACTGCCAACAGTGGAGACCAGTCCAAAAGGATATAATTATGTCGAATAGCGATGAGGACAGGAGCCAAACAGTTTATGGAATCGGTTCCACTGATGTTCATTATGATGCTTATTTAAAGGGGCATAACATCTAGGTCATCAGCCCCTGATGGTACGTATGTTGGGTATCCAGCCTGAAGACTGGTTTGATCCTCCACAGCTCCACCAAAAGCTATCGTAGACAACCTACGAGTCACTGAAGAGGCATACTAGAGAAATGAGGAGTGAGGTAGTTTCCCGTTGCTTTCATCTAATGGTACAAAATGAGAAAATGAAATGACAAAAGCCTAAAACACATCCACTGACCACAATTCAAAACGTGAGGATGAAGAATATATGGATGGATGGATATGAATTTAAAACTATCAGTGGAACGGACCCACAGTGCCTCATATGCACAGAAGCTGCCATAGAACAATGGTATTACTGACCAAGGTACTGCTTCTATAGCACAATAATGAATTGATTATACTTTTAGTCGAAAGGCATCCAAAATCCAAGTCGGAGGCCCCTCACAATGGTACTTATCGCTAGGAAAGTAGAACCGTGGTATTTGTCATGTTGCGGTACTAATCAAGAGTAGCGTAGATTCGCGGTATTCCACACATTATGGTACTACTCACAGGTATTGAAATTCGCACATGTATTACAGACCTATGCTGTTTCGCACATTGCGGTACCATTTACAGGCAACACAAACCTATGGTGGTGATCACAAGTGTACTAACCACAGGGACTCTTACTATCCTGTGGTGTTCCTCATATAGGCAAGCCAGAACCATGGGTTCCCTCATCCCATGGTGTCGCTCATAATTATAGTGCTACAAATCACAGGTACTGTAAAAGCCGTTGCACTCTCGGTTGCTACCAATCAAACCTATTTGGTACCCAACATAGTGGTACTACGCACAAGTAAAAGCAACCCATGGTGTTCCCCGCGCGGTGGTACTAATCACAAGTAGTTTCATGTTCTAATTTGATCATCCCTTGGTCGCCCCTTTTAGTCTCTTATGACAGGCAGGGGATACCGTGGGTTAATTCTTCGTCTGCGTTCCCCACCCACAGGGGTCCACCGCGTACACTCACCCAGCAAAGGGCCGCACGGCGTGGGTTACTTAAGACTGGCATCTGTAATACCGCCAAATAATTCAAGTATTAACTTACGGATGGGCGTAGTTTCACGCTGTAATAGCGACGAGTTATAAATTTCCTGTAAAGAAAAAGAGGCGCTTTCATTTTTCCCGTACCAAGTTCAAACTACACGCTTGTCATTCAATCGTAGGTTCTCCTGAAGCACCGACTGAAAGCCCCAGAGCCTCCGCTCCATAAACAGCTCTAATTTGAACATACCGCCGGACTGAGCGAGAATCGAACCCGCGAACTCTAGCTCAGAAAGCCAGCGCTCCACCGTCTAAAACAGTCCGGCTTAAAAAGTTCTTAACTCCAAAGATTAATATTTGTCTAGGTCTGGGATGAAAAGCTAACGGAGCAACAGTTTCCCTAACGAGGAAATCGTAAAGCTGTGTTTATAGACGATTTTTAAGAGATATTTGCCACGATGCAAGGACACGGATATCTACACCAGTCTGCCAAGATAATGGCTTGTTGCATTCGACGGAGTCTTCCATTCAGACTGACCGCGTCAATGGATCACTGGTACTCTAATGGTACTATGTTAGCGGGTTCGATCCCGGCTGATGTAGTCCGTTTTTGAAGGACTCCATGTCATCGCCGTTGGCGTGTTAAAACATCCCGGGTGGTGCATTGTCACCCGATAAAATTAAAATGAACTCAACACCCGTTCCAGTAGAATTTCGCTTTCTTTGTTAGTTAGCAGCACAATCGAAATGTTGAAATTTTTGGGCAGGATGCGTAGAGGACAATGTCAAAGTCTGCACCACGGTAGCAGAAGCCGCACGATTATTATTATCATGAACTAAGTGGTTTTAGATTAATAGATATCTATTTGGAAATCTGCTTTGTGCTTTCCTGCAGTTCACATCGAGCATTCCCATGTCTCTAATCAACATTTTACTTTAATTTCGTCACCTAACTTTACCAGTCAGGATTTAACTTACAGAATAATACCATACCGGTATTTGTTTAATCTAAGAATATTCGGCCAAAATTCGAAACAAATTACAGTACGGTAGCCCATTAGAATCCAGTGCACACAATATTAGCCTAGACACTGAGTTAACCCTCGTATAACAGCTAAAAGGGTTGATGTTCTCCATTTCAATGGACAGCCTCCGTGGCGTACGCGCACTCCCATCCCCCAGTTAAAATGAATGACTGAACGCTTTTAGTGCCGGAAGTATCCGAGGGAAAGTTCGGCTGGCCAGATGCAGGTCGTTTTGATTTGACGCCCGTAATTCCTCAGTTAAACTATTACTACCGTACTTAAGTTTTCATTCCGTCTTTTGAGAGGACGACGGGCCTTCTAGACAAATACAGTAGAGACAATACGCGACACTTACGGATTTAGCCTCGCTAACATGGGAGACAATTCAACGGTGGCGCTCCTAGTGACTTGACCTGAAAAAAAAATCACGCTAAATTCAAATATCAATGGAAATGTATATACGGAAATGGATAAATGAATGAAGAATTATTTAAAAGGTAATTATTCAAAGACTGAAATTAAGACATATAAACAAGATGTGAAATTGACTGCTGTGAAATGGCTTGATCTTTCATTTATGCATTACTTTTTAGCTTTAGCATTCCTGCCTGAACTCTTACGGTTGGATTTGTCTTTTTTCTCATTTAAAAACATTGTATCACCACATTAAGGCACTTGTCAATAAAAATATCGGCACATTCCTTACACATATGCAATGCATTAACATTTAATAGCTGGACAATTTTCCTCTTAACATGAAGCCTACTAACAGAAAGAAAATCTATAACATCCCGGCTTTAATCTGAGAAGAGGGATAAAAGAAAGAAAAGTATGAAAATGTTGTCGATAGTGATGCTTTGAGGAATATTTATGTAGCCTACAATTAGAGTAAAAATGTAACATACCCTTGGCTGTATAGTCGAGGATTTTTAAAGTCACTGGCCTGGAAATGATCTGAACAGATCTTATAGTTCTTATATAAGCGTAACGTCCCTTCTTTCTTGTACACCTTATCCAAATCACTTCTGTGACATTTCAAAACCCACAGATCACACCTACAACAACACATCAGTATTGAAGGTTAACTGCTGCACTATACAGTAAAATATGCGTATTTCATTTTAAGCCAGTTAAAATATGGGTCGAGCAGCTCAGAAGATTATGAAGTACTATAAAGGTCTCTGTCACTGGAAGAATATATATGCAAACACAATATTACTTACATTTTCTTGTCACGAGGGAACCTGAACGACCGCGCATTCTTCTCTACTTCATAGTTACTGCAGCCAAACACAGCACATACCTTTCCCCTCGTGTTGAGAAGAGATATCAAGGAATGACACACGCTACTATTTAATTATGTCAACTCACTGAAAACGCATAAATAACACCAAAAACTTCACACAAAAATACACGTGCTCTTATGACAGAATCAGTAGTTTTCAGGTCTACTCGCTAGAGAGAGCTCCAATAGATGTCACTCGATATCTCGTTCAGTGTCGCGTATTGTCTCTACTGTATTTGTTCTAAACTAACGTCGTCTCAGGCCAGGAAAATGTGATACGGTGATGGAGATGTTCGGAAGTGAGGGGGTTGGCAGCCGTGGCCTATACGAGGAACAGTGCAGGTGAGTGGAAAATCACAGAAAACCATTCTCAGGACAGCCGACGGTGGGGACAAACCCCTTCTCCGTCTCCCGAATGCAGAGGCGTAGAGCCACGACCACCCCTCTGCTCGCTTGATCGGTCGCAGAGCCGTCGAACCACGGACCACCTGAAGGCCGAAGCCCACTTTGCATCCACCTACCTTAATCTACTGACAAGGATGTATTTGAGCACCTTTAAATACAACCAGACAGGCAGGGTCGAACCCGCTAAGTTGTCACCCAATACGCTAATGGGTCCTAAACGATTAACAAACTTCACTGGAAGCAAGTATAGGCAAAGCCAACACACGGGTATTTAAAGAAAACTTAGTTCAAAGATGTTTGAAGATTGACTAGTTAGTAACACTATTGATACTTAAGAGTTAAGAATTTGATTAGATCATTGCATCGTCAGTACGAATAAATCCGTTCAATTTGAATGCTAAGTAAACAGCGGCGGCTGCTCGCTATCCGACTGGGAGGCCTGCCAAGTCTAGGTAACAGTGATGGAACTAAATACACCCACTTAAGTTTCCTCGAGGTATAAGGGTACTGGTAAGAGAACCCCAGCGAGTCTTCAATGCTGTAGAAGTGGAAACACTTGTCATGAGCCCTTGCTGCCCCATTTGGACCGCACCCATTTCTGTTTAGTATTAACTCATTTACCTAGATAGGCCTACCTAGAACATTCATAGTAAGTTCTTTAAATTACAGTCACCTCCGCCTATTGCCATTTCTTTGCATCTGTTTCTTGGCACAGGCCAGAGCAAAATGCAGCTTCCACCGAAGCCCCAGTCTCGTCTATGGCTGTCTCAATACGGAAGCTGCTGAGTAGCGATATTCGAAGTAGGTACTAGTGCGCCTGAGTGTTATGAAAGGTATTCTTAACTTGTAGGGTCAGTTTTGTTGCAATAGTACCTGCTGGCCAAGTGACAAAAGCAGTGGCAAGCTATCTTATCTTACATAGTATATGCCTACCTTGATTTGGTATCACCATCGATGTTTCTAGCTTCCGTAAAACCACATAACCACTGGTGAAGATCCAACCAGCCTTTGCTCTGACCATCACATAATTTTTGTCGAACTGAATTTTGTCAATACCTAACTTTTTGTTCTAAACAATTTACTCGAAGCTACAAACAGACAAAAAGTATTCCATAGGGAAAATTAAGGTAGAATGGGGATTAGAGATTTGAGTTAGTAAAGATGCCAGTACGATTGGATAAAGCTATTCAAATTGTGAATAGGAAGGAAGCAAACCACCGGTAGGATAAAAATATTCTAAATTAGGGCCGCTTCTAGAGAAATATACAGTAGGCCTACTAAGTTACGAGAACTGCCAAGTTCTCGGACTGAATTAGTGATAAGGTTAAAGTCTGTGTGATAAAAGTGTGGATGCGAAAGAAAAGACTAACGCAGTTCAAATTAATGGAACTCCATACCGTACAGAAACAGACAAATGTGGCTATTAGTTCAGAGAATGTAATATGTCCAGGAAATAGGTTTACTGTATCAGGCAATGAATACGCTGGACTGAAAGCAAGTGAATATAAGAAAATTAATGCCCAAGCCGTTAGCATGTACGGTAAATCGAATGACGAAGACGAAAACGTAGAAAAGGCCTGGGACTCTCAATAGGTTTTCGATTTTTATTACTTTAAATGCAATTTCTACTGAGGCTTGCGCTGCTGTTTTAATTATGTACGGTAATTTACATTGTGAATATGTGTTCAGTAAATAGTCTGTAATTTCCAGTAGATGTTTTTTTAACTCTACTACATGCTCCATTCAGCCATCTTACCTCGAACAGATGCGTTAGGAAAGCTCTGGCTCCGATGACAGGTACCTGTTCGTGACCTCCTGTCCTGAGGGTCCTGATAGAAACAAACAACCAAATCACCTGAACAGTTGATCATCCCCACCTCACATCATGACGTAACGACGAATAGTAGTCGAGAACGAAGCAAACCAATCAGCGAATTCCACGTAACAATTTACGATAGGGCTGATATAAGTATGGGCTTCTCACTTTCATTACCTCACGAAGTAATTGCTAACCATCCTTTTTCGATATTAAAAGAAAGAAAGAAAGAAAGCGTTAATATTTCAAAAACAGTACGGTATCCTCTGATTTGTAGGTACGGTATGTGTAAGTAGCAAAACAAATACAAATTATGATATACCTAGGCCTACTCATCAGGGCCCATGTGACAGTTTGTAGGGGGGGGGGGGAGAGACCTGGGGGTACGTAGTATTTTTAATATTTGGGAAGATAAATGGCGACTTGTATTCTGTGGTAGAATAACCCACGGTGTTCCCTGCCTGTAGGTGGGGAACGGCACTACCGCTTCTACGTAATACTGACTTTTACATCATTTTCTTGAAAGGACAACGCCTGACTAGACTAGATTTTTGCCTTTCCCTGAGAGCTAGGGGGGAGGAGGCCGCGGCCCCACCTTGCCCCCAGGTATGGGCGCCCTTGGGCCTACTCAATAGATGAATATACCGGTACCTAGTCTCCTGGATATATCGTATAAATTGTTAAAAACATATGTTTGTATTACTTAATGTATTCATATCTCAATAATAAAGACACTTTTGGCCTAAGAGAAGACGTGGCCCCCATTTAGAGGGAAGAATGAAACACACGCACAAAAGTAAATATATAGAGAGGAATAATATGATGTAAATACCTAATAACGCATTTTGGAAATTACTAGGCTAAGTGTTATATCATACGTAAAGTAAAATAAACTCATGGCCTCATCTCAAGTTGGTGCAGCTCTTTTCAGGCACACCCCCATGGAGGTGAGCTGCATGTACTATTTCAACCACATAGGCCTACCATTCTTAAAGTTTTGACACATAATAACAATAACCGTTACGCTACGGAAGCGGTCATCTATATATATAAAACAAGAGTGTTGTCTGTACATTGCTCAGAATTTAAAAAGAATGTTATTTCTGTATCGGTCGTATCCACAGTGACAAGGTAATGAATGCACTTTTTAATCCTCCGTAATTCCTGCCCGTCTATCTGTATAGTCATCACGAAAAAAACGGCAGAAGAGAATTTAATGATAATCGGTATGTTAAGTCGGGGAATTGTGCGCTAAAATCTACGCTATAAATAATTATATTCATACTGAGTGAAATGGTAGTTTAGGCAAGTAGTGTTCCACCAACACCGCACGAGAGGGACATCGCCAGGCGGAGGAGGATGGCCTCTTAATCCCTTTCTCCAAACGGAGACTTGGCACCAGGGACCACTGGCTGCTGGACAGTGGGACGAACCTGTGGCCCAAAGTCCAGACGCTAGCGGACCCGAGCCGATGCGGCAGTGACAAGAAGGACTGATCCCCAATTGACAATGGCAAGGAAATTGTTATGATTGCATGACACATATTCCTAACCAACGCAACCTCTGGACTTTTCCAGCCCACATCCTTGCATGTGCTATGAAAACTTATCACGTTTTACACGTAGGCCTAGGCTCTTTCTCTTTTCTGCCTATGTGGTTTTCCCTGACCCTTAGTATCACACCTTAACACCACCTTACCAGCACAAACTCTCGCTGTGGTAGCGAGTCTAACTCGGAAACCGGCAGATACTCCTTGTATCACGTCCCACTCTTCCCTGCTCTCTCTTTTCTTCTTAGAAATTAAGAGCATGTCGGAGGCAATGTAGATTGAGCTGAGTGCCCCCGAAAAAATTTCTACAGCATTCGTGATATCGTAGCAACTCCACATTTCGATGGGGGTCTCTTCATTTTGTAGCCATGCATCCACAAAGTAGTCGAAACGAAGAATTTCTGGTTGTCGGGAGCTTCCACATAAATCTGGAGCCATCCGTCATCTACGTCCTCCGGTTTCAAAAATGCCAGTGCCGCACACACGATTACGTGAAGCTTTAACTCTTCATTCTTACGGTACGGTATTCCTCTTGTAGACCCAGACTTTGAATTTTTCTCCATAAGCATTTCTTCATATGGAAGTGGCACCCACTCACTTGAGTTGAGGGAAAAACTTGATGTGGAGCCGATATTGCAGCCAGTGGCGTAGCCAGGATTTCGGTTTGGGGGTGATCCATTAAGGTAGTTCTTCATCCAGAATTTTATTTCGATAGGTGTCCAAACTCCCAGAGTTTAGGTGGTATAGAATACCGTACCTAAAATGGAAATGAGTGCCCTTGGATCTAAGTAAGAGTGGTGGATTCGTGCGGATTCCGGAAGCTAATAATAATATACATTACTGGTATATATACAATGCTTAATAAAAGTATATTCGTTAAAACTCCTGGTGTGTCTGGACTCCTTGGACGACAACTCCCCCCCCCCCCCCCCCCGCCAACCTCTGTTATTCCCATCCCAACGTAACTGCAGCATTTCATATATTCCGAGTACAAGAGAAATGAATCCAAGAATATATAGTTTGAGTAAAGATACAATATTCTGATTTAGAATAAATACGGTACCATCATTTTATTATAATAATGGCCATATGATAAGCTATAAAGAAGTGCCATTTTATACAAATAATGCGGCAAAGAAACACACACAACATACACTATACAGTATATAGAATGTAAGGGATATGGGTATAGATTTTGTTAGTTGGTAAAGAAAAATACACGTCACAACATATGCTAGGTATAGTTTACCTTTCAGAAGTCGAGATTGAAAGGGAAGACGGGCCTCTTAGACGGGAACGTTGTCTCACGCCAGGATATTTGTACTGGTGAAGATGAGGAGGTTGGCGGTCGTGGCGTATTCTAGGAACTGCCCTGGCATTCGTCTTAGTGCAGGAGAATGGGAAACAAAGGTAGGCCTATACCATTCTCAGGACAGCCGATGTTGGGAGCCAGCCTCTCGAATACAGAGGCGGTGAGCCACGGATGCCGGAAAAGTGCGAACACATAATTAAAGCGGAAATTCGCGCATCCTAGGGATCATTGCTATACCATATACCTGACTAGGGATTCCCAGGTCTTCGTAAATATTTCGTTGCCGTTCCTGTGAATCTGAGAATCCCATCTACCCTGGATTAGCTTTCCGATTTTAACAATGACATTGTATTTGCAACCTCCCACCATGTCACAAACATCTACCAGGTAGTTTTGTAACTAATGCGAACAATAGTGGGGATTTCCGCTGCGACCGTTTCCATCGCCGGTTCGGGGCGCATACACGTACTTTTGTTCACTTTACTTTTAACCTTCATAGCGTTAGCAATATTCTTCTTCTTCTACCGCTTTTCCCACATCTGTGGGGTCGCGGGTACAAACTGTGTCGCACATGGGGGATTTGGTCATATTTTACGGCCGGATGCCCTTCCTGACGCCAACGCTATATGGAGGGATGTAATCACTATTCCGTGTTTCTGTGGTGGTTGGTAGTGTAGTGCATTGTCGTAATACAAAGACGAAAGTGTTGGGACAAATACAAACACCCAGTCCCCGAGCCAGAAGAATTAAATCACACACAATTGAAATCACCGACCCGACCGGGAATCGAACCTAGGACCCTCTGAACCGAAGGTCTCAATGCTGACCATTCAGCCAATGGGTCGGACATAGTGTTAGCAATATTGAGTATGGAAATTGTTGTCACGATCAGGGATATGCCCTCCGCTCATTATAATGGTTACGCGTACCGTAAGTATAGAGAAACAAAAGCAGGTGTTGTTATGTGACTATGTTTACACCTAAAGTCATTTCACTGTAAGGGATTGATGCAATAAGAATTGGCGTGTGGTAAGTTATTGTATTTGTTCCCTCCAGTAGGGTTGCAGTGGTAACAGAAACAAGTTTCAGATCCACTCGTGAAATGACAAATTAAAGATGAATGTGCGTGTAACAGGTTACTTTGGAGGGCTTTCCACCAATTAAAAAAGGAAAATAATTGTATGAAATTAGTTGTATTTAAATGTCTCAATATACACTGTATTATTTATTTATTTACATATTTTACGCCCACATTGGAGCACTGAAATCAATACATTTGAGTTAATTTCTTCTTCTTCTTCTCCCAGAACTTTTTCATCCTCTCCGACCTGGAAGCCCTTTGTGTGTCCGATATAGTATATTGTTTCCGTTCAACTGCTTTTAGTTTGAGACTTATGCTTTTGTTCTTCAAAATCCTCTTCTCTTTTCTGTCTTTGATTTGTTGCCGAGTTATACCCAATTCTTCCAAATCGTCCTGAACTTCTTTGAACCAATTATTATTGATTTTATTCTTCAAAAAGTAATCGAATAGTTGTTTCAATATCCTGGTGTCTGCTAATCTTGATATGTGACAGAAAAAGGAAATTCTTCTTTTACGCATTGTAGATATTATTGATTCACATTCACGATAGACAATGTTGTTAGGCAACAATCTCCACTGTCCATCAACTTGGTGTTTTTTATTAATAATTGTTCTAAGAATTCTTCTCTCAGTTTTCTGTAATTTGTCTGTTGTAGATTTTACATTTAATTTGAATAAAGTTTCACTAGCATAGGTTGCCTCTGGTTTAACTATGGAATTATAGTGTTTCAGCTTAGCGTTTATCGAAAGAGATTTTTTTTTATAGGTTGGCCAGGTAAGTCTTTGTGCTTGTTTAAATTTAGTTGTTCTGTGTTCTATTGCTTCTTTTTCATTTGTGTTCCATGTTATTATTTCCCCAAGATATTTGAATTTCTGAACAATTTTAATCTCTTTATTACTGTTCAGCTGAATAACTGGTAAATCAACTTTAAAAGTTGGCATCATTTCTGTTTTTTCAAATGAAATTTGTAATCCCATTTTTTTAGCTATAATTTCTAGTTGTTCAATTTGAAATTTAGCCTCTTCTATTGTATTTGCAAGTAATGCTAAATCGTCCGCAAAAGCAAGGCAGTTGAGTTTAATATTTCTACCGATCTTGATAGTTGGTTGGCATTTCTTGTTCCATTCACGCATAACCTTCTCCAATGCACAATTAAATAATAATGGTGAAAGTCCGTCTCCTTGTCGAAGTCCAGTTCTTATAGTGAATGATTCTGATAATTCACCTCTAAATTTAACTTTTGCCTTCGTATTTTTAAAAGTCATATTAATGAGGTTAACAAGTTTTTGATGTAAGCCAAATTCTTTAAGGCTTTTTAATAATGAGTCACGATGAATACTGTCGTATGCTTTTTTAAAATCTACAAACGTGATGACCAGACCCTTACTTCGAACTCTTTGGTGCTTCATTATCCATTTTAAACTAATGATTTGATCTGGACAGCTTCTACCTGGTCGAAATCCTCCCTGATATTCTCCAAGTTCTTGGTCGAGTTGTTCTTGGATTCTTGTGTATATAATCTTGGATAAAATCTTGTATGTAATATCAAGTAAGGATATCCCCCGATAATTATTTGGATCGGAGCGATCACCTTTCTTGTGCAGCGGGTGGATTATCGCTGTATTCCATTCCTCAGGAAGCTTCTCCGTGTTCCAAATATCAATGATGTATTTATGTAGGTTTTGAATAGTCTGATCATTAGCATTCTTCCATATTTCTGCTACTATTTGATTCTCTCCTGCTGCTTTGTAGTTTTTAAGTGCATTAATTGCCGTTTTCACTTCATTGTAAACTGGTGGTATAATCTTTTGTAATGGAGTTTTATTTTTTGGGTTAGGATCAAATTCTAAATGTTCCACAGGATCCTCACAATTAAGTAACTCTTTAAAGTATTTTGCAAGAATGTTAGCATTATCCTGATTATTGTGTGCCATTTTACCATTTTTATTTCTTAACATAAGTGTGGGAGGGGTAAATTTAGATTGATATTGCTTGAATGTTTTGTAATAGTCTCTTGTTTTATGCTGATTGAATGTTTCTTCTATAGTGCTAAGCATTTCCTTTTGATAATTCCTTTTAATTGTCCTAATTTCTTTAGCTGTTTGTCTTCTGGCATTAATTAGTTCTTCTCGAGATTTTTCCGTTTTCCTCTGTTGATCATTTATCCATGCCTTGTGTCTTGCTTGAATTGCTTTGTCACATTCCTCGTTCCACCACGCATGTTTCTTTCTCCTTTTGATTGGGGCAATTTCTTCAGCTATGGTTTTAAGTTTGTTGATCATTGTCTCTAATTTGTCATTTAAAGGTGTTTTGGATCTCTCTAAATATATTTTATTATTTATTAAGTAACTGGGATCATAATTTCTCCTTGCTTTGAGATGATTATGTTTGTGTTTCCTTTTTGGTGTTAACTTGATTTTTATTTTTGAGATATAATGATCCGAGTCAATGTCTACCCCACGGAGGACTCTGACATTATAAATTTCTTTATGATAATCTTTATCCATGGCAACATGATCAATCTGAAACTCTCCCAATTTTACGTTAGGGCATTTCCATGTCATAAGTTTATGTGGTCGCCTCATGAATCTGGTGGTTTCCAAAACGAGTCTATGATCTGCACAAAGTTCAATTAATCTTTGGCCATTTTTGTTCGTTAATTTATGAGCTGGCCATTTTCCTACAACTGTGCGATACTTCTTTTCTCTGCCTATTTTAGCATTGAAATCTCCAAGTAAGATTTTTATATGCTCATCAGGGATCTTCGCTAATATGTAATCAAGTTCCTCCCAAAAGTTTTCAACTCCTTCTCTATCTTTATTGTTTTTGTCATTTGTTGGTGCATGGACATTTATTAAAGTATAAGTTTTATTCCCTACTTTAATTGTTAGAAGTGCCATCCTCGAAGATTTTGAAGAAAATTCTTCAATTGAGTCTATTATGCTACTATGTATATTAAGAAAATACAGAATCAAACAGGCAAGAAAGCTGTACACCACAGCCAGGGTGCAAAATCAGAAAGAAAAAAAAAACGGTCGGGGGTGGGGAGAAGGGCTTAACTACTAGTGTTTATTTCAGGCAGTGCCCAGCAGGGGAGGGGGCATTTAATTCCCTGTAAGTAAATTACCCCCTCTCCCAGGAAAATGTACATTTAAAATCTTTTTTACTTGAATTCTGTTGTTATAACAAGAATAATAATTACTGGGAAGTTGTTCCTTGTAGGCAATTACATTTTTTCTGTTAAGTCATTACACAGTTCAATAAAATTACTAGTAACAAGTAGGCACTTCGAACTAGGTGCAATTTCACTGAAGCCCTAGGCGTAAACGATGGAAAAAGTCAATCTGGATTTCGGAAGTCTAGGCACTCATCTCTCTCTCTCTCTCTTCCCCTCCTTTACGCACCCCTCCCCCCTTGAGCACGGCTGGTGGCAGACCTTATGAGTTGCAATGTTGAGCAATAATTTATCTGCAACAGATGCTGGATCGTTGCACACATAGTGACCATGGAATCCTATAGCGACAGTACCTACAATTAGTGGAAAATAATAATAATAATAATAATAATAATAATAATAATAATAATAATAATAATAATAATAATAAGGGAGTAAAACTGTAAACAAAATTTAACTTAATAAATAAATAAATAAATAAATAAATAAAAGATACAATTTATAAACATAGAGTATACTAAATATTGTATGGTCCATCATTTTTGTCCCATCTTTGTACCACATCCCCAAATTATGAAATAGGCCCCCAGAAGATATTTTCTGACAGAAATCCTGCTAACTACCAGTGCACTAATTTGGAAAATCATAAGGGAAGAAAATAAAAAACGTGAATGAATGAAGCGCGTAACTGACTCCGAGGAAATAAAATGTGCCAGCTGGTGAGGCCTATTGAAGTCCTCTCTACAATGATTAATGAATGAAAAATTAAGAGAATTTGGAAAGTGTTGCCGGGATGAGAGATGACAGGAGAAACCTGAATAAAGTTGTTCCTGCTCCACTTTGTCCAGAACTAATCTCGCATGGAGTGATCAGTGTTTCAACCACCAGAGCAATGGTCGGAGGCCGACATTCTACCAACTGCGTCACAGAGGTATCTTGGAAAAATTTAAGTAATTTAAAATCTTAAAAATGAAAATGCAGATTTATTTTAAAGAAAAGGAAATTATTACAGGATAAGAAAGATAATAAAACGAAACTCACCTCAAAGAAAAATTCTGAGGTTGTATTTCTCCTTGCTGCTGTTCTTCAATGAGAAGCGTTGGTCTGCCAAGTGATGCCCAGAAGTGACCCGTTAATCAGTGACAGTAACTGCATCCCACAATCTCAAAGGGGATCCATTGAGTTTGATAGTCATCAAAGCCTGCAAAGTGTTTACCAACAAGCAATTTTTTTCGGTTGTTTTGATGCTATGATCAACGCTGAAACCTCGTTCACAAGCGGCGGTTGACATAGGCACTGAACAAATTTTTCATATTAATACTTTCAAATGAACCAAATCATTTAGGGTTTCAGAGCCTATCTTATACTACCTCCAAGGAAATCTTCTTTCTACTTCATCTACTAAACCCTGAATTATTTGTGCTCTTACTCTGTCAGACTCTCTCTTTTCATCCTCCTCAGAATTGCATTTGCAATATGTCAAATACTTTTCCTTGGAAAGAGTCAAATAAACATCATCTTTCATGCGCATTTCTTTAAGGGTCTGCATTGTAGAATTAAGCTTGTTTTCGATTTCACAATAAGAAACCAATTCCTTTTGCACTATTGTACTTATGAGGGACAGTACACACGACACATCTAACAGAAAGCCCAACAATAGAATATTTTTTTCTCTGCGACAACTTTCTGTACAGACCTGCAAATTTACAACGATCTTTACTCAACACTTCACGGTTTTCAGATTCACAGATTAGGTACTGCATGTTGCAAGGGAAGTCTTTGAAAACTGCCAATAAAAAGTCCTTCTCACTTGAAATTCAATGAACCTGGAAGAGTTTTTTGACTTTCAAGAACTCTGAAACACATGTGACTGCCGTATTATATCTCAGTTCAGCAGTTGCAGATGGTCTACTGAAAAGTTTATGAAGTTCATCTAGTATGCATTCAAAATTATGAACAGCATTCACAACACTAAAAACTTGTTCTGAAACAAGGTCCATTCTATGAGCCATGCAATGCACGCTGATCAAGTGGGGAAACACGTTCCTCCTGATTCTAGCAGCAACACCTTCATTTCAGCCAGTAAACACTACAGCCCCGTCTGAACCAAACCCCACAAGTTTATCTTTGAACATTTCTACATCTATATATCTTCTGAAAAGGCTTGGACAATTTTCTCTTCCAGTGACTTAGCATCAGCATTTTGAACAGGTACTAGCTTATAGAAACAGCAGCAAGCATCATTCTGTTCATCAATGTATGTAATGTACAAAATCAAATGGTTTCCAGAAAATCTATCCGTAGACTCGTCCACAGAAATTGAAAAACAGTCAGTCACTTTGATTAAATTAACTCATTTTAAACGTAATTGTTCCGCAATAAAATTGGTCATTGCCGCCGCAGTCTTGTCTGTATTAAGATGTGTCCCCATGTCTAAACCATTTGTGATCTGTAGATTTATAAGATCTGGATGATCATGGAAACTCCACTCTCTTTTTGCTGCTACATAAACTGACCTTAACATTTTAACAGTTGTATCTAACTTTTCCTTTTGACTTTTCATGAACAAATCACAAGCACTCGCTGCACACAATCACTACTGATCTGCATTTAGGGCAGTCGCCCAGGTGGCAGATTCCCTATATGTTGTTTTCCTAGCCATTCCTTAAATGATTGCAAAGAAATTGGAAATGTATTGAACATCTCCCTTGGTAAGTTATTCCAATCCCTAACTCCCCTTCCTATAAACAAACATTTGCCCCAATTTGTCCTCTTGAATTCCAACTTTATCTTCATATTGTGATCTTTCCTACTTTTAAAGACACCACTCAAACTTATTTGTCTACTGATGTCATTCCATGCCATCTCTCCACTGACAGCTCGGAACATACCACTTAGTCGAGCAGCTCATCTCCTTTCTCCCCAGTCTTCCCAGCCCAAACTTTCCAACATTTTTGTAACGGTACTCTTTTGTCGGAAATCACCCAGAACAAATCAAGCTGCTTTTCTTTGGATTTTTTCCAGTTTTTGAATCAAGTAATCTTGATGAGGGTCCCATACACTGGAACCATACTCTAGTTGGGGTCTTACCAGAGATTTATATGCCCTCTATTTTGGATCCTTACTACAAACCCTAAATACCCTCATAACCATGTGCAGATCTCTGTACCCATTATTTACAATCATATTTATGTAATTACCCCAATGAAGATCTTTCCTGATATTGAGACCTAGGTACTTACAATGATCCCCAAAGGGAACTTTCACCCCATCAATGCAGTAATTAAAACTGAGAGGACTTTTCCTATTTGTGAAACAACCTGACTTTTAACCCTGTTTATCCTCATACCATTGCCTACTGTCCATACCACAACATTATCGAGATCATTTTGCAGCTGCTTACAATCTTGTAACTTATTTATTACTCTGTACCGAATAACATAATCTGAAAAAAAGCCTTATCTCTGATTCCACTTCTTTACACATATCATTGATAAGAAAACATAAAGGTCCAATAATACTGACTTGAGGAATTCCCCTCCTAATTATTACAGGGACAGATATAGCTTCTCCTACTCTAATTCTCCGAGTTCTATTTTCTAGAAACATAGCCACCCATTCAGTCACTCTTTTGTCAAGTCCAATTGCACTCATTTTTTACCAGTAGTCTCCCATGATCTACCCTATCGCAGCCAGCTAGGAGGCCGTACCCAGTGGGTCACCTCTTATGCGGTCGAAAAACGAAGATTACCAAAACTTTGATTATAGGAACTTGGAATGTTCGAACCTTACTTGATTTGAAAGACAATAACAGACCTGAGAGAAGAACAGCGCTTATCACCTATGAGCTTAGACGAATGAACATTGATATTGCTGCTTTAAGTGAAACCAGACTGTCCGGCGAAGATAAACTTACAGAGTTCAGCTCAGGCTACACAATCTTCTGGAAGGGAAAAGATGAGGGAGAACACTGCATTCATGGTGTGGTATTCACTGTAAAGACCACATTGGTGAATGATTATCAGCTAACTCCAACCGCAGTCAGTGAAAGAATTATGACTCTCCGAATCCCACTCTCTGGAGCCAAATCTATGACACTCATCTCTGCATGTGCTCCCACCTTGGATGCTAATGTAGAAGCTAAAGACTAATTCTACAACCTGCTGAGCACTACCATCACCAAAGTACCGCCAAGAGACAAACTCTTACTACTTGGCGATTTCAATGCTGGAGGTGGTAAAGATCACCAATTATGGGGCAATGTGATGGGAAAACATGGACTTGGCAAATGTAATGCCAATGGTCTACTGCTCCTTGGTTTATGTGCTGAACATGAACTCTTCATTACTAATACTCAGTTCCGCTTGCCTAATTGCTACAAGACCACTTGGATGCATCCTCGCTCAAAGCACTGGCAATATGAAAAAAAAGATGTCCTTGTTACAAGGATTGCAAGAAACGTAGATGACTGCTGGACAGATCATAAGCTCCTTTTCTGGGGGTTGAGAATCTCAATCTGTCACAAACCGAACAGATCCATCCACAACCTGCCCAGAAAGAAATTCGATACTTCTAAACTTCAAACTGAATCCACTGCTACAGATTACAGAAATGCAATCTCAAACAAACTGGTTAGTCATCCAGTCAGCAGTAATAGAACAAATCAGGAATGGGCCACGCTTCAGAAGGTCATCACTGAGTCAGCTGAGGAATCAATTGTTTTTTTCAGGAAAAAAAGACAGGACTGGTTTGATGAAAATAATGAAATTAAATGTCTGATCAATGCCAAACGGGAAGCCCACCTGTCCTCTCTTCAAGATCCATCTTCTAATGTGAAGAAATCACATTTCTTGGAACTTAAAGAAAAATCTCAGGCACAAATTAGGGAAATTAAGAATAACTGGTGGCAACAAAAAGCTGAAGAACTGAAAAGACTGTCTGATGCCCGTTACCTGCAAAACTTCTATGCTGGCATAAAGGAGATATATGGTCCAATTCGATCTTCGTCGGGGTCATTGAAGACTGCTGACAACTCCATCATTTTAACTGATAATGGAGAAATTTTAGAGCATTGGAAGGAACATTTCTCTTCAATTCTAAATCGTGTCTCCAATGTTGCTGAGAACTTTCTTCGTAATGTCCCTCAGCAGCCCCGGCCGCGTCGTAATGGGGAAGGCAGAGTTGTCAGACTTCCGATTGCTGGGCGGCCACTGTGGTGCCTAACTCTCGCGCTAATTGGAGACATTGAATTGAACCCCGGACCTCAGCATTGTACAATATGTGAAAGCAGCGGGTGTCGTAATCAACTATTTGTAAACTGCAATAATTGTTCGTCAAGTAGTCACAGGACATGTGCACAAATTTCTACTTCAGACTACAGGAAATTAAAGAAGGGAGGAAGAACGTGGACTTGCTGGCAATGCGAAATGCTGCCACTAACAAACTCTTTCTTTACCAATACCAGTGACGTTACCAGTGACTCTGTAAATAGCTACAACTGTAAATATGTAAATAATAATCTAACTCTCTTTGCGTTTAACGCACGCAGCATTTTACGTCCAGGTAGAAAAGAATATATTCTCGCTTCGCTCTCAAGCCTAGATCCCTCTGTTGTGTGTATCAGTGAAACATGGCTTTCAGACACAATTAATGACTCAGAAGTGCTACCAGATTCTTTCATCCTGTTCCGTAAGGACCGCACTCTAACCACAGGAGGCGGAGTTCTTATTGCCGCAAAACTAGAGTGTAATCCAACTAGACGTCCCGAGTTGGAGACGACAGCTGAAGCCGTGTGGGTAGAAATTACGTGCGGTAGTAATAAATTCCTCATTGGATCTGTATATCGTACACCAAAGTCCTCACAAACAATGAACGATGCCTTGCTCTCCTCTCTGGATCGTGTGCAACAAGTACAGAATAATTATGACGCAGTTTATATTGCTGGTGACTTCAATCTTGAAATTACTTGGTCTAGAAATTCCGCCCCAGTACCAAACAATCCTCTTGCTAATAGTTTTCTCTCCACCTTCTACGACATTTTCCTCCATCAGTTAGTGTTTGAAGCAACTCGTATTACTCAAAATTCCCACTCCATACTAGACCTGTTCCTTACTAACTCTCCATCATCCATCCAGTTTCTGGACGTAATACCTCGATTTTGTGATCACCAAGCCATAATTACAACTTTGAGCTACAGAAAACCCTCCCCAAAACTCCACTCCAGAACAATATATAATTTTTCCCGCACCAACTGGAACGATCTTTCCTCTCTTCTATCAAAAAGTCTTCCTATTCCCCTTGCGTCCTTCACCGGCGCTATAAATATCAACGAGATCTGGGAAAACTGGAAAAAAGTATTTTTTGAATGTGTCGATCAAGTTGTGCCGAAAGTTTCTATCTCTAATAAGCGAAAAACGCCATGGATCAATAAAGAGATAACATCAGGTATTCGAAAGAGAAATTGTTTATACAGGAAATAGAAGGAAAACCCAAGTGACAGTAGGTGGGAGAAGTACAGACTGGCTAGGAACAAACTCAAATCATTAATCCGTGATGCCTACAGTTCATATATCCACAGCCTTAGTTCCAATAGTAAAGAGCTATGGGCTTTCATTAGAAACAAAAATGGCAAAAGTGCTCCATCCGTCTTCAAGTACAACGGACTATCAGTTTCCTCTCCCCAAGAAATAGCAGACACATTCAATAGTAAATTTAAAAATAACTTCTCCACTGCTGACAAGGATGAAGACATGTTCACTCCAAGGTCAACCCCTCCCTTTCTGCCCCTAACTAGCTTGTACTTCACTGCTAACGAGGTCGTAACAAGTCTTCGGAGAACTAGACCTCATGCTGCGAACGGCCCAAACAACGTGCCGGCCAGAATTCTCCATCGCTGTGCAGAAGCATTAGCACCTTCTCTGTGTGCAATATTTAACATTTCAATGAACAGTGGGACTGTTCCAGAAGAATGGAAGAAAGCAAATGTCGTTCCCGTATTCAAAGATGGTGACAGGGAAAATGTAGACAACTATCGCCCAGTCTCTATTACATTTGGCTTATGTAAATGCATGGAACGCCTAATTGTTAAACATGTGTTGAATTTTCTGAATGAGAGAAACCTGTTGAATAACAACCAACATGGATTCCTCCCTAGAAAATCCTGTACTACACTTTTAACAACAGTTACTGATGAGTGGCAACATTCCCTGGACCAGTCTAATATATCCCAAGTGGACTGCGTAACTCTCGACTGGAGTAAGGCCTTTGATCAGGTACCTCATCAACGACTGTTGTTAAAACTTAACAAGTATGGCATTCAAGGCAACCTGCAGGCATGGTTTCGATCATTCCTGGTAGGTCGGACGCAGAGCGTTGTGTTCAGTGGGGCCAGGTCAAAACAAACCTCAGTCACCTCGGGTGTGATTCAAGGTAGTGTGATAGGGCCGCTGCTGTACACAATATTTACGCTGGATCTGCCAGGTTGTGTATCGTCTTCTATGGCACAGTACGCTGATGACACCATCATTTACAGAGCCATTCGCAATGAGAACGACGTAAATAAGTTACAGTCAGATCTCGATAACGTGGTTCTGTGGTGCAAAATAAATAGAATGTGTATAAATGTACAGAAATGTAAATATATCTGCTTTACTAGAGCAAGATCACAGTTACAACACGAAATTTCACTGTGTGGTAAAAACCTGATGCCTTGTACCTCAATAAAATTGCTTGGCATTCACATCTGCAGCAATTTAAAATGGAATAAGCATGTTGAAGAAATAAGGTGCAAAGCATACAGAGTCCTGGGATTCATCCGCAGATCTCTACTGGGAGCCAGGAAAAAAGCCGTTCAGACAGCCTATTTGTCATTAGTATGGCCAATACTGTTGTACGGGCTTCCTTCCTGGCACCCTACTACAGTGGAGAACATGACGAAACTAGAGAGAGTTCAACGCCGAGCAGAACGACTAATTACTCAACACGGTCATTTAAATACAGCTAGGTCACTGCCCTCCATAACATCCCTCTGTAAACAAATAGATATTACTTTCCTGAGAAAATCCCTCGCAGGTAACATTCATATAAACCCTTTCAACCGCTTACAGCTGAACTATTGTTCCGCTCAAAGAGGTCGAGGTGTGTCCCTTTTCCCTCCATTTGCAAGAACAGCATCATATCAAAGTGGCTTCTTTAGTCGTTCTGCTCGGTTGTGGAATGAACTCCCACCGCAGATAAAAGAACTACCTGCAGAAAAATTTTGTAAAGATGTAAAAAGGATGTATATATAACGAAACCCTCTGTACAAAACATAATTTATCTACTGTGAGAATGTTCAGTATGAGTGGGAGGATGGATGAAAGTTATGGGGTCCCGAGTGATTTGAGACGGTAAATGGGTATGAGTGAGCCGGCCTAGCTAAAATATATGTGGGGTTTCTAGAGGGAGAGAGAGAGAGAGAGAGAGAGAGAGACTCTGTGTGTGTGTGTGTGTGTGTGTGGGGGTGGGTGGGTGGGTGGGGGGGGGTGTCGAATGACTTGAATGTTGAACAGGTCTTGTGAGTATTATGTAAATATGCCTATGTAAATACAGTAACTGTATATAAGAACACCATGTAGAATGTAATTGTATATTTGTATATTATAATTTTAAGTGGTGATGGAGGCACTTTTGTGTATGTGGGGCTATGCCCTTTCTCCATTCACCATCCCTAAATTGTAACTACAATTAGTGGAAAATAATAATAATAATAATAATAATAATAATAATAATAATAATAATAATAATAATAATAATAATAATAATAATAACTAAAACCAAGAAAGGCTTCTGGTCCTGATAACATCCCTCTGGAAATGACACAAAATGGAGGCATACCCTTGAAGACTAGACTTTTTCACACTCATTCCCTTGATTTGGGAAACTCGAGAAGTACCTGACGACTTGAAGAATGCTACCATCATCACTATCTTCAAGAAAGGCGATCATAGTGTATGTGGGAACTACCGTGGTATATCGCTTTTGTTAATTGCAGGTAAAATTCTCGCAAGAATTCTATTAAACCAGCACCGAGTTATCTCGGAGAGGATTCTGTCTGAGTCTCAATGTGGTTTCCGAACCTTCAGAGGCACAACAGATATGATCTTCTGTGCTAGACAACTCCAGGAAAAATGCAGAGAACAGCAGCAGCCTCTGTATTTAGTTTTCTATGATCTGGAAAAAGCCTTTGATTCAGTACCAAGATCTGCTATGTGAAAATGTCCTCAGTTTTAATTGGCATTCAAAGTAAAGTGCACTTTTCTTATAATTTTCACTACATCGAAAATAGTATGGAATCATCTTCACACAAGTACTATGAGGTATATGGAAAGCTCTCACTTATAACTGGTTATATCCAGTTTCTTGATATCACTGTGACTGATGTCCGATTCGTTGGTTGAATGGTCAGCGTACTGGCCTTCGGTTCAGAGGGTCCCGGGTTTAATTCCCGGCCGGGTCGGGGATTTTAACCTTCATTGGTTAATTCCAAAGGCTCAGGGGCTGGGTGTTTGTGCTGTCCCCAACATCCCTGCAACTCACAAACTACACATTACACTATCCTCCACCACAACAACACGCATATGCCGCCCACCCTCATCGGAGGGTCTGCCTTACAAGGGCTGCACTCGGCTAGAAATAGCCACACAAAATTACTGTGACTGATTGTCTTTTCAAACCTCACAACTAAAGAATGACAGAATATCACTGTCACCCTCATTTCATTTGGTGGCATGGCAGTGCATAGTTTGCGAACAACTGTTCGCTCTTCTTTCTTGCTTAATCCGTTTATCCTCCAGGATTGGCTTTTTCTTTGGACTAAAAGAGGGATCCCACCTCTACCACCTCAGGGGCAGTGTCCTGGAGTGCGAGACTTTGGGTTGGGGTGATATAACTGGGAAGGAGGACCAATACCTCAACCAGTTGGCCTCACCTGCTATACTGAACAGCGGCCTTGTAGGGGGACAGGAAGATTGGAAGGAATAGACAAGGAGGAGGGAAGGAAGCAGCCGTGGCCTTAAGTTAGGTAACATCCCGGCATTTCCCTGGAGAAGTGGGAAACCATAGAAAACCACTTCGAGGATAGCTGATGAGGGAATTGAACCCCCCTCAACTCAGCTGAACTCCCGAGGCTGAGTGGACCCCGTTCCAGCCCTCGTACAACTTTTTGATTTTCGTGGCAGAGCCGGGATTCGAACCCGGTCCTCTGGGGTTAACAGCTAATCACACTAACCACTACACCACAGAGGCGGACTAACAACTGTTCTACTTATCAACATTAACAATACAGTGTTTTCTTTGTTAGCTATTTTTTCCCATGTTTCTTCAGCTAAAAGGCAAATTGTCATTTTCCTTGTTTTTATAACTGCCATCTCGAGCAAAAGTTACACACTGATGTATAAGATATGCAATTTATTTTCAAAGTTACGGTTTTGACTGAGATTGAATAACTTAACATTACAAAGGGCACTAGGAAAGTTTTGCAATGTGAGTGAATGCTTTAGACTTTTTCAAAATAATTTCCACCACACTCAATACACTTCTCCATACGTCGAAACCAGTCACTGAACCAACTCTGCCACTTTTCTTCGGTTACATTTTCACACTCTTGATCCCATGCTGCCAGAAGCTCTTCGTCAGATGCAAAACGCCGCCCTTTCAACTTCATCTTCACTTCTGGGAAGAGTGCGAAGTCACATGGGGCAAGATCAGGACTGTTTGGAGGGTGATCAAGCACAGTCAACCCTGATCTGGCAAGAAAATCCATTGTTACATTAGCACGATGTGCTGGAGCATTGTCGTGATGCAAGAGCCAAGTGTTGAGCCGTGACCTTGGACGGAGCTGCTCGAGAGCCTGGATGACCTAAGGCAGACAAGTCTCACTGTACCACTTTGCAGTAACTGTCCTTAGTGTTTCTAGCACAACCCAAGTCGGGATGTCCTGTTTAGTGAAGAATACTGCAATCATCCTTTTCTTCACTGACCTTGACTTTCGCACAATCATAGGAGTACCCTTACCTTCAAACAGCCACACCTGTTCTGGGATTTCGTTGGGACATCGTAATAATAAAGCCAAATTTCGTCACCTGTAACGATGCTACTGACGTTATGCGAAGTTCCATTTTCAAACTGTCTTAGCATTTTTCGGCACCATTTCACTCAATGTGCCCTTTGTTTCTCTGAAAGTGAATGGGGCATCCAAAGGGAACAAACCTTTCTAACATGGAGATGGTCATGTAGAATTGAATGAATAGCTGATGCAGGGATGTGGAGGGTCTCTTCTACCTGCTGATATGTCAACCTCTCTTGCTGCAACATTTTCCTCACAGCTTCAATGTTTTCCTCAGTCACTGATTTAGACGGTCACCCAGAATGAGGATTGTCTTCAACCCCAAAATTTCCCCTCTGAAACTCTTTGTACCAGCGGAAAATTGTTGTCTGATGTGGACAGTGTTTCCCCAGCATAGGAGTCATTTCCTCCAGGCACTGGTCAACACTTAATCCACAAGCAAAAATGTAGCGGATAATTGCGCGATATTCACCTTTAGACCACACTGACATCTTAACTTGCTTTCAGTCCCACTGCTTGGTAACAACTGGTGTGAAGGTCGTGCCTTGCTGTCTTCTAGACCGGTTTTCGCCCATCTTTTCATCCTTCACCATAAGAGGGGTGTCCAGCCAACCATTTTTGCATATTGCAAAACTTTCCTAGTGCCCTTTGTATATTAGTTTTGCACTTGTCTGCTAGCAAAGAGAACAACAAGAAAGAGGAATATGTGAGGCTGGGGCTGATAACTGCCTTACTAATGGACAGCAGGTAAGAACCAAAAGGGTGAAGGAGCATACGGATGAAGAAAACATAGACAGAAATATCCAGCAAGAAGGAAACTGCCCTTGGCAGCGTCAGGGCTAAGTTGCCCGCTATCAGCCAGTTTTACAGGCCTGCTCTAAGTATATCATGTAATGCACTGTGCTCTTCTGCATGTGATTCGTCCCCCATTTCCGTTACTGTTTACAGCAGGCAGCACAAACAATACAAGGACATCCTAAACTCTAATATGAAGAAGTGGCACATTGACATCACAAACTCAGAGGGATGTACCACTTGTTCGGTAGGCGTGATGATGCATAATAATTCATGATGGACCCACCAGTTTTTGATCAGTGACAAAGTCACAAGTCCAATAAAAAAGATCATAGAAAAGAATGAGATAAAATTATCAGAGAAAAAAAATGACCGCCAGACTCTACAACAACAAGGAGCTTTGGAAGATTATAACATAGTGGCAGAGTTTGTGGTTTTAGAGTTATTTTCTTCAGCCATCTAAGAACCCGTAATGAGATCACCGATCATAGCACTCGGAAGACAATCTCTATACTCACCAACAAGTGTACGTTTATGATGATGACGGCAGGTGAAGGAATTCCAGCAAGGTCTTGAGGAACACATGCATAAACAATGCCCATATTTACAAAAACGTTTAGTTGGAAATAAATACTGAAATTTGTAGTCCTCTTTCTGCATCTATTGCTCAGACTATTTTCCAAATTTTTTAGAACAAGTAGTTTTTTATCAAACAATACTTCACTAAGTGAACCAATGGCAGCAGAGATGTTCTTACAATAACCACATTAAGCTGCTTTGCAAGAGCCCTGAGCACATATGACTTCACAATGAGAGTCCCCTATGAAAGAAATCAGAAATATGTTCACCATGCTGTAACAGTTATAACATTCAAAGAAAATACACCACACATATAAAATTCACACTCTTATCTCACACTTCAATCCACTGTAGTGCGATGAGCATCTCAGCTCTTACAGTGACAAATTGCAGCCATGATGACATAATTTCTTCACACATCATGTGTACAAGTATTTTCTACATGTGGCCCCACCAGCCTGCATCATTTCAGACGTAAGTCAACTCAACTCAACACTAGCTATTTAAAAAGCGAATGCTTCAAATAATCACCACGCTTCATTATAGGCTTACGTTTCGAAAGAAAAGGTGTCATCCATCGAGTTTAGGTCAATACAGCTCATAAAGACTGACCACCACTGCTTCTTTTCCGAACTTCAGAGACTGCAGCCTATAATGCAATCAGTCAAACACATACTCACAAGGTAGAAGTGATCAACAGAAAACCAGTGTTGGGAAGAGTACAAGAAAAGAGTAATTGGGCCGAATTACAATTAGGGCCTACCTGAGAAACATTTAACTCAATTATGAATTCATTTTTCAACTAGTCATCAGTAAAATTACAATTAACTTTCAGAACGGTAGTCTTAAGGAAATCACTGACTTTTCTCTTTTTTGCATGTGCATGTGTGTGAATTTCAAATAATTTGTCATTTATTTTCAAATAAATGAATTGGTTCTTAAAATTCTCATTATTAAGCCTCAATCTCTTTGGCAGAAAGTACATCTTTGCATTTACTGAAAAGATGCCCTACAGGGGCACTTGAAGGAATAACTATTTTAAGAAAGTCATTGGTATACGTATGATGTCTTGGAAAGTACTGGAGGTAAGAAAATATCTCATCAAGCATTGGTGAAGCTATTGGTTCTGCTGTAGTCAAGCTGAAAAAAATGTTACCTTCATAAACATTTATTTTACCCCTGTTTTTGTTTTCATATGATGTATATCAATTGCTTGAAAGTAACAAATATTGGAAAGTAACGATAACAATTTTATTTCAAAAAGTAAATTACAACTGTAAAATGTAATGATTACAAATAAAAATGACTAAGAATGTAATTGTTACAAATAATCTGATTACTTTTCCTCAATTATTTCTCAACTCTGCAGAAAACATTACCTGACTCAGTTTTACAGAGTCATCCACCTGATTCACATCTTCTAATACTCAACTACCCACGGGAGTCATGAGTTGTAATTGAAGACCATATGATGGAGAATAGGCTGAAGATGCCCAAAAACAGGGCGAAACATGTACCTATGTAGTGTATACAAATCACTTAGAATTTAATCACCACAAACGGTGAATTGTATTGAAGAGGTGGCTACAATAAATTTTATTCTAATAGAATCTTACTTACTGTTATCTTCAATACAGAACAAACATGACATTAGTTACTTGTAGCACATGAATATCGAAATCGTAAATTGTAGAGAGCGATCTGGGTGATTATGAAGGAACATCTTTTTGCCTACCACTGAGGGCACAATAAGTATGTGTCAGGCCTATTGCCTTCGAATATCGTAAAATATTCAGTGTGACCCCATTATTCTAATGAAAAAATACACTTCCCGACACAAAAACTGAGCAAATTCTCGTACAAAAGAAACAACAGAAATCTTGCAACAGTCCAGTTATGGCAAGCTGAAATCCCACAGAACGCATACAGTGTAAGCGTGAATGTTCAGAACAGATGACACAACAAGAGTAAGTACAGGAAGTAGAAACAAAGCACATCAGAGCAGCAGGTATAGTTTATGTTGGCCACCACACTGCTACCTATATCAGAATATACCGTAAAACTTCTCTCTTTCAAAGGTGTTTATTCAATACCTTTAATGTCATGTGGCCTCCGGAGAGGCCTGGTACACATCTTTGGAAGTGATGCCCTATAGGCAACCTGCGCATCTGTGAGGATGCAAGTTGCTTTATGTCAAACCAACACAGATAGGTCTTATGGCGATGATGGGATAGGAAAGGGCTTCCTTCCCTCTTCTTTGTCTATCCTTTCCAATCTTCCCATTCCCCACAAGGCTCCTGTTCAGCTTAGCAGATGAGGCCGCCTGGGTCTCCTCTCCAGTTCCAACCCCCAACCCAAAGACTCATGCTCCAGGACACAGCCCTTGAGGTGGTAGAGGTAGGATCCCATGCTGAGTCCGAGGGAAAAACCAACCCTGGATGGTAAAAAGATTAAGAAAGAAAAATTGCAGTACACTTTGTTTTCTACCTGAAATTGATATATAGGCCTAAACCTGTTCACAATTACTGCTGGATCTCTTTATCCCCTCACCTCCCTACCTCCTGTGAAAATGAAACAGCTAGAAAGGTAGTTAGTTACTCGTCAGTTCATTGTGAGTCATCAAGCATGCTAGCAAAGACTTCTAAAATAGTGATAGGTCTATTAATGAAATACGTGTTTAATAACTGATCAGTGATCACCACATTAAGCTCCATATATGATATACAGTTATTACTTAACTTTACTTTGCCAAGCCATTTCAAGTAAATTATGTCCATCATTCCAGGTTTGGTAACCTATCTGACATGTACAAGAGTTGCTCTGGAGGTTGCATCAATTCACAGTCAGTTATGAATGAAGAGCAGCCCTTGACAAGCGTCTGTCTGCCAGACCAACCTGGTTTCTATGACCTATGACTAGTCGCAGAAGAAATAAAACAAGAAGTGACTGATGTTGTCCACTTCTTCATCAAGGCATAGGAAAAGGGAGGCGTTATAAATCCGGAAGCAAGCGCTCGAAATTGATGGGAGAGGAAATTCTGCAACGATTTTGGAATATGCAAGCTGAAATGGCGTTCGCTGATTGGTTCATACATCCTTGAACGTATGATTTGTTGGTAATTTTCACTATTTTTGGTACCTCTCCTATTTGTCTGAATTTATGTTATATGTTGTTCTTACCTTAATTGTTTCGGTTTGGTTACTTTTCGTTGATTTATTATAAGTTCCCTTCGATGTGCAATCATGTCACAGGTCATACGAACACTGTTTGCCTATTTTCTTTCTCTTCTTCACTGCCTTACATAATTTTTTCCTGCTTGTTGATTGGTTGCATCACCTTGACATGACTGTTTGCATCACCGGCAACTTCCTTTTTAATTGCTACCGAGAATGAAATTCTTCCGCGCTTTTCTATTTTTCATTGGTCATTTCTGTTATTTGCCTTTAGCCTTGTTATATTAATTAATTAATTAATTAATTGAAAATTTTTAATATTCCTCCTGGACTCCCTTTCCCTCACCATTTTGTATTTTTTGTTAAGATTTTCATGTACTGTTGTGTAATTATTTCTGTTAGTCTTACAGCACTATATTGCCTCCTATCTGGAATCTTCTACAGCACTATTTAAGGGCTACCTCAATCAAGTCTATAGGAATGCTGCCCTCACTCTCTGGGTCTTACCGGAATCGCCGCCAGTACTCTACGGCAGCTTCTTTGCTGCACTTTCATCTTGGCAAGATACTGATCCACACGCATTGGCAATAGCGGCTACTCGCCAACATGTCCTTCACTACATTCTGCTCGAGGTCAATTACCTCGCCTTTTGCTCATGTGTTGAGCGCTTCAGCATGACTCGTCAATCAGCATTGCTGCACTCGTTGTTGGCTTGGCTGACCTTTGTATTTTTACTTCAGATATGAAATGAACGCCAGCCTGGGCTTTGGTTTTCTTCGTAGTGAGATATGCGCTAATCTACAGAGATTTTATTGACTATTTTAACCAGTCGTGTCTAATACTTGGCAAGGACACATTTATTTTATATGTCGGCTGGTTCATATATGAAGGTTGTTAATTGCAGTTCACTACCGGATAATGAATCTGCTGGACTAAGGTCTTTTACAATTTTCCTTGAACTTTTTACTCCCTGGTGGAGAATTGAGTGCTGTAAGATTAAACTTAAGATTTTCTGATCCAAATTGTAATTTTACTATGTAAACTTTTGTTATCGAAATTTCGTACATTCAACTTTGTTATTCTCTTGATAACTTTAATATTTATCTACTTATTCATGTTACTTAGCTTTAATTATCGGTCTGGTTTCGACCAGCCTCCAGATTAATGTAACCACTCAGATATTCTAAATTTCTCAGGTGTCGTAAGACAACAGTCTTACTTATATTAACATTTTTATATGCACAGCCAGTGGCTACCTTTTTGCTCAAGGTCATGCGCTCAATATAATAAGTGTGTATTCAATCATTAATTATTGTCAAAGTCCCTCTAGTCTTTATTGTCATCTTTACATTATTAGTATAATAAATGTTGTGACTGCTGATCCCTTGGAAAAACTTGGAAACCCTCTCCGGCCATTCCTTGTTTTTCCCACTGATGAAGAAGAACTGATTCATGAAGAAGTCAAAACATTTAATCCAGATTACGTTATCAATACAGACCAAACAGGGTTCAAATATCGTTTAAATATCCAATATACTCGGTCCCATAAGAGTGAAAAAGAAACCGTTGTTGCGGTCAGTAGTATTAATAAAGTGACGCATTCTTACACGGTGCAATGTTCTTTAACAGTTTTTGGGAAATTGCTGCCAAAGGTTTTTCTATCCCTACAGGAAAGTACTTACAAATTCAGAGTGAGAGTGGCACAAGAAGTAAATTGTCTCACAGAAATGTGCAAAAAAGTGTACGTTACATGTCCGAAATCCAGTAAATTGACAGCTGGCATTTACAAGTTGTACATGAAAAATGTTTTGAAACTCTTATGTCATGGATAAAAAAAATTTTTACTACTGGATTCATGGGGCAGACAAACTGATATGGTCGTGTATGATTCCACGTTTGTGGATGACAAAAGCCGGCCGACGTGCAGGGTGAAAATTATTTCACCGAAGTGCACACCTATGTACCAACTGTGCGATGTTTATTTATTCCACGAAGTGAAGAACTTTATTGGAAAGCTTCAAAACTGTCACACACTCTTCGATACACAGTGAGAACTTCATAATCGAGCTGATGCTGTAAAGATTCACAGCCTCGTACATAATCAGTTGTCGGCACTAATATTCCAGGCGATGACATCATATGTATGGAATGCGTCAAAATTAACCACGAAGAGACGTGTGTTCATAAATGCAAACCAGGTTTGCTTTCCGAAGAATATTGGCTGGGAGAAATGTGCGTGCAATAAGGTGGTTTTCACCCAATGTGCTTGGTACAGAGGAATACCATCCAATGCACTGTGAGGACAAAGCATGAAAAAGTTAAAGTGAGTGAATCAATGAGAGATCAAAATAATAGTAGTTGTGAGAACGTTCATGTTAATTTCAGGTGAAAAATAAAGTGTACTGTAATTTGGGTAATATTTTTGTTTGCACTTTTATCTTTATGTTCCCTCAAATAATAATTTATTTTGTACAGGAATGTTGCTGCAACGAGACTCAAACTCATGTCGAAGTTTGCAGACAAGTACAGTGACCACTCGTCCACTGCTCCAGTGAATTCCTAAAGATTTGCATTCTGTGAAGTCATTATAATTGTACTTGAGTACAATATTTCTCAGGTAACTGAATTCAGCCCAATTACTTTTCTGATCAGTAAACATATTACAGTAATGTGAAACTGCAGCAGGCCGTCACAAATTTCCTCAGGGGCTCTTAGCTTAGTTGCAACCATGAAGCGCCTAGCTAAACCTGGTATTGTTTCCACTTATATTAGGCTTCTCACTTTCATTTTTCCTATTCAACCTTCCTTGGTCAACTCTAGCTCGCTTCCAACCCCAACTGTATTGTTTGCAAAGCCTAGGGAATCTTTCATTTTCACATCCTCTGTGGCCTGAAATAGCATGAATACCAAGAGGGAAAAATTATAATTATTGCATTAGCCTGCAAAGAAGACGATGATGATTATGATTTTGGATGTATGAAATAAATTCCAAAAGTGGAACAATGTGGTAAGTATTACCTTTTCTTTTAAGACTTGCTACTTGATGATGACAAATTCCATAAATATTTCAGAATGTCAAGCTACAAGTTTTGAGTTGACAAAGAAATAAATATATATATATATCACCTGGTGAACAACCAGCAGTGACAGTGAAGTAAATAATGATTTATTTTCATATTTTATTTAACTAGGTTGTATGTAAAAGAGAGTATAATGACGTAATATTTTGAACATTTCCGTCTGTGGCAGCAGTCAAATTTTTCAGTTTATATTCTGTCACAAGAGAATGAATTTTAATTTAATTTCAATTTGCAGCAAAAATCTAATCATTTCTTCCATGGCTTCAAAAAAAGCTATTTTTAGGGAATATGCAGGATTCCTTTTGTGTATTTGGCATTTAAGAAATTTTCTAGCACATCAACCACAGATGTATTTCACCTCTTTCTTTGAGCAGAAGCTGTGGATGGAGCTGCTACCTCACTATCGCTTCTTGTCGATTCACTTGATATCGGTGATGTTTCAGCAACAATATGATTCCTCTTCTTCATCCAATTCCTGGGTTTCTACCAGCATGTTTGATTGCTGAGATCTCTCAGAGAAAAGGGGGATGAAAAAACTCAAGGATTCATGGTGGTTCCACTCTTTGATGCTTATTGCAGGTTGGCCACTCATCTTCTGCCCCTTTAGGTGTTTCCTATAGTTGTCTTGCAAGGAATATTTCGTTTTCACTCGATAGCTGAAATCCAAAGGGAAAAATGATCTAATTTTAGCTGCAGGAATATTAGCTATACATTGAATTTGAACCTTTAAACTTAAGGGCACATGTAATGAACTTCATTCCGGTTCTGTGCTACAAGTAACTAATCTCATGTTTGTTCCGTATTGAAGATAACAATAAGTAAGATTCTATTAGAATAAAATTTATTGTAGCCACCTATTCAATACAATTCACCGTTTGTGGTGATTAAATTCTAAGTGATTTGTATACACTACATAGGTACATGTTTCACCCTGTTTTTGGGCATCTTCAGCCTATTGTCCATCATATGGTCTTCAATTACAACTCATGACTCCCGTGGGTAGTTGAGTATTAGAAGATGTGTGTTTGTCAGGGATTTATCCAAGTGCATTTTTTGAACATTGTAACTTAAATGCACCTTGTTGGATACATTTCGGAAATAGTTTTTTCCATGGGATTTGAAAGGTTTAAACTGTGAATCGAGTGGATGACTCTGTAAAACTGAGTCAGGTAATGTTTTCTGCAGAGTTGAGAAATAATTGAGGAAAACACAGAGGTGATTGCATGTATTAATGGGTCTTAGAGTACTTTGTGACGCGGCAAGTGTTTACATTTCTCAAGTACGAGAGAAGTGCCATGGCGGGAAATCCTACAAGGATAGAGTCATAGAAAAGTTCGATTTTAAGGGCATCGGGTACTTCCTTTGTAAATACAAGGCATGTAAAATGCATACAGTATACTAATTCATTTAATAAAGCACTTGCACATGGGAGCCAGCATAGATTTCTCCTCGTCTTTGAATCGTGCTTTTTTTTTTCTTTCGTTGCGTGACGTTATGTTTACTAGTGAGATATACGAGTGCATTACTTGAATACTGTAAATGCACCTTCTTGGATACATTTGGGAAATAGTTCTTTTTTCGTGGCATTTGAAGGGTATAAACTGTGAATCAAGGTTAACTGCATGCAGTAACGGGCCACAGAATATTTTGTAACGCGGCAAGGGTTGGTACTTCTGAATTGCGAATTGGCGGTTAATTCGAAATCACGTAATTCGAAGTCCGATTTTTGAGTTCCAACGACTTCGAATTAACAAGGTTTTACTGTAATTGTATAAAGTCCACCTCTTCAATACACATTTGCCATTTGATAAAGGGTCTGTCTAAAAAGCTTCATAGGACATGTTTTGACCTAGCCTAGAGGTCATCATCAGCTAAAATAACACAAAGATGAAAGACATATAAAAAAACAGTGATAGATAAAAAACTTGAGATAAAATACTATCAACAAATGCAATGAAAATACAATCGATAAATGCAATGAAAATCTATGTTTAAAATGAACATAGCTTCAATCTTGGATGAATTTAGTTTGAACAGGTGTGGATCCACCGTATTTAATACAACTATTGGTTGGCTGGAGGAAATACTTAAAATTGTGAAGACTGTTAAATGTTCTATTTGTCATGCTTCTGGAAACAGAGTGAAGTTTTAAAAAACCATTACATTTCTTCATGGAGAATACAAGTATAGCCAGGATATGAAAGTGGAAACACAAAAACGAGTGTGAGAACGAAAAAATGAAGTAGAAATAAAAGATAATATGAAGAGTCGCAAAATATTACTCACTTCCTCTTTCCTCCAGCCCTGTGCTTGTATAGATCAGGTTGGGTCGGTGTTGATCTCCACAATGAGTGGCGACCGTTCTGATGTTGTGTTGGATGGGGGAAACATCAGGTGAGGGGAGGGAGAGTGAGTGGAAGGCTGGGAGGACGGACCAGTAATGCGTGTTGCGACAGACTTAATTGAGCTTTGCTTCAGATCTTTCTCTATTATCGTGTCAACCAGGATGTTAGTTTTTTTCTTGGATTTCGTTAAGATTATTAATGGGATTGGATTTTTGATCGAGGTTTATATAAATATTTTCTAAAATGTTTAATAAAGTTCCCTTTTTCGTTATATGTAGGATATCTATGGTGAAGCATGAATGATTGTGATCTTTCATGTGTTCACTCATAGCGGAAAATCTTCTGTATTTAGCCGCATTAAAATGTTCTTTGTAACGGATTTGAACGTTCCTCCCAGTCTGTCTGATATAACTGGCATCGCACTGGTTACACGTCAACTTGTAGACCCCTGATTGCAAATGTTTGTCGGATTTGTTAAGTGTGTTTGTGTTAGAAAAAAATTTAAAAGTAGTGTTGTTGGTTCTAAAAGCTACATTGAGGGTTTTTTTATTTAATGTATGAGATTTGGTATAGGTTATTGTTGTTGAAAGTGAAGGTGACAAAGTCGGTATTCTCTTTCTTTCGTTTTTTAAGTGTGGTAGTGGGTTTATTTATTATCTTATTGAGAATTCTGTCAACGAAATTGCTATTAAACTCATTAAGGCATGCTAAGGTGTGGATGGTGTTAATTTCTTTCTTATAAGCTATCTTGGACATAGGAATATTCAAGGCTCTATATATCATATAAAATGAGGTTTTTTGTTTTTTGTGAGAGCCAGGTTGCAGTGAATCTTGTCTGATCATGTTGGCTGTCTGGGTGGGTTTTCTGATGATTTCAAATTTTAGATGGTTGTCGCTTCTCTTTATTTTAAGATCTAGAAAATGTAAAGATCTATTTGTTTCAGATTCAACTGTGATTTTTATGTAGGGGTCATAAGTATTTAGCTTATTAAAGAGGGTTGTACTGTTAGTGATACGTTGATCAATAATGGTGAAAATATCATCTATGTATCTCGACCAATGGAATACACCTGGTGAATTATTGAGTATCTTTGTTTTTTCCAGATTGGCTATATAAATTTCTGCCAAAATTCCAAAAATAGGGCATCCCATAGGGAGTCCTTTCGGCAGATAAATAAATTTCGTGTGGCTATTTCTAGCCGAGTGCAGCCCTTGTAGGGCAGACCCTCCGATGAGGGTGGGGGGCATCTGCCATGTGTAGGTAACTGCGTGTTATTGTGGTGGAGGATAGTGTTGTGTGTGGTGTGTGAGTTGAAGGGCTGTTGGGGACAGCACAAACACCCAGCCCCCGAGCCATTGGAATTAACCAATGACCGGCCGGGAATCGAACCCGGGACCCTCTGAACCAAAGGCCAGTACACTGACTATTCAGCCAACGAGTCGGACTAAACTCGTGTCCTCATCCTGAGGTGGTGCAGCTCTTTTCAGGCACACCCCCGTTGGTGGTGAGCTGCATGTACCATTTCAACCACATACCAGCCCTCCTGCCATTCTTAAATTTCTGGCAGTACCAGGAATCGAACCCGGGCCCCCGAGGATGGTAGCTAATAACACTAACTGTTACGCTACGGAGGTGGACTGCAGATAAAAAGTGTTATTAAACGTAAAATAATTATTAGTGAGAACAAACTTCTTCTTCTTGCGTTCCGGCCTTCTAAGGACCACGTTACAATTTCAATTGTTCCTCCTTAGTTCTTTCCTTTTCTTCCAGTATTCTTTCATTGTTTCACTGTGTTTCTTTTTCCTGTCTTCAGTCCACTTTGTGCCTGTTTTCTTTTCCTTCCTCCCTTGGAATCCTTCCATTTGTAAGACTTTCTTCCTAAAAATCTTTCTTTCCAATAATTCTTCTTCTCGTATGTTGTTCCTTTCCAGGTCTTTCTTGACTTCTTGAATCCAGGTGGTAGTTGATTTCTTTTCCCAAAGGTACTTGAAGATTCGTTTAGTTAGTCTATTGTCATCCATTCTGTAAATGTGTCCAAGAAATAGCAATCTCCTTTTTCTTATTGTTTCTGATGTTTTCTACGTTCTGGTAAATTTCATTGTTACTTCTTAATTTCCAAAACTCTGCAATTCTTGGAGGACCTAATATTTTCCTTATAATTCTTCTTTCTAATATTTCTAATTTATCAAGCTTGTAGTTCAGTGCTAGACATTCGCTGGCATAAAGGCATTCTGGTTTCACTACTGTGTTGTAGTGCTTTATTTTAAGTTTCCTTGATAAGCACTTTTTGTTGTAAGTATTCTTAGTTATACCGTATGCTCTTTCCATCTTTTGTATCCTCTCCTCTATAGCAGATTTATAATATTTATAATAATATAATATATTTATAATTTATAATATGTAAAAATTCTTCTATTTCAAGTTTACTTAAAAGGTTATGTTTGTTTAGGTTATCTTTAACTAGGTTAATGGTTTCAGCTATGGGAATGTTAATATACATATTCATAATATCAAACGAACGCGTAGTGTGATATTGATTGAAGTTTATTTGTGATGTTACTGAATTCTACGGAAATTTTGACAGATGTTCTACTGGAAAAGGTATAATATTTAGCCAAGAATTTTTATAAGAAACAAGAAACAATGTAAGTCGGACTACTTTTGAAATTAATGATTGGCCTGATTGGAACATTGGTCTTATGAATCTTTTGTAAAGATCTAGCAGTGGGGAGTTTGGGATTCATTAAAATAAGTTTGGAAATTTGTTGTACATTGAAAAGGGTTACAATATTGTTTAAAATTCCTTTAAGGCTTTTTTGAATTTTATTGGTGGGATTTTTAGTTCTGATGGTGAATTTTTATCAAAAAAGAAAAGTTCTGTTTTACTGATGTAATCATTCTTATTCGTTAGAACCGTGGTGTTTCCCTATCTGCCTTTGTAACTATTATGGCATTATTTTTTATTTTTTATTTCAATTTTAAGACGTGTTTAGTTGGGATGCTGGGTTTATCTGCATGTTTTTCTGTGAACAAATTCTGCAGTTTTTCTTTACATCATATCTAATTTCATCTTGTTTCTCATAGGGTAATTTGCTGATGGTCAATTTTGATTCCGCTACAGTGTTGATTATGTTGCTTTTGTTAGGAAAATTGACGCAGTTATGTTTTGGTCCCTTGCTGAGGAGCTCTAAATCAATCTCATTCATATCTAAATTCCTGAGATTCATAACTGGTGAATGAAATTCATCGTTGACTTGTTGTTCATGTTGGGGAGAGTGAAATTTTTTTTGAAAAGGATGCCGAATTTTTGGCTTTCAAATTCATTACTGGTCCGTCCTCCCAGCCTTCCACTCACTCTCCCTCCCTTCACCCGCTGTTTCCCCCACCCAACACATCAGAACGGTCACCAGTCATTGTGGAGGTCAACACCGACCCAACCTGATCTATACAAGCACAGGGCTGGAGGAAAGAGGAAGTGAGTAATATTTTGCGACTCTTGATATTATCTTTTACTTATAATTCATTTCTTCGTTCTCACATTGAACTTTTTGTTTCCACTTTTATATCCTGGCTCTACCTGTATTCTCCATGAAGAAATGTAACAGTTTTTAAAACTTCGCTCTGTTTCCAGAAGCATGGTAAATAGAACAACATTGAAATGAAATGGCATATGGCTTTTAGTGCCGGGAGTGTCCGAGGACAAGTTCGGCTTGCCAAATGCAGGTCTTTTGATTGACGCCCATAGGCGACCTACGCGTAGTGATGAGGATGAAATGATGATGAAGACGTCACTTACACCCAGCCCCCGTGCCAGCGAAATTAACCAATTATGGTTAAAATTCCCTACCCTGCTGGGAATCGAACCTGGGACCCCTGTGACCAAAGGCCAGCACGCTAACCATTTAGCCATGGAACCGGACAGAACAACATTTAACAGTCTTCACAATTTTAAGAATTTCCCCCAGCCAACCAATAGTTGTATTAAATATGGTGGATCCACACCTGTTACAACTAAATTTTTGATAATGAAGCTATGTACATTTTAAACATAGATTTTCATTGCATTTGTCAATTGTATTTTCATTGTATTTGTCGATTGTATTTTATCTGAAGTTTTTATGTATCGCTCTTTTTGCATGTCTTTCATCTTTCTGTTATTTTAGCTGATGATGACTCTAGGCTAAGTCGAAACATGTCCTATGTAGCTTTTTAGACAGACCATTTATCAAATGGCATGTTGAACAGGTGGACTTTATACAATTAAATTCTTTTAGAATTTTAACTTAGATATTAAGGGCACATGTTTATCTTATAATTACAAGCTTCTTGATTATGGAGATCCTCTTACTAGTATCTCATTCAGCTACAGGCTAAGCGAGTCAACAGTTTGCAAAATTGTATATGAGTCCTGCAGAATCATCTGGGACACCTTAATAAAGGACTTCATGCCGGTACCAACAAAAGAACAGTGGCAAAATATTGAAGAAAAATATGCAGCTTTATGGCGAAATCCAAGCTTGATGATACACATGTGGTGTATGAAAAACTGCCAAACACTTGCTCCTTATTTTTAATGACAACAAGCAATTCAGCTTTGTGTTATTAGCTTTACTGGATGCAGAATACAGGTTCATTACAGTTGATGAAGTAGCCTATTGGAGAAATAGTGACGGCAGCAGCTTTCAGGCTTCAAACTTAAGAAGAAAAATAGTATAAATTTAACTCTAGACTTACCAGAGGAGAAATCATTGCCAGGAATGAATGCTGCATTGGCCCATTTTATTGTTGTCATTATCATTCAGCTCCTCTTTCTGTATCGCAAATCAATCTTACTATTTAGAGAAAGACCTTCAGTATGTTGTTAAAAAAATTTCTGTTTCAAATATCGTTGGTACATTCTGTATCTACTTTTCCCACAGAAGTCTAAGAACAAGTCAAAACTGACACAGGATTGTGTATGTACAACCAACCCTCATCCTGTTTCTCCACGGGGACAGGTAGAAGTGAGCTGAATCTTCGTAGCGACTTTTTATGATCAGATGCCCTTCCTGACTTCAACCTCATCAGAGGAGTTAATGAGTTGAAATGAATGACATGATATTATGATAGTAGGGAGAGGGTGAAACCCAGTGTTGGCACAGTCTACTCCTGTCGAATAGCAGCCAGGGGTCTGCTCAAGGCTTAACTGCACTGGTGTACTCGATGGTACACATGTGGTGTATGAAAAACTGCCAAACACATGCTCCTTATTTTTAATGACCATAAGCAATTCAGCTTTGTGTTATTAGCTTTACTGGATGCAGAATACAGGTTCATTACAGTTGATGAAGTAGCCTATCGGAGAAATAGTGACTCTTCTAAGGGAATATCTGCCGTGTGACTAATGACCACCTGAATAATGCAATCCAATGGATGAATTCTTTTCAACAGCACCATATGCCCTCACTCCTATGAACAATGAGGAGCAGTTTGGAATTGAATCCAGGCCTTTGGCATGCAATCTAGTGATTAGAAACATTTTTCACACAAAATTCCCCATATCTCAACTCTAACTCCCTCAACTTTCCAAATTATTGGTACAGTATACAAATAAATTTCTGGTAGTGATGATAACAGGGAGAAAAGTTTTGCTTGATTCCTCAGAATCAAATACACATGATGTTACCTGATATCAGTAAAATATTTGGTAGACCTTCTACCCATCAAACCAAAATGCTACATTCACCAATAATAGCTTCATACAATCACGCTGAGAAAAGGTTTAATTAATTAACCACTAATACTATTCATGGTAATCCACTGCATCCCAAAGAACTCATTACATGCGTTCAACCCATAATAGCAAATGAAACCCAGGAGAATGAATGGTGCTGTGAAGAAAAAGTCTGGGTATTATTTTCCTGAAGCTATTTACAGTTAATCTGCCATCTACCAGCAACTGCTGCAACTTTAATTAATTGCTTTGCGAGGGTTGAAAGCTCAGTGGGTGGTCTGGCTGGCTACCTGGCTTGACAGCCTGTGCCAGCCGAAGAATGGCACAGATGGTCATCTTATAGCCGCACATTACATAGGGTTTTCTGTCACTGTCATTCTATCGGCTTAAGGCAGGCTCCAGTCGTGCCACACAGAACTCGGCACAGTTCATAGAATTGGAGTTTCTGTTGACATAAGGCTGAAAGAGCATCCAATGCAAAATTGGAAAGTTGTGGGTTTGGATCCCACTGGTGTCCGGCTAACCACTTTTGTTCTGTACTTAACATCTCTTCAATATGTACCAAACATGACCTAATTTGTTGAAAGTCGATTTCAGGTACAATGTGGCTATGAACATTAAAAATTCATACAATGTCAATCTTTCAGTTTGTGGATATTGACCCCATTCTACTTCTTACAATGAATACAAATCTATTTCATGTAGTGGATGGTATGATATGTTCACACTAGGCAGGTTTCTATTATATTCAAGTTTGGTAACATTAAACTGTAGAATTTCTACTCTGCGTGAATTACTCATCATTACAACAAACACGTTGATTTGATTTTAAAAAATTTAATTTCTCTGTAACTAAAATGAAGTACAATTTATTTGGTGGTACTATTATTTTGTACAGCATAACATGGAAAAAGTAATGGAAAGAACAAAAATTCACTAAAATCTATACCATTACTATCATTAACAATAGTCACATAACCACCACTGTCACAATCATCTATAAAAGAACATGAACCTCAACAACCACTATGTTTCACAGTTGTATGGGTCAACGCATGTTTAGTCAATGAGGAACGATGAGAATATTTTCTAGAACACTGAGTACAAGCATATGGTTTCTCTCGGGTATGTGTTGACATGTGGGTGTTTAAATTGAATCGTTGAGCAAAAGATCTGTTACACTGAACACACGTGTACGGTTTTTCCCCTGAATGCGTGATCATGTGTTTAATTAAATTAGAGCGAAGAGAAAAATTTCTGCTGCACAAAGAACAAGAGTGGGGCTTGAGACCAGTATGGGTTAACATATGCCGAGTCACATGTGTACGATGAGAAAAACTTCGATGGCACTGTGGGCAGGAATACGGCTTCTCACCAGTGTGTGTGTACGTATGTGATTTCAAACCCGACCGCTGGGAGAATCGCCGGCCACACACATTGCAAACAAAGGGTCTCTCACACCAAGGAATGATATTTACTCTTCTGCCACTGTGTCCAAAGTGCTCCAGCTTGTTTCCACCACTCAGAATTTCATTCAACCTGAAAAATAGCACCATATTAATTTATTACAACAATAAAGTAAAAGTTTTGTTGTTCAGTACAGTTTCATTCAAAAGAACATAAAATATTTCTTTCAACCAATAATAATAATGAAGAAGAAGAAGAACAACAACAACAACAATGGTATGTGGCTTCCAGAGAAGGCGTGGTGCAGGTCTCTCGAGTTGACACCCATGGACAACCTACATATCCGTGAGGATGGGGGCCTACCAACGATAAAAACTAATGTTGAAGACAATGCAAACACCCAGTCCCCAAACCAGTGGAATTAACCAATGAAGGTTAAAATCCTCAATCTGGATAGGAATCAAACCCCGGATACACTGGACCAAAGCCTGGCATGCTAACCAGTTAGCGACGGAGCTGGACAATCTTCTTTCTGATTGTGCTCATTACCAGTTCCATTTTCTTGTAGACTATTTCATTAGAAGCTAGTCTCCAGTGTCCATTTTCTTGGTAGTTTTTATTTATGCATGCTCTGATTATTATTCCTTCAATCCCAAGTATTCTATTTCTACACTGTTAGTTGGTCTGAAAAGGTTTCATATGCATATGTTATTTCTGGTTGTGTAACTGTTTTATAATGTTTTAATTTTGTGGCTATTAAGAAGTCTTTTTTCTTGTACGTGTTCTTGATGATATACTGTGCTCTGATCAGTTTATTTATTCTATTATGTCAGCTTTTTGTTGAGGTCATATGTCATCACTTCTCCTAAATATTTAAATTTGCCAATGATTTTGATTTCCTGCTCCTTTATTGTGAATTTACTGTATTTATGAGCGGTGGACGAGTTAACATGATTTTTTGTCTTTTTGAAAGTTAATCTGAGGATGATTTTCTGTGCTGTTTTCTGTAGGGATTTAACATTTCTGGCTTCCTGAATGTTGTTGGACAGGAAAGCAAGGCCGTCAGCGAATCCCAGGCAGTTCAAATGTATTTTACCTTTAGATCTTTCAATTTTGACACTATTCAGCTTAACCTTTTACCATTATCTCATAATATATTCCAAGGCAAAGTTGAACAGCAGTGGTGACAGGCAATCTCCCTGTTGTAAACCTGTTTTTATGAGGAATGGCTTAGAAAATTCTCCTCTGAACTTGACTTTAGATTTTGTGTTGGTTTAGGCAAGTTCTATAAATTTGATTAAATTTGGGTGGAGTCCAAAATTTCTTAATACTTTCAATATTGAAGGTCTATGGAAACAGTCACATGCCTTTTTAAAGTCTAGAAAGGTCTAGAGGCTTGTTTTGTTTCCTGTAATATGCCATGACTAATTTTAAGTGATAATATGTCCTGTGGAGCTTCTCCATGGTCTGAAGCCTCCCTATTTTGCACAACATTCCTGAGCACCAAGCCTCCGTAGCTCAGGCAGCAGCGCACCGGCCTCTCACCGCTGGATACTGTGGTTCAAATCCCGGTCATTCCATGTGAAATTTGTGCTGGACAAAGTGGAGATAGGACAGGTTTTTCTCTGGGTACTCCAGTTTTCCCTGTCATCTTTCATTCCAGCAACAATCTCCAATATTATTTCATTTCATTAATCATTCATTAATCATTGCTCCAGAGGAGTGCGACAGGCTTCGGCAACCGGCACTTTTCCTATCCTCGCCGCTAGATGGGGGCTTCATTCATTCCATTTCTGAACTGGTCAAATGACTGGAAACAGGCTGTGGATTTTCATTCTTGGGCACCGCAAAACTGCATCATGTTCAATACCCCATCAAGCTGCAGAGTGGTCACTACAAAACATTGCAGGTAACAGAGCTGGTGGTTGTTGTTAATAATAATAATAATAATAATAATAATAATAATAATAATAATAATAATAATAATAATAATAATAATAATAATAATAATAAGATGACGAAGGAAAGATAAACAAAGAAACAAGGTGATGAAAAAATTGAGAAAACCAATTGAGATAATAATTCAGACACATTAAAAACACGCAAATAAATCAATAATGCCAAAAGAACCTATGGAAATACAAATGAGAGGAACAATGGGCAGAAAAGGGTTCAGATTAAGGTGAATGGACTTGGTTATGAACAACATGAAGTATCATGATGTGCACTGTAACAGGTTGAGGGATGAGGAGTACTGTAGATATAAGAGATGAGGGAAACCATATCTGCTCTAACCTAGTTGCATCTGGATAAGGAGAAATGATGATGATGATGATGACGACGACGAGGACTGGCTGCCCTTTCTTCATCAGATACGGCATATTGTTTATGCTTCAAAATTTTTAGTTTAAGTCTTATATGTTTGTTCTTCAGAATCCTTTTCTCTTTTCTATTTGCAATTTGTTGTGTTGTAAAATTCAACTCTTCTAAATCATCTTGGACATCTTTGAACCAATTATTTTTTGTTTTACTTTTCCAAACGTAGTTAAATATTTGTTTCAATAACCTGGTTTCATCTAATCTTGATATATGACAGAAAAAGGCAATTCTCCTTTTTCTGACTGTGTGTATTATTGACTCACTTTCCTGGTATACCACTGCATTATTTATTTATGACTAAGCATACTATACAAGTCTTTGTGTCCATATTTCTATACATAAATTTAGCTATTAAAAAAACTGACAATAAATTGCCATTCACAGCAAGATTGATCCAAAAACAATTTCAATTAATAAGGATAGTATAAATATTTTGTAGAATATAAAGGGAGCTTTTCCGTACCTATAAGGCAACCTTCTGACCTAACTGTTTTGCAAACCAAAACTTATAAAGAAGTCAAGAGTGCATTTTTGGAATGATGCCTCAACACTCTGTGACGTTCTTGAGGTCATGGAAGGTCTTAAAACAGTTTGTTGTTGGCTCATAGGTGTCCTCCTTCTCTCAACTGACTGCCACTGGCTGATTTTTGTCAGATTCAAACCATACAGTGGGATCAATAATAAATCTGATCTAGTTTTACTGTTGATTGCTATGATATTAAGTCTGCATTTACTTTGATTTTCTGCAACACAGTGGACTTCTTCGTTCACTTCATAGCTCTTCTCAGCCAGGACTGACGCTATCTTGCTCCTGATCAGATGGTGTCTGGTATTTCGCAGGAGTTCATCATGTTACCAGGAGCCAAGGACATGCACTAAAGATTCAGTCAACTGTCGGTTATCCGGATACAGACTAATGGGTTTACGGATTAACTGTGTAACCACTCCTTGTGAAAGCCTGCCCAAAACTTTCTTTAGTTCAGTAAAACAATAAGACACTTTTGTCACAGATGTTGCAATATTCTGCATACTTGTGAACTGAATTTAGACTCCATAAACACCACCGTCCACCATACGCAACGTAACGCTGCATATGTTCCAAGTCACTTTCAACCTAGTCTGTTGTAGAACCTCATAGTGAACACAACGTGAATTATAGTTAGTGAGTTAGTGAAAATTCTTGTTGTTTGAGGCATCAATCCATAGACTGGTTTGATGCAGCCCTCCATGCCATCCTATCCTATGCTAACCTTTTCATTTCTATGTAACTACTGCATAATACATCTGCTCTAATCTGCTCATCATATTCATACCTTGGTCTACCTTTACAGTTCTTACTGCCTACACTTCCCTCAAAAACCAACTGCACAAATCCTGGGTGTCTTAAGATGTGTCCTAGCATTTTATCTCTTCTTGTGGTCAAATTTAGCCAAATCAATCTCCTCTCACCAATCCGATTCAGTATCTCTTCATTTGTGATTCGATCTATCCATCTCACCTTCAGCATTCTTCTGTAACACCACATTTCAAAAGCTTCTATTCACTTTCTTTCTGAGCTAGTTATTGTCCATGTTTCATTTCCATACAATGGCACGCTCCAGACAAAACTCTTCAAAAACATCTTTCTAATTCCTATATGAATGTTTGAAGTGAACAAATTTCTTTTCTTATTTGCTTGTGCTAGTCTGCATTTTATGTCTACCTTACTTCTGCCATTGTTAGTTATTTTACTACTGAAGTAACAATATTCATCTACTTCTTTTAAGACTTAATTTCCGAATCTAATATTTCCTGCATCATCTGACTTTGTTCGACTGCACTCCATTTCTTTTGTTTTGAACTTGTTTTCATAAAGTCATCAATTCCAGGTGCCTTGTTCCTATTTAGGTCTCTCACACCTCTGTCAAATTCTGACCTCAAATGTGGGTCTCCCATTTCATCAGCATCAACAGCCTCTTCTTGTTACAGAACCATACCATCTATGTCTTTACTTTGATACAACTGTTGGATACGTTCCTGCCATCTTTCTGCCTTGTCTACTTTCCCTAGAAGTGGTTTTTCAATCTGAGCTCTTAATATTCATACACCTGGTTTTCCTTCCTCCAAAAGTTTCCTTGATTTTCTTGTATGCAGCATCTAACTTTCCTAGGATCATACAACCTTCAACATCCTTGCACCTCTTCTTCAGCCATTTTTCCTTAGCTGTCCTGCACTTTCTATCCACTTCATTCTTTAATCGCCTGTATTCTTTTCTGCCCTCTTCATTTTTTGGATTCTTGTACTTTCATTATTCATCAATCAGGTCTAGTATCTCCTGAGTTATCCACTGATTCTTAGTTGATCTTTCCTATTTTCCCAACATTTCTTCAGCAGCCCTAGAGACCTCATTCTTCACGACTGTCCATTCTTCCTCTATTGTGTTTCCTTCAGCCCTTTCATTTAGTCCTTGTGCAACATGTTTCTTAAAACAGTCCCTCACACTCTTTCCTTTCAATTTTTTTTAGATCTCAACTACTTGCGTTCCTTCCTTTCTCCAACTTTTTCAACTTCAGATGACATTTCATGAACAACAAATTGTGGTCAGAATCCACGTCTGCTCCTGGGAAAGTTTTGCAATCCAGTACCTGGTATCTGAATCTTTGCCGAAACATAATGAAGTCTATTTGATACCTTCCAGTGTCCCCAGGTCTCGTCCACGTAAACAGCTGTTTGTGGTGTTTGAAGCAAGTATTAGCAAGGACTAAATTATGATCGGTGCAAATTCAACCAGCCGACTTCCTCTTTCATTCCTTTGTCCCAATCTGAATTCTCCTACTGTATTACTTTCTCTTCGTTAGCCTACCAATGCATTCCAGTCTCCCATCACAATTAGATTCTCATTACCTTTTACATATTGTATTCAATCTTCTACCTCTTCATATATTCTTTTGATTTCTTCATCATCTGCTGAACTAGTAGGCATATAGACCTGCACTATTGTGGTGGGCACTGGTTTGGTATTTCTTGACAACAATGATCCTTTCACTATGCTGGTCATAGTAGCTTACCCGCTGCCCTATTTTCTTATTCATTATTAAACCTACTCCTGCATTTCCCCTGTCTCATTTTGTACTGATAATTCTGTAGTAACCAGACAAAAAATCCTGCTCTTCCTGCCAACATACTTGATTTATACCAACTACATGTAACTTTAGTCTATGCATCTCCATTTTCAAATTCTCTAACCTACCACAACGATTCAAACTTCTAACATTCCACGCTCCAACTCGCAGAATGTCAGCATCCATCTTTCTGATGATTGCCCTCCCTCATGTAGTCCCCACCCGGAGATCCGAATGGGGGACTATTTTACCTCCAGAATATTTTACCTGGGAGGAAGCCATCATAAGGACATCATTCATACAGAGGGAGCTGCATGTCCTCGGGAGTTAGTTACGGCTGTAATTTCCTGTTGCTTTCAGCCGTGTAGCAGCATCAACACAGCTAAGCCATGTTGAGTATTATTACAAGGCCATATAAGACAATCATCCAGACTGCCACCCTTACAACTTCCGAAAGGCTGCTAGCCCCCCTTCGATGAACCATTTGTTAATCTGGTCTCTCAACAGATACCCATCCGATTTGATTGCATCTGCAGCTCGGCTATCTGCTTCACTGGGACACGGAAGCCTCCCCACCGCAGCAAGGTACATGGTTTGCAGGGGAGGGTTATAAGCTATAAATTTTATTTTTGTTCCGTACTGAAGTGCAATTATAAGAATAAATTGACAAGAGGGGTCCACCTTTTCAATATAATATATCAAGTAAATGATATTACATAAGTCTTGAGACTAGTTTCAGCCACTTAGTGGCCATCTTCAGCCAAATATAAATTAAACAGAGTATGTGATAAGTAAAAAATATGTTTAACACCTTAGACACCACTTCTCCCCTCCCCTCCTTCCCCTTCCCTTCCCCTAGGCTCCCTATATCCACCTTTGTTTGCATTGCCTGCTTCCAACAACAAGTCAGTGCTTGTTCCCTACCCACTCCTTTGTTACCGTACATGGCCTGCCTGCTTCCTCCAGCAAGTCAGTGCTTATTCTACATCAGACATTAGAGATTTACTTCTTTGCCTGAGATCCTAAGTGAACATTAAGACATCAGATCATGACAAGAAGATCATAACCATAAATTTTGTTATTATATGTAATTTAATGTTATAATTATTCCTGCAACATTGTCTTTGTCTGTTATACATATGTTTTAGTCATCACGTACTCCGTTTAATTTTTATTTGGCTGAAGATGGCCACTAATTTGCTGAAACTAGTCCTAAGACTTATGTAACATCATTTACTTGATATATTGTATAGAAAAGGGGAGGGTTAGTGAACAGAACTAAAACGTAAAAGAAAAGTTCTTAATATTCAACAAAAACTGAAAATAAGTAAGCAATTAAAAAAAAGACAATGTTAAACAACTAGCACTACAATACCAAACAGGGAAGCAAACAGCTGCAAACTGAAAAAGAAGAATGAATTAATTTCGTTCACTTCATCTTCCAATTCAAATGGGAGGAAACACAAGAAAACAATGAAGAATTGACGTATAATTATTTGAATATGACAATGGTCATCCTCCTCCTTTCCCCTTATCCAGCCCCTGTTGGGTCGGGTCATTTATGGCACTTCTCCACCTTCCTCTCTCCTTCCACCATTCCTCTATCATCATTTTGTCCCAATCCAGGTCTCCTTTTCTTGCACTCCTCTTTACTGAATCTAAGTCTTCCTCTCGCTCTCTTTCCCTCAAATTTCACCTCCATAATCTGTTTTAGTATGTCCTCCTCCTCCATCCTTTGGTTTAATCATTAAAGGGAACAACAGGGTTTCCCAGTATAAGCAATAATCTGTGCTAAATAAGACAAACATTACTTTGAATCTCTTTGTTTGGGAGGCAGTTTCAATGTATCTCCTGGCTGGCTGAAACAGCGAGCTGGAATTCATTAAATAAGCTTGCAAGCAGACTAATTATCTGGAGATGAGACTGCAGCTAAAGAATTTTGCAATGAATCTGAACAGATTATACAAACAGAAGGCTTGTTACTGGAGCATATATCAATGGTGATGAAACTGGCCTATAATGGAAATGCTTACTTATAAGAACAGTTTATAACCTCTTTTAGTGAGTAATTCTACTGCTGAAGGGCATTTTCATTGATTAATTTCTTTTAAATAACCCTCATTTTTATCATGTTTACTGTATGACTAATTTCATATTAACAAAATTTTTATTTATTCAGGGGGTGGCTACCATCTATTACCACAGATAATCAAACATTGACTGTATTACAGAACAATCTCTTTAAATAAGAGAAGGGAGAAAACTAATAGGATTATATACAGCCTATACAGGAGAGGATACTTGGGGGAAATCCATGAGAGGCTTCAGCTTGAAAATAATTATATTCACAGGGCTGATTACAAGTACAATAAAATTAGACAGGATTTTAGCAGAAATGATTGGGGTAAATTTTCATTGATTGGGAAGGGCATGAAGGAGTGGAACAGTTTACCTGGGGAAATGTTTGACTCTTTTCCAAAATTTGTACAGATATTCAAGTAAAGAATAAACTGCAACAGAGAAAAGAAATGTTAGAGGGCATTTGATCTGTGTAGATTATTGTAAATAAAGAATTTTTGTGAATAAATTAATTCCATCCCCTTGTCTATGGAGACTGGACAGCTGAAGTAGGGGACTGCCTGTAGGGGTAAAGTCCAGTGGGGACTTCGAGAGCCCTGGAACCACTACAGTAGCTGTGAAGGCCCTTCACAAACTCTGAAAAGCAGTGGCAAAATGGGCTCTGGTTAAGACGCAGCAGGTCATTATGCAAGTTAGGTACCAAAATGGGTTTAAAAAAAAGCAATGTACAATTAATCTTATAGCAATTGTTTAGTTTTTTTTTTTTTAAGTGATCACACATACAGTATATGAGTTGATTATGTATCTAAGTTACAGATGATATTATGAGTAGAATTTTGTAAATAATATAAATTTATTAAGGATGAGCTGTGTGTTTAATAGAAAAATTGTTGATGTAAATTGTATAATAGTATTTTAGGAAAAATGTCTTCTTTTCTTTTTAATTTAAAATTTAGTTGTTGAGAATGATGTATTTTTGTGTATCATTTGCCACTGAGGTAGACACCTCACTTGCAAATAAAGTATTTTGATTTGAATCACAAGTACATTTCTCACACTCCATAAATTGGTAAAGAAACTTACTGGTTTTTATTTGGCTTAGAACCAGTGCTCTTGTCACCAGCTGGCTGCTTTCCTATTGGCTGTTCAAAACTGACCTACAGAAAAGACAACAGCAAATTAGGGAAGAAAGCAAACAGCTACAATATCATCACTTTTGGAAAAGAAGGACTCTCCCACCAGTTAAACATGAATTAGAGAAACTTAACATATATTGTTTTGAGACAACATAATACTGTAACCATTAGGTACCTAAGGCTCACCAGTTTAATGCAATCTCTAGTCTCAGGATGTTAACTTATCTAAGTCAGAGCTCATTCCAAGAGAGTTAAAAGAGTACTACAGAGAAAGCACCATACCAGTACGTTTCCATCTCTGCATCAGCTAAATATCTGTCAATGCCCAAAGTCACGGCTCCTACATTTTTTCTTATTTAAGAATTACGTCTGAAGCACAGTAGAAGCAGGAGAAGATGAAGAAGAGAACCCCATGTCAGCTGTGTAAACTTAGTATATATTTGTAACATTATATTAGATAAAACACTTCCTTGAACTGAAATAATAATACAGTATTCATTCTGGCGAAAGAAGAATTTGTAAGCCACGAAAAAGTTAAAGATGACAAACATGAAATTCTAGGGGTAAGGCTCATCTCTAAAGATAATAGGCAACTTGATGTTTTTGGAGTGTACAGACCAGGAAAGGGTAATGCAGATGCTGATTCAAAATTATTTGATAAGATAATCAGCTAAGTGGGAAATGATAAGGAAAGGAACGTGATTGTAGCGGGTGATCTCAATTTACCAAATGTCAATAGGGAAGGTAATGCGAACGACAGGAAGCATGACCAACAAATGGAAAATAAGTCAATATGGGAAGGAGAGACAATTCAGAAAGTGATGGAACCAACTAGAGGGAAGAATATTCTGGATGTGGGGCTGGTAAAACCACATGAGCTCTATATAGAAACTGAAGTAATAGATGGTATTAGTGATCACGAAGCTGTTTTTGTGGTAATTAAAAATAAATGTGAAAGAAAGGAAGATATTAAAATTAGGACTATTAGGCAGTACCATATGGCTGATAAAACAGGCATGAGGGAGTTTTTAATAAGTAACTATGAGCAGTGGAAAACGGTAAACAAAAATGTAAACAGACTGTGGGATGGGTTTAAAGCAATTGTTGAGGAATTTGAAAATAGGTTTGTACCTTTAAAGGTGGTAAGGAATGGTAAAGCTTCACTATATTATAACAGGGAAATAAAGAGACTAAGAAGGAGGTGCAGGTTGGAAAGAAAGTCAGAAATGGCTGTGGAAGTAAGGAGAAATTGAAGGAACTTACTAGGAAATTGAATCTAGCAAAGAAGGCAGCTAAGGATAATGTTGTATGTCCGGCGCTCCCTTCTCGCTCCGCCAGCCAGCTACACGCGCGCCAAGTGTCATTCTTCTAGCCTCGACGCGCAGCCCTCAGTGCGCGTGCCTGAACCATCGTGTGTGTACTATAAAGAGGAACTCCCAGCCTGTCCAGATGCCCACTTGCCCCGGTGTCCAGCTACAGAATACACCCTACGTCGAGCACGGAGGCTACTCCTCTTGAAAATGTGCTTCGGCCAGGTGGACTGAATTTCTGGCAGTACGAGGTCTCACCTCTGGTCACCGCTCCTCTTTCCCATTCCGCTGCCCATATCCAGTCGTACTATTACATACCGTAATATTTCCCTAATTAATGCAAGCTCCCTTGGTTTCGCCAAGTAAGAATTCTTCCAACATTGAACTTGCTTTTATGAACTCAGCAAGGAAGGACTTTCCAAAACATTTATGTCAGTACTTCGGATAGTTTTCGACTATCGACTTTTCATATCAAGGACTATCTTTTCGAGATAGAAGTGGATGTAAATACTGTAAACTTGTATATAGTGTACAGAAGATAGACTCTTTCTCAAGATTCTTAATTCATTTTGCTTCAAGTTAAATTTCAATTTTATTTGTGTAAATAGTGTATTTTGCATTTGAAGCGAATAATAAAGTTGTGTTTTGTAAATCTCAACCTTGGTTACAACAGATAACATGATGGCAAGCATAATTGGCAGCCATACAAATTTTAGTGAAAAATGGAAGAGTGTGTATAGGTACTTTAAGGCAGAAACAGGTTCCATAAAGGACATTCCAGGAATCATTAATGAACAAGGGGAGTGTGTATGCGAGGATCTTCAAAAGGCAGAAGTATTCACTCAGCAGTATGTAAAGATTGTTGGTTACAAGGATAATGTCCAGATAGAGGAGGTGACTAATACTAAAGTATTAAAATTTACCTATGGCAGCAATGACATTTACAGTAAGACACAAAAGTTGAAAACTAGAAAAGCAGCTGGAATTGATAAATATGATTGTAAATAACGGGTACAGAGATCTGCACATGGTTATGAGAGTGTTTAGGGGTTGTAGCAAGGATGTAAAGGAGAGTGCATATTTGTCTCTGGTGAGACCCCAACTAGAGTATGGTTGCAGTGTATGGGACCCTCACGAGGATTACTTGATTCAGGAACTGGAAAAAATCCAAAGGAAAGCAGGTCGATTTGTTCAGGGCGATTTCCGACAAAAGAGTAGCATTACAAAAATGTTGCAAAGTGTGGGCTGGGAAGATTGGGAGAAAGGAGATAAGTTATTCCCTCCATGGGAACTTAGAATTTCCATTTGGAATTGCTAGGCAGGCATTAATTCCATTGTGGAGCCTTATCTCCCGTATGCAGTTATCAGACTGTGCCTCATAAAAGGCTTGTGATAAGTTCACCTGCATACACCCCAGCATCAGTGGGTAGGGTCTGACACATCCCACTCTGAAGAGTCTAGTGTCAGACCTAAGACAAAATGCTGGTTAATAGAGCAAACGCCTGAAAAGCCATACATCTAATTTTTGATCTGATGAATGGTATGTTCCGAGCTGTCAGTGGAGAGATGGCGTGGGAGGACATCAGTAGACGAATAAGTTTGAGTGGTGTTTTTAAAAGTAGGAAAGATCACAATATGAAGATAAAGTTGGAATTCAAGAGGACAAATTGGGGCAAATATTTGTTTATAGGAAGAGCAGTTAGGGATTGGAATAACTTACCAAGGGAGATGTTCAATAAATTTCCAATTTCTTTGCAATCATTTAAGAAAAGGCTAAGAAAACAACAGATACGGAATCTGCCACCTGGGTGACTGCCCTAAATGCAGATCAGTAGTGACTGAATGATTGATTGATTGATTGATTGATTGATTGATCTCTCTTAATTTAACACTAATGGGATAAAGATGACAGAAGTAGGCTTTGAGTGAAACTGATGTGTGATGGTAACCTTTCCTGAGACGCGGTGATAACAAAGGAATCCATTTCATCATCTGTGTCTGGGAACACTTATTTAAGATTTCTTCTACCCACCCTGAATTGGGAAGGGCCTAGAAAATATGGGCTAAATATCAGTATTCACATTTGAGCTCAGCAGGGAAAATAGACCCAGTAGTCACCCTGATTTGAGGTCGTTAACTTCATAACTGAAACCCATGGATCGATCGATCGATCGATCAATCAATCAATCAACCAATCAAAAATCAATCAATCACTACTGATCTGCATTTAGGTCAGTTGCCCAAGTGGTAGATTCCCTATCTGTGGTCCTAACATTTTCTTAAATGATTTCAAAGAAATTGGAAATTTATTGAACATCTCGCTTGGTAAGTTATTCCAATCCCTAACACCTCTTCCTATAAACAAATATTTGCCCCCATTTGTCCTCTTGAATTCCAAATTTATCTTCATATTGTGATTTTTCCTACTTTTAAAGACACCACTCAAACTTATCCGTCTACTAAAGTCATTACACGCCATCTCTCCACTGACAGTTCGGAACATACCACTTAGTCAAGCAGCTCGCCTCCTTTCTCCCAATTCTTCCCAGCTCAAATTTTGCAACATTTTTGCAACGCTACTCTTTTGTCGGAAATCACCCAGAACAAATCAAGCTGCTTTTCTTTGGATTTTTTCCAGTTCTTGAATCAAGTAATCCTGGTGAGGGTCCCATACACTGCAACCATACTCTAGTTGGGATCTTACCAGAGCCTTATATGCCCTCTAATTTACATCCTTACTGCAACCCCTAAATACCCTCTTAACCGTGTGCAGAGATTGGTACCCTTTATTTACAATCATGTTTATGTGATTACCCCAATGAAGATCTTTCCTTATATTAACACCTAGGTACTTACAGTGATCCCCATGAGGAACTGACACCCCATCAACACAGTAATTAAAACTGAGAGGACTTTTCCTATTTGTGAAACTCACAACCTGATTTTAAACCCCATGTGTCATCATACCATTGCCTGCTGTCCATCTCACAACATTATCAAGGTCATTTTGCAATTGCTCACAATCTTGCAACTTATTTATTACTCTATACAGAATAACATCATCTGCAAAAAGCCTTATCTCTGATTCCACTTCTTTACTCATATCATTTATATAATATAAGAAAACATAAAGGTCCAATAATACTGCCAGGAAGAATTCCCCTCCTGCACATCTTGACCACTGTACCACAACTGGGACAAAATCTGTGGACTTTAGTCAATCCTCAAATGTGGCAACAATGGCTCAAAGGATTCTGATTTTTGGGTTCATGGTAAGAGCAGTGCTAAGGGTAATGCAAGGTAGTGTGCTTTGTTGTGGACGAGGCCTACATCCAAGTCGATTTTGTTAGCTAGATACGCAATGCACGACCAGAAGTTTTTATCGCATTAAAAAATTATGTAATGGAGTGCCAAGATTTTTGCTGTATCTTCAAAAATTGCTCACCGGCCAGGACTGAACCCACTAAATTGGGTACGACACTATAGGTCTGAACTACCAGGGCAGTGTGTCTTGTGCAATTATAACAAAAACAAATAGCACATAGAACAAAGTTTTCATCTCAAAATCACAAGAATCATGGATGGTGCCTTTGTCAGTCCACATGCAACCATAAGTCTATCTGGTGAAAAATTTTAACTGGGAAATACAGCAAATGTTACATTTTAGATAACAAATGCACAGAACTGATCAGTGAACACATTATGAATAGAGTCATATATTAATCATATAAATTAAATAGTAAAAAAAAACTCACCCTCTTTACGCCCGTGACAGGATCCTCGTCTGGATTTTCACTGGTTGTATCATCATCATCATCATCATCATTATCTCCAAAGTCCTACCAAATATTAACTGAAAGTCAATATCTCTAATTATTCCAAAATTATAAATATTTTTATAAAAGTCCTACATTACAAACAGAGATAAAGAGTGATTTATATCTCCTCTAAGTTTAAAACTGCAACTACAACTAAGTTTAAAAGTACGCAAAATTTGATACTCTGATATTCAATGAGAGTAACCACAATAATCTTCTAAAATTATAAAAAAACTCATGGTACATATGTGCTTCACTGCTCATATTAATCACAATTAGTTTTAAGAAAAAAGTTTATCCAATGAAATGAACCATGTGCATTTTTCAAATTAAAGGATCAAAATACTTTCAGAAAGATATGTAGCTGATATATATTAGTTCTTTCTTGAATAAAATTTAAGGGTCTATGCATATGCACCTAGGTTATTTTAACTAATAATAATAATAATAATAATAATAATATGGCCTCAGCTATCATGTGCAAATATTTTAAATTTAACATCATCCAAACTGTGTGCTCTAAAATTTTGATGTTCCGTTTTATTTCACCAGATGACAGAGAAACAACGGCAACCCAAGGCCGAGTTTTTTTATTAATTTTGTCAGGTGAACACGAAATGTATCACTAGAGACCTTTCACATACCAATATCATATGACAAGTAGTGTCGAACAGACTTTTATCTCCCCTTCAAAAAGTTAACTACGTCTGCCAGGTTTGAATCCATGATCTTGGAATCCAGAGGCCAGTACTCTGCCACTGATTAGCAGAAGGATATTGATATCTATTGATCTAGACAGTAACGACCCCACAATTAACTCTGATTAATGATGTTTCATGTTATACTGTGTTTGTTGCATGCCCCCATTGGCAAAGGTCGATAAATGGGATCACTTCAAAGGAGCTTCATTTATTAGCACATTTATTCTTTATTAGGCTGGGTGATTTCCAACAAGAGAGTAGTGTTCCGAAAATGATTAAAACTTTGGGCTGGAAAGACTTGGGAGTAAGGAGACGAGATGTTCTCCTAAGTGGGATGTGAAGAATTTAAAGGTGGGATGTTCCAAGTTGTCAACAGAGAAGTGGTGTGGAATGACATTAGTAGATGAATACGGTTGAGTGGAGCTTTTAAAGGTAGAAAAGATCACAATAGGCTATGAAGATAAAGCTGGAATTCAAGAGGACAAATTAGGGCAAGTATTCATTTATAGGAAGAGGAATTAGGGAATGGGTAATTTATCAAGAGAAGTGTTCAATAAATTTCCAAGTACTCTGAAATCATTAATGAAAAGACTAGGAAAACAACTGCTAGGGAATCTGAAACCTGGGCAACAGTCCTAAATGCAGATCAATGATGACATTGATTGATTGTCCTTTCCTTCTTGAAATCTTTAAAATTTCCCTCAACACTTTCTTAAGGTTTAATGGACTTGCAACAATCTGTTAAACCCACAAGAAGCTAAAAAGAAAAATAGTTTCCTACAGTGTTAAAAAAAATGTTTATGCCTGTGTGGATAAAATGTTCTGCAACTGAGCCCAATTTCAAACTCCCACTAACTCATCCCACTTAGAGATTTTTGGAATTCTTTTTATGTTTCTATGGATCTTAGGGGGTATCAGGTTCTCAGGTACTAAGTTTCAAGTTTCCAGAGTTTTTTTACAATTTGTTTTACATCGCATCAACACAGATATAGATCTTATGGAGATGATGGGATAGGCCTAGGAGTGGGAAGGAAGTGGTCGTGGCTTTAATTAAGGTACAGCCCCGGCATTTGCTCATATGAAAATGGGAAACCAAGGAAAACCATCTTTAGGGCTGCCGACAGTGGCGTTCGAACTCACTATCTCCCAGATGCAAACTCACAGCTTCGCATCCCTAACTGCACGGCCAACTCGCCCAGTAGTGTCTAGAGTGCCAGGAAGTGCCTTATTAATTAATACCTACGATATATATGTTTAGCTATAACAATGCCCTTTTTGATGCTCACATAGCTACAATCTACAACGAACTGTGCTGCACTACACCTAGAATTTTAGACTATATCTAATTGCCACTTGTGAGTGGCCCCATTGAACATCTTTGGATAACTCTGCATCTTAATTTATGTATAAGTTTCAAACCATGTGTTTTATTGTAATGAGAGGTCTGTGGTTAGCAGATTTTTTTTTTTTTTTTTTTTTTGCTAGTTGCTTTACGTCGCACCGACACATATAGGTCTTATGGCGACGATTGGACAGAGAAGGAAGCGGCCATGGCCTTAATTAAGGTACAGCCCCAGCATTTGTCTGGTGTGAAAATGGGAAACCATGGAAAACCATTTTCATGGCTGCCGACAGTGGGGTTCGAACCTACTATCTCCCGAATACTGGATACTGGGCACACTTAAGCGACTGCAGCTATCGAGCTCGGTAGCAGAAAAAAATAAAAATAATTGCTGACTAAGAAATATAGAAACACAGAAAGAGTTTCAATGTAACATTTGCAATGAAAACTAAATGATGGTTTCCTTCAGGGAACTTAATTTTTGACATAACATAGAAATGTTGACAAGGTTATGAAATAGGTGTTTATAATACACATTTTTTTTTCTTTACGTCACTCCCATGATGACTGATATGTAAGGACTCTGGGACAGAATTCTTCCCAAAGAATTACAATTAGAGTACATTATACTAGGCACATCACAAAAAGTACAGATAATACATACTACAGAGTGTAGAATTTTATTAAACAATAATAGCCCTAACTGTGGGATGTTCTTTTTTAACAGATAAAAATCATTTCATAACGTGCTATTCTAAACACAAAGGTGCTTCAAAAAAATACGGTAACAGGAACATACACAGAGAAACTTCATTTTACAGGCAGATATAAGGATATACAGCAGTAGGGCATTGATATGCAATACTATTCAACATAGTCAGCATTTTTTATGATGACTGTTGTTTAAAGGGGTCCAATATCTAGGTCATCAGCCTTCACCACTTTTGTCCGAGTACTTGTTTCAATGGAACACCAAGGCAGCAATACCAACATAGAAGAAATCTGTGTTCAGTCCATGAAGCGACATCATGACAGTACGCAGAATGGTCATTTCGTAGCTGAATCGCTAATAACTTAAGTGCTTTCTCAATAGTCTGGTACTGGGTACCATGTTGGGACTGCAGGGAGGATGGTCCAGATGGTTGATTTTCTCACTAGGGGAGTGACAGTCAATTCTGCCACTTACTGTGAAACAGTGGAGCATTTGCGGATAGCAATTCGCAGAAAACAACCTGGACTTCTCACACAGGCATTGTGTTGCTGTACAACAACGCCAGACTACACGCAGACAATAGCACATGTGAATTGTTAAGGCGCTTCCAGTGGGAGGTACTGGATCATCCTCCTTACAGCCCTGACCTACCACCCAAGGATTCCATCTCTTTGGACCATTCAAGAAGTGCCTGGGATATAAGCGATTCGATAATAATATGGAAATTCAGCATGCCATCTTGAGGTAGCTTCAGGGACTGCATGCAGAATTCTTCCATCCCAGCATGTCTTAATGTGCTGTTGGAACAAATGCTTGGACAAGAACAGTGATTATGTTAAACAGCAATGTGTATCAGTGCCCTACTACTGTGTATCCTTGCATCTGCCTATAAAATAAAAGTTTCTCAGTGCAAGCTTTTCTTACCTTAGTTTTTGAAGCTTATAACTAACTCATCATTCTAGAGTAAAGCAGGTCAATAAAAGAAGGGGTCTACTCTAGAGTAAGCACCTCTATAACTAACCCTGTGTATGATATTCAAACAACCATCATGTGTTTTATTGAAATGTGTGGTCCGTGGATTTAAGAAAGTTATGCAATATACTCACTCACAGTAGGCCCTTAAGAGGATTAAAGAGCGGGTATTCACCTTTTATCTGTTAGTGGTTTAATGTTGCACTAACACATCAAAGCTTTTCTGCAATGGGAGGATGGGAAGGGCTAGGATTGGAAAGGTAGCAGCCGTGGCTTTAATTAAGGTATAACCCTGCATTTTCCTGGTGAGAAACCCTGGAAAAACATCTTCTGCGCTGCTGACGGTGGGATTCGAACCCACCATCTCCCGAATGCAAGCTCACAGCTATGCGACCCTAACACACCTTTTTATTGTATATTTCTTTCTTTACCACTGAAAAACAATATCTTTTCTGGACTGAATCAAAGCCTTGTCCTAACAAATATTCTCATAAATACCAAGTGGTCTGAAGCCATACTGATCTTCTCTCAGTGCCCCTCCTACCTTCCAGTGTTAGGAAAGATCAACTAAGAATCAACAGATACCTCAGGAGATATTAGACCTGACTGATGAACGGCAAAAGTACAAGAATGCAAAAAAAAGAATGAGGAGGGCAGAAAAGAATACAGGCAATTAAAGAATGAAGTGGATAGAAAGTGCAGGACAGCTAAGGAAGTATGGCTGAAAGAGAAGTGCAAAAATGTTGAAAGTTGTATGGTTGTAGAAAGGGTGATGTTGCGTACAGGAAAATCAAGAAAACCTTTGAAGAAAGGAAAATTAGGTGTATGAATATTAAGAGCTCAGATTGAAGACCACTTCCAGCCCTTTCCACCCTGAGATATTTTCTTTGAAATTTGAATTTTTTTCTTACTTCAAGGTACATAATTTTGAGCCTAGATTTCAGGAAAAATAGTAAAAAAAATATTTTCTTTGCCGTTCTCATGGAAAACCACCTGCACGATCGTGCTAGTTAGGGTTTATTTGAGCACATTTCTTTGCTGAATGACACATGTTGAAAATATGAAATTCTGTAATTGGATGATTTTATTTACAGTGAATCAAATATATGAAATAAAATAGGTTAAAAAATATCAATATAGGACTTATATAAAGAAAATATTCTCTGGAAAGTAGTCTTTGGTTCGATGCCGGTTGGGGACTTGGTGATTGACGTGTAGGTAAATGATTAGAGAATGATTATCAGTAGAATAATTATCTCCTGCGTGTTCTTCCTCTTCATCAATATCGCCACCGTGATGAGAATCATCAGAACCATTGCCTACATGTGAAGATATAGGTTCAGGTACCCACTCATCATCACCACCATCTTCACTGAGTAAGTCCTCACAATCAGATGCACATGTTAACTTTGCTATTTCTTCATCTGATATCCCTAAAATTCATATAAAAACATGTATTTTGTATTCACATAAGTATATTAATGCTTAATTAGAGAAATCTTCCCAGAATACTAATGATCACTTTTGAGGTTAGAAACGCACCATTACCTCAAATTAAACCCTAACCCGCAACATCATGCTACTTACAGATTGACAGTTTATTATAACCGTTAGGTTCAAAAGGTAGCTTGTTAAGGATATGTATACCTTCTATGATGATTCTAGGATGTTTTAAAAAGATTCACAATTAAATCAATATGTTGTTGTTGTTTGAGTTATCAGTCCATAGACTGGTTTGATGCAGCTCTCCATGCCACCCTATCCTGTGCTAACCTTTTCATTTCAACGTAACTATTGCATCCTACATCTGCTCTAATCTGTTTGTCATATTCATACCTTGGTCTACCCCTACCGTTCTTGCCACCTACACTTCCTTCAAAAACCAACTGAACAAGTCCTGGGTGTCTTAAGATGTGTCCTATCATTCTATCTCTTCTTCTCGTCAAATTTAGCCAAATCGATCTCCTCTCACCAATTCGATTCAGTATCTCTTCATTCGTGACTCGATCTATCCATCTCACCTTCAGCAATCTTCTGTAACACCACATTTCAAAAGCTTCTATTCTCTTTCTTTCTGAGCTAGTTATCGTCCATGTTTCACTTCCATACAATGCCACGCTCCACACAAAAGTCTTCAAAAACATCTTTCTAATTCCAATATCAATGTTTGAAATGAGCAAATTTCTTTTCTTAAGAAAGCTCTTCCTTGCTTGTGCCAGTCTGCATTTTATGTCCTCCTTACTTCTGCCATCGTTGGTTATTTTACTACCCAAGTAACAGTATTCATCTACTTCCTTTAAAACTTCGTTTCCTAATCTAACATTTCCTACATCACCTGCCTTCATTCGACTGCACTCCATTACTTTTGTTTTGGACTTATTTATTTTCATCTTGTACTCCTTACCTAAGACTTCATCCATACCATTCAGCAACTTCTCGAGATCTTCTGCAGTCTCAGATAAAATAACAATATCATCGGCAAATCTCAAGGTTTTGATTTCCTCTCCTTGGACTGTGATTCCCTTTCCAAATTTCTCTTTGATTTCCTTTACTGCCTGTTCTATGTAAACATTGAAAAGGAGAGGAGACAAACTGCAGCCTTGCCTCACTCGTTTCTGGATTGCTGCTTCTTTTTCAAAGCCCTCGATTCTTATCACTGCAGACTGATTTTTATACAGGTTGTAGATAATTCTTCGTTCACGGTATCTGATCCCTATCATCTTCAGAATCATAAATAGCCTGGTCCAATCAACATTATCGAATGCCTTTTCTAGATCTACGAATGCCATGTACGTGGGCTTGTCCTTCTTGATTCGATCCTCTAAGATCAGACGTAAAGTCAGGATTGCTTCATGTGTTCCTACATTTCTTCTGAAGCCAAATTGATCTTCCCCCAACTCAGCTTCAACTTGTTTTTCCATTCTTCTGTAAATAATACGTGTTAAAATTTTGCAGGCATAAGATACTAAACTAATAGTGCGGTAGTTTTCACACCTGTCAGCACCGGCTTTCTTGGGAATAGGTATAACAACATTCTGCCGAAAATCGGATGGGACTTCTCCTGTCTCATACATCTTGCACACTAAATGAAATAACCTTACCATGCTGGTTTCTCCTAAGGCAGTCAGTAATTCAGAGGGAATATCATCAATTCCAGGTGCCTTGTTCCTATTTAGGTCACTCACAGCTCTGTCGAACTCTGACCTCAAAATTGGGTCTCCCATTTCATCAGCATCAACAGCCTCTTCATGTTCCAGAACGAATTTATCTACATCGTTACCTTGATACAACTGTTGGATATGCTCCTGCCATCTTTCTGCTTTGTCTTCTTTCCCTAGAAGTGGCTTTCCATCTGAGCTCTTAATATTCATGCACCTAGATTTCCTTTCTCCAAAGGTTTCCTTGATTTTCCTGTATGCAGCATCTACCTTTCCCAGGACCATACAGCCTTCGACATCCTTGCACTTCTCCTTCAGCCATTCTTCCTTAGCTACCTTGCACTTTCTATCCACTTCATTCTTTAATCGCCTGTATTCTTTTCTGCCCTCTTCATTTCTAGCATTCTTGTATTTTCGTCGTTCATCAATCAGGTCTAGTATCTCCTGAGTTATCCACTGATTCTTAGTTGATCTTTTCTTCCTTCCTAACATTTCTTCAGCAGCCCTACTGACTTCATTTTTCATGACTCTCCACTCTTCCTCTACTGTGTTTCCTTCGGCCTTTTCATTTAGTCCTTGTGCAACATATTCCTTGAAACAATCCATCACACTCTTTTCTTTCAACTTGTCTAGATCCCATCTTTTTGCATTCTTTCCTTTTTTCAATTTCTTCAACTTCAAACGGCATTTCATGACCAACAAGTTGTGGTCAGAGTCCACGTCTGCTCCTGGGAAAGTTTTGCAATCCAACACCTGGTTTCTGAATCTCTGCCTAATCATAATGAAGTCTATTTGATACTTTCCAGTGTCTCCAGGTCTCGTCCACGTATACAGCCGTCGTTTGTGGTGTTTGAACCAAGTATTGGCGAGGACTAAATTATGGTCAGTGCAGAATTCAACCAGCCGACTTCCTCTTTCATTCCTTTGTCCCAATCCAAATTCTCCTACTGTGCTACTTTCTCTTCCTTGGCCTACCACTGCGTTCCAGTCTCCCATCACAATTAGATTCTCGTCACCTTTCACATATTGTATTAAATCTTCTATCTCCTCATATATTCTTTCAATTTCTTCATCATCCGCTGAACTAGTAGGCATATAGACCTGCACTATTGTGGTGGGCATTGGTTTGGTGTCTGTCTTGGCGACAATAATTCTTTCACTATGCTGGTCGTAGTAGCTTATCCGCTGCCCTATTTTCTTATTCATTATTAAACCAACTCCTGCATTACACCTGTTTGATTTCGTGTTGATAATTCGGTAGTCGCCTGACCAAAAATCCTGTTCTTCCTGGCAACGTACTTCACTTATACCAACTACATCTAACTTTAGCCTATCCATCTCCCTTTTCAGATTCTCTAACCTACCACAACGATTCAAACTTCTAACATTCCACGCTCCGACTCGCAGAATGTCAGTATCCATCTTCCTGATGATCGCCCCCTCTCGTGTAGTCCCCACCCGGAGATCCGAATGGGGGACTAGTTTACCTCCGGAATATTTTACCCGGGAGGAAGCCATCATCAGTCCATCGTTCATACAGAGAGAGCTGCATGTCCTCGGGAGGTGGTTACGGCTGTAGTTTCCCGTTGCTTTCAGCCGTGTAGCAGTATCAACACAGCTAAGCCATGTTGAGTATTATTACAAGGCCGTATCAGTCAATCATCTAGACTGCCGCCCTTGCAACTACCGAAAGGCTGCTACTCCCCTTTCGATGAACCATTCGTTAGTCTGGTCTCTCAACAGATACCCATCCGATATGGTTGCATCTGCGGCTCGGCTATCTGCATCATTGGGACACGCAAGCCTCCCCACCGCGGCAAGGTCACATGGTTCGCAGAGGAGGAATCAATATGTAAAAGATAATAAAAAGGGACAATTTAACTTGAGGCCGCATGGTATGTTTTGTTTACAAAAGTTTAAACACATATGCTGCCTCCTTGTACCCAACTATGGAAATAAAAACAACTGCAATACGAAACACGGAACCTGCACGATCATTGCAGCCCGGTGTGACGATCGTGTGGGCTCGGGTGGAAAGGGCTAGGGAAGGAAGACATGGCAAAAAGATGGCAGGGACATATCCAACAATTGTATCAAGGGAAAGAAGTAGATGATAAGGTTCTGGAACAAGAAGAGGCTGTTGATGCTGATGAAATGGGAGACCCAATTTTGAGGTCAGAATTCGACAGAGCTTTGAGAGACCTAAACAGGAACAAGGAAACTGGAATTGATGACATACCCTCAAAATTACTGACTGCCTGAGGAGAAACCAGCATGGTAATGTGTAAGATGTATGATACAGGAGAAGTGCCATCCAATTTTAGACAGAATGTTGCTATAACTTTTCCCATGAAATCAGGTGTTGACAAGTGTGAAAACTATCGCACCATTAGTTTAGTACATCATATTTGCAAAATTTTAACTTGTATTATTTACAGAAGAATGGAAAGACAATTTGAAGCTGAGTTGGGAGAAGATCAATTTTGCTTCAGAAGAAATGTAGGAACATGTGAAGCAATCCTGATATAAAGTCTGATCTTAGAGGATCAAATTAAGAAGAACAAGCCCATGTGATACACGCCATTAGAAAAGGAATTTTATAATGTTGACTGGATCAAGCTATTTGAGATTCTGAAGATGATCAGGATCAGATACTGAGAAAGAAGAATGATCTCCAATCTGTACAAAAATCAGCCTGCAGTGATAAGAATCGAAGGCTATGAAAAAGAAACAGCAGTCCATAAGGAGCGAGGCAAGGCTGCAGTTTGTCCCCTCTTCTTTTCAATGTTTATATAGAACAGGCAGTAAAGAAAATCAAAGAGGAATTCAGAAAAGGAATCACAATTCAAGAGAGGAGATTAAAACACTGAGATATGCTGATGATATTGTTATTTTATCTGTGTCTACAGGAGATCTGGAGAAATTTCTGAATGGTATGAATACAATCTTGAAGAAAGAGTACAAGATGAAAATAAATACATCCAAAACAAACGTAACGTAGTGCAGTCGAATGACATCAGGTGATGCGAGAAGTATTAGATTAGGAAATGAAATTGTAAAGGAAGTAGATGAATATTGTTACTTTGGTAGTGGAATAACTAATGATGGAAGAAGTAAGGAGGACATAAAATGCAGACTAGCACAACCAAGGAAGGACTTTCTCAAGAAAAGAAATTTACTCACTTCGAACATTGATATAGGAATTAGGAATATGTTTTATAAGACTTTCATCAGGAGCATGGCACTGTATGGAAGTAAAACATGGATAATAACTAGCTTAGAAAGAAAGAGAATAGAAACTTTTGAAATATGGTATTGCAGAAGAATGCTGAAGGTGACATGGATAGACCGAATTATGACTGAAGAGCTGCTGAATCTAATTGGTGAAAGGAGAATGAATAGGCAAAATCTGACTAGAAGAAGAGATAGAATGATAGGACACATCTTAAGACGGCAGGAGTAGACCAAGGTCAGAGAAGATGTAGAATGTAGTCGTTATGTAGAAATGAAAATGTTAGCACAGGATAGGGTGGGATGGAGAGCTGTATCAAACCAGTATATGGACTGAATGATCCAAACCACCACCACCACCACCACCACCACCACCACCACCACCACCACCACCACCACCACCACCACCACCACCACCACCACAGAACAAGTCTGATCCAGATGAAGTTGATAATTTCTGCGACCTACTGGATGAAAAATTAAACAAAATCCCCAAACACCATGTCAAGTTTCTTTTGGGTGACTTCAATGCCCAACTAGGTCGTGAACAGAAGTACAAGAAAGTTATAGGAAATTACCCTGGTCACAAAAGAACCAATCCCAACGGCAAAAGACTGGTGTCCATTTGCGAAAATCACAACCTGCAGGTCATGTCGACCCACTTTCGCCATCTACCCAGAAAGCAAATCACTTGGTGTTCTCCCGTCCAAGCTCTCGGAGAGTTCCAAATTGATCATTTTGCAATCTCCAGGAGAAACAGCCCAGAGATTATGAATGTCAAGGTAAAGAAAGGCATCAATGTGGCCTCAGATCATTATATGTCTCTTATCAAATGCAAACCAATTCCCGCAAACACAAGGAAGACAACCAAACAGATCACACGCTTCGACAATGATAAACTTTGGCAAAGGGTCCAAGAAAGACTCAATGCGTGGAAACGTACTACTCTACGAAATCAGAAAATGATTGGGAAACCTACAAAACCCAACGTGGCCAAGCAGCTAGGGTGTTCAGAACTGAGAAACGTAAATACGAAAAATCTCTCATTGAAAAGATAGAACAAAACTTTAGGAAGAATGAAAGCAGAGAGTCTACAGAGCCTTCAAACGCAAACTCACTGGCTATAAACCACCATCTCTATGCTTTGAGCGAAAGGACGGCACACTGGCGACGTCAAATGAAGAATATTGCAGCATTCTGGCAGATTACTTCAAGAATTTACTTAATTGCTCTAAACCGCAAAGCACCATTGAGACTAAGGAACTGTTACTCAGGTACCCAGATTCCAGACCACCCGACAGAGATGAAATCAAGCGCCACATTGCCTGTCTCAAAAATGACAAAGCGCTGGGGGAAGACTCAGTAGTAGCAGAACTATGGAAATATGCCCCAGAGGAATCACTTGATATCTTGCAAAAGCAAATAGAAGAAATTTGGAACAAGGAGGCCCTACCCGAAGATTGGAAAATAGCTTTGATCCATCCATTACACAAAAATGGCAGCATGAAGAACATCAACAACTACAGAGGAATATCTTTGCTACCCGTGACTTACAAAGTTCTATCACTTTCCATCCTGGAGCGTTTGAAAGCATAAGTCGAACATCAAATAGGTGAATACCAAGGAGGGTTCAGAAAAGGTCGCTCAACAGCTGAACAGATCCAAAATCTCAAAACGATCATCAGATATTGTACACTAAGGTCCAAGCAGTATGTGTCTGTCTTTGTGGACTTTAAGAAAGCGTACGACTCCATTGACCGGGAAGTCCTGCTAAACATATTAAATGAATTTGGAGTCGATTTGAAACTGCTGGCATTAATTAGAGCCGCCCTGACCGATACAAAATCCAAGGTGAAGTTCCATGGATGTCTCTCGCATTCCTTTGACATCAAAACAGGAGTCCAACAAGGTGATGGGCTATCCCCGATACTCTTCAACTGTGTTCTTGAAAAGATCATCAGAACCTGGCGGGTGAGATTACAGGAAACCAACTACAGTCCATTGAGAATAGGAACCAAATCCAAGGGGATCGCAACAGACTGCTTAGCATTTGCCGATTATATTGCTGTTCTCTCAAGCGACATAGAAACCGCTAGAGCTCAAGTTGAAATTTTAAAGGAAATTGCCGAACAAACTGGTTTGCAGATATCGTTTGAGAAAACAGAAGTAATGACTAACATCAAAGAGGCTCCACCAAAACTCCATACAAAATACGGGGACATCACCCGAGTAGACAAGTTCAAATACCTGGGTGAGATCATCATGAAAAATGGACTGGACAAAGAAGCACTTCAGGAGCGAGTACACAAACTGGAAATAGCCTACCAAACATCCCGCACAATCTACAATAAAAAATGCCTTTCCCAAAACACCAAGATACGTCACTATGAAACACTTCTGAAGCCAGTAGTTCTATATGCTGCTGAAACCCTGTCTCTAAATGCCAACAAAGGACTCCTTGAAGAACTGGAGAAAAGAGGACGCAAAATTGTGAGAGGAATCTTGGGATCAAAGTACAGAAATGGAATCCATCAAAAGAGATCCAACAAAGAAGTCTACAGCAAAATAGAGAAAATTACCGACACAATCAGAAAAAGACGGGCACGATTTTACGGTCATCTGAAAAGAATGGACGGAAGAAAGTTAACTAAAGAAATCTTTCACTTTTTTGATTCAAACCCCAAAACCACAATTCCCTGGTTTAGAAATACCAAAGAAGACCTGCAAATGCTACATATCTCAGCTGAAGGCACCCTTAACAGAGATCTCTTTCACAAGAAAATATTGATGAACGGGCTAAACCGAGACGAGCAACCGAAGAGAAGACACGGTGCTCCTTGGACAGAGAAGCGTAAGCAGGCCCACTCACAAAGAATGAGGTAAATTTGGGCTCTAAAGAAGGCCAAGTTCAGTGTCAAATGCAACAAGACTTAACGTGGTCCTTGATGGCCCCAGCGAATAATAATAATAATAATAATAATAATAATAATAATAATAATAATAATAATAATAATGAGGTGGGGAGAGGCTGAAACCCGGTACTGACATGCAGTCTACTCCTGCTGAATAACATCAAAGTGTCTGTTCAAGTCTTAAGATCCCCATCTAATGGACGAATCATATTAAACAGGGCGATATGCCCTCACTCCGTATGAACACAGCGGAGAGTTTGGGAACTGAATCCAGGCTTTTGGTGCACAATCTAGTGATAATTAATTATATAACACCACATCTCTACCCTGTTGGCCAACATTCTTATGATGAATTTTCTTTTTTTTTTTTCTACCACAACTCAAACCAACTAACCATCGTGTCAGATCACAAAGACCTGATGTCTTAATGATTATGGGTACCAGGTGGGCTATCCAGTAAGTGAAGAGAGAGGATTTGAAAGTTAACGATCCCTTTTCCTCTTAACAAGGTTAAGTTTTATATTCACCTGAAAAGATCCCTCCAACTTCAAAAGGTCTGGTTCTAATTTGATGTCCACCTGCAGAAACTGACGAGGATCTGGAATTTCATCTTGCTGACCCTAAAGTTGAAAACAAACTATGAAACATTTAATTCATGAGGTGATATTTATGTTCACAATGTTAATAATCACATAAAACTTCAAACTTGGTGCTGTTTACTTTCACAGTAAATGTGTTGTTTGCAGAGTATTACAAAGCATTCCATTAGTTCTAATATAACATAGCAGATATCAGTTTGTAATTTTTCATAACCTGGTACTAGCTTGACCCTCACTTGCCAGAATGAATAGTTAAGAAGTTAGAGAGATAAATATGATTTATTAACTCATCATCTTCCCAAATGAACGGGCTACCAACAATGAACAAAGAAATAATGTTGTGTGGCCTTCGGAGAGACCTGGTGCAGGTCTTTTGATTTGACACCCGTAGGCGACCTGCACGTCGTGATGAGGATGAAATGATGATGAAAACGGCACATACACCCAGTCCCCTTGCCAGGGGAATTAACCAATTATGGTTAAAGTTCCCGACCCTGCCGGGAATCGAACCTGGGACCCCTGTGGCCAAAGGCCAGCATGCTAACCATTTAGCCATGGAGCCGGACAACGGACGAAGTGTACAAGAGTCAAATGAAAAACGCAGAAGCTACAAAGCTGCGAGCTAACATCTGTTACCCAAAAGAAACAGATATGAATGATATAAAAATTAGAAACTACTATATATCAAGCTTAGAGTATGCAGTAAATGTTCTCTCCATTCAGGATTTTGGAATATCTTATGCCTAACATGATGAGTTTTCATGTGACTATAAAGATTAAAACCACATCTCATCATAGAACACCAACTCAAGAGTCATAAACTCAACCATGCACTGGCTGAAGAAACAAACTACAGCATGTCATTCTGTAGCTGGATCTCTTGGACTTGAACTCTTCAGGGTGGCATGGAGATCAGGATCAAAACATTCCATTACTGATGACTCAAATAACAAACTTTCCAAAATAATTATGTATACAAATACTTAAACTGTTACAAAATAACTCTGAACTGACACCAGTGGTACCTCAGAAAATCCTTAAATTCTTATTTAAATTTAAAAGTTTATTTGCAACTTTTATGTATTTTGGACATTAGGAATGAAATTCCATGCTTTATAATAGCATGCATTGATATTTCTAAACATTATACACTTTAGTTCACAGAATATCTTCATCAAACAATTAACATAAAACAAAGCTATGAATTTAAGGAATACTGTACTGCATGGGTTTACTTGTGGTGAAGTAGAAAAACATGTTCGATATAAATTAGATTTAAACATCTAAACTTGAAGACTTCTCTCTTTTCATAGTGCATTATGAGTAATACTCAGGAAGTTCCATTCCTGATTTCAGAAAGGGTTACAACTTTTTTTAAAATTGATATTTGAGTTATTACCATCATGTACAGTGCACATCCTCTGCAATGTGTAAAACTGTTATTCTAAATATATTATAATGGTTAGGAGAAGCAGTTACAACAGTGATAAAATTGTATTCTTCACTTTTTTTTCTTCAATTCAGCAGAGTTACATTCTGGGTTACAACAGTTTTCACGTTTCTACCTTAAACAATCTGCCCATTGACAAGGTTATGTTTGTAGACAAGCACGATGACGATGGTTTCCTGGCGGCGGACTGCTGTGTATTGTTGTCTTCTTGCTACTGCAGATGGCACACGGTGTTTAAACATGAATTGTTAATATATAATGCCCTTCTAATGTGTTGGATTGTACTACTTTCAAAAAATACACAGAAGCAGTATTTAGATGGTAGCCTAAACTTTAGTGTAATTTATTGTCTCCATAAAGACTATTGGTCAGAGAAATGTATTACTGTCATTCACTTAACCTATCATTTGATCAGGCTAAGAAAGATCAATTTTATGTAAGCAATGAATACAAGAACAGCACTCAAACAGAGAAGGTAAAACTGCAGGAGAGTTATGATACACATTTAAAGAAAAAGAAATGTCATGGGATGAAAAGCATAAAGACACTGAACCAGCTAAACATAATCAAAAGATAACAGTTTTTCTTGCTCTGATCTACAAGCATTTCTTCTCTAATCATGTGGGGAATTTTCTTCTTTATACTACATGATAAACTTGACCTATTGAAATGTCATACCTTGGGAGATTTTATACTATAATCTATCAGTTTCATGTCCGTATTGTTAATTTGAGCACACAAGTATGAAGGATGAGTTGTCCACTTAATTAATACTTTATTTTACAAAGTGTCTACAATATCTACATTAAAAGACAGTACCAGTTTCAACCTGTAAATAGGTCATCATCAGCTGTTGATGAACCTGCTTAATAGCGATTGTGCAGAATAAAACACTACTAAAATTAAACAAGAATGCCACTATTCTAATAAAATATCTAATGTTAGGTGGCACTCATGGGACTCCAGCACGCCAAAGCCCTTCAACTTTACCATATGTATATATCTCGTATGACATAATGTTGGCATACAACATAGATTTTTGAACTTGACAACAAAACCCCAGTGATTTTTTGAACTCTAAGAAGGGTACCCTATTTTTAAACTTTTAGCAATACTGTTTTTGGAAAATGTGGCATTCATGGGACTCCAGCAAGTCAAAGCCCTTTGTTATACCATATGTAAATAACATAATATTATGTATTTTATTAGAATAGTGGCATTCTTGTTTAATTTTAGTAGTGTTTTATTCTGCACAATTGCTATTAAGCAGGTTCATCAACAGCTGATGAAAATAAAATGACACATGGCTTTTAGTGCCGGGAGTGTCCAAGGACAAGTTCGGCTCGCCAGATGCAGGTCGTTTGATTTGACGCCCTAGGCGACCTGCGCGCCGTGATGGGGATGAAATGATGATGAAGACACCACATACACCCAGCCCCCGTGCCTGCGAAATTAACCAATGATGGTTAAAATTCCCAGCCCAGCCGGGAATCGAACCCGGGATCCCTGTGACCAAAGGCCAGCACGCTAACCATTTAGCCATGGAGCCGGACCACAGCTGATGATGACCTATTTACAGGTCAAAACCGGTACGGTCTTTTAATGTAAATATTCTAGACACTTTGTAAAATAAAGTATTGATTAGGTGGGAGATTTTAACAGGTCAATTTTGACATTTCTGCATTCTGAAAAACTGCTACATCTCTAAATATATTCTAGTGCTATGAGAAGCATTTAGAACAGTTATAGAACTTTCTTCTTCAGTCTACATAATCCAAACAATCAAGGTCATTGCTTCTTTTGGCTTGAGGGCATAGATTTGAATGTGTGTGGCACATGATTTGTAAGTTTCTCACATATCCGCCCATCATATTATTGAACAAAGTACCTTTAATTTTCTGACAACTGTACAGGGCAAAATGAAAATACTAAGTTCACTGCCTCTTCATTTTAGTATTGTGTAAAATACAGGGGCGTATTCTCCTTGAATGCAAGGCATTCATTGCATGCGTTATGACAACACAAAGAACTGTCCGATGTACGATTTTAGGTTGTTTCAAGTCGAATATTAACGATTTCATCTCTCAGAAGTTCAAAATGTCCGCGCAACTGTACTGGTTCCGTTGCTTGACTACGTGTGGTGCTGGTGTAGTCTCGCCGTCTACACCACTCTAGGAAGAAAGAGACAGCGAATGGACGAGTTCAGGAAGAAAGGCATTCAATCTTAAAATTGCATTCGGTGGCAGATGTAGTTCTGAAACCCTCCGAACGATGTCGCTGCAATTGAAACTTGGTCAAAATTTGTCACCCTATATCCGTGCTACCCTCTGCCATCTGTTAGCAACTTGGTGAAAGTCGGCATCTTTACAGCGAACGGGGACGAAACTGACCAATGCCACTGGGGTGACTTACCTCCAGTGCTTGAGTTGTGGCTAACTAGTGAGTTAATTCATTGTATTTTCGGTGTTTTATTATATCTTGCGCAGATGTGGTATTAACGATGGATGAGTCTAAAACGGATATAATTGTAAATCAGTTTGAAAAGTCATTTACTGGCCGTTCGTTTGATGAAAAGATTCAAATAGTTAAAGCCGGGAGACCTCAACCTTCCCTCGTAAATTTCTTCCTCTTCTTCTTCTTAATCTGCTTACCCTCCAGGGTTGGCTTTTCCCTCGGACTCAGTGAGGGATCCCTCCTCTACCTCCTCAAGGGCAGTGTACTGGAGCTTCAGACTCTGGGCCGGGGGATACAACTGGGGAGGATGACCAGTACCTCGCCTCACCTGCTATGCTGAACAGGGGCCTTGCGGGGGATGGGAAAATTGGAAGGGATAGACAAGGAAGAGGGAAGGAAGCGGCCGTGGCCTGAAGTTAGGTACCATCCCGGCATTTGCCTGGAGGAGAAGTGGGAAACCACGGAAAACCACTTCGAGGATGGCTGAGGTGGGAATCGAACCCACCTCTACTCAGTTGACCTCCCGAGGCTGAGTGGTCTCCGTTCCAGCCCTCGTACCACTTTTCAAATTTCGTGGCAGAGCCGGGAATCGAACCCGAGCCTCCGGGGGTGGCAGCTAATTACACTAACCACTACACCACAGAGACGGACCCTCGTAAATTTAAAAACAGAAAACAAGAATTGTGTACGCACGCTCAATCCAGAAACTTACAGTAAAACTGTTTGGCTCGAGTTCACCTACATGTAATTAGGGTGAGTAGAATTAAAATTTACTTAATACGTTGTGTTAACTGCATGGTTACTAGTTGCATGCCTCAGTGGAGATTCCAGGATACGCCACTGGTAAAATATCTAAGCCACATAAATAAAATAATGCACAAGTTTTTTAACACAGACTGCAGACCAAATTAAAACAATTCAATGCATGCCTCCGCTGAACGTGAAAAGACATAACTTCTTAAAAGTGGCCATATGACATAGTTATCTCAATGAGTTCCAGTAATGAAGATGGCTAATAAGAAGAAGGAGAAACAAAGTCACCAAGCTGGATTGTAGATTTGACTTTTCAAGTTCTCTGAAATAATTTAAGAAATGATTAGGTAAACAATTATTGACATAGCATCTGGGTAAGAACCCTAAATGCAGATCAATGACTGATTGACTGAGGGACTTTACCCAGCGCATCAAAACATTTTTTTCAAGAAATAATAAATAATGGCATGTGGCCTCCATAGAGGCGTGGTGCAGATCTTTTGAGTTGACCCCGTATAGGACACCTGTGTGTCTGTAAGGACAAGGCATTACCTAGAATGAGTTCTAATGATGAATATGGCACAAACACCCAGCCCCTGAGCCACAGGAATCAACTAATGAAAGTTAAAATCCCCAACCCAGCAAGAATTCAACCCGGGACCTCTGTAACCAATGGCCAGCATGCTAACCATTTAGTCATGAAGCCACACTTTTCAAGGAATGAAAAATGTATGAAGTGATCAAATATGAAGATTATGGAGGTCAGAAAGCAGGACCTTTACTATTCTATAAGGATAGTTATGAGCAAAAGGATTTTGGCAACATCTGGGTTCAACAAAGAAGTAGAGGAAAGTGTTCAGTAATTACACTACATCCAGCATTGTCTTCACCACCTCAGATTGATTCCAGAAAGAGAAGGATTTGCTTCACCTGCATAACAGTGTACATTCCTAGTGTACATGCATGGAAATGTAATTACACCAAACTAACAAGATCCCATAACCTTACAGACACAAGCTACAACCTAAACAATAGGGCCTTGCATTCAGTTAAGTTGTTGTTGAGTTTTCAGCCCAAAGGCTGGTTAGATAACCAACAGCTCCACCATCAGCTGTCATAGACAGCCTAGGTGCACTGGAGAGGCATACCAGGAAAATAAGCGTGTGAGGTGGTTTCCCATTGCTTTCCTCACTGAGTCAGAAGTTAAACTGATGCTATTATTAGGAGTTAGAATCACATCAGACTCCACATTGGATCCACAGACAGAAGAGGTTAGAAGTAAGGTTAAATACAGTATTTTGAAAGCGGCTTAAATATGTCTTCTAAAAACAGTTGGCAGCACTCATATATGGGCTACCAGCCTGGCATCCTACCTCTGGTGAAAACATTTTAAAAAATGGAGAGGATTCAGAATCGAGCACAATAACTGATTACTAGAAGAGGCTCACTTCCCTCAAAGCTGTTACGAAAGAAAGAGACCTCTGTTTCCTTCAAAGTCCTTCATTTGTACTGCCCAACTCCCTGCCTTTCATCATTCACCCTCTTTTCACACTGCTCAATGAGGCTTGGAAGTAATCTCTGACCCCGTCCCCTCTTTACCTTCTCAACTGCACATCTTGCAAGGTTTCACCATCATTCTGCTCAACTCAAGAATTGTCTTCCATCCACAATAAAGCTCCTATCCTGCCCAAAAAGGGAGAAGGGTGACAAATTGGCATTAAAATGAAAGACCCCTTAGGCCTCACAACCCTAATAATGTTGAGATCAGAAGATAACAAGAGTTGATCAAGAAAACTCGACAGGGAAGATGGAAGTGAGGAGGTTAGCAAAAGTAAGTGGAAGCAATGTTAGACTCAGCTAGCGGTCTTATAGTCACCAACCCATGCTCCCAAGTTGAGAGCACCTGTACTTTCCCCTTTTAGTTGCCTCTTACAATAGGAAGGGAATACCATGGATGTATTCTACTGCTGCCCTCCATAGGAGAACTTGCGTGAGTGTACGTGTGTGTAAATATACCTAGGTATGTTGTTGCTGTGGCTGCAAGAACCAGTATGTGGTGATGTTGGAGAAATACTGACCCGGACCACATGTACAGAGTGTATCAGAACTATAGCAACAAAAATCAGGGATGCTCTTTGTGTTATGTTAAGAACAATAGTGCAATCAGATTGGTGGAGAAAATTTTTCTTTCCGAGAAAATGAGGATACTTTGTTACTTCCAGGCACGCAATTCAAACTGACGAACTCACCATATTTGCTATGCTAAAGCAAAAACCACTGCCACGCTTCAGGAAAGAGAGGGGGGAGGGGGGAAGTGGAGTGTATGATGGAGACAGAGATAATGCTCTGTGCGTATGCACAAGTTTCCTCGTTCGACTCGCACACGATTGTTCTTGTCTAGAGGCAATATCCACAGTTCATTTATTAAACAGCCGTAACTGCACACACAGTACAAAAACACACCGTAATGAAGACACACTTGTCAGTCAAAATGCACTAGATCATTTCTGTTGGTCGCAGTAACCTGCTTGAAGATGCAATACTGCTGCCCCATGAATTGTGTATTCCTTCACTCATAACTTTCTAAATGGAATGAAATAATGAACAAAGGAAACAATACGCCCAATGGTTTGATTACAGTAGATGTTCAATATGCACCCCTCCTACTTCAATGCACAGTTTGAAACGGTGTAGTAGTGACCTTTGGACTCTGTTCAGGATGTGTGGTGTGTCGCAAACGACCTGGAAATCTAACTATATTCTTGGTACAAGTTCATCTTCTCTTTCTACGGGCTTCACAAAGTAAACAATTTCTGCAAAACAAACTGTACACTGCCTACTGGGGCTGGGAAGCAACTATGCGAAACAAATGAGAAACCTGTGCATTCGCACCGAGCATTACCTTTGTTTCCTACTTCCCCTCCCTTCCCTCCCCTCCCCTGATGCACAGCGACAGGCAGCAGCAGGCTCTCTGGCATAGCAAATAAGGTGAGTTCGTCAATTTGAACTGCTCGCCCGGAAGTAACAAAGTACCCTCATTTTCTCTAAAAGAAAAATGTTCTCTGCCAATCCAATTGCACCATCGTTCTTAACATAACACAAAGAGCATCCCTGATTTTTTTGTCGGTATAATTCTGATACACCCTGTATAATTTAGAATGAGAATTCTTTGTTATAAACCGAGCTTGACAGCTGCAGTCGCTTAAGTGCGGCCAGTATCCAGTATTCGGGAGATAGTAGGTTCGAATCCCACTATCGGCAGCCCTGAAGATGGTTTTCCGTGGTTTCCCATTTTTCACACCAGGCAAATGCTGGGGCTGTATCTTAATTAAGGCCACGGTCGCTTCCTTCCCACTCCCAGCCCTTCCCTGTCCCATCATCGCCATAAGACCTATCTGTGTCGATGCGACATAAAGCAACTAGCAAAAAAAAAAAAAAAAAAAAAAAGAAAACCTTGTTATAATTTGCACAATACTGAACTTTAGATGAGGTTCTAAGATGAAATATTTCCATAGCAGTTTTTACAACAATGGGGGGTTGTGCACGTGTGAGAAAATATGCGTGTAATGTGTGTGTGGTGCAATAATTTGAGTATAGGCAAGATATAAATAAGTGTAAATAATGTAAATAATGGAGACTGTGATTATCTGTGATACCCGTATTAGGATATAAGGTTTTATGTCATATTTAGGATAGCAATGCAATGCAGCACTGTAGCATATACGGGAACAGTTCCTTTTATACTGTTAACCATAAATATTTGTTTCTATTGAAATGTGTCGTCGTATTATAGTGTAACACTTCATTACTCCCAGGTTTTGCTCTCAAGCTGACTCTACTGTGACCCCAGGTGTTTCTCATAACAGTCTCTTTAAAATATAAGCTGTAGAGGGTAATTCATGTTTGATATCAGCAAGAGATGCATTACTACACATCATAAAACCAGAAAAATTAATAATAGGGCAGGAGGTAACATTGCTCACATCCAAAGCATTCCCTATGCTGTTTGTGACTACTGTATCTTGCTATACAAATAACAGTGCTGACAAATCTGATATACCCATCCTATTTGATTTGCCCCTTGTATTAGTGTTTTGTGATACCTTAAAAAAAAAAAAAAAAAATTTAAAAAGACAAACTGAAGACTGAGAATATTTGTTGGATCAGTTTGGAAGTTTGTCCTATTACCTTTCCTTTGAATGAACCCCATAAGTACCTTACCACTGCTTCCTTTTGCTACTTGCCTTTACCACTCAGCTACCTGTCACCACACCATGCAGGCACTTCTTCAATGGTCTGAAGAGACGGAAATCACTGGATGCCAAGTCAGGGCTATAGGGAGAATAAATCCAGTACCTACCACCAGAAGTGCAGAACAATTCACACGTGCGATGGCTACGTGTGATATGGCATTGCCGTGCAGCAATGTGGCGCCTGTTGAGAAAAGTCCAAGTCGTTTTCTGGTAACTGCTACCCGCAAATACTCCAGTGTGTCACAAAAACTAGTAGCATTCACTTTGACCATTGAAGAACTGCCTGGGTGGTAAGAGATTTAACAATGATACAGCCATTCAGCATGGTGTTAGGATGTGGCTTCAGGGACTGGATGCAGGTTTCTTTCCTGCCAGCATCAATGCCATCGTGTACCATTGGAACAAGTGCTTGGACAAGAATGGTGACTATGCTGGATAGTAATGTGTATCTCTGCCATGCTACTGTGTATCATTATATCTACCCTTAAAATACAGTTTCTCCTGTGAGCTCTTGTTACCTTATTTTTTGAAGTGCCTTTGTATAAAAAACAAGGAGCTTTGTTAGATTTGGTGTGTCAATATTGCAGCAGAGCTTGTGATTCTAAAATTGGTCTCTTCAGCTATGTAAGAACACATAATCAATAACACTGATGCACTCAGAAGAAAATACTGTTGTACTCAGAATCAGGTTTATACGTTTGATGATGATCATGTTGATGAAATATTAATTACAGCTGACAGAAACTATTTTTGGAAGGTACTTTCCATAAACTTGACTAAAGAATATTAGTAAAGAGGTGGGGAATGGAAAAGAAAAATAACTTCAGGTTACTCACAGGATCAGTTTCTATTTCTTCAACTACATCATCATCATCTTCATCATCACTATCATTCTCCTCGTCTTCTTCTTCTTCATCATCATATTTATCCAGCCAAAGAGGTTCTGGTTTGATAGTGGCAGGTTCATCCATGTTCTACCAGCCTGTGTATGGGCACACATGGCTCATCAAAACTGGAAGGACATCCTCAGGGCTACAGTAAAATGAAATCAATTATCATATAGTGATCTAGAGAAGTACAAAATATCTACCTAACACAAGCATTTTGTGAGTGATGTGACATTCAATAAAGAAGTTACGTGGATTCTCTTGACTGCATATAGCACTATCAAAATTTACCAAACACTGACAAATGAAAAGGAAATAATTAACTAATTCAAGTATCTTACTTTCAAAAAAATAAAGAGAGAGAGAGAAAGAGAGATCCAAAGTACAGAGGTGGATCTAGGAATCCATAAAGAGAGGGGCTAATTTAAAAACATACCATACCACAAACCAAAAACTAGTAATTAGGAGATTTTACTTCCGTACTGGTGAAATTTCCCACGTTTATTTTAAGGAAATTGTTACAGTGTAGTAAACGCTAGTTAAGGTAATGTATTGTTATTTATTTCACCACAAAATTCCATTAAATAATGTTTAAAGTACTACATAAACTTAACTAACATTTATGTATTAGCAGTTCACATCAATCAAGATTTAACTTAGACATATCCAGCCTTTGTGGTTTTGACTTAAGAGACCTTCAACATTTATTCCCCTTTCCTTATGGATATATGCTAATGCAAGGCCATTAATCCAGTTCTTTCCCATTGTACTCGTAGGTTTTTAGCTTATGTAGGGCCGAAAATCTTCTCTCTGAAGAGACTGTCATGACTGGCAGGGTGGCAAATATTTGTAGCAGTAGTCTGATACTGGGGGAAAAAGGCTTCATTGCATAGAGGTAATATATGCAAAAATGTTTGGCCTTCTACTTTCTTCTGGATGAGACATCCAATTATCTCTTCATACTGATATTTCTACTCTTAATTCAGCACTTGTTGCTGCGCAATCTGCTTCATACATCTCTGCTGCTTTAATAATTTTGTCTACTGAAAACTTAGAAATTTTTAATTAATGGGAATAACCCCTTCTAAATGGGTCACTTTGTTAACATTATCACAAAGGCTTATTAAGGGGTCAACAAGTCAAGAATAACCTTTCTGAAGTATTCCTCAAGATTCTTAGCTGACACATTCACTCTTTGAGTTTGCCTGCCACAAATACGAGGGGGATGGATTTCTTCACCCACTGAAGCAGCCATGTCACTTGCTACAATAAAAATGCCTTTACACTTTTCATTGGTAATTTTTCTCATTTTATTCAACCTTCCTATTACAGTGCCAATGTAAGACAATGCAGAAAATAAATATTGTTTAGGATCTTGCAAGAACTTGCTTAGTTTCACAGTGTGAGCCAAAGAGAGAACAGCTGTTTCCAAACCAGTGATAAATTCACTTCTTCTTAAAGCCAGGCAACATCTTTACTTAAGTCTCACTATATGGATTTTCTTCTATTTGTTCAAGAAGCCTTACATGTAACATTAGTTCTGAAATACAATGAAACTATTATGTCTTTCTACCCAGTGAGTAGGAAAAAGGCTTTTAACTTGGTCTTCTTTTTTTTTTGACTTGCTGATATCAGGTTCACTAATAACATTCTTTGAAGAGCAGACATTCTTTTCACAGAAGCAGAGACAAATGTTGTCACTGATGAGATAATCCCCAACATATTATCAATTTGTTTAATATCACAACTGTTTGTAATACAAGAGTTCCGTTGATGGCAGAAGCAGTGTGTGTAAAATTCTAGAGGTTTCTCATTTAAAATCAGTGCTTGGATTCCAATGAATTTATCTGACACATTTAATCCAATATCAAACCCCTGGGCCAGGAAATCTTGAAAATTTAATAAAATTGTTTAAACTTTTAAGAGCAACTAGAGTGGGGAAGGGGTCTAAAGCACCCTTACCCCCTCCCTGGATCCACCTCTGCCACAGTATACACAGGATTAACTGTTTACTCTTAACTGGCTAGACTCTTGTTTATCCAATATAAGGTACATAGTTAACTTTAGAAATATTTATCTTATGTGGTTTTTGAAAGGCAAGCCTACCATCCTCAGTCCAGTGTAAGGAACCTAGGCTCTGCCTAGTACAAACCAGGACAAAGGGTGAATGAAACAGGAGCAATAGCTCTCTAAACAAATCTTGATCCAGCTGGCACAACTACTTCAATGTTTGGCAGTAAGAATCAGCACTAATGATTGCATGCATGCAACTGCATGAAATATATAAACAACTCCTTCACAGAAGGTGGATGGATCAGATTTGGAAGGACATTAGAGAAGCTGGATTGGATGTGGCAGAAATAATGGAGCAGGAAAAGTAGAAGGACAGAAAGGAGTGGAGGAGGCTTGTTAACCATTCCCGGGCAACTGGAGTGGGACATTGATGATGATGATTGTGAAGGATAGTTAAATATGAGCAGCAGAACATGAGAATGTTACAATTTTAGCAACAGGTACATGTCAAGTTCTGTCAAACATTAAGAAAACCTGCTAGCGAAACATTTCAGATGATAAAGCAAGTGTACGGTGACAACGTCCTGGGGAGGGGGAACCTGTAACAAGACAGGTCAATAGGCAAAGTAAGGCTTGAACTGATTTTTGATTAATTCAGAATTGTGCCTTTAGGGTTCATCCCAAAATGAGCAAGTGTAAACAACAAGAGCTAAAAGGAGATCATTCACCATCTGTATGACTGAATTTGAATTTGTCCTGAGCTGTAGCATAGGAAGAACAGGTTGTTGCTGTTATACAACTCCCCTTTGCATTACTCTATGCTTGTCCACAAAGAAATGCCACGGCAAGAGGTCACCATTTTGCCACAACCTCCAAAGCTACATGGGCATAGATTTCATTCTGCCAAGGAGATCATTACTGCCACAAGAACAGCTGTACAGGATCTTTCTGCCAATATCTTTCAGCAGTGATTCCAACAGCTATACCAACCTAAGCACCAGTCTATGAACTTATTGAGTGTGGTAGTACATATGGAGAAAATGGAATGTGTCTCAATCTTCAAAAGAAAGAATATCTGGAAAGTGGTCCTCAAGTCAGTGGTACCATTTACTGCCAGGATGTGAAGGAAACCACCAAGTTTAAATACTTTGGATCCTTGACAACGTCCTCAAATGATACCAGTCTGGATATCTGGATGAGAGTTGTTTGCATATTCACAAAAATTAAGTTTCTAATTATTACTTTTAAATCTTTAATTGTTTTCTATTCCCTACATTTGGGGTTAAATTGATGTCACAGTATCTTTCCATTTGTTGTTCTCTCTTGTTGTAACTTTATTCTTTCAATTTATATACTATTTTGCCTATATATTGTCTTGTGTCTGCACTTCAGTGTAGCATTTAACATACAGATCAGCCTTTTCACATGAAAACTGTTCCGTTTTCAAGCTTTCTATTCTTTCAATTTTATTGGTCGATAGTCCTGTGTACTGTGACGTTTCTCATTTTGACATTATATAGTTATTTTGCCTTTTCTCTGTTTTCTAGTTCAATCTTTATTAGTTGTTGATAATCACTGTAACCTTATTATATTTCTTATATTTAAGTGTATTGATGTACTATTTTCAATTCATAATTCTTTACCCTAACCTGCAAAATCTCAGTTACTGCTTTAGCTCTGTCCATTACTCTGGGTATAAAATGGGCACTCTACTCTCTTCAGTTGTCACTCGTCTGCAAGTACCTGGCCTCGCCAGTACCCTACATCACTTGTCATTTACACGCTGGCTGTGCCAGCCTACGTCACTCGCCATCTACATGCTGGCCATGCAAACCTGCGTCTCTGCTCTTCAAGTAGCTGGTCACACTGAAGCTCTACATCGTTCACGGCTGACACGCGGGCCATGTTGGCATTCTCCATCTGATAACATTAAGCTGGCCTGGGCTAGAACTCTGCTCGCTGTCCAGCTGTACAAGTCTACAATGTAAACAACGACTGCAACTTTCTCCTCTCCAAGGCCGCGCTAGCTGCCTCCTGGACACAAACATGCAGCAATCTGGTGACTCACAAGATACTCTTATGACAAGTCAGCCGTAACCTTGTGTTGCAAGTGGTTTTATAGTCCCACTCCTTTTCTTTAATGGCTGATTGAAGTTATACATTGCTTTTAACTCCGCCGGGAGCAGACATTTAACTTCTACTATTTGCAAGATCTTTGGTTTCCTATGGACTACTACTTGAAAATTTTGACCGCACTTTTGTGTGGTTTTCCTTTAATTTGTCCAACATCATGCTGTAAATGAAAATGCAATGGCATATGGCTTTTAGTGCCGGGAGTGTCCGAGGACAAGTTCGGCTCGCCAGATGCAGGTCTTTTGAGTTGACTCCCGTAGGCGACCTGCGCGTCGTGATGAGGATGAAATGATGATGAAAACAACACATATACCCAGACCCTGTGCCAGCAGAATTAACCAATTATGGTTAAAATTCCCGACCCTGCCGGGAATCGAACCCGGGACCCCTGTGACCAAAGGCCAGCACGCTCGCTAACCATTTAGTCATGGAGCCAGACAACATCATGCTGTATGTTAAAGGAAGAGAATGAAGATAGGAAACCAAATTCTATAAACTAATTTTTTCCCCCACCAATATTGTGATATCTAAAGTACAAATATTGTTCTTTTCTTGCAACAACTAGTGCTACAGTAATCAATTCAAGAATAGTGCATCTATTTAATCTGTTTGATCAATCACTGTGTCTTGTAAAAAAATTTCACTTCAGGTACCTCAAGTAAAATTTTGGATTATGAGTCTTTGACTTTTCTTTTTTCCCTGTATCAATATTTATACATTTGTACTTCAAATCTATTTAATCAATAATTGTCTGTGAGATTCGTTCACTTCAAGTATTTTGAATTTCAGTGAACTTTTCATCTTTCTATCTTTTCAATAATAAATTGTGTATATTTTATCATCCGTCTAGTCATGAAGTTAATCTTTGCTAATTAACTGTGAATGTTTTTATTTTTCCAATGGTTAAATTAGAGAATATTTGTAGTAAAACTATTTATCAATAGAGCATTCAAACAAAAGTAATGATCTGTTGGGTTTCTTTCCTTCTCATTTTCCTCTATGCTTCCATTTGTTCATCTGCCAACCATTCCAACCCATCTCTTGGTAAGCCCTTACCTTTGCCACGCCTATCCCATCTTCCGGAAACAGATAACTCCAATCCCTGGAATTTAGGAAACAGATAACTCCAATCCCTGGAATTTATCACAGTTTACCCAAGAGTCAATGCAGCATGGTTTGAATGGAGACAAATCACTGGTGTTCTCTATGACAAGAAGATGCCTGAACAGCTGAAGGTCAAAATTTGTACGACAACGGAGCGCCAAGTAGCTTTTAACAGGACAGAATGCAGACCTTTGATTAGGAAACAGGAACATGCCCTTCACACCATGAAGATGAAAATGCTGTGGTGGTCCCTTGGATTGGCCCGCTATGACCATGCGATAAATGACAGCATACATCAAAGACTTGATATACAACCAATTGTGGAGAAAGTGAGGGAGGTCCAACTCCGGTGGTATGGCCATATCATTAGAAAAGCAGACAATAACTATTGTAACTATTATCCACCAAATACCCCAAATAGGGATCATTCTTGAAGTGCTGCTCTACAGCAACAGGAAATCAGTTGTGAAGAACAAAATAATATTGGAATCTATAAATTATAGGGAAAATATCCCTGACTTATAGGATGTCTCTATACAATTTACAGATTTTTAAAAACAGAGATATGAAGAAACTTTGAAAAATCTGTGTTCATACTACAACTAACACTGCACAACTAATATGTTTTAAACAACTGAACAATCACTTCATGCACAGGCTTAAACAAGTTCTGGACAATAACAGAGAGAACAAATTGGCACTGCCACCCTACGAACTGCTTCCAAATTTATGCAGCAAAAGAATCCCCAGATTGTGATCACAGCAGTTAATGGATTAAGAGTCTGAAATTAAAATGCTCAAAGGCATTTTTTAATAGCCTAAAGTAAAGAATTCAAACCAATTTGTTTTTTTGCAAACAAAATATTCAGTTTTTAATCTCCAATTTTTCAGTGTCCAGCTGGACAGCTGTTGCACATTCTTGTTTATAAATGAAAAGTAATTAATTTTTAATAGTACATGGTGACTGCTAAAACAAATTATTAATCATTTTGAATTTCCTTGAGAGTACAGTAGTTAAAGATATTGGAAGATGTAATGAGAGAAGAAGTTTACGAAGAGAGAAACAGATGGAGGCATATCATTTAAACAAATCCTACATGGCCCACTGGAAGGATCCACAGATGATACAGATGATGATGATGATGATGGTGGTGATGATGTTGAAGATGATGATGGTTGCATTTGTAAAATCCTAACTTGAGGCAGCCAATTACCAAAAGGCTGATCCCTGACCAAGAAGCATGAAAATAAAGGCTCTCAAGAGAACCTCTAGCCCAAGGAAAACTTAACAGATGTAGTACAGATTCAGAGAATTTCAGGAAAAATCCAACATACGTGAGCACCTTTTTCCTAGAATACTCATTTCAGTTCTTTTTGGTTTCACTATCTAAATATTTATTTTTGCAACAAATAAATGAAGAAATGAAGCAGTTAGTCTAAAATCAATTTTTGGTCATTGCAAGTCTCACCATCATATCAATTTGAATTACAGTTAATTTGTTGATAGTAACAGTTTGATCATGATCTTGCATGTTACTTATTCTAACATTAAAACACACTTATATGTTTTATGAAAACATATTATAAAATACATAAATTACCAGAAAATTACAATAATATATATTATAATAAATATTTGAGTTAAGTGTTGTAGTTTATTGGAGTGTGCAGATGAAATGATTTTAAATGATTTTATGCAGCAATGTACTTATGTAGTTAGAAGTTACCAGATAAAATTTGCGGCATAATAATCTTTATACATTTATTTCTGTACGTGATTTATGTATGTATTACTGAATATAATTTACACTAAAATCTTATAAATCTATTTAATTGTGTCAGAAACATAACGTATAATGTCAAAGATATTAAAAGAAAACATATAATACGTTCAAACATTGGTACTCCAAGCATATTATCATTTCTGGTAACAAGGTAATATCACATCACATGGGCCTACCCTACACAAATGAAATTTAAATGTAGTGTGACCAGTATCTAGCCAATTCACATGCTTCCTTGGTGCCATGAAGAAATTATTCTTTACAAAATTATGTCAAAGGCGACATTTGTTATTTATGAAGAAAATAAGAAAAATATTTTTGAAAAATTAATTTGTGACTGACAGACTTGAAAAATAAAATAATAAAATGAGTCAAAACATGAGTGCCTCTTTTACAATTCGTAACTTGCAAATTAATGAAATTCAACAATTAGAACAAACTTCAGTATTAAATGAAAAATATGATATTCAGAAGCATATTTTTTAATTTTGATAATCAATTTTAATAAATGCATATAAATATTTTCTCACTGTCCAGCCACAAGAAGACTTTTTTTTAAATATGTCAAACTTTTAAACATTTTAAACGTGCATCATAAACGGGGTTATCACCCACTTGACTGCTAATGAATTGACCTTTCCATTTAACCTATCGTGTTGTAAAAGGTATTGTATAAAAATTGTCTGAAAAGCTCTTATTCCATAAAATCTATTTGTGAGCCAAAAATATGGTTTTTCTATTTGCTCATATTCAGCCAGGATCATATAGAGTATGTTTATTACAGCTTAATGCATGACCAATTTTGGTGAATATCATCCAAGTATATGCTCCAACATGTGATGCGTCAGATGTTAGGAATGAACTCGATGAATGAAGCTGTACGCATAAACCGTCTTCGGTGGTGGGGTCATTTGAGACGAATGGAGGAGGATAGGTTACCTAGGAGAATAATGGACTCTGTTATAGAGGGTAAGAGAAGTAGAGGGAGACCAAGACGACGATGGTTAGACTCAGCTTCTAACGATTTAAAGATAGAGGTATAGAGCAAAATGAGGCAACAGCACTAGTTGCAAACAGAGGATTGTGGCGAGATTTAGTAAATTCATAGAAGCTTGTAGACCGAACTCTGAAAGGCATACCGGTCTATAATGATGTATGATGTACAGTATGTATGTTTATTATTGGCTTTACGTCCCACTACTTTTATGGTTTTGAGACACCGGGGTGCCGGAATTTTATTCTGCAGGAGTTCTTTTACGTGCTGGTAAATCTACCGACATGGGGCTGACGTATACAAGCACCTTCAAATACCACCGGACTGAGTCAGGATTGAGCCTGCCGAATTGGGGCCAGAAGGGCAGCACCTCAACCTTCTGAGCCACTCAACCCGGCTGTTTATATTTCATCACTAAGCACGTTTACGAATGTGGATTAGGTAAGATCTACCATCTGAATTGGATTTCCGAATCATCGGACATGACCTGATTTAACCAACCTTAATTGTTACTTATTGTTGTTGTTGTTGTTATTTGTTTGTTTTTCATAATGGAAAGATTGTCCAGCCAATCCCGCAGTGTAGGAGTAGTGTGTCTGCCTCTTACCCGGAGGCCTGGATCGATTCCCGGCCAAGTCAGGGATTTTTACCTGCACCTGAGGGCTGGTCCGAGGTCCACTCAGCCTACGTAATTAAAATTGAGGAGCTATCTGATGGTGAGATGGCGGCCCCGGTCTAGAAAGCCAGGAATAACGGCCGAGAGGATCCGTTGTGCTGACCACACGACACCTCGTAATCTTCAGGCCTTAGGGCTGAGCAGCGGTCGCTTGGTAGACCATGGCCCATCGGGGCTGTTGCGCCATGGGGTTTGGTTTTTTTGGTTTGGTTTGGAAGATTGTCCTACTAGCGTCTAGCATTTATCTCATAAGTAGTTGAAAGACCAGGAATTGGAAATAATTTTAACAAGACGGGATAATTAATCACGCCTCTTAAAGAGTATGGCCCAAATTCGCAGGTTTCCAGAAGACGATTCTGTCCAAATACATGTGGCGTCCATGACCTCCCTGTGGACATTTAAAGGGCAAATCGAGCGAGTTTGATCGTGCGGTTAGAGCCGCGCAACTGTGAGCTTGCATCCGAGAAATAGTGGGTTCGAACCCACTGTCGACAGCCCTGTAGATGGTTTTCTGTGGTTTCCCATTTTCACACCATGTAAATGCCGGGGCTATACTTTATTAAGGCCACGGCCGGCTTCCTTCCCACTCCGAGGCCTTTCATATCCCATCGTCGCTATAAGACCTATCTGTGTCGCCGCGACGTAAAGCAAATTGTAAAATAATAATAATAATAATAATAATAATAATAATAATAATAATAATAATAATAATAATAATAATAATTAAAGGGAAAAGTTTATGTTAACAAGCCAAAATAGATGGACAAACTGAAATAAAACATCAGGCTAGGAATTATTGCTGTCGACGTCACAATACTACATATCCCATTACCAATATGGAATACCGGGCAAGAATGTGACAATTAGCACTGACGATGGGCATTTCGAGCATCTTCCATGACATGCTTCTATTTGTCAAATTCAAGATACTTTTTTTTTTTTTTGCATTAAACGTGACCTTTTAATCATTGTCGACCTAGAGGCTGGTTGGATCCTCAAATAGCACCACCAAAGGTTATGCGGTTATAAGGAAACCGCAAAAACCAATGGCAGCACCAAAATGAGGCATACTAGGCAAGACGAGGAGTGAGGTAGTTTGCCATTGCTTTCCTCACTGGGTCAGAAAGTCCTATTGCAGCACGACTGACCCTATGAGCAACACCTTTCATAACACTCAGATACACTAGTCGAGCTCTGAATGTCATTACTTAGCACCACCCATACTCCAGCAGCTTCCATATTGTCACAGCCATGGATGAGACTGGGACTTCGGTGGAAGCTACACTTTACTCTGGCCTGTGCCAAGATATGGATACAAAAGTACTGTATCCATCAAGAAATGGCAGCAGGCAATTTTAATCATTATTTAATTAAAAGTAAGACTTTAGTCCCGGGTGGATAACTCTTAAGTCAAGCCAAAGGGAGATACGGTGCACCAAGAGGAAAGCTTCGTACACGACCACCACCAACGACGACGACGACGTTTCAGCGGCTTCTGGAGAGCTTGGACACTTGCAGAATGGACACGCACCGTGTTTAACGATGACCTGTTTACGTTGTTAAACTACTGATAAGATAACAAAGAGCAATCAAATAAAAAACGCGTCACCCCCATAAACGTATAGTAGAACATTTCGTGCCTCAAAAGTAATCACCAGAACTGTTCAGTCATTACTCCCACTGGGCAAGGCTGAACTCAAGGTGGGGGTAGCCCCCCCCCCCAAAAAAGAACCGAATTGATAAATTTAAACACCACATACGAGTTTTCAAAAATTCAACACATTAAATTAAAACTATTATGAAATCAAGATTTTGGAAAACAAAACAACCGAATTTAACCTTCTCTCTGAATATAGTTAACAAATTTACTGAAAAATAAATATGAAAATGTTAATTTTGTGATATCTGCTTGTTTTTAATGTTTTTAATAAATGTTGCACTATTTTTGCACTATTGCACTACAATGTTTTGCTTGGGCCATTTATTAGCGTCGTATAAATGTAAAAAACTGAAAACAAAGTACAGTATATTGCTTAAATATTGAAGTTTTGAAATACCTATAAAGAATATTTGAATGGTCATATCCTACAAACTAACGATAGTCTTCACTTTTTGACGCATCTGTTATCGGTTCATGTGGATAATGATTTAGATACACGTAGTTACCGAGCTCAATAGCTGCAGTCGCTTAAGTGCGGCTAGTATCCAGTATTCGGGAGATAGTGGGTTCGAACCCCACTGTCGGCAGTCCTGAAGATGGTTTTCCGTGGTTTCCCATTTTCACGCCAGGTAAATGCTGGGGCTGTACCTTAATTAAGGCCACGGTCTCTTCCATCCCACTCCTAGCACTTTTCTGTCCCATCGTCGCCATAAGACCTATCTGTGTCCGTGTGACGTAAAGCAAATTGTAAAAAAATGAAATAAAATATATATGTAGTGAAGAGATTCTTCTACCTTCTTGGCCTTTTCCCAGTTATCTGGGATCGGTACTAATGTGGATTAAGCCCTGTTTTATGGATGCAGAATGCCCTTCCTGAAGCCAACCCTACGTGGGGGTGTTTAATACTGTGATATGTTGAGTGGAGGGGAAGGAGTATTATGATGATCACAAATACTCGGCCTCCGAGCTAGAAGAATTAAACAAACGTGGTTAATCCTTGAAATGAACCCGGGGCCCTATGCCAATACGCCGAAAATTGATCCTGGGAGCCGGACTTCGGGTTTTAATTAAGAGCCTGAAATATTTTTTTAAAGAGAATTTCGATCATGTACAGCAAATAATGTAAATAACAAATTCGGTTTAGTTAACAAAATATTCAGATTTTAGTCTCAAATTTTCCAATGTCCCACCAGATTCCATACAGAATGGCTGTCACCCATTCATGCTTATAAATATCAAATCATTTTTAAACTGTTCGTAGTGGTCACTAAACAATTTAATTATTTTGGATTTTCCTTCGAATAATCACATTTTGTAAAACGCTTACCTGTGTCAGCTGATTAACAAAAGGCCAATCCCTGACTCAGAAGCAGGAAAATAAATGCTCGCAAAGGGAACCCCTAGCTTGAAGAAAACCTAACACATGTTGGGCACCGTTTTCCTTATTAATTATTTTTGTTTTCCCCACCTAATTTAAAGGGTCGCCTTTTGCAGCAAATGTGTAAAAGTGGAGAGAAGCTTGTTAGTCTAAAATCGTATTCAGACATCACACGTCTCACCATCGTATCGTTCTTACTGCCAGGTAACTTGTTCATTGATAATACAGTTTGATCGTGACCTCGCGAGATTCTTATTTTAACATTACAATACACCCGCAAGTTCTACGAAAACAAACTATAAATTATATAAATTGCTATGATAAATGTTACTATAATTTATATGTAAGCGCGTGAAGTGCTATTGTTTGTTGGAGTGTGAAGATGAATTGATTTTAAACTGATTTTATGAAACAGTAAGCCCTATACTATGTAAGTAGACGCAATGAAATAGTTAAATTCGCTGTCTGATAATACAGCATTTATACATATATTTGTGTACATGACTGATGAAATGTTAATCTTTTCTTACCAAAGTTTCTTCTATACGAACAGAAAGCATAATCTTTCCCATTTCGAAAGAGCGTATTAGTGAATATTATGTACCTACTAAAATCTCAAAACTAGTATGAACAAATTGTTGCTTACAACATTATGCCAAAAGACAACATTTCTTACTTACGGTAAAAAAATGTCCTCACCTGCGCATTTTTGAAAAAAAAAATCATTAGTGACAGACAGACGTGAAGAATGAAGAGAATGAAGTGAAAATGATAATACGAGTCAAAATATATATGAATTGACCCTAATCCACCAACATTACCCAAATGCAAAAAATAGATATACTTTAATGGTACTAATGAAATATATAGACAAATTATATTTTCTGCCTTGTTTAAAAAAACCTGTAAGTGCGAGTTGTCAATGAATGAAATTCACATATAATAAACAAGAACGAATTAAGTAGGATTAATATCTCAGAACATATTTTATAATGATTTTATTATTCCCTTAAGGGGGGGGGGGGTGAAAATGGTGAAAAAGGGATTCAATACCTTTTATGCGAAACGTGTATGTTTTTGTTTCCGGAAAATCCACTTAACGGGGGGGGGGGCGAATTTTTAAAGTGAGTATATCAAGAGTATATCTTAAAAATGTAACATGTTACAGTCGTGAAAACTGGTATTCGGAATCTCCTTTATAAATAAAGGGCTAAAAGAACTGAAAAAAGAGGTTGAATTCATTTTATTAGGATACTGATGTGCACTATGTCTTCTGGTATGGGCTAGAATAAAATTGTTACTTTCATTGACCTGTCTCAGTCTTATACTTGGCTTTGACAATATGAAAGTGGCTGAGGTATGAGTGACACTAGTAATGCCATTCCTTGTGCAGCCAGTCCCTGCTATGAATGGTGTGAAAATGTTGCTCATAGGATCGGTTGGTGCATGCATTTCAGTGGGCTTGGCAGACTGATGTGCAAGAGCAACTTCTGGCTCAGTGAGGAAAGCAACGGGAAACTACCTCACTCCTCATTTCACGAGTACGCCTCTTCAGTGATACCTAGGCCATTTATGACAGCTAATGGTGAACCTGTTGAGGATCCAACCAGCCTTCGGGCTGAATACCCAACAAACATACATACATACATACATACATACATACATACATACATACATACATACATACATACAGGATACTGATAAGTCAAAAACTGAAGGTTACAGGCGTGAAAATTGGTATGTGGAATATCCTTTAAAATTAAAGAAACACGTATTTTGTTTTCGGAAAATCCATTTAAGGGCGTGGGTGAATTAAAGTGAAAAAATGATTTGACTTCTTTTTATGAGAATACTTATAACTCAAAAATTGAAGATGTTAAGGACGCGTAAATTCTTATTTGGAATCTCCTTTAAAATAAAAAACCGTTTTCATTTGTTTTCGCAACATTCACCTAAGAGATGTAGGAGGGGACTGTGGAAAGGACTAAAAACGGGTTGAATACCTCTTATGAGGATACTTATATCTCAAAAACTGAAGATGTTATAGACATGAACATTCTTATTTTGAATCTCCTTTAAAAATACAGAGAGACGTATTTTTTGTTTTCGGAAAATCCACTGAAAAGAAGTGAAATAGGGAGCTGAAGTATTTTTATTATAATACGTATCTATATACATAAAATCGCAACGACGTGTGTCTGAGCATTGACTATTTTGGCGAAATTTTCGTACAGTTATCCGTTTCAGGTGCAGAAGATATACGAGCAAATGTTATAGAATCAACTATTTAGACCGCTAAAAGAGGCGTCTTATGGTGCAATCCGTTTGTCCATATAACGTACACCGGGCGAGTTGGCCGTGCGGTTAGGGAAGCGCAGCTGTGAGCTGTGAGGAGATTCAAAATAAGAATGTTCATGTCTATAACATCTTCAGTTTCTTGGATAATGCTAAGAGACGTGCAATTAAAAAGAACGTTATTCACTGCAGGTACAGTAATTTACTTCGATATCTGTATACAATGCAGAATACCGTAGCGAAGCACGTGTACATTTGCTAGTACATAATATTACATGTTTCAAAGTAATAATTTTTAATAAACATACAGAAATATTATCATGTTATTGAGCCGCCATAATCTTGTTTTAAATGAATCAAACCTGAAAAGTCTCTCCATTTTAAAACAAAGGACAAATCTCCTTGTCTAGACCAATGGTTCTCAAACTTTGTGGACCTGCACCCCATTTTCATCCCTAAATTATTTCATGCCTTCCTAATGAATTATTGATTTACACAAGTTCTACTTTTCTGTTAGGGTTAATATCTCCAAAAATATTTTATAATGATTTTATTATTATTAATTATGAGTGCTTAATACATACTATCACATGTTTCAAAGTTATAATTATAATGCAGTCACATTACAAAGAATGTCATGAATAACAGAAATAATAATACAACAAGAGATTAAAACAAATTACAGTAAATATATTACGGAGGTTTCTACACTCGCTGCAATTAGAATTTCTAACTACATCATTTGATCTGATTTTGTAAGAACAGAATTAATGATTAATGAGAGGAATATATTTGTAAATCGTATTCGGTATTTTGATTTGATGTAAGCCAGCGCAGAAAACCCAGATTCACATAGATATGTTGATGAAAACTGCACAATAAAATTTGAAAATAAAATTAAAATGTTAAAATTATTTCCTGTAAATGTTTCATATATGCATATTTATCAGTTCATTTTCATTTTTGTCATTTTATTACATTTCTTATAGACGTAGAAAAAATGTTTGTGTAAAAAGTGCATTAATTTTTACTATACGTCATGAAAAATCCTGTATTATAATTTTTTTACACATTTCATAAACACGAATTCCTGTAAAGTACAGTATAATAATTTTAGGAAATTCTTTTTCTATGTGTACGATTTAGCAGTGATTAAGATAATGTTTTATAGTAAATTCTGTTGTTTTGTTTTTTTGTCACAACGTTTTACTGTTTAGTACATTCGTGTGTGTTTTTCATTGCTCAGGGCGCTTCTCTGAAATTCTCCAACGCCTACCCACGGGGGCGGCACCCCCGCCCCCCCCCACCCCCCAGGTTGGGAACCGTTCGTCTAAACCGTTGTGACTTTACTTTTCCACTTAACCCGTTGAGTTGTAAATGGTGCTGCTCTAAGAATGTTTCAACTTCTTCTATTCGATGAAATCTATTTCATAACTAAAAATATAGCGTTTTTATTTGCTGATGCTTGTGGTTATTGCTTTAAAGTGCAGTTCTAAAATAAGTTTGCATTCTAACCTATTCCTTTCACTAAAAAGGACCCATTTAACTCACCTTCATTGAGTTTGTGTCTGAAAAGAGTTCTACCACCTCGGGACGAGGACAGAAGTTTTGTCCAGCTTCATGGCTAAATGGTTATCATCCAAGGAGTCCTGGGTTCAATTCCCGGCCTGGTCGGAGATTTTAACCGCTAATGGTTGATTCTTCCGGTTCGGGGTTGGATGTTTGTACCGTCTTAGGTAGGGACACATCCTGACCTTGTCTAGCTCGAACCTACGATCTACAGAACAAAAAGCTAAGAACGCTAATCGCTGAACCACTAGTGTCGCCACACCGGTAACATTCGCTTGCGATGACGCTGATGTCTTGAAATAAAAAAAAAAGCTGATTTAAATTGAAAATGTGAACTGATTTTCGAAGTACTAATGGTTTTGTCCTATTACGAGTGCCATCGATATCGATGTTATTATAGGCTATTGGATAATAAATAAAATTATAATTTTGCCAGTACACTTCACACTTCAGCCTCATGCTTCGTCTTTATCACGTCAGGCCTCAGCGCGTAACGACATGGCCAATTATGGCTGCTAGATCTGTATTCAGGAGACAAGGTGGGTTCGAATCCCCCGTCGGCCATCCTCGAAATGATTTTCCGTGGTTCCCCATTCCGACTACAGGCAAATGCTGGTATGGTATCTTTCTGAAGACCACGGCCGCTTCTTTCCCATTCCTAGCCCTTAAAATGACATCTACACCCACAAGCAACACGCTCACATACATGTAGCTCATCCCTATGGGGTGTACCGCGAACAGCTACAGCTACAGAACTGGCGAGCTGAACATGTGTATGTCCAACCCTTGTCTCGTTCGCACCGGGCGAGTTGGCCGTGCGGTTAGGGGCGCGCGGCTGTGAGCTTGCATCCGGGAGATAGTGGATTCGAATCTCACTGTCGGCAGCCCTGAAGATGGTTTTCCATTTTCACACCAGGCAAATGCTGGGGCTGTACCTTAATTAAGGCCACGGTCGCTTTCTTCCAACTCCTAGGCCTTTCCTAGCCCATCGTCGCCGTAAGACCTATGTGTGTCGGTGCGACGTAAAGATACTAGCAAAAAAAAAACATGTCCCATTCTCTATGAAGTGAGATGAATCTTCGTAGCGAGTTTTTACGACCGGACGCCCTTCTTGACGTCAATCTCATCAGAGGAGTTAATGAGATGAAATGAATGACGTGATATATGACATCATGAAGGGAGAGGGTGAAACTCGGTGTCGGCACATAGCCTACTTCTATCGAATAGCACGAAAGGGTCTGTTCAAGGCTTTGCGTCTCCATCCGACGGACGAATCACCATCAACAGCGTCATGTGCCCTCACTCCATATGAGCACTGCAGAGAGATTCAGAATTACGTGCAGGCTTTTTGCACGCAATCTAGTAATTAGAAATTGTATACCACAAATTTTCCTACCCTGCCGGCCAACATTCTGATGGTAAATTCTTTTCAACCAAGGGTACTCGAATCGGCTAACCACGGTGCTAGACCATTTATAGACGCGAGGTCTTGACGATCGTAGACACGAGGCGGGCTAGCTAATCATGTCCTCGGGGGGGAATCACTTCTGGCTCCTTGGCTGAATGGCCAGTGTCGAGGTCTTTGGTTCAGAAGGCTTCGGGTTAATAACTGTTGCATGGTCGCTAATATCTAATGGGAAATTTTCCATAAGTCTACCACCAATTGGCAGATGAGCAGTGCCTTTTCTTCCTACCCCTTCATTATTAACGTTTTGTTTAAAGAACGGACTCCAGTTTGATCCTGATACGCTGTTAGACCTAAAAAGCCACTGTCAAAACCAGTTTCTGATCGAGAAGCATTTGCCAGCAGTGCTGACAGATCGAGAAAAAGACAGATCATTGAACTTGAATACTGCACTGAAAAACCTATTTTCTAAATATCCCCTTTCTGACTTTCGGATTAAAGCACGATATGACTACCCCGAACTAGTTGAGAGGGCAATCAAGTTCTCGGTGCCCTTTTCGAAGACATATTTATGTGAGGAATGACTGTCAAGACTTGTGTTCCTCCAAGATACTCGTAAATATCGTAACAGACTACGTCTGGTGGCAGACCTAGGGTTAATAGTGAGCCTGATATAAGTGATGCAGGCTCAAGTATCTCATTAGTACTGTTCCATCTATTCTACTTACTTTTGACGTAGAATACGTCTACAGTTTTTGAACCGTACCTGGGCCGGTGAGCGTTACAAAAACAAGTTTTAAAACAGATCATTTCTAGAAAACACGTGCGATGGCAGTGCTCAGTACCTCCTCTGTAAAGACGAAGGACCACTATACCCATCAACTAGGGTCCAACATCGGGATGGCGTCATCGGGTGATGCAATAGCCCAACCATCTTAAGATACGAAAATCACCGTTCCGCGCGGCTAACGATTAGTGCAGATATGGACTCCGGCATGATAACACATCGTGTGAGATATCGCTTGATTCTTCTCCGTGATTTCCACAAGTATACGGTGAAAATCAATAAAATAGTGAACATTTGAGAAAATGTTGGTGCGAAGATGCACGAAAAAATTTATTTCGTGAAGTGTTGGGGCATATAGGCAATAAATGGCTTCAACATGATTGTAAATGCATTGTAAAGGAAAGAGCAGCTTGTCAAAATACCAAAAAGTCCAAAATCAATCACCAACGCTGAGTATCAAACGGCTTATCGGGAGCGTCTCGAAGTTAAGGCGGCCGAGCGTCGTGAGGGGAGGTCTGCGATACTGGAGCCCCATCCGAACACCTCTTCTGGCAAGTTGTTTTACGTCGCACCGACACAGTTAGGTCTTATGGCGACGATGGGACAGGAAAGGGCTAGGAGTGGGAAGGAAGCGTCCGTGGACTTAAGTAAGGTACAGCCCCAGCATTTGCTTGGTGTGAAAATGGGAAACCACGGAAAACCATCTTCAGGGCTGCCGACAGTAGGGATCGAACCCACTATCTCCCGAATACTAGATACTGGCCGCCCATAAGCGACTGCAGCTATCGAGCTCGGTGCCTCTTCTGGCACAGCGGTGGAAAATGATTTGGAACTCGTGGATGTGAATATTGTTCACCGCCATGATGATGAAAGAAAGAAGGAAGGAAAGAAAACCTTCTTCGAAAATGTGCAATGTGAATAAATGTACTGCGAAAAATACTAATTTTCGATTGCAATATGAGTATAAAACTTCACTCTTCTGTACTTTCACCTTGTAGCATGTCGAAATTAAATGAAACATTTCAGGCAACAGACAGAAATAATTTCGTGGGTCAGTGTAATATAAATGGCATAGGCGTTTAACATATCCCGACAATATTTTTACATAATATGTAATAATAATATTATTATCTATATATTAAAAAATGTATGAAAAATAAAGTCAGTCAGTCCGGCCATTCTATCCGGTCGATTTCCTTCATTCCTTTTTTAACTGAAAGGCATTCATGCACAGATTTGCCATCATGTACTATAAATCACTTAACTTCCGCCTTCGTCAAAATATTTGATTTTTCAATTTTTTGTCTCTTTGAAGCAATCATATCTTTGGTTCTAATTCAGGTACGGAGTTCGTTTTGACCTAAGAACACACAGTGGATCAAGCTCTTTCATTTCAGCTTTTAACTATTCAAATTGGTTGATTCTGAAGAAAGTTATGAGTGCACATTCAATTTGACGTCTCATTTCTTTAACATTTTTTCTCATTGAAGCAATCATATATTTCGTTCTAACTGAGGTACGCGGTTCGTTTTGGTCTAAAACACTCGGTGGATCAAGCGCTTTCTTTTGAGGTAGTAACTACTTAAATTGGTAGATTCTGAGAAAAATTATGAGTACATCTGTCTCCATGATGAAGATCTTTGAAGGACTTTTAAACAGTTCGGCGCGTAGTGTTGTTCCAAGGAACGTTTAATTCAATGTCTTTGTGTGATGTATTTTCAAGTGTTTTGTTGACATAATATTACATTCTATTACCACAGCAGATTATGTGCTTTATTTCATTAACTCGAACCTTGCAAATACATCCGTGAGGATAGTAACGAACAAAACCCTACTTTGTACATTGCGGGCGGAGCCAGCGGGAAACTGCTAGTTATTTTTACAATTAGCTTTACATCGCACCGACAGGACGATGGGACAGAAAAGGGCTAGGAATGGGAAGGAAGCGGCCGTGGCCTTAATTAAGGTACAGCTCACCATTTGCCTGGTGTGAAAATGGGAAACCATGGAAAACTATATTCACTATACTGTATTACCCCACGGCCAACTCGCTCGATAATATCTATATATATAAAATGAGAGTTTTGTCTGTACATTGCTCAGAATTTGAAAAGAATGGTATTTCTGTATCGGTCATGACCACAGTAACAAGAAAATGCATTTTTTTACTTTTCCGTAATTTCTGTCTGTCTGTTTGTCTGTATGTATGTACACGCATCACGAGAAAACGGCTGAAGAGAATGTAATGAAAATCGGAATGTAAAGTCGGGTGATGAACCGCTACAATCTAGGCTATAAATTATTTTAATCACGCTGAGTTAAATGGTAGTTTAGGGGAAGGCCTGAAATTTAATTCTCAAATATTTATGTTATTAGTGGTCGTGTCTTAATGAAAATCGCTAGACAAAGATGGGAAATAAGTCGCTACAATATAGGCTATACACGCTGAGAAAAATGGTAGTTAAGGGAAAGCCTAAAATTTAATTGTCAAATATTTATTTTATTAGTGGTCGTATCTTCACGAAAATTGGTATGCAAAGTCGGGGAATAGGTCACTATAATCTAGACTGTCAATAATGTTATTCGCACTGAGTGAAATGGTAGTTTAGGGGAAGGCGTGAAATGTAATCTATATATATATATATAATAAGAGTTTTGTCTGTACATTGCTCAGAATTTGAAAATAATGGTATTTCTGTATCGGTCATGTCCATAGTAACAAGAAAATGCACTTTTTACTTTTCCATAATTTCTGTCTGTCTGTCTGTCTGTCTGTCTGTCTGTCTGTATGTATGTATGTATGTACACGCATCACGAGAAAATGGTTGAAGAGAATTTAATGATAATCGGTATATGAAGTCGGGGGATGAGCCTCTACAATCTAGGCTATAAACCATTTTAGTCACGCTGAGTGAAATGGTAGTTTAGGGGAAGGCCTAAAATTGAATTCTCAACTATTTATGTTATTAGTGGTCGTATCTTAAAGAAAAAGGGGATGCAAAGTTGGGTAATAAATTGCTATAATCTAGGCTTTCAATAATTGTATTCACGCTGAGAAAAATGGTAGTTTAGGAGAAGGCCTAAAATTGAATTCTCAACTATTTATGTTATTAGTGGTCTAATGAAAATCGGTATGTGAAATCGAGGGATGAGCCTCTACAATCTAGGCTATAAATCATTTTAGTCACACTGAGTGAAATGGTAGTTTAGGGGAAGGCCTAAAATTGAATTCTCAACTATTTATGTTATTAGTGGTCGTATTTTAAAGAAAATGGGTATGCAAAGTTGGGAAATAAATTGCTACAATCTAGGCTTTCAATAATTGTATTCACGCTGAGAAAAATTGTAGTTTAGGGGAAGGCCTAAAATTTATTCTTAAATATTGTTTTTATTAGTAGTCCTATCTTGATGAAACTCGGTATGCGAAGTCAGGAAATGAGTCGCTATAGTCTAGGCTGTAAATTATTTTATTCACACTGAGTGAAATGGTAGTTTAGGAGAAGGCCTAAAATGTAATTCTCAAATATTTCTTATTAGAGGTGTAATCGATGAACGCTACATAACTAAGGTTATATAGTATTAAATTTCCTATTATTCATGTCTTATACATTGTTACCGTACTGGCTATGATCACAAAGATATTCATGAATTTGGATTTTTGTTACTAAGTCCATATCAGCGCCGAGTAACGAGAAAATAGGTAAACAGTATTTAATGAAAATCGGTATGTGAAGTCGGAGAATAAGAAACTACAGTTTACTGTATAAAATATTTTACAAATCACAGAGTCGAAAGAAAACTAAATGTGTAGGCCTACAATATACAGTAGAAAGCTCATAACATTGATCAATAATAACATTACATTGACCATTGTTTGTCATGATGTGCTTTGTGTCTCCGGTAGATAGGATTACTGCTGCGTACAGAGTATTTTTATTTTATTTACGTCGCACTGACATATATAGGTTTTATGGCGACGATGGGATAGGAAAGGGCTAGGAGTGCCTTAGGCGTTAATTAAGGTACAGGCCCAGCATTTGACTGGTGTGAAAGTGGGAAACCACCGAATACCATATTCAGCGCTGCCGATAATGGGGTTCGAATCTACTATCTCTCGGATGCAAGCTCACAGCTGTGCACCGCTAACCATACGGTCAACTCACCCAGTCGTACAGAGTGTAACAGCCTGCCTGAATATTGATGGGAAGTAGCTGGGGAGTTAGATAACTTTCTTATTTAGCATGCCATTCCCCTGGTTTATAAATTTTCTGATACTACTGGTACGTAACACACTGGATCATCATACCATTCGGGCTATTCAATCCCTACTCTGAGGCTTGATTGGAATGAACAGTGTGCATATTTAGCGGAATAATGGCAGATGAGTGTTCATGGCAATCTGCGGCCTGGTCATCCCAGCTCTGGAACTTTGTGAACTATTAGATTGGCACCGCAATCTAACCGCAGCACTGTTCGTTAAAAGTGATAAAATGTGCGGCTTTCCATTTGATCGAGTATTTTGATGATGATGCTTGTTGTTTAAAGGGGCCTAACATCGAGGTCATCGGCCCTAATCGAGTATTTTATATGATAGCATTGTTTTTAATCGCTACATTCATACTTACGTTTTTGTAATGACCTATGTTTATTTCAGTTAGGAAAACCACAAAGTCAGTCTTTCTGAGAATCCCGTAGCGAAGCACGGGTACATCAGCTAGTCTATATATAACATAAGTGTTTTGCCTGTGCATTGCTCAGGATTTGAAATGAATGATATTTCTGTATCTGTCATGTCGACAGTAACAAGGAAATGCATTTTTTACTTCTCCGTAATTTCTGTCTGTCTGTCTGTCTGTTTGTATGTATTCGCATCAATAGAAAACGGCTGAAGAGAATTTAATGAAAATCGGTATGTGATGTCGGGTGATGATCCACTGCAATCTAGGCTACAATTTATTTTCTTCACGTTGAGTGAAATGGTAATTTAGGGGAAGGCCTGAAATGTAATTCTCAAATAAGTTATTTAGGTTATTAGTGGTCGTATCGATAAATACTACATAAATAACGTAACTTTAGTTATGTCGTAAGTTAGAAGTAGTTATGTAAGAAGTTATTAAATTTCCGATCACTTATGTCTTATACATTGTTACCGTACCGCATATAATCAGAGATATTCATGAATTTGGATTTTTGTTACTAAGTCCATATCAGCGCCGAGTCACGAGAAAATGGGTGAACAGAATTTAGTGAAAATCAGTATGTAAAGTCTGAGAATAAGGAACTACAGTCTACGATATAAATAATTTTGTAAGACACCCTAATATCACAGAGTCGAAAGAAAACTAATGTGAAGGCCTGCAATATAGAAAGCTCATAAACTTTATCAACAATAACACTACGTTGACCATTGTTTGTTGTGATGTGCTTTTTGTCTTCTCTTTCCTCTCATCCCCGATAGATAGGATTACCGCAGCGTACCGAGATTTTTTTTTAATTTGCTTGACGTCGCACCGACACAGGTAGGTCTTATGGCGACGATGGGATAGGAAATGAAGAGTGGTGTGAAGGAAGCAGCTTTGGCTTTAAGGTACAGCCTGGTGTGACTGGTGTGAAAATGGGAAACCACGGAATACCATCTTCAGGGTTGCCGGCAGTGGGGTTCGAATCCACTATCTCCCGGATGCAAGATCACAGCTGCGCGCCGCCAACCACACGGGCAACTCGCCTGGTCGTACCGACTGTAACAGCCTGCCTGTATATTGGCGGGAAGTAGCTAGGGAGTAAGATAACTTTCTTCTTTAGCATGCCATTCCTCTGGTTCATACATTTTCTGATATATCTGGTACGTAACACACTGGTTCATCATAGTGTTCGAGCTATTCAATCCCTACTCTGAGGCACCGATTGGAATGAGTAGTGTGCATATTTAACGGAACAATGACACAGGAGTGTTCACGGCAGTCTGCGACCTGGTTATTCCAGCTCTGGAACTTTGGACTCTTAGATCGGCACCGTAGTACTGTTCGTTGAAAGTGAGAAAGTGTGCGGTTTTTCATTTGATCGAGTATTTTATATGATAGCATTGCTTTCAATCGCTACATTCCTATTGACGTTTTTGTAATGACCTATGTTGAATTCAGTTAGGAAAACCACCAAGTCAGTCTTTCTGAGAATCCCGTAGCGAAGCACGGGTACATCAGCTAGTTTTTACAAAGGCAAGCTGAGTGGCTCGCTCAGATCGTGTAGAGCACTGGCTTTCCGACGAGCTCAATTCTGGTTCGGCCCGGTGGTACAGTATCTGCAGGTGCTCAAATACGCCAGTCTCGGTGTCAGTAGCTTTACCGGCACGAAAAAAAAAAAAAAAAAAAAAAACCCTACGGGGCATTTCCAGCACCTCGACGTCTCTGAAAACTGTAAGCGTATGAAGTGGGACGCACTTATATAAAAATCAACAACACTACCGTATAGATTGTTTTACTAAAGAAGTATCGAAAACTATTATTAAGCTTTGCAAGTAATAGCTACAACCTTTTGCTATAGGAGTTATATTAAAGCCCGTGGGGCCTTGAAAGAAGCATTTACCAAGCCAAAGCGTGAAAAATCCTCCGGGGATAGGCGGTAATAATATTATTGGTTTTGCGTCCCACCAACTACTTTTACGCTTTTCGGTGACGCCTAGGTGCCGGAATTTTGTCCGGCAGGAGTTCTTTTACGTGCCAGTAAATGTGCCAACACGAAGCTGACGTATTTGAGCACATTCAAACACCACCGATCTGAGTCAAGTTCGGATCAGAAGGCCAGTGCTCTACCGTCTGAGCTACTCAGCCTGGCGCGGCGATGGAGGAATGAGTACAGGATAGCCACCGAAAGCGACCGCTGTCTTTTTTGCTATTTGCTTTACGTCGCACCGACATAGATACGTCTTATGGCGACGATGGGATAGGAAAGGCCTGGGAAGTGAAAGGAAGCGGCCGTGGCCTTAATTAAGGTACAGCCCCGGCATTTGCCTGGTGTGAAAATGGGAAACCACGGAAAACCATCTTCAGGGCTGCCGACAGTGGGGCTCGAACCCACTATCTCCCGATTACTGGATACTGGCCGCACTTAAGCGACTGCAGCTATCGAGCTCGGTACCGCGGTCTTTGATCTAAACCATTTCGCCCCCCTGATCCTCCCTTGGTCCTTGTCTATTAGGGCAGGTTTGTTCATAGGCGAAGATCGAGGTAAAATAGTACATTTCCACGGGTATCTAAAGCAAAATACCATTTCCTCGGAGAGAGAAAAATCAATCTGAATACCAGCATTTTATCCTTATTTCTCCGAAGACAGATGTTACGACTAACTAGTTGGTGTTATCCAACTGTTGAAATCCTCAGTCTGACAAATAAATCATAATTTCGACTTCATAAATGTCCCAACATAAATAACATCTACTGTCGGAAGGACTGTAATTCATTTCTGATGTTTTTGGAGGTCAAAAACAAGTGTCCATCTCTGCCCGAAATGTTCTCAAAACAAATCACCTAGTGCCGGAAACTTCCTTCGGAAAGGTCCTTCTTTGGCACATGCTCATTTAGACACTTAACATCATTACCTAAATAAATTCTAGCCACCTAGTATGTATTATAGACACACAGATATATAACCTATTATATAAAACAAGTTATGTACACCTGTTCATTTACGTTACCCACCAAAATCAAAATGTATTCACGTTTCACGCAAGTGTATTCAGGGTCACCAATATAGATATTTCACAATCAATCAATCAATCAATCAATCAATACTGATCTGCATTTAGGGCAGTCGCCCAGGTGGCAGATTCCCTATCTGTTGCTTTCCTAGCCTTTTCCTAAATGATTTTAAAGAAATTGGAAATTTATTGAACATCTCCCTTGGTAAGTTATTCCAATCCCTAACTCCCCTTCCTATAAATGAATATTTGCCCCAGTTTGTCCTCTTGAATTCCAACTTTATCTTCATATTGTGATCTTTCCTACTTTTATAAACGCCATTCAAACTTATTCGTCTACTAATGTCATTCCACGCCATCTCTCCGCTGACAGCTCGGAACATACCACTTAGTCGAGCAGCTCTTCTTCTTTCTCTCAATTCTTCCTCACCCAAACATTGCAACATTTTTGTAACGCTAGTCTTTTGTCGGAAATCACCCAGAACAAATCGAGCTGCTTTTCTTTGGATTTTTTCCAGTTCTTGAATCAGGTACCGGTAATCCTGGTGAGGGTCCCATACACTGGAACCATACTCTAGTTGGGGTCTTACCAGAGACTTATATGCACTCTCCTTTACATCCTTACTACAACCCCTAAACACCCTCATAACCATGTGCAGAGATCTGTACCCTTTATTTACAATCTCATTTATGTGATTACCCCAATGAAGATCTTTCCTTACATTAACACCTAGATACTTACAATGATCCCCAAAAGGAACTTTCACCCCATCAACGCAGTAATTAAAACTGAGAGGACTTTTCCTATTTGTGAAACTCACAACCTGACTTTTAACCCCGTTTATCATCATACCATTGCCTGCTGTCCATCTCACAACATTTTCGAGGTCACGTTGCAGTTGCTCACAATCTTGTAACTTATTTATCACTCTATAGAGAATAACATCATCCGCAAAAAGCCTTACCTCCGATTCCACTCCTTTACTCATATCATTTATATATATAAGAAAACATAAAGGTCCAATAATACTGCCTTGAAGAATTCCCCTCTTAATTATTACAGGGTCAGATAAAGCTTTGCCTACTCTAATTCTCTGAGATCTATTTTCTAGAAATATAGCGAAAGATAATTCAGTGACAAATGAGAAGTACTAACTACAAGAGCGTGTTAAGACAAATTCTTATAATGTCTGAAAAAACATCACACACTTCAAGTAAAAGGAAGGCAAGTGTACAAAATCAAACACATGCAACCTAACCTCAAACACTGACATATTACTTAAGTATGAGATTACTACTCACCACCAATCAACCAGAAAGAAGGGATTGGTCATAGCAGAGAGCTATTCAGGTTCTTCTTAATAATACGACGGTCTTCATTTCGTGGTTCTCACATTCAATCAGTCAACGACAGTTATGCAGCAACATCGCCGCCTGCTCACTGACAACTCCGCAAGTATTTGTAAACAGTGTTATCGTTCAAGAATGATACACCAGGTAGCGTGGTAAGTATAAAAGAGCCAGAAAAAGAAAAATATTACACGTCATGTTTTCGCTTTAGATTGCAAATATTCTTTAGTACGAATATCGCACAACCTAACGACCCGTAGCCAGATTCGCTTCGTCTTGTAAGCCAACTAATAGTAATAGCTTCTTGTATCTTGTATATCGGTCCTGATGGTCACAGGTTTGGGAATAATTATACCGAATCGGATTTAAAGGAATTTATTTATTTATTTTCTTAATCTGGATCTCTCGAATAACATTTTTTAATTCTTGTCGACAACTGAAATTAAGCCCATGATCATTAGGATCGGAAATAATGCCACTAATAATAATGTTATTAGTTTTGGTTTTACATCCCACTAACTACTTTACGGTTTTCAGAGACGCCGAGGCACCGAAATGTCACATAGGTGACAGTCCTAAATGCAGATTTTATTTATTTATTTATTTATTTATTTATTTATTTATTTATTTATTTATTTATTTATTTATTTATTCATTTATTGGATTTTATCCAGGAGAGTTCTTTTAGGTTTCCGGTAAATATACCGACAAGAATTTGTGCATAAAATATCACCGCCAACTTAGGCTCACTTGTCAGAAGGCTAGTGCTTTTACCGTCCGAGTCACTTAGCCAGGCCCGGGAATAAGATATTGCCGAATTATTATTATTATTATTATTATTATTATTATTATTATTATTATTATTATTATTATTATTATTATTATTATTATTATTTCCGGCTCCATGGGTAAATATTTAGCATTCCGGCCTTTGATCCATGGGGTTCCTGGTTCGATTTCCGGCTGGGTCGGAAATTTTAACCTTCATTAATTAATTCCGATGGTTCAGGGGCTGGGTGTGTGTGCCGTCCTTGTTAGAAGTCTTATTTATTTACATATATAAGGCTGCCACATCTCAGCTTGGAGTAAAGACGACACATTGTAATTTATGAGTGGAAACTTTATGTATTGAAAGAAAGTGCCAGTACCTAATACATAAATACATAGGCTAATATTCTAACTATGCCTTTGCTGGCAGGACCTAGTGTTTACAGTGCACTATGTCTTCTGGTATAGGCTAGAGCAATTTTGTTACTTTCATAGATCTGTCTCTGTCTTATCCTTGGCTTTGACAATATGAAAGTGACTGAGGTATGAGCGATGCTAGTAATGCCAATCCTTATGCAGCCAGTCCCTGCTATGAATGGTGTGAAAATGTCGCTCATAGGGTCGGTTGGTGTATGCATTTCAGTGGGCTTGGCAGACTGATATGTAATAGCAACTCTGGCTCGGTGAGGAAAGCAACGGGAAACTACCTCACTCCTCATTTCCCTGTATGCCTCTTCAGTGATGCCTAGGCCATCTATGACAGCTGATGGCAGAGCTGTTGAGGATCCCACCAGCGGAATCGCTGACGGACTGAACATACATACAATATTCTAACTCCTATAAGACCATGGGCGCCCGCAAGGGGGGGCACTTGCCCCCCCCCCCTGGATTTCTAATAGGGTTGATGTTCAATTGTTTAATATCATACCAGATTATACAGTCAGTCATGTAAACATCTGTTATAACCGGAAATTTCTGTAAACAATTTAATGTTGCTGACGTTATATTGGTTTTTATATTTAAGAAAAATATTCTAATAATGTCATACAATAGGCTACTAATGGAAATATTGCTTCAGTTTCCAATGTGGTTATGACTACCCTAGTTTTACGTACCGTATGTTTCCATTACACTAATCATCATCATGAGTGCCGACTAACTACTTTTGCCACCCCTCGTACGGTACCTTAGGAATTTGTCCTCGGCAGTGACCATAAGGGAAAGCACGTTCTGGAGATATTTTTATACATTACCACACCTCTAGCGAAGTTCAACCCCCTAAACCAAGGTCGTGTTTGCTGACTGGTAAGACATTAGTCCAGTAAGGTCGTGCTTACAAAGCGGATTATTTATTGTGCTCTCGCCTAATTTTACGCCGTTTCATCTTACCGCAATCTTTGTTCGTGCTGCGAAATTCTGTATATTGTTATTTTTAAGGCGTGCAATAATACGGTGGCTAATTTCTTGTGAACAAAGTGACGATTGCTATAAGAGAATGGTAGCCTGCCATTGTTGTCGTACAGTAGGTTCTTAACTTGTAGTGTTAAATCATCTACAATCGAATCATTGTATAATAGTTCAGTGATTCTGGGATGTTTGTGTTGTTATCAAAGCGGCTATTAGAGTGGGAAGTGATTTAGTAATTTTTATCTATTTGATTTAACGGTTATAAGTTATTGCGAATACAATCAAACGATTTAGCGACTTTTATGCATTAGAAATGGATATAAGACGGTTTTTCAAAAAGGCTAAACTTAGTAACTTAAGTGAAGGGGCTGGAAGTTCTGAGGAAATAAGTGCGTCAAGTGACAGTGTTGAGCAGAACAAAGAGTGCAGTGTTCGCGAACTAGAATCTAAACTTAGTAACTTAAGTGAAGGGGCTGCAAGTTCTGAGGAAATAAGTGCGTCAAGTGGCAGTGTTGAACAGAACAAAGAGTGCAGTGTTCGCGAACTGGAATCTTCACAAGATATAGAACAATGCTGTGATAAAGCGGCACTGCAAGGGGGGATTATTAACGAAGTATTTCTGAAAGATGAAAGTGACAGAAAAGACATTGGCATGTTCTTAATGCAGGAAAATATATGTGACACTCTTAAGTATGAATTATTGTTAAAACCATGGGTCCCACAAGTAACCTACGATTTTAAAGGTGATTTGCGAGCTGGAACCAGCCGCGCTTTCAGACACCAGTGGTTGAAGGATTATTCTACGTGGCTCTGCTATTCTCGTGAACTGAAGGGTGCTTTATGCCGAACGTGTGTTCTGTTTAAGCCGAGCGTTAAAAGAGGTCTTCAAGGTTCATTCATTACGAAACCTTTCACAAAATATAAGGACTTCAATGCCAGTGCCAAAGACCATATAAAATCAAACTGGCATAGAGAATCATCAGAAAAGGCGAAAAACTTTGTGGACATCTACGAAGGAAGGCAACTCACGGTGGCTGATCAAATAAATAGTAGTCTCCACCATCAGATTGAACAAAATAGAAAGAAGCTGGAACCAGTTTTGTCAACTATCATTTTCTGTGGCACCCATGATATATCACTTCGAGGGAAAACTTCAGACAGCGGAATTTTCCATGATTTATTGGAATTCCGTCTTGAGGCGGGAGATGCTCAACTACAAGAACATCTCTCAAATTCTGCAAAAAATTCCAAGTACACTTCTCATCGAATTCAAAATGAAATGATAAGATTTTGTGAACAGGAATTACGAGAGATACTGGTTACGGAAGCAAATTCATGCAATGCTTTCTCTGTTATTGCTGACGAGACAGCTGACATATCTGGAACCGAGCAGCTGTCTATTGGAATTCGGTTCGTCAAGAATACATCTAGTTATGATTTGAAAGTATGTGAAGAATTCCTTGGGTTTCAGCCTTTGGAAGAAATGAATGCCAAGTCAATCGCAAATTCAATTTTGAATTTTTTAACAAGCTCTGGTCTGGATTTAACCAAACTATGTGGTCAAGGATACGACGGTTGTGCTACTATGGCAGGACGTGAAGGTGGAGTTGCAAAATTAATACAAGATAGGTATCAAAAGGCTATTTTCTGTCACTGTGCTAGTAATAAACTTAACCTGGTAATAAACGACCTCAATGAACTCTCTGTTGTGAATAATGCGGCAGGTACCATCAAGGAAATAATTAACTTTTTTCGTGAAAGTCCACTCCGAAGAAAGCAGATCTGTAACTTGCCTCTTTTCTGTGAAACACGATGGTCCTCAAAGTACAAAAGCATTAGGCTCTTTTCAAAAAACTTTTCCAGTATCATGAAGGCTCTCGAAAATATTTCTAACTGCCGAAGTTTCAATTCCAAGACTCGACAACGTGCACATAATCTTCACTGTTCAGCATCGAACTCAGCCTTTATTGTTGCAATTCACGTAATGGCAAAATACAGTGGCATTTTAGAACCCGTAACAAACTCCCTTCAAGCGGAAGGACTGGAGCTCTTCAAAGTTAGAGAACATATCTTGTTGCTACTGGACCTTTTTAAAAAGCAACGATCAGACGCAATTACCCACTTTCAAAGAATAATGGTAGATGCTGAGGACACAGCTTCTAATAGTGGATTTGAAATAACGATCCCTCGCCTCGCTGCCAAGCAGCGTCACAGGGCGAACCACAATGAAACTATGGCCGAGGACTATTACAGAGTTTCAATCTACATTCCCTACATGGACTCACTGATACAGTCTCTAGAGTCGCGTTTTGGAGAACAAAACAAAACCATACTGATGCTGTATTCTCTCCATCCTTGTGTTATGAAGACATTAAGAAAGGAAGATTTTTTGCATTCCATGAAAGTTGTTTCTAATATCTACAAAATAGACAGGTTAATGGTGGACGCAGAGTTGTGGTATGACGTGTGGCAAACCAAGGACTGTAAACCAGATATGAATTTCCTGGAACTTTTAAAAGAAAGTAAGGATTTTTACCCAAGCGTAGGTGTTGTTTTAGAAATTTGTATATCCCTGCCCGCGACAACGTGCACAGCGGAGAGGAGTTTCAGCACGCTTCGTAGGGTGAAATCTTGGCTTAGATCAACAATGACAAACGATCGACTTAGTGGGCTTTGCATGCTGTCTTTGCACCGTGAAAGAATAGCCGAGGACAAACAGAAGTTTATTAAAAACGTTCTTACACGATTTTCCAGAGAAGCTCCTAGAAGAATGCAACTTCTCTTACCCGATTCTGTTGTTTAGGGATATATTACTTAAAAAAAGTAATTTAAACTATTAATCAGATTTAAGCGTGGTCTAAAAAAAGTAATTTAAACTATTAATCAGATTTTAGCGTGGTTTACGTCCATTTTAATAAAAATGATGGATAGTATTTGTCATGTGATAGATATGTTTTAATTGAATGAATTTGTATGCTGGAAATCGTATTACGAAACTAAGCCTTCATATTCCTAAAGCTGCTAAATCAGTACAGATTTTTGATTCGTACTTTTTTCTTCTCATTTAAAGTAGACAGGACATTTGCGTAGCTAGTGCTTTTTATCACTGCCGTGAAACTAAGTGTGTGAGGAAATAAAATGAACATTACAAATGTTGTCATTCCGTACAAGTGTTTCATTATTCTAACAAGAGCACTGCAAGATATTCATGATTGGCTGTGAAGAAGAGGAAAAACGTGATGATCCACTGTAACGGTGAGTACAAAACTAGATTTTTTTAAACATTTGGGAATATTATTTTTAAGTAACTGACAAATTATCCCATTGTGTGTGCTATTCGAATAATTAGCCAGGATGAGTTTTAGAGATATTTCTACAGTTGAATTTAACATAGTGACTTGGTATTATCTCAAAATATATCCATTTGTTTAGAAAATCCGATGGTGCGTCCACACCAAGATGTTTTCGTTAACTTTGTTAATAAACATTGTTAATGAACAATGTTCATGAACATTTCCGTGTGTTAATAAACAAAATAACGTGTTCATTAACTTTTCGAGCATGTTGCTAAACAAAATTTCTTTAACTTTTGTGAATGAAACTTTTCTTTAACATTTCGTGTTTTCGTTAACATTTCGGTTCGCACATGCGCAAAGACGCAATTAGAACACGCAAATTCGTAGCGCGGAATACTCAAAATCGAATCGATTCACCATACAAATACGTAAGTGAAGTGTAGGAGTCACCAGTTGTTACGAATCTAAAAGTTCTACCTAGCCTAACATTAATAGAGATGGCATTCCGATAATTTGTATCATTTCTTGCAATTTCAGGCCCGATTACTGTCAACAGGAACTGAAAGTCATGTAGGGACATTCTCAGAAAATTTTGAAAACCTGCTGCATCATGAATTAAAAGTTCTTTTTTTAATTTGCTATTTGCTTTAAGTGCCGGCCCCGTGGTATAGGGGTAGCGTGCCTGCCTCTTACCCGGAGGTCCCGGGTTCGATTCCCGGCCAGGCCAGGGATTTTTACCTGGACCTGAGGGCTGGTTCGAGGTCCACTCAGCCTACGTGATTAGAATTGAGGAGCTATCTGACGGTGAGATAGCGGCCCTGGTCTAGAAAGCCAAGAATAACGGCCGAGAGGATTCGTCGTGCTGACCACACGACACCTCACAATCTGCAGGCCTTCGGGCTGAGCATTGGTCGCTTGGTAGGCCAAGGCCCTTCAAGGGCTGTAGTGCCATGGGGTTTGGTTTGGTATTTGCTTTAAGTCGCACCGACACAGATAGTTCTTATTACGACGAATGGACAGGAAAGGCTTAGGAATGGAGAGAAAGCGGTCGTGGCCTTAAGGCACAGCCCCAGCATTTGCCTGGTGTGAAAATAGGAAACCATGGAAAACCATCTTCAGGGCTGCTGGCAGTGGGGTTCGAACCCACTACCTCCCGGGTGCGAGCTCACAGCTGCGCGCTCCTAACCGTACGGCCAACTCGCCCAGTAATTAAAAGTTCTGACATAAGTGTCCTCTCCAAACTTAATTCTAAACGCTTTACCAATATTTTTCTTTGCCACACTGTGCGTCTGCGCTTTTCTCTAATTGCACTAGTTAAAATAATGAAAGCGGCAGCTGTAGGTATTTTCTTCTTCCTGACCCTATCTATTGTAACCTCACAAACAATTTTGGTGTGGACACAATGTTAAAGAAGTTTGTTAACAAAAGTTTATTGACATATAGAGAAATGTTTTCGTTAACATTGTTTACTAACTTTGTTTCGTCAACATTGTTTATTAACTTTGGTGTGGACTAACCATAGTTAACATTACCAATTTAAGAATTGCTTGATTTCTAATTTTTGGAAATACGAACTGATCATTATATCATTTGTAACCATTTTAAGAACTCAACCTTTTGATAATGAATCACAGAAGAGGAAACACAAAATTTTGTGGCCAAAATCTCTGAACTAAAGGCTAAATATCCATTCATTCCGGCCATAAAGTAGCCAACGGTTTCAGAGCAGCAAAGCGCTGCAACGAAAATGGGTGGGGGTGGGACTGCTTGCGCATCATCGTCATCTAGGTAGGTAATGAAACGAAATAATTTATCTTCTTTATAACAGGAAAGTTGATCTAGAAAAGTGTTAATGTGCCCCCCCCCCCCCTGGAAAATATCCTGCGGGCGCCCATGTATAAGACATTGTATTTAATAATAACTAGCAAATGTACCCGGGCTTCTCTACGGTATTCTACTACACTGTATACGGATATCGAAGTAAATTACTGTGCATGCAGTGAATACGATTTTTAAAAATTGCATGTCTCTTAGCGTTATCCGAGAAACAACATGCAGAGTGTGAGATGCGGTGTTGTGATGATAACGGCAGGCTCACTTGCCTACTGCCATTCACAATCGAGTTGCGAAGTGTACATTATCATGGCAGGCCCCATTGCCTAATGCGTGGTCAGAATTGATTTGGCAAGTTTTTGTTACAATGGCAAGGCCCCTTTCCTACTTCCAGACAGATTACATTTGACCGAGCTCGATAGCTGCAGTCGCTTAAGTGCGGCCAGTATCCAGTAATCGGGAGATAGTGGGTTCGAACCCCACTGTCGGCAGCCCTGAAGATGGTTTTCCGTGGTTTCCTATTTTCACACCAGGCAAATGCTGGGGCTGTACCTTAATTAAGGCCACGGCCGCTTCCTTCCCATTCCTAGGCCTTTCCTATCCCATCGTCGCCATAAGACATATCTGTGTCGGCGCGACGTAAAGCAAAATAGCAAAAAAAAAAAAAAAAAAATTACATTTGATGAGATTTTATTATCGTGGCAGGCAATTTCCCTGCTGCCAGTCAAAGTTGAGTTGTGCTGTTATCATTATAACGACAGGTCTCTTTTCCTACTGCCATTCACACCGAGTTGGTCAGTTTCCATCAAAATAGCAGGCCACTATGCCTAATGCCAGTCACATTTTAGATGGGTACCGGTGCATTAGTTTATAATGGCGGGCACCCTTGCCTACAGCCGAACACAATTGGGCAGGGGAGTTTTGAACAAAATTGCATGCTCCCTTGCCTTCTGCAAGTCAAATCGAGAAGGGGATTATTATTTACAATGATAGGACTTCCTTACTAATGCCAGTTACACAGGAGTTGGAGAAAGACCCCATTCCTACTGCCAGTCAGAATCGATGTGGGGAGTACTGATAACAACAGCAGACACATCCTTTCTCGATCGCTACAAATCGACATCAATGATTATATATAGATCGACATACGAAAGTATATGCATGTTTAAAACATTGCAGACCTTCATTTACAGATTAACTGCTGCTAAACGGTGCGTCATATCGGCAAACGGATTGTATCATAAGACGCAGTATGCTATTTAACGGTCTAAATGGCTTGCCCTATGATATTTTTTCGTATCTCGTCTCTTCATGGTCAGATTGAGTTAGAAACACTCAATAGGGTGAAATGTAGGGAAGTTTGTCCCACTGTGCATTACTTTTCGGATAATTATGGCTACTGGGTGGGCCAATGTTCATATAGAATTTGATGATTCTGTCTTCCTATAAGTGATTCAGAGGAATTATGCGTATAAAAAGTGCAAAATTTACTTACTGTACAATTGATAAATAGAAACTTATAAGGGATAGAGATACGACAAAAAGTCATAGGACCAAAGTTGTAGATCTCCAAATTGAACAGCGATTGTGCTATCAGTTTTCTGGTACGACTTACCGTTTAGTCACCAATTATCCCGAAACGAAGGTCTGCACCTTCATTAAAATTGCATCCATATTTCGATATTTTCCAGAGCCAAAAGTTATAGATTTGAACAGCTTGGAAATGTTCCTCAAAGAAAAGAGTGTCCAGATTTCGGAATTGGCATTCGCATACATATGGAGTAATGAAGGAAGAAAGTAATACAGTTAAGGAAGTTGAAATTAATAGAAAATAAAATTATAACTGAGGACAGCCGCATAAGGCAAATATGTAAATACCAAGTAGATGTATTTGAAAATAAAATGCTCCTCAATAAATTGTGACGGCATGAGTTACGGATATAAGAAGGCGGTGACAGAGGAGAAATTTAGGTGCAGGGATTCATAGACACAGATAAGAATATTACTTATGGTGTTGTTATTATTATTGTTAAGCCCAAAGAGGCAAGGTAGAGGCAAGAAATTAAAGTGGAAAACAGAAGTAGAATAGAAATACAGTGAACATTATAGCAAATGCCAGAAAACACCTTACGGTGTGAAATAATGGGTGCTATTCGAGGACGATTGTAACCTCCAACGGTATTATGCCAGTATCCCGCAGAATAGCCGGTTGACGCCTCTTTTGCTTTCTACCCAAGGAACAACCACGAGTTTACAGGAATGATGACGAAAATGTCAATACGTTACTTCCCTGCTGGCAAGCAGTCAGAAACGTTGCCATGGTAACCTGCAGGTTCATTGTTGGTCTGTCGGTCACTCAGTGCAGATCATGAGACACGCAGAAAGTAGTAATTTTCTCCGTCATTTGGAAAGTATGCGAAATTATGTACATAACAAAAGCTGTTTATAATGATGGGGCGTTTCACACATAGTCCATGGATTTTACAGAAAATCAATAGTATGAGATGAAATGGAAGAAAACTGTTCTGGTTTTCCTATAAACCCCCGTCTATTCAGAGATATTTAAATCATATGTATATCAAAACCTTCCTCGGGATGAGCATACTCTAAATATGAAGTTTGGTCGAGATCTATCCAGCCGTTTCGCCGTGATGATGAAACAAACAGACAAACAGACACGAAAAATAAAAACCACAGATACGGTCTTGAGTTGATCTAAAACGGACAAATATCTGAAAAATTGGCAAAACAAATGAAATTACAGACAACTTTGTTTATATAGATTCTTCACGTCCACACAAATAGTGCCTATCGTTATTATTACATTTCACTATCATTTATTGAATTTACACTTTCGTTTTGGCATATCTAACACATAGCAATTTTTTAAAACAAAAGTCACTCAACACAACTACAAACGGAAGTTTAGATGGCTTAGCAGCATTCAAAGATGTGCACGAAGTAATTTCTGTAACAAAGAGGAAGAGAGATAATAATGATACCTGTTTCAGTGCTATCACTCTTCAAACACTTGGAAATATGAATATTTTTATACCAACATTCGATCGTCTTTGAACTGTTTAAAATCAATTCATCAATGGATTATACTTCTTAACTATCAATATTCTAATGCTGTTAACAAATGCAATGTCGATTTAGTAAATGACATGTAAATTTGACGTTAGGCCCTTCTAGAAAAATAGGACAATAGAGGACGTGGCAAAAGACCTAAAAAAAGGACATGTATGGGAAAAAGAGGACGTCTGGCAGTCCTACTTAGGTAGGGCCCCATCCTCAAGGACGCGCCGGTCGTCTATACGGCGTCAGCTCGAAAGATCTGCATCAGGCCTCTTCGAAGGCTACATGCCATTATCATTATTATTAAAGCAAAGTAAAGCCTACAGCAGGCCTAGAGGTTGAATTATTTTCGACGTACTGTAGATTTGTACGTAGCTATTTCCATTTATTACAGGTAGTGATTTATTTTAGTATGTCTACATATAATATAAGATTTCATTATTTTTAACATGTGCAATGTGTGTAAAGAATTTTTCAAACCTATTAGCAGTAGGCCTAGAGTAATCAATACATTTGGCATGTGAACCTGGGAGGAAAGAAAGCGAACAATAACTAACAACTAATTCATAATGAAGGCTACACATAACCGACCAAGTGATATTTGTCTTGGTATCTATAATTTCTCTCTGCTATTTGCTTTACGTCGCACCGACACAGATATGTCTTATGGCGACGATGGGAGAGGAAAGGCCTAGGAATTGGAAGGAAGCGGCCGTGGCCTTAATTAAGGTACAGCCCCAGCATTTGCCTGGTATGAAAATGGGAAACCACGGAAAACCATCTTCAGGGCTGCCGACAGTGGGGCTCGAACCCACTATCTCCCGATTACTGGATACTGGCCGCACTTAAGCGACTGCAGCTATCGAGCTCGGTGGTATCTGTACCGGGCGGTACACCTCTACACCGTTTATTTAAAAGTTGCGCCAGTTGAAACTCCTCTTCTGGAGGAAGGTTGAACTTTATCTACTCTATTAATTCTCTACTTTCTCAGAAGATGTCACCACGTGGAAAATTTTGAGTTTTTGAACTGTGTCACTTTTGATGTGTTTTTGTTTCGCTTGAAGTAAGAAGTGTGAACTTTCTCTTCTAGAGGACACTAATGAAGATCAACAATAGTGCACCCTAGTGCGGAGTCAAAGAACTATTTTGTTGGAGAAATTTTTATTTCAAAAGTTTGTGTTTTGTTAAATTTCTTTCTGTTATGGTTTAAGTTGGCTGTATACCCCTCTTTTTCCCCTTGTTTTAGATTTATCCAATCCCGAATTTCTTTTAGTAATTTCTGACCAATCTGGTGTATCATCCCCCAACTTGTATCTGTTGCGGGGTCCTATCCAATAAAAACATTGTGGGCGGGTGTTTTCTTTCCCCTAACGCCTAGAAACTTCCGCGAGAGTATTTAAACTGCTGATTTTTGGGTCTCTGGGCCACTTCTGTTCCATCTTTCAGTGTGTTAAGTACCTAGCAGGAGGCGGGAGGTGCCTCTTTCTTCGGCAGCGGTCAACAATAAGGTAATGGCCGATTAATAAATTCTTTCTTTTCTTGCTCAGCAGTTTAACTCTCGGGGCGGGTGCGAAGCGTTCCACCATGTAACCTTTTCCTAAAATGTAACTAGTCTTTTCTTCTATTCTCTTGAAAAGCTACATACTGGGATAGAGAGTGCTAACCCTCTCGAGCTCCCACTCATAATGTTTTGAGGTGAACTTATTGTTTCTCAACCTATTCTTCGATAACGTAAAACAAATTGTTCTTTTCTAAGTCACCTCTGTAGTATGGGATTAGCCCTTGCATCAGTGGCCTAAGAGCCAAAGTAGGTCTTAAAATCAAAGTGTATTAGGAGTGCAAGTTCGCCTCCTCTCAAATTGTTTTAGAGGTCATTTAATTAACCTGCTTTTCATTTAATAGACCTCAGTAGATTGGGTATTTTACCCCTGGGTTTGTGTCCGTTGTGGACAACTTGAAGGTGGAGTTTGGTGTGGCCTGGGAGAGGCTTAAATTAAAGAGCGTGTGGCTCTTTTGGAAACGGAGTGTTGTGTGCCTCGAGGAGGCTTAACTGTGTAATTTGGAGCAAGTGCTCCAGGGTTTGATTGGGGTCTTCTGCCCCTTTGTTAAAATTTGTATATCGGAAAGTTGGGCTAGTTGCTCAAGAATTGTGAACTCAGGGCTCGAAGCCCAAACTCTGTAACCCCTGTAATTGTACATTTCAAATTGTGTTTCGGCTACTAAGTACCTGTTCTTTGTTATTACTTAATATTGAAAAGAAAATATAACCTCGTTAAATTTTACATTAACTTTGATTCCGTAGTTTGAAACCCATTCACGCCCGCACCTTCTTACACCTCTACCTACCGCTAAAACACGGTAACAGTATCTATAATTACGTTCAAGATAATCATTAATATAACTTCCTAATTACAGTTATTCACGACAAGTATTGTTTATACAACTGTACGTCGTACCGACAGAGATAGGTCTTATGGCGACGATGGGACAGGAAAGGGCTAAGAGTGGGAAGGAAGTGGGCGTGACCTAGCATTTGCCTGGTGTGAAAATGGGAAACCACAGAAAACCATCTTCAGGGCTGCCGATCGTGAGGTTCGAGCCTACTGTCTCCCGAATACAAGATCTCAGCTGCGCGCCCCTAACCGCACCACCAACTCTACTTTACCTCCACAGTTTCACATTTCTCTGAATATAAAGAGAGGAAATTCTGCTCAAGATGGTCTTTCACAACTGCTATGTCCAGTGGACGATGATTAGATTCATGGCCCTCACAGTCCCAACTTGCTAATCATAAGAGCATATTGCCACACACGTTGTTCTTTAATAATAATAATAATAATAATAATAATAATAATAATAATAATAATAATAACTGCCAACAGCTGTCATAGATGGCCTAGGCATCACTGAAGAGGCGTACTAGGGAAATGAGGAGTGAGGTAGTTTCCCGTTGCTTTCCTCGCCAGAAGTTGTTCCCATATCAGTCTGCCAAGCCCACTGAAATGCACGCACCAACTGACCCTAAGAGTGATATTTTCATACCATTCATTATAGGGACTGGCTGAAAAAAAAAAAGGGATTACTAGAATCGTTCATGCCCCAGTCACTTTCATATTGTCAAAGCCATGGATGAGACTGAGAAAGGTCAATGAAAGTAACAAATTTGTTCTAGCCCATACCACAATACATAGTGCACTGTAAACACTACATCTCGCCAGCAAGGGCATTTAATATTATTATTATTATTATTATTATTATTATTATTATTATTATTATTATTATTATTATTATGTCCGGCTCCATGGCTAAATGGTTAACATGCTGGTCTTTGGTCACAGAGGCCCTGGGTTCGATTCCCGGCAGGGTCGGGAATTTTAACCTTAATTGGTTCATTTCGCTGGCACGGGGGCAGGGTGTATGTGTCGTCTTCATCATCATTTCACCCTTATCACGACGCGCAGGTCATCTGCATCTGGCGAGCCGAACTTGTCCTCGGACACTCCCGGCAATAAAAGCCATAGCTGTTCACCATAGCTGTAGCAAAACATTAGAATTATTTCGCTGTGTCACCGTAACTCAAGGGTTGATCAGTTATGTTTGCAGTTGGTTTCCGTATCTATATAAATAAAGTTGTAGGGGGTCCGCTGTCTGTAATTTCGTTTATTTTGCCATTTTCTCATATATTTACCCGCTTTAGGTTAACTCAAGACCGTATCCGTGGTTCGTGTATGTCCGTCTGTTCCACCATCACGGCGAAACGGCTGGATAGATCTCGACCAAACTTCATATTTAGAGCATACTCATCCAGGAGCAGGTATAGATATGCATATGATTTAAAAATCACAGAATAGACTGGTATTTATAGGAAGACAAGAACAGGTTTTTTAAATTTTCTCTTATACTATTGATTTTCTGTAAAATCCGGATAATATATGCAGTATGTGAAACGTACCTTCATTTTAAACAACTTTTGTTACGTACATAATTTCACTTACTCTTCAAATGACGGAGAAAATTACTATTTTCTGCGGGTTTCAAGCTCTGCTTTGAGTGACCGACAACGAACCTACCGGTTACCACGGCAACGTCTCTGCTTGCTTGCCAGCAGAGAAGTAATGTAATGCCGTTTTCGTTGTCATTCCTGTAAACTCGTGGTTCATTGGATAGAAGGCAAGAGAGATGCCAAGCTGTCGTTCTGCGGTGTATTCCTCTCTTTATAATGAAAACACCCCATCTCCATTGTGAATGTCTTCAGGCAAGTGAGCCTGCCGTTGTAGTAGAAATTCTCGACCTCGATTATGAACTGTAATAGGAAACGTGGCCTGCCTGCCGCACCGTACATCAGAAGCAACGTATGCGGTCGTCCCCGTGGGTTTTCTCGAATGACGCTAAGAGACACGCAATTTAATATAATATTTCCCACTGCGTGTATAGTGATTTACGTAGAAATCCATACAATATATAGAATACCGCAGCGAAAGCACGGGTACATTTGTTAGTCAATTATAAATTTATTTTTTGTGTTATGTTTTAGTCTATATCAATTTAAATGTGCAATTCTACTTCATTTTATTCATTCTTATTTTACTGTTTGGTCTATGCAAATTCGATTTTTAGTTTCGCGTTAATATTTTACCTTTTGATGAATGAACTCATATGTTCTGTCTTTCTTTAAAACACACCGGGCGAGATGGCCGTGCGGTTAGGGCCGTGCAGCTGTGAGCTCGCATCCGGGAGAGAATGCGTTCGAGCCCCACTGTCGGCAGCCCTGAAGATGGTTTTCTGTGGTTTCCCATTTTCACACCAGGCAAATGCTGGGGCTGTACCTTAATTAAGGCCACGGTCGCTTCCTACCCATTCCTAGGCCTTCCCTGTCCCATCGTCGCCATAAGACCTATCTGTGTCGGTGCGACGTAAAGCAAATAGCAAAAAAAATATTCAGAACACTATAGAAAGCTCATTCAAAAATGTATAAACGCTAAAAAGTTCTAAATTTTAGACTTCAAAACGCAAAAATATTACCAACCCTACATATAATCTTTCCTGTAGATCTTGAATAGTTGTAGGGCTATCAGCAAAAGAATGGAACAAAAAAAGTGACGATGTGAATTACTTTCATATTCTTGTGGTGGTGACTATTGTTGAGGAAGTACAACTAGGCAAACATATATATATATAAAATAAGAGTGTTGTCTGTACATTGCTCAGAATTTGAAAAAAAAAAAAAAAAAAAAAAAAGAAAAAGGTATTTCTGTATCGTTCATGTCCACAGTAACAAGGAAATGCACTTTTTTCTTTTCCGTAATTTCTGTCTGTCTGTCTGTCTGTCTGTCTGTCTGTATACGCATCACTTGAAAACGGCTGAAGAGAATTTAATGAAAATCGGTATATAGAGTAGGGGAAGAAAAAACTGTAGTCTAACCTATAAACAATTTTACTGAGCCTGAGTGAAATGGTAGTTTAGGGGTAGGCGCCTAAAATTTAATTTTTAAATACCTTCGTTATTGCTCCTATAGAAAAGTACTACATAACAAAAGTTATAACAATTTCCGATCATTTATGTTTTATTCAGTTTTACCGTACCGACTGTGATAAGAGTAGTATTTCAGAGTCAGAAGAAAACTAAATGCGAAGGCCTACAATATCGAAAGCGCATAACATTGATCAACAATAACATTACACTTGATCATTGTTTGTTGTGATGTTCTTTGCCTCTTATCGTGCCCTCAACTCCGGTAGATGGGATTACTGTTGAGTACCGAGTATAACAGCCTGACTCAATATTGGCGGGAAAGAGCTGGGGAGTTAGAAAACTTTTTTTTTTTTTTTAGCATGCCATTCCTCTGGTTCATACATTGTTTGATACTGCTGATACGTAACACACCGGTTCATCAGTATTCCAGCTATTCGCTCCCTACTCTGACTCGCTGTTTTGAATGAGCAGTGTGCAGATTTGGCAGAGGCTCACTTAGTAATAGTAGTATGACCTGGTCTAGAATTACAAGTTAGGCCTATTCCAAATTATAGCACTACAATTCACTAAATAATTCAAAAATCAACCCTGAAAAGAGACGTTACTTAAGAAAAGCGTCTTCCTTTTCACTTTTATTAAATTCTACATTCATTTTGTTCCAAATTAGCAGTGAAGCGGGGTTTTCTCCTCTGGTTTGGAGGAAAAATTTGCCTCCAAGTCAGTTAGATTTTTCCGTCACCAGTGTGGTGAAATGTGATATTTCCCGACTCATCGGGTACTCCTAGGAAAGAGATTCGTGAAAGGGCATAGATTTGTCGTCCTGGGACTCCCCACTATTCGACCCCCCCCCCCCCCGACGAAAAAAAGACGAAGAGTGTTCACGGATCAAGGCTGTGCGGCTTGGCCATTCCAGCTCTGGAACTTTGGAATGTTAGATCGGCAGCATAATACTGTTCGTTAAAAGTGAAAACATGTGTGGTTTTTCATTTGATCGAGTATTTCATATTGCTTTTAATCGCGCCATTCCTACTGACGTCATTGTAATGACCTATGTTCATTTCACTTGGGAAAACCACTAAGGCAGTCTGAGAATGTAAAAAAGCAGGTGGAGAGTGAGTGTCTGCCATTATAATGAAAACTCCCCATCGTGATTGTGACTGATAGTAGGCAAGCAACCGAGCTCGATAGCTGCAGTCGCTTAAGTGCGGCCAGTATCCAGTATTCGGGAGATAGTGGGTTCGAGCCCCACTGTCGGCAGCACTGAAGATGGTTTTCCGTGGTTTCCCATTTTCACACCAGGGAAATGCCGGGGCTGTACCTTAATTAAGGCCACGGCCGCTTCCTTCCACTTCCTGGTCCTTTCCTATCCCATCGTCGCCATGAGACCTATCTCTGTTGGTGCGACGTAAAACAAATAGCAAAAAAAGTAGGCAAGCAAACCTACCATCATAATGAAAATTCCCTAACCCAGTTTTCGTATGAGAAAAGACGTTTCGTCACTTCCCCGTCGCGTTTCTAGGGTAACGTTGCTATGCAGTATAATACAATCTTGCTCACAAGATGTACACTACTTAACATAGAGTTCTGTGTACAGTGTAGAATTCCGTAGCGAAGCACGGGTACAACAGCTAGTCCTCAATATAATACTAATCAGGAAGAGAAAAAAAGGGTTCCGACACGTAGAAAAAATAACGTATCGGCCAAAGAAGGAAAAAGGCCACGAAGGGTGTGATAATGAAAGACTCCACAGGCCTTGGAAACCTAATACCGCCGGGGTCGGAAGTGACCAAGAGTTGACCTATGGAGGCCGGATAGGATAGATGAAAGTGAGGAGCCTGGCACATGTAAGTGGAAAAAATGCCAGGACACAAAAGGGCCCCGTGGTCGCCAACCCAAGTTAAGAGCCCCTACGGCTTTCATGTTGTTGTATAACAATAAGATTCACAGGTTTTACCGAAAGGAATGGATTAATTTATGGCTACTGAACGATTATTGAAATTAAACGTAATAAGCAAGAACTCAAGCCTGTACATATTATGTTAAAATTACGTTAAATTGAACATGTTATTTATGATTGCTTCCGATATAATGTGAGAAGGGAACATTTTATGTAGCTATTTTACACTTAACTACTTACGTTAACATTTTGTGCGTAGTTACTGACGTGAGGTCGCACGGACCACTACTGGAAATAGGGGTTAGTAAATACAAAAGTATTAATTGTTATGTATTAATTACAGGGCCGGATTAGTGGTGGAGGAGGGGGGGGGGGTCTAAAGGGGCTGCAGCCCCGGGCCCCGCGTGCGAACCTAAAATTGTATAGAAAGGCCTGCTACTCCACCTTCGTGCATGTATATGAATATTTACGCTCGCAAAATATTGAACACGCACTCTACCTTCCTTCTTATCAGCTTTCCGCATTAGTATTTCATCACTACTAGAATCAATTACCGCCCGGAGACACGAATCGTTGCTACTTAAGCACTGTAATTATTGTAAAGGTCCGCCTCTGTGGTGTAGTGGTTAGTGTGATTGGCTGCCACCCCCAGAGGCCCGGGTTCGATTCCCGGCTCTGCCACGAAATTTGAAAAGTGGTACGAGGGCTGGAACGGGATCCACTCAGCCTCTGGAGGTCAACTAAGTAGAGGGGGGTTCGATTCCCTCCTCAGTAGTGTTGGCTACTGAATGTATGATTCGAAGCAGTGTATCGATTCATTCAAGTGTCCGAGTGAATCGATTCACAGGAACGGCGAGCTCACGGCACATGATTCAGCTTACTCCCAGCGGACAGTGCTGAGTGGCGCACTCACTGGACGTTGACAGGGAGCCGAGCTTCCGCTGCATTTAGACAGTGAATCATGGCACATCGAAAGAATCGTGAACGAGCGCGGCTCAGTGAGACACATGATACACACGGCTCCTTATCGGCTCACTGGACACGCGGAGAGCCGAGCTTCCGCTGCAGCGAGACATACAGTGAGCCATGGCACATCGAAAGAATCGTGAACGAGCGCGGCTCAGTGAGACACAAGGTACACACGGCTCCTTATCGGCTCACTGCAGCGAGACATACAGAGAGCCGTGCTACACTGAAAGAATCGTATGCTATAATGGACTCTCGAGCTCAGCTCATTTGAAAATAATACCCATTTGCATTCACTGTCCTCTTCTTACAGGGAGGTTTAAATAATAGATGGATTTATTTGCAGTGTTAAAAAGGTAGTCACAACATAATTCTGAAGTAGCTATTAAGTACGTAGGCTATTAGGTTATACTATTTATTAGTTTAATGAATCTTAGTATTATAACTTGGTTGACATTTGACAATTAAACTCGACTCTAGCCTGCCCTATGACTATGAGTCATGCTCATGACCACTCAAAAGTACCTGTTTTATATTGGGAATAACGGCTCAGTATTCTCTCAGTTCATATGTCATATCGTTGCACAAGACTTCAATCATATGTGGACAGACGCAATAACAGTATGTTGAATCAGAAAACCAGCGGGCTACTGTACATCTCGGGTAGCCTATACAAAATATGACTATTAAAAAAATCCTCAGCTGATAGAAAAATACTTTTTTTTAAGTGACTGAGCGAGTTGTCGTGCGGTTAATATCGCGTGGCTATGCGCTTGCATTCGGGGGATGGTGGGTTCGAATCCCACCGTCGGCAGCCGTTAAGATGTTTTTTCCGTAGTTTCCCCATTTTCACACCAGGAGATGCTGGGATTGTACCTTAATTCAGGTCATGGCGGCTAGCTACCTAATCCTAACCTTTCCCACCCTGCGTCACCGGAAACCTTCGATGTATTAGAGTAACTAGCATTTTTTCTAAGAAAGGAGTTCACCGGGCTGAGTGGCTCAGACGGTTGAGGCGCTGGCCTTCTGACCCCAACTTGGCAGGTTCGATCCTGGCTCAGTCCGGTGGTATTTGAAGGTGCTCAAATACGTCAGCCTCGTGTCGGTAGATTTACTGGCACGTAAAAGAACTCCTGCGGGACAAAATTCCGGCATCTCGGCGTCTCCGGAAACCGTAAAAAGAGTAGTTAGTGGGACGTAAAACAAATAACATTATTATTATTATTATTATTATTATTATTATTATTATTATTATTATTATTATTATTATTATTATTATTATTAAGAAAGGAGTTCATAGTATGAAGACCAGATGACAGCTGCGAGCACTGAATGCTGTTGCTGCTGTCTTACCAGCACATACTACACAGATGCAGTAGGAGCGGTGACCAATGAGCCGTGAATCGGATCACTGTATCGATTCAGTAACGTGAACGGAATCAAATGAATCGATTCAGTAAAATGAATCGAATGTCCCATCACTACTCCTCAGCCATCCTGGAAGTGGTTTTCCGTGGTTTCCCACGTCTCCTCCAGGCAAATGCTGGGATGGTAACTAACTTAAGGCCACGGGCAGCCGCTTCCTTCCCTCTTCCTTGTCTATGCCTTCCAAACTTCCCATCCCCCCAACAATGCCCCTGTTCAGCATAGCAGGTGAGGTCGCCTGGGCGAGGTAGTGGTCATCCTCCCCAGTTTCGTCCCACGGCCCAGAGTCTGAAGCTCCAGGACACTGCCCTTGAGGCGGTAGAGGTGGGATCCCTCGCTGAGTCCGAGGGAAAAACCGACCCTGGATGGTAAACAGATTACGAACGAACGAATTATTGTTACGGTTATTGTTGACGAAAATTTAAATCTGGCAGCTTGCGAGTACGGGCAGAGGGGGAAGGGAGGAAGAGGTCTAGGAAGTGAGCGGGAGGGGACAGGGGAAGCACGGTGGAATGCGCATGCTATACTATATCTTTGCATCAGGAAGAGAACTTCCAGTTCACCTCTGATTATTGAACCATTCATAAGTAACAACTGTAATGTTCTTATAAAATGGATAGAATATCCTAGTGGTGCCAAAAAACGTAAATTAAAAGAACAACATTTGAAAGAAATTGAAAAGTTGCCGAAAATATCAACATTTTTTGACAGGAAGTCTACAAGTGTACCGACGACTGAAGAGACTGTTACTGGTGAATTGGAATCTTCTACAGGTAAGCGAATATCTAAGTCTGCTGTTTTAAGAGAGATTAGGTCTTTACGGAATTGGAAAGCATGACCATTAGGAAGATGGTTTTAGGAACAATGAAAGGAAATCCTAATGTGTATTTTAAGCTTCAGTCACATTGTATGGAATACTCGGAGTCGTAAATAATAAATTGCCGATCTCGTTGGTGTAGTGGTAGCAATAATGACTGCCACCCCCGAAAACCCAGGTACCTTCCCCGACGCTGCCTGGGGTGGGGGCCTTGATTACGAAGAAGGGGCCCCACATTCTTAAATAACCCAGGGACTCCAAACACCTTAATCCGGCACTGATTAACTGTGTATTATAATAAAGCATACAACACTGAATTTAGATACATAAAACATAAGCAGTTTACAGCAATATTAAAGCACCAAATCTAATATTACCGGGCGAGTTGGCCGTGCGCGTAGAGGCGCGCGGCTGTGAGCTTGCATCCGGGAGATAGTAGGTTCGAATCCCACTATCGGCAGCCCTGAAGATGTTTTTCCGTGGTTTCCCATTTTCACACCAGGCAAATGCTGGGGCTGTACCTTAATTAAGGCCACGGCCGCTTCCTTCCAACTCCTAGGCCTTTCCTATCCCATCGTCGCCATAAGACCTATCTGTGTCGGTGCGACGTAAAGCCCCTAGCAAAAAGAAATCTAATATTACTTGTAAGGTTGCAGTTTCTTTGGAACAAAACAAGAGGCTTGGGAAATGTCGGAGTATTCGCAGTTTGTAACACACATTTACATAACTGCATCCTAAAGGTTCTGTTCATACAACGGAGCACATTAAAAGCTGCTTAGAATTATTACCACACGTAACAGAAAAAAATGTGCAACACTTCCTTTCACCTTATAAATCAAACTACTCTTCTGAGATTTTTGAAATATAAGTGTATCTTTGTTTAGAAAACATGGGTCCGTCAGTCTCATTTTTGACAGTACAGGATTATTGCCCATATGTCAGTTTAATGCGAATGTGTGTACTTTACAAATACAAGTAAAAGTAAAGTCATATCCTCGTCCCGAAGTGGTGAAGCTCCTTTCTGGCCCACACTCTCTATAGAGGTGAGATGCATGTACCATTCTGACCATATGCCAGCCCTCCTGCCATTTTTTAAATCTATGGCAGTACCGTACTGGGAATTGAACCCGGGCCTCTGAAGACGGCAAGTCATCGTGCTATCACACTACGGAAGCGGACATTTCACAAATGAGGAATATAAAAATCGCACTTTGTTACGTAACTACAGATGTGAGGTCCCAGGGACAGAATGGTTACAACAGTCACTTCCAGAAAATACTGACAACTTTCGTCAAAATGGGAACACAGAGAAGACTGGAAGCTGGAAGCTAGATAAAGAAAGAGATTTTTAAGACAATACTGATGCAAGTGTAGAGCGGAAAATGCGGGGCTGAACAGTCACAGTGACCTCACGTCAGTAGTTAAGGTTTAAGGGAGTATTTAGATTTTATGGGACGTGCTTGTGGACTCTCGGGTCGATGGAAGCCTCGATACGGCCTGTAGGCTATATCACGAAGGAAGTGATCTAAATAACTGGAAGTAAATTTACGGTTCAGTTTTTGGAAGCTTGATATGTCGGACTTGTTTCTAAGGAAACGTACAAACTTATTATTGTCAAAAAAACGTATTAATGTATGAGGAAATGGCAGCTTGTAATACATGCGATGCATAGCAATCACTGTTCATTGAGCGTGGTGCACCATCTACAGGATTGAGGTAGTAACACTACTAAAGTATTTGATATCCTTAAAGGAATATGTGTCCAGAATAGGATGCGAGAGCAGGAGTTCCACAACCCAATTCAACAATCCTCCGGTAGGAAAGAATAAAACACATGAGAGAAACTCAGTGCTTTTTTCTTACGGCTTTATTCCTTAATATAACAATTTTAATATCTGGTAGGAAATAATGGGATTGGGAGAAGGCTTCATTCTGCTCTATAGTCACAACACATTCGGCGCACAGTCAACACCAAGACACGATAGAAACATACTATTGTTGACAGGTCGCTTACTGTGCAGTCCGCATTCAGTTAATATAAGAACGGTAAGAAAAGTTTTCGCTATTCCCCGTTCACCCAGCACGCGTCCGTAAGGATTCCGGGGGCGATCAAGCGTGCTGACTCTCGGGATAGTTGCCACGGGTGATGGCGGGGAGGAGCCATCACTACGGGGAAGCCTGCTGCGATCGCAGCTGGTATTACCCCCACTGTACTTGTTAATATCCTCGGGGTTACAGCCGAACTCGACACGAGGTCACTGCTCCTCAGAACAGGGTTCTTCGCTGTTTGGGGATTCAGTCCCGAGTGTCGGTAACGACTGAAACTTCTGGGATATTGGCAAATACGCGGGATGAGGTGCGCGTCCGAAAGGATTCCGGGGGCGACAAAGCGCATCGACTTACTGGATGGTCGCCACGGGTGATGGCGGGGAGGGGCCATCACCTCTACGAAAGCTTCCTGCGTTAGGTCAAGGAAGCAAGAGACCCTCATCGTATTTGATGGTGTCTTTGGGATGACAGTCGAACTCCAGACGAGGTCCAGGACTGTTGACCTGTTTTTAGAATCAGTCTGCGACCGAGTCGCGGGGCCAACTCAAGTCTCGGAGGCATCAGCAAATAAGTGTTGCGTACGGTGCGCGTCCGAAAGCACACAAAGTGCACCCCACCACCACCCCCTCTCTGAATTGTAGCCACCATTGCGACTTGCAGTTATGTCAAGACTGAACGAAATTCTCCTTGGATGATTGGTTATGTCCGTAAAATCTACTTTCTTTGGCTGCGAGACCGCTGATGTCTTCCAGCTTCCTCCTAACTTCCAGATTGGCGTTCGAAAACATTCTGAAAAAAACCCACACTCTGAATCTCTAGATCATCCCCACGGGTGAGGGCATGGATCACTTTAACAATAGAAACAGGTAACAGAGTACCTTTCTTTGATAGCTTCCAGCTAGATCTGCTGAAAGGTGTTGTGTAAACTGTTTCTTCAATGCTTTCTCTGCTATAGTTGTTGCTGCTGCTCTTCGTGGATTTATCACATACTATAGATGCGACAGATGGACCTACGAGAAGTTCTACCCACGATTTGACAAGAGAGAAGAAACGTGCGGTGAAAGGTGAATCGACAAAATGACGCATGCTCAGTTGCTGTGAAGAGCTTCAATTGTAAATGTACCGGGCGGTACACCTCCACTCCGCTAATTTAAAATGTGCGCCAGTTGAAACTCCTCTGCTGGAGGAAGTCTGAACTTTATCTACGCTATTAATTCTCTACTTTCTCAGAAGATGTCACCACGTGGAAAATTTTGAGTTTTTGAACTGTGTCATTTTTGATGTGGTTTTGTTTCACTTGAAGTAAGAAGTGTGAACTTTCTCTTCTAGAGGACACTACTGAAGATCAACAATAGTGCAACCTAGTGCGGAGTCAAAGAACTATTTTGTTGGAGAAATTTTTATTTCAAATGTTTGTCTTTGCTAAATTTTTTTTTCAGTTATTGTTTAAGTTGGCTGTATACCCCTCTCTTTCCCCTTGTTTTGCATTTAACCAATCCTGAATTTCTTTGAGTTATTTCCGACCAATCCGATGTATCTTCCCCCAACTTGGATATGTTTCTGTACCCGAGCCAATAAAAAGTTTGTGGGAGGGTGTTTTCATTCCCCTAACGCCTAGAACCTTCCGCGAGAGGATATAAACTGCTGATTTTAGGGTCTCCGGGCCACTTCTGTTCCATCTTTCAGTGTATAAAGTACATAGCTGGAGGCGGGAAGCGCCTCTTTCCTCGGCAGCGGTCATCAATAAGGTAATGGCCGATTAATAAATTCTTTCTTTGCTAGCTCAGCAGTTTAACTCTCGGGGCGGGTGCGAAGCGTTCCTCCATGTAACCTTTTCCTAAAATGTAACGATCTTTTCTTCTATTCTCTTTTAAGCTGCATATTGGGATAGAGAGTGCTAACCCTCTCGAGTTCCCACTCACATTGTCTTGAGGTGAACTTATTTTCTCAACCTATTCTTCGTTAATGTAAAACAAATTGCTCTTTTCTAACGTCACCTCGGTAGTATGGGATTAGCCCCTGCATTAGTGGCCTAGAGCCAGATTAGGGTTTTAAAAACAAGTGTATTAGGAGTGCAAGATCGCCTCCTCTCAAATTGTTATTTTAGAGGTCATGTAATTGCCCTTTTTTATTTAATAGACCTCAGTAGGTTGGGTATTTTACCCCTGTGTCTATGTCCAGTGAGGACAACTTGAAGGTGGAGTTTGGTGTGGTCTGGGAGAGGCTTAAATTTTGAGAGCGTGTGGCTCTTTTGAAAATGGAGTGTTGTATGCCTCGTGGAGGCTTTTCTGTGTAATTTGGAGCAAGGGTTCCTAGGTATGAATGGGGTTTTCTGCCTCTCTGTTAAAACTCGTGTTTGGGGTAAAACTGAGCTGATTGCCCAAGCAGTGTAAAATCAGGGCGCGAAGCCCAATTCCTGTAAATATTGTAACTACCCTTTTTGATTTGCTACTTTGTACCTGCCATGCTTGTTATTTCTTTGTTTTTGAAAAGAAAATATAACCTTGTTAAATTTTAAATTAATTTTGCTTTCGTAGCTGGAGACCTATTCACACCCGCACCTTCTTTCACCTCTACCTACCACGGAAAAACTCCGTAACAGTAAATGTTGGTATCAATGAATGGTCATAACATCTATGTATGGATAATTTTGTCTATCTCTATAATATTCGCTAAATAAAATTCAACATCACAGTTCTTAACCGCAGTATTATTTAATATTCAAATATAGAAGGCTAAATATATTTACACTGTCTGTACTACCCGTAGCTGATGGGTTATAGAAAAACTCACAACCATAGGGTTAGCAGGAGATTTAAGCATCCTTCGCCGTCCAACGGTGGGTTTTCAATCACCACAAGTCAGGAACGTAGGGCATTCCCTATTGAAAAAATGAACTGAACAGGTGGACAACGAAAATCGGGGAGGTTTCACCTCAGGACGAGCCCACCGTCAGGAACTACGTTGTCCTGCCAGGCTACTGGAACATACGTGAACACCATGTTTCCATGTTCTCCTCACTGTTTGGCTACTACAACGACTACTACTAGTACCTTTACCACCACCACGGATCTCAGCCCATCAGCCGCAGTCGCGTACCACTCGGCGCTCATGTCGAGTTATGCAGCGCCATATTACCAGGCCAGATTCATCCCAACGACGCCGGATACACAACGGAATGTCTCCAACTTCCAGTTTAAATTTTCGAGTTTGCCGCTAAATTCTCCAGCAGCAGAGGAACGAGTCCAACAACACGCATCAGCAGTGGCACCAACTGACCCACCGCTACCCTTGGATACCTCCGTTCAGGCTATTCCTCCTCCAACCGCTATTGCCACTCCTACCTCCACTTCTCCCCAGCGTACTTTCTCCGCTATTTCCGGTACTCGACGCCCTATCACTCGCTCCCGTTTCCTCCAACCCGCCCCATCAGGAACTCATTCCTTCTTACTTACTAGTCCTTCCTCTGACTTCCACTCACCCTATGCCATTTTCTCCACACTATTACGCTACAACATGCGCCGAGAAGACGTAGCGGATATCCGCAAAACTGCACATGGAGTCAAACGGAGACGCTACTGCTAACCTTCTCACCACGGCCATCGGCGCTCAACGTCTCGGATCTAACAACTCCGTTCAACCCCTCCCACAGCCACCTCTCAAAACTCCACCTCCCCCATCACGCTACAGCCTTCGTAGTTGCGTCATTCGGGGCGTCGACCCCTCTATTTCTGAAGACACCATCATCTCCGAGCTCAACGCAGAAGGCATCCAAGCGAAAAAGGCATTCCGGATCAGGAACGCCACGGGTTCAACTTACATGGTCCGGATTCTTCTCCCCACACCAGCAGACATCGACCGGGTACTGGCCAGTGGAGTCTCGATTCACCGTCACCACCATAAGGTTGAACCTTCACGTGCACCGCCTCCTCAATCCATTAGGTGTGAGAGGTGCCTCACCTACAACCATCATCTCACCACGCACTACACTGCCCAAAGCCCATCATGTGGACACTGCAACCAACAACACGCTACGCCCCGATGTCCCAACACCCACCAACCACTCCACTGTCATACCTGTGGAGGCACTCACCCTGTATACTCCCGTCGTTGTAGAAGCCACCCTTCACCTCCCCATAATCGCCCAGACATTGTGGCCCCTATTAGAACCATAGACCCGCCCACATCGCCCAATCGCTGTCTATTCTCACCACCCACCTTGAAGATCTCACCAGTTTCGTCACTCTTTATCTACTCAACACTCACCCCTACAATCGCTCCTTAGTCCTCCATCACCTGCAGGCCGCAGCCAACCAAACCTTAAACCTCCACTTCTCCACCACGCATTCCGGCTTGAATTCTCATTTCAGTTTCACCCCTCTGGAAACACTGGTTTAACCTCCCGTACTCTACCGTATATCTTGCAGGTCTGTAAGTGTTGTACAAGAACATCGTCCCATGGTCAAATATTTCCACTGTTCGCTGTCTGTTTTCATACCTGGTATCCCAGGCGTCGGATATAATGGACAATCCCTCAAGTTTTGTTAAAGCTGTAAAGTATGTTATTACGAAAAAAAAGCTAACTGTACGAAACCCTTCCATTTTATTATGCATATACTTGTAGCTTGTATGTACGTTCTTAACACAATAATAAATAAATAAATAAATAAATAAATAAATAAATAAATAAATAAATACAGTAGTAACATCATTAGGCATAGGCAAAATTCCTCTCCCATCTCCTCCTTCTTCACATCCTTTACCCACCTCCTTCTTCCATCACATCTCCTCAACCCGCCCGCATCTCTTGGCCAGAGAGAGGACGTAACCCTCTAGGTGGCCCGCCCCACCCCTTCAGGGTGGGGAATGAAAACATTTATAGTAGAGATTTAAGATAAGATACCTACCCATCTCCCATAATCTCGCAAACCACAGATCTAGGAGAGGGTATTGATTATGTTAATCTTAATTCGATACATGTAGTTTACAAAACTGAATATAGCATAACTGAAAAACAAGAAGTAAAAACACAAATAAAACATATGTGTCCGGAAAACAACAGGAATCAAAATTTAACATTTGTGATTTCGAAATTGAACAGAGAATGGCCTGAAAACTGTGTTAGAAACATTTTTGTAAGAAATTAAAGTTTTAGGACATGCTATCGAGGTTCATCAGATACCCCAGAAACATGACCCCCCCCCCCCCAAAGAGGCCACCACAGTAGTCATCCTCAATCTCTCTATATCATGTACGACTCCTGAAATGAATATTAATGTTGACTATCGAAAGAAAAACAAAAACATGCAGACTAATAGAACTACGACGATAAATTAATTGTATGCTATAACTATAATCTACGCACCTAACTGCTCTAGACTTCAGCGGAGTTATACCGGGTGAGTCAGCCGCGCCTGACGGTTTATGCTGTTAGGCATCCCACCTAACGTAAGTGGGGTGATGGTCGATTTTCCTTTGCCGTATACCAAGCTACAGTCGCCTTTAAAGCACTTACTGCGTCATCATTGCATGACTTTCGCAAAAAACATGTATGTGATAGGTATTTAAACAATAGATCAAACTGTCATACGGTTATGTAAAATGCTCGTGCCAATTATAAGCTTTCGAATGGTTATGAAATTGTTGCTAAAAGCGATGACATACTGATAGAAAACGTGTGCGAGTTTGTGAAGCGGGACACAGTTTTACACCAAGTAAGCTTTCTGATAAGCTGGAGGCAACAGTCACTGTGGTGTAGTAGACTACCCACAGACGTGTTGACGCATGCTGCGTTGGTAGGTGGGTTCGAATCCCAGCACCGATGAATATTTTTATTCTCATTTTAAACTTTGAGGATCAAAGAAGAGGCCATTCGTGCCACATTCGACCAATAGCATGCATGTGGAATGTGTAGTTGGTGTAGCCTAGAAGTCCTGGTCATTTGTTCGCTATGTATTCAAAAGATGAGTATGTTGACATGCTCCTCTTCTACGGTGAAGCAAGACAGAAGATTTAAATAATGCATTAAAAGTATTGTTATACACTCTGTAGTCAGTGTTGGGCATCTTTTTATCCAAAATGTTAATATCTGTCAGTGAACTCATACCCTTTAGTTCTTTTTATTTGTTGTGACCATTTTCCATTTGCACATAATATCATACCCAAATAGTCTACTTTTTTGACAACTTCTAATCTCGTCTCACCTATCCACCATTTTTATTATTTGACAATTGATATCCTATTTTTTGTACATTAATTTTTAATTCAACTCTTTACAGTAATTTACCGCTTCATTTATACTTCCCTGCATGCTAGCGGGAGTCGATGTGGGCAAACGGATGTCATTCGCAAAAATGCGACCTGGAATATCCTGATTCTCATGACTTGGGCAAACCCCTGACTCGAAGCCTTTCGATTCAAAATTTCATTTTTCTAAATAAATAAATTTATAGGGGGTCCGATGTCTATAATTTCCTTATGTTGGCATTTTTTCAGATATTTATCTGTTTTAGGTCAAGACCATATCAGTGGCTTTTAGCTTTCGTGTCTATCTGTCTGTTTGTCTGCTTGTCTGTTCCACCATCACGCAAAACGGCTCGATAGATCTCGACCATACGTTTTTACAGTATACTTATCCAGAAGCTGGCTGTGATATGCATGCGATTTAAAATTTACGGAATAGACTGGTGATCTATAGGCAGATTATATTGTCTCTCATACACTATTGATTTCCTGTAAAATCTGTAGGCTGCGTGTGAAACGTCCCTTCATTTTAAATGTTTTTGTTTACTCTTCAAATGAGGAGATAATTGCTATTTTCTGCGGGTTTCGTGCTCTGTCGCAGACCGACAACGAACCTATCGGTTACCATGGAAACGTCTCTGACTGCTCGCCAGCAGGGAAGAAACGTAATGTCCTTTTCGTCATCATTCCTGTAAGCTCGTGGTTGTTCGTTGGGTAGAAGGCGAGAGACGTCAAGCTGCCATCCTGTGGCAGTACCGCAGAGTGCAGCCCATTGCTACAAACAGTAGCAATATGCGAGCCAAAATTTATGATTCTAGCTGCCACATAGTATGCGAACAATAAAGCAAAGTGTGAAAATTTACCTCATTCGTAGTTTATAACTCAGTCAAACATTTAAATAGAGGAGATACGAGAAAATATCATAGGACCAACCATGTGGACCACTAATAAAGGAATCTGATCATCAAAACTCACCAATGCGCACCTTACCTCGGAAAGAAAGTATGGAGACCTCCCCGTGGTGTTTCTCGGATAACGCTACGAGGCATAAAATGTAATAAAATCTCACTCTTTGCGTATACAGTAATGTACGTAGAAATCCGTATACAGTTTAGAATACCGTAGCGAAGCACGGGTACATTTGCTAGTTAAGACATATTTACCACACGCACTGTAAATTAGTTATTATATATCTTACTAATTTTCTAAATTATTTGGTAAATAATAATGATGATAATAACAATAAATATAACGATAACAATAATAGCAAAACAAATGAAGGTATTTTTCAAATTCACATAAAAGTTCAATACCAACTTAACTGACCTGTAATACAGTTCTACATAACATAACATAACATAACATAACATAACATAACATAACATAACATAACATAACATAACATAACATAACATAACATAACATAACATAACATAACATAACATAACATAACATAACATAACATAACATAACATAACATAACATAACATAACATAACATAACATAACATAACATAACATAACATAACATAACATAACATAACATAACATAACATAACATAACATAACATAGCATAGCATAGCATAGCATAGCATAACATAACATAACATAACATAACACAACACAACATAGCATAACATAACATAAAAGCTGCACAGTATTTGTCATTATAATACTTTATATGAAAAATACTTGCAAAAGGCAATAAAATGCAAGCACTCACAGTCAAAAGAGCTTACAGGGAGTCTCGTATCTGTAATTTTCTTAAAGCTGACGCTGTCTGATTTTTGTGTCATCAGCCGTCCATGTTTCATTCTTGTACATACAGTGTTGTATCCCACAGAAATCCTGGCTCGAATAAGTTGATAAACATCATATTAGGCATATTATCAATCACAAGACGATTCTTGGATGGTGTCACGATGACATTCAAAGGACTAAATCACTTTTCACAGTCAGCGCTAGTTATTGGCAATGTTGATATAGCCAGTCTCACTTTATTCAAATTGCCTTTCACACATTTACCATTACTGTTTATGAAATCCTGAAGTCTTCATGAATCATGTCGAATAGTATGCAGAACCTTTCACATAGTTGTGCAAATTTGTTATCTCCTTCAAGCCATGGAACATCTGCATCTACTGGCCATGTAGAAGGTTCCATTACTTAATTTGTTCAATCAGTGCTTTGAACTTTGATGCATTGGCAGCATCACTTTGGGAAATACAGTGGTGCTAAATTTAAAACAACCTCGTGTGAACAAGTAAAAGAGCAGCGACCTTTATACATTGAATGCTCTTTAAAACTGTGATTCTGATCGTCTGATGCCATTAGGAGATGTACATACAGAGCTTTGTAACTCTTCACGGTTGTGTCAGAAACTCTATGAGATAAAGGTACCCAGGGCACAAAGAGAATTCTCCCTACTTTTGCTATTTGCAGTCCTATGTCATTTGCCTACAGTTGGCATTGATTTTTTGGTGTTTATGGAACACTGAATAGACTTTACCCATGAAAATCTAAAATTAATTTATTCGAGTCACGGAGTTTACGTTTTTACCCTCCCTCAGTTCTATTTCTGTTACAAAGGCTATAACACTTGGTGATTGTAGGATACTTCAGATTCATTTATTTTAGCGCACCACATTTTTACCCATCATAGAACTCGCACCATCTTTATATACACCAATCAAACTTTTTACTAAAAATTCATATGAGAGGCCATTAGAATATAATTAATTAAAAAAGGTATTCACTATACTCTCAGAAGAACTGGACTCCAATTACTGTATAGCAATTTAAAGAAATACATTATTGTTTCGTCACCAGTGAAATATGCATACTATTAAAGGATTTTATTATATTGTTGCCGATTCATATATAATAAACGACAATTTATAATCTAACCTAACTCCATGGCACTACAGCCCTGAAGGGCCTTGGCCTACTAAGCGACCACTGCTCAGCTCGAAGATCTGCAGATTACGAGGTGTCGTGTGGTCAGCACGACGAATCTTCTCGGCCGTTATACTTGGCTTTATAGACCGGAGACAATTTAGAATCAGCTGCAACAATTCCCTCGCAAAATATTAATACAATTATTTATACTGGAGGCTGATGTAGGACTCTGGAGGCCTATGCCCTTTTCCAGTTCACTGGCTACTTGTAGATCTATTAAATCAAGGTATTTGTTATATCATATGAAATGCAGCATTTAGCTGCACAGTATTCTGTACGAAAAGCGTTATTGGTATCTGCATGCTGTATACTGAATTGTTTAACAATAAGATGTAATTTTTGCTTCTCTGCAAAGTTAACTTTATCTAAGATTGTTCTGTTTGCCTTGGCTTTTAATTAATAAAATATGTTATTTCCGTTTCTTGCTTCCATAATACATAACCTCAGTGTTTTCCATTCTTTTGAAATATAGACTCTGATTCTTTTTCAACACCCAAACCAAGTTCCATTTCTTTTGGACAACCATACAACAAATTTTCTGATCTCCAGTAACTAGCCAAGGGTATTCAAGTAGTTTTCTGATTGTTGATCAGTGCAGTATTTTGGATACGAAGGCAAACTTTCGCTTACAGGTAGAACTACTACTGGCATCTGAACTTAAATCACATACATTAACCATGTGGCCATCATCTGTAACATTTTTGTGAGTACATTCTCCAAATTCCTTATATAGCCCGTTCGCTTGTTAAAATAACTGAACAAGGTCTTCTTCATTTTCGTGAAACAGACATCTGCTGTTTATTAAAGTTAACTTTTTAATATACTTTATAAACTTGATCAAGACTCAAGACTTCCAGCAGCAAAAATCGACACAAGCGGGATCAAGTATTAAAACAAGAAAGAAAGAAAGAAAGAAAGAAAGAAAGAAAGAAAGAAAGAAAGAAAGAAAGAAACAATACTGCTGAAAACGGTTAATATTTTTTCAGTTAATTTAAAAATTAGAAGGTTCTGCCACATTTAGAAATTTGAAGTAGGTAATATTCAGTATCATACATTTCAGGGATTTGATTAAGCAGTGTAAGTAGAAATACAGTTGGCAGTAGTGATTTAATACAGAAGTTCTTCACTATTGGCCTTTGAAATACTGTGGGAGATTTAAAACATTAAAATGTCATAAAACAAAGAAAATTCAGTCAATTTAAAGGGGAATAGGTTCCAGACTGCATTCCGCCTTTCCAGATAGGTTTCAGACTCCGTTTTGGCACGTTCCGGCACCACTGCATCCCTGGTTGGATTTCTCCTTCTAATTAGCTTTCCAATAGATACAGTTTTCTCTTCTGCGGATGGCACGCTGGTGAGCCGGCGCACTCATTTGGACAGCTCTATATTACAGAATGTCATTCCACAGACCAAGGCCAAGAGGAAATAAATTCCTTTAAAATAGACTCTTGGTTAGTTGAGGGGTTTATCAGTACATTTATAAGACAATAATTTGTATAAACCGGGTGAAACCGCTGCGCCGGACCTTTTCTGTTGTTAAGCAACCGAACAAACGTCACTGGTGGTGTGATGGTCGAATCTCGTGATGGGAAAAAGTACCGGTAATTAGGTTAATTACAATCACCTGAGACATATTTTACTCATTTACAATTACGAATTACATTTACAAGTAATCAGTAAAATTACAAGTACAGTAATTACTTCACAGAACTCTAGTCTTAAAACCAAACCACCGACATTTTTTTATCGCATGGGACAGGAATATCGCTAAAGTTTACAATTTGCTGTGCTTTTCGAGCATAGAGACTTTAGCTAGCCATATTCACTGTGACCAAACTAAGAAATTTGAAATTTATTTTTGCCCTGATGTTACGGAGAATGGAAATTCCTTAACCTATTCACCGGCTCATATTTCCTCCGCTTTCATTATCGACCATAAGCAACCTCGCCACGTCGTAGTGTACGATTATCTACATCTCAAAGAGAAACTACAACAAGTTTCGAGTAAATGAACAAGTGCGCTTCCTATCCTTGGTTTTATACTCCTGGAGTGACGACTTGCAAATGCTTTGGACTCCAACTTTGCTAAAACTCCATGCGATGTATATCGATTACGAGAATGTAACGATAACAATTTTATTTCAAGAAGTAAATTACGAGTAAAAGCTACATTTTGTAAAAATAAACGATAAGAAGTAACAATACATCATTATAGACCGTTATGCTTTTCAGAGTTCAGTCTGCAAGCCTCTGTGAATTTACTAAACGTCGCCACAATTCTCTATTTGCAACTAGTGTTGTGGCCTCATTTAGTTCTATATGTCTCATCTCTAGATCGTTAGAAACTGAGTCTAACCATTGCTATCTTGGTCCCCCTCTACTTCTCTTACTCACCATAACAAAGTCTATTATTCTCCTAGACAACCTATCCTCCTCCATTCGCCTCACATGATCCCTCCACCGAAGCCGGTTTACCGTATGCGTACAGATTCATCCATCGGGCTCATTCCTAACTAAGCCTTTATCCCCACATTCCGAGTACCCTCATGCCATTTTTCCCACTTGCTTGTACCAGCAATCATTCTCGCTACTTTTACGTCCGTTACTTCTAACTTCTGGATACGATATCCTGAGTACACCCAGCTTTCACTCCCTCAAAGCAAAGTTGGTCTGGAAACAGACCGATGTAAAATAGTTTCTTCCGAGAGCTGACATCCTTCTTACAGAATATTAATCGCAACTGCGAGCTCACTGCATTAGCTTTACTGCACCTTGATTCAATCTCACTTGTTATTTTACCATTCTGGGAGAACACAAATCCTAAATACTTGCAATTACCTACCTGTTCCAGCTTCGTATCATCAATCTGACCAGTGGCGGTTTCTGGTATAGCGCAATGGAGCAATGATCATCCAGTTTATATCAAATTATCCTCAACTACTTAATTTTCACAACTCCCTTGTCAATCTCGAAGCTTGCTAAGCCCATCTATCCGCAATATACTGGTACGGGCTTTCAATTCATGTAATGTGCGCAAGGTCCGTCTAGAATGAACCCCGTCGTGAGAATGCCTTGTTTTTGTGCTGGATGGTGGTGAGAATCTGCATGAAGGTAGCGATTTGTGTGGGTAGGCTTACGACAGCCGGTATGTCCTAAGGAGCGGCCCGGTTTCTGTTCTAGTAAGAAAAATAGTCATAGTAAGTAGTAGGTGGTAAGAAGTAGTAAGAAGTAGTAAGAAGGAAACCGGACGGCTCCTTAGGACATACCGGCTATCTTAAGCCTACCTACACAAATCGCTATCTTCATGCAGATTCTCACCACCATCCAGCAAAAAATACAAGGCATTCTCACGACACTCACCAAGACGGCGAGACGAATTTGTGAGCCATCAGATATTCGGGTGGAGATGGACACACTCAAAGTCACGTTCAAGGGTAATGGTTACAGCGATTTGCAGATTCATAGAGCCCTGCATCCCAGAGAAACGACCAAGCAAAGTTCACAGAAGGAAGAAGTTAAGGGAACTTCCTACCTGCCTTACATTCACACCACCACAGATCAAATTGCCAAGGTCCTCCGCAAACAAAATATAAAAACCGCGTTTGGCACCGTCACAATAATTGCTCACAGTCTGGGTAAAACCAAGGACAAATTGTCCCCACTTTTACATCCTGAGGTATACGATATTCCCTGTACTTGCGGTATGGTATACATCGGCCAAACATGCCGGTCCACTGGTACTCGTATCACGGAATATGAATAAAATATTCGTCTCAACCAGCCTGACAAATCAGCAAAAGTTGAGCACGCTCTATCGTCGGATCATGATGTCGTGTTCCAAAATGCTCGAGCTCTTACTCACACTAGACCTACAGGTCCAGGATTATACGGGGAGGTGTGGAAATACGTAGAAATCCTAACAGTTTCAACAGGGGCACTGGCTATCAATGGAGTAGTACCTGGTTGCCAGCTATTAAGGATTTACGTAGGTAGTTCCCTTCCCTGTCCCTTCACTATTGTTATTTCGTTTCGGTGTTTTCCAAATTCGTACGCTCCTCATCGTCAGATGTTTCATTCCAGGCTTGTGTCTATGTCATACCTTCGTATGTGCGTACATATGTTATGTTATGTGACCTCTCAGTCTGATTCTGATGGTTCCGTCAGCTTCCGCTTCGAACGCTAGCGCTATGCCGCGTCCGGTGAGCCATCTGGTGACGAATGAACGTACCACTTCCACTTCTATTATCATGTCTAAATTCAAACCTCATTGTTTGAGAAGCCTTTCTCGTGGACACTCGAGATTTAATCCTGAAGACGCAGAGCAACGTTCTCTGCAAAACGCAAAGAATTTCACCTTATTTTCTTGACACGGCACAACCCCAAAAGTCTATATCATGTCTATAAGTACGGGTCATGAAAGCATCAATGGCAACAAAGTTTGCAGTAATTATCTTAATTCGTAAAATTATTGTACACTGTACAAGCGTGAGTGTTTTCCTGCACTGTTGTGCCGTTTACAAACTTAATTTTTATTACATAAAGAAGATACAAGCTTTTGTCCGTGTGAGTATTTTTGTACATTGTAGTTGCGTCCACAATTTTTGGGCCCGGGAAAGGCTACGTAATGAGCGTGAACACTTCCTCTGGGGCTTTTCTTAGTCGCCTTTTACGCCAGGCACGGGATACCGTGAGTGTTATTCTACCGCCCCCACCCACAGGGGAGTTGACCCAACCAGAACTGCGGTATTGATTCAGGATGGACATACGCAAGTAACAGTATCACTCATCGTAGGGGTTACCCAAAGTCCAGAGTCAAAAACGTGGAAAATGTACCGTTGAGACCAGTGGTGTGACTGACAGACCGAGGGTAACAGCGCCACATCAAGATCAGTACATCCGCGTAACAGCGCAGAGGAGACCAACGTCGAATGCTCAACAATAACGAGATGACTACTTGAGGGCAACTAGGGTCCGCGTGCCTATACAAATTATACGCAGTCGGCCACATAGGACCCAGAACATCATTACGACCGATTCAACGTGTTCCATTAGAGTATCATCATCGCGTTGAGAGGAGAAGCTGCGCCATCCAACGTTTTAATTGGAGGTTAGACGAATGGCCTAATTTCATGTTTGCAGATGAAACACGGATATAACTTAGGCCCGATACCCGCCGACGAAGGCTGTGGAAACGTAAAGGATGCGGTGGAAAGTACCAACATGTTCAAGAGGTACATGCATTTGGAGTGGTGGTGGTGTAATGTTTTGGAATAGGGTTATGCATGGCCGTTGTACACCTTTGATACCAACTCGAGGGACGTTAACTGCCCAGCGGTATACGGACGAAATTCTTTGAGCATTTGTACAACCTTTTAGGGATGAATATTGTGCTGAATTCATTTTCGTCGACGACAATGCTCACTTTATCGAGATGCATCAGTGAAGAACTTCAAGGGAGAGGTAGGGGTGGTGGTGGTGGTGGTGGTGATCATTGATTTAAGAGGAAGTACAACTGGGCAACCATCCTCTGTTAATACTAACTAGAGGACTCGCGTTTCTCCACAGCATTCGTTATAAATAGGTCAGGTAACTCGTCTTGTTACGCCTGTCGTAGTCATATTTTTTCCCTGCGCTTTGCAATACTGTCGTTTAATGAACATTTAATACCGGTACATAATAACTCATTCATTCGTAATGTAGTTTATAACAATTCTTTCCTTACAATATTCACTCTGCTTCGACCATTCGGGCGTATCTGGATCTAAACATTTTCAAACGATTTTGTCCGAGATAATGCAACGTATTGGCCGTGACTGCGTACTGGTTTGGGTAAGTAGACACAAACTTTTTCAACAGTTTATCCCTCCGTTTTATTAATGACCATACAGAAAGCTAGTCGACTGGATACCTTCCCGTCTGCGCGTACGTCGGTGTTTTCTCTTAACAGCACGTAAGTTATTAGGAAAGTTCTGCCATCTGTGGTGTATATTTAGAAGCTGGAAAATGTCACAGAATCAAAGAGTATAGGCCTAGAGCACATAATAATATTTTTCCATGATCAAAGGAAGTATGTACTCTCTGGTTGATAGGTAGAAATCGAATATGACTGCAAGCAATTACATTACTAAGGATGAAAATCACATATATCAAAATATTAATGAAAGTGTTAGTCGCTTAGCAACCTGCTAAGTACAGAATGTACTGTATTGCGAGTTAGAGTAAGCCTTCACCAGCAATTAATGGAGTGATCATTCAACGATATCATTTTAGGATAATTCAAATCTGAAGATGATTCAGAATTATTTGATAAGATAATCAGCTATGTAGGACATGACATGGAAAGGAATGTGATTGTAGAGGGTGATCTCAATTTACCAAATGTCATTTGGGAAGGTAATGCGAAAGACAAGAAGAATGACCAACAAATGGCAAATAAGTTAATATGTGAAGGACAGCTAACTCAGAAACTGATGGAACCAACAAAAGCGAAGAATATTCTGGACGTGGAGCTTGTAAAACCAGATGAGCTCTATAGAGAAACCGAAGTAATAGATCCTATTAGAGATCACGAAGCTGTTTTGTCGTAGTTAAAAATAAATGTGAAATAAAGGAAGGTCTTAAATGTAGGAGTATTAGGCAGTACCATATGGCTGATAAAGCAGGCGTAGGGAAGTTTAAAAATGTAACTATGATCAGTGAAAATCGATAAAAATGTAAACAGACTCTGGGGTGGGTTTAAAGCAACCGTTGAGGAATGTGAAAACAGATTTTTACCTTTAAAGGCGGTAAGGAATGGTAAAGACCCACCTTATTATAACAGAGAAGTAAAGACACTAAGAAGGAGACGCAGGTTGGAAAGAAATAGAGTTATAAATGGCTGTGGAAGTAAGGAGAAATTGAAGGAACTTACCAGGAAATTGAATCTAGTAAGGAAGACAGCTAAGGATAATATGATGTCAAGTATAATTGACAGTCATACAAATTTTAGTGAAAAAATGGGAGGGTATTTAAAGCAGAAACAGGTTCCAAGAAATACGTTCCAGGAATCAATAATGAAGAAGGGAAGCGTGTATGCGAGGATCTTAAACAGGTTCCAAGAAATACGTTCCAGGAATCGATAATGAAGAAGGGAAGCGTGTATGCGAGGCTCTTCAAAAGGCAGAAGTATTCAGTCAGCACTATGGTAAGATTGTTGGTTACAAGGATAATGTTCAGATAGAGGAGGTGACTAATACTAAAGAAGTATTAAAATTTACCTATGACAACAGTAATTACAATACCTAAGATACAAAATTGAAAACTAGAAAAGCGGCTGGAATTGACAAGATTTCTGGGGATATACTACAGACAATGGGTTGGGATATAATACCGTATCCGAAATATTTATTTGATTAATGTTTGCATGAAGATGCTATACCAAATGAATGGAGAGTTGCTATAGTAGCCCCTGTGTATAAAGGAAAGGTTGATAGACATAAAGCTGAAAACTACAGGCCAGTCAGTTTGACATGCATTGCATGTAAGCTTTGGGAAAGCATTCTTTCTGATTATATCATACATGTTTTTTTTTTAATTAATAACTGGTTCGTTAGAAGGCAGTTCCTATTTAGGAAAGGTTATTCCACTCAAGTTCAGCTTGTGGGATTCCAGCAATATATAGCAGATATCTTGGATTCAGGACGTCAAATGGACTGTGCCGTGATTGATCTGCCTAAGAGATTTGACAGGGTGAATCATGGGAGACTACTGGCTAAAATTAATGCAATGGACTAGACAAAAGAGTGACGGAATGGGTGGCAATATTTCTAGAAAATAGAACTCAGAGAACTAGAGTAGGCAAACTTTTATCTGTCCCTGTAATAATTAGGGGAATTCCTCAAGGCAGTATATTGGACCCTTATATTTTCTTATATACTGTATATATAAATGACATGAGTAAATAAATGGGATCAGACGTAAGGCTCTTTGCGAATTTTGTTATTCTCTATAGAGTAATAAGTTACAAGATGGTGAGCAACTGCAAAATGACCTCCATAATGTTGTGAGATGGACAGTCGGCAATCGTGCGATGATAAACGGGCTTAAAAGTCAGGTTGTGAGTTTCACTAATAGAAAAATTCTCTGACGTTTAATTACTGCGTTGATGGGGTGAACGTTCCTTTAGGGGATCATTGTAAGTACCTAGATGTTAATATAAGGAAAGACCTTCACTGGGATAATCACATAAATGGGATTGTAAATAAAGGGTACAGATCTCTGCGCATGGTTATGAGGGTATTTAGTGTTTTTTTAGTAAGGATGTAAAGGAGAGGACATAAAATCCTGTGGTAAGACCTTAACTAGAGTATGGTTCCAGTGTGTGGGACCCTCACGAGGGTTATTTGGTCAAAGAATTGGAAAACATCCAAAGAAAGGCATCTCAATTTGTTCTGGGTGATTTCGGACATAAGAGTAGCTTTACAAAGATGTTGCACAATTTGGGCTGGGAAGACTTGGGAGAATGAGGTTGAGCTGCTCGACTAAGTGGTATGTTCAGAGCTGTCAGATGAGAGATGGCGTGGAATGACATTAGTAGACGAATGAGTTTGTGTGGTGTATTTAAAAGTAGGAAAGAGCACAATATGAAGATAACGTTGGAAGTCAAAAGGACAAATTGAGCAAATATTCGTTTATAGGAAGGGGAGTTAGGGATTGGAATGACTTACCAAGGGAGATGTTTAGTAAATTTCCATTTTATTAGTACTTATTTAAGAAAAGGCTATAAAAACAACAGATAGATAATCTACCACCTGGGCGACTGCCTTAAATGCAGATCAGGATCAATCGATTGATATATTGATTGATTGATTGATTGATTGATTGATTGATTGATTGATTGATTGATTGATTGATTGATTGATTGATTGATTGATTGATTGATTGATTGATTGATTGATTGATTCGGCTGAACTTAGATGCCAATCAATGTCTTATGATTCACCGGCAGGTAATTCCGGAGATAATAAAACAAAACTAAAGCATATCGGTCCAGTAGAACAGACGGACAGATTTGCCCCCATCCACAGAGGGGTCATGAGAGAGGGGGGCATCAGTCCTATGAATTTGCCATCTAACTCACTGGACACGAGCTGCATTGAGCATGCATGTAACATGTTGAAATCGCATGTATTTCTTCGTTCACAACCTTCATAGACACTCCCAGACCTCATTAGAGCTGCCCAGATGAAATGAGACCTTCTTATTCAAGATGGCGTCAATGTACCGATCGCAGGCATGCCACACCTTGTCACCGACCTGAACAATGCCAGAGGTGGTCATACACTTTATTAAAGCAGAGTGAATGGGGGGGGGGGGGACATTCACTAAAGGGAAACACACACACACAAATTGTAACCTGTTCGTTGTTACTGCTTATTTGCATTAAATCTTAGAAGGAAAAAATTGTAAAGTTTACATTTCTAGCATGTGTTTCTGTGATACTATAAACAACATTCCGTAACTTTATTACGGCACTGAATCCTTGATATTCCAAACTTTTTTGCGGTGTATATATCAAATCTGAAATTAGTTTCAAGACTCGCCATAACATTATTTATTTTCTATTTGAAGAAATAAATTAGATCAATGATAATAATATTTATTTATTCTTTGTAAAATATATTGCTTTTCGCATTCATGTTTTAAGCTCAATATAAATTCTTTTTAAAGTGATTATTAATAATAAATAAACAAGAACAGTAGAAAAATGTTTCTCAATGGGAAGGAAAAATCCAACATATGAAAAAATATGATTACAATGTCTATATCACATGAACATAGTTAACCTGCAACCCTTGACGATAACGATGGGAGAATACCTTTCATACAAAATGGTTATATACTGGTATACAGTAGTTCTATATAATGCAATAAATAGAACTTAAACTCCACCTCTGAGGGAAGAACTCAACTCATAACTTCAAATTTCTCTCTAAGACATTGGGGTAGTTTGCCTCTCGATGCTTTTGGTTTTCCGCGACTTAGCAGGGTAATGACGGGAGAGGATGTATTCATGAGCAAATCAGGAATACGTTCTGGAACTCCCGAGGAAAGCAAGTTCTTTTTCTCGAACCTTTCAAGGATTTCTTTCCGAATTCGCCCAGGTTTTGATAGAGTTGAGCGTGAGAAGTTACCTTCTTTCGCCGCTACCGAATACAGTGAACGCCTAGTTATCGCACTTATACGACAACTGATAGAGTTTCTGAAGAATCGCTTCTCCGACGAATGACAGGCAACCTTCTTTTTTCTGGAACAATGATCAGCTGATCTCCTCCTCGACCATTTTGTGTACAAAACCTGCAACACACAAATATTTCAGTCTGAGTGAAAAAAAAAAAGAAGGGAAAAATCTTAAATCAATGTTCAGTGGGTTAAATTATTTTACACTGAGTGGCCGAAAATCACGGGAAGGGGTGTCCCATTAGAAAATGTGCCGTATATGACCCCTGAGCGTTGCGACGAATCTGAGGAGTCTGTCACAGACACCAGTGTCGTGAAGATGGCAACAAGTCGTCAGTTAACTGACTTTGAACATGGGATCAGTGTTCCCAGGTCTACAAATAAATAAGCGGTAGATTGTGCGTAAAAATTTCGGGAGTGTTAATTGAAATTTCGGTAGTTTCTCGAGCACTGAATGAAAACGTACAACCTGTTTTCCAGTCAGTGACCGGGTCAGGGATGTAATGAATGAATCATATATAGGCTATTATTACGATGGGGTCGCCACTCCCAAAGTGATATATTAATGAATGATAGATGCTACGAAATGAGAATGGAGAGTGTTGCTGGAATGAAAGATGACAGGGAAAACCAGAGTACCCGGAGAAAAACCTGTCCCGCCTCCGCTTTGGCCAGCACAAATCTCACATGGAATGACCGGGATTTGAACCACGGTATCCAGCGGTGAGAGGCCGACGCGCTGCCGCCTGAGCCACGGAGGCTTTCTCGAGCACTGAAATGTTGTAATATAACTAAATTAAAGAATGACATAGTTAGCTGAAATTGTATTATTATTATTATTATTATTATTATTATTATTATTATTATTATTATTATTATTATTATTATTATTATTATTATTTGGATTAGAAGGAATTTCGGTAGATTTTTTGCTTTTTCGGATTTTCTGCCGTGTTGCAAAAAAAATCGGGAGATCTCCTAATATTCAGGGAGACCTGGCAACACTACGTTGGATGATCATCGGCGCACGGCGCCTGGGTCATAGCACTGCAGAGATTACATGCGAATTCGGGTTTCTGAGGTCAATGGTGTCGAGGATGGATCTTCAATATCGCAGAGAGAATGTTACCACCTACATAAACCGCCGCACGGAAAGACCACAGATGTTTAACGAACGGACATCACGTTGTCTCCGCAGAACCATACTGGGCGCTCGACGGGCTACTGTGAGTCAGATCACCGCCCAGTTGAACGCTGAGAGTCTGGAATCCATTTCTATCAGGACTGTAAGGAGGCTTCACTAGCCGACGACCAACTCGTTTTCCTTTGCTGACACCTCGATACAGAGTTCAACGACGTGCTTGGGCACACGAACATCGGCTATGGACCGCGGAACAACGGCGGCGTGTGGTATGGTCCAATGAACTCCAGTTCCAGTTGTATCGAGCTGATGGGTGCGCGAGAGTGTGGCGTATGCCCCATGGAACTATGGATCCTGCGTGTCAACAAGGTTGTGTCCAGGCGGGAGGTGGCTTAGTGCTGGTCTTGGAGGTGTTCTCATGGTCGCAGTTAGGCCCCATTGTCCGGCTGCAGGGAGCGCTGACAGGTGCACGTGTTGTGGACATTCCTTCAGACAATCTGCATCCTTTTCTGGTCCTATAGTACCCTGATGGAGATGCCATGTTGTAATAGGACAATGCGCCATGCCATCGCTCTGTGGTGGCACGCAGGTGGTTGCAGGAGCCTCCAATGAAGTTGTGACCAATGATTGGCCCTCCAGATCCCCCGATCCTAATCCAATCGAGCTTGTATGGGTTGCCGTTGATGCTGATGTACGCTCCATGAACCCCGCATCAACTACACAAAACCAATTGTGGGTAGCAATGCAAGATGCGTGGGTCCAGATCCCTCCAGAACGCTTCCAATACCTTGTAGATTCGATGCCTTGCCGTATCGCTGCCATTTTGAGGGCTCGCGGAGGAGCAACTCTTTATTAAGATCACATTCAGTGTCTTCCCATGACTTTTGACCACTTAGTGTATATCAGCTATTGTTAAAGTAAATGAAACGGGGCAAGTTTATACACTACTCGCTGGCTAGCTGTAAGTAGGATTAGGATAAACTATTTTCTTAGGAGCAAACAGTCTAATATTTCACCAGGAAGGGGAATCTCATTTACGAAACATGCGTAGGAATGAGTTTGCAGCTGAGACCTGCGTTGCTTCCTTTTACTTATAGCAGCGTGAAAACCAGTGTTACTGCGAATATGTCTTACATATTATGTTTGTAACAGTAACAATTTTAAACGATAATGGGGGAAACAGTGTTCTCCAAGAAACTACATTTTCAAGTCTTTCATTAGAAGAAAAATTAAATCAAGGCTCTAAGAAGGCTGCTTCCACTCCTGAATACTCATCAGAACCAATTTTATAACGGTAAATAGAACTTTTTCGTCTGTTGAATGAATCATAACGCCAGTATCTACTGTATACTCAAAGTTTACTTTACTCTCCTCCTCTCATGAACATAACGCACGATGGACTTCTACACTTTCAACACCTGTACACAGTGGTTTAGTTGGACCGGAACGGACCGGAACGCCGTTCCGGAAAATATTTACCCGCTTTAGAATGACGTAACATTTTTAAATTCAGTAAGAAAATCTTATAATCTATACATAGCGCTGAAACGTTATGGGTGCAGCAGAAAACAAAAAAGTTTAGAAACATAGGATTACATGATTCTAAAAAAGTTGTAAAAATTAACAGAAAGCAGTTTTTTAGAAGTCTTGTGGACAGTTTAAATAACAGGCTTATGGAAAATGTGTCCACATCATCTCATCTTATTTCCAGCTCTAGTCAGCAGAGACATGAGAGAATGACAAAAGTTATCAGTGATTCAAAGGTACTATACAAAAATAACTGGCCCTCCACTTCTACTTTGGATATCTGCTATGGTGATGAGAGTGTTGGCAACCTTTGTGACTTTTTCCACATGTCATACAAGAGGAGGTACATTAATGCATTTAGAAAGGAAATTCCAGTGGAGCTGATGCCTTTAATCAAGACTGTACCACAGTCTATTTCCATCTCTTCAGCAGAAGCTGAAATAGCTTTCAGTACCTTGAATGAGATCCACACCGAAAAGAGAAATAGGCTCCTGGTTGCAAGATCAAGCGGACTGATCAAGCGGACTTATTTTCATAAGGAGCGTTGGACCTCCTGTGCATATATTTAACCCACAACCATACGTGGGGAGACGTTCGGCTGATGAAACAACTTGTCGGAAACATGAGGCCGCTGATGTTGACACCCAAAACGAGTCCATTTTTGAAATTGCTGAATTAATAAGGTGAGTTCCTGTAAATATTTTGTTCCAACTAAATCACTGCCTGTACATCGTTCAACATATAATCGCTCCTTTCAAGTGCCTGGTGCAAGGCTATGCAATTCGTTTACAGTTAGTGTCAGGGATTACACCTCTTTAGCCTGTTTTAAGCGGTCTTGCCGAAATTACCCATTAAATATTTAATGAATGCCAGAATGAAGGGAAGAATGAATGTGGTTAGGATTTTCGATTATTTATTTATCATGTTTTCTAAAGTTTATATTCATTATTATGTGGTTATGCGTAAAAGAAGGTCGTGAGCCGTAACTTCGCCACAAATTAAAGCATAAAATAAATAAATCAGAGAGATGACAAGCCCATAGTAAAGTATGAGGAAGTTTTGGGAAGATAAGAAGAACGAGAAGTCCAGTGCCAAATACGAGTAATTATGCTACGTGCTCCTTAGAAGGAAAAATGCATTATATACATAAATAAATTAATTCGAGGAATCGATTTTGGTGAACACCGGCACTCAAATTACCGATATTTCAGTTTATTATAATTATTTATGTCAAGTAAGATCAAGTCAAGTACAATCATTAAATTTTTAAATGGTGACTAAACTGGTTGCAGTAAAGTTACAATTTATCGGCAAAGAAAAGGGGAGGGCCGTGTAGGGCGTGAAAATGAAAGATTTTCTAGGCTTCGCAAACCTACATAACACCTTCGTAGCTGGAAGAGTGGTGGAGGTGGTAATTATTATTTTAAAAGGAAGTGCAACTAAGTAGTCATCCTCTATTAACACTAATCAGATATTAAACAGGAAGAGGTTCAATCTTTCGAAAAACGACGGTATCGGCAAAAGAAAGGGAAGGGCCACAACGAGCGTGAAAATAAAAGACCCCCTAGACCTCGCAAATTTAATATCGTCGGGGTTGGAAGAGTACAAAAGTTGACCAAGGAAGGTCGGATATAAGAGAGTACAGTGAGGAGAATGGCACAAGTAAGTAGAAACAATGCCAGGCTCAAGTAAGGCCCCGAGGTTGCAACCCACACTCCCAAGCTGAGAGCTCCTGGAGCCCCTTCGTCTCACCTCTTACGACAGATAGGGAGTACCGTGGGTGTATTATACCACCCCATCCCACCCCACAGGAGATGGGTCAAAAGAGAATAGCCATGAAAAGAATACAAGTTAAAAAAATATCCCAGTGGTTGGTCACGAACTTCAATTCATCGTGAACGAAAATAATCCAACAATAAAAGCCATATGAAGATATTCTAATCATTGTGATAAATCTTAATCCTATTAGGAATACTGAATTATAATTGCTAATAGAACATGAAAAATAACTCCAGACGGCACCATAATAAAGAGCTTTTCTAAACTGACCTTGATCATGAGTGTTAACAGTATTTCTAATGCAATCGGCTGCAGAATGTCGGGAGATATATCGTTTATGGAAACAATATTTTCATGGCTGAATAGTCTTCTGTCGTAGATACTCATATTTCCAGGAACACCGAGATATCTGAAAGAACACAAAATATAAAATAATTACTTGTATATTCGTGTAACTTAAGACTTTCTTAAGTTCACTGCAGATCAGATAATGGTCTTCATTTTTAAAAAATCCCCTAAGTACTCGCTCCTAATAGATTGTCTGAATTCCAAGTCCTTTATGGATTTACAACTGTTAATCCCATACCAGCAAAAAATCCACTACACGCTTCCCGTTCCCATTACCTCCCATATCTTCATCACATTTACCATCACCTCCTATTAACCTTCACTTATTTCCAATTATTGCATTGAAATCGCCAATTTACACTACCTTAGGCTGATTCTCCACGAGCAGGTAAAACGCCGCTGTTCTCCCGCTACAAACCCGCTTACGGAACAGAACTATGGGGTATTTGTAGAGCTGTCTACACGGGCGGTTTGCCCGCCGCGGGTGGATGCGTCCATGAGCGGGCAGGCGGGTGTAACGCCAGCAGAGGCGTCATTCCCGCTAGCGGTAGAACAGCGAATCATACTCCACGTGGCGGCAGTGAGCAGTTCACCCGCCTCTGTCGCACGATAGGAACTGCCTGAAGTGTACTATATTTTTTGCTAGCTGATGTACTCGTGCTTCGCTACGGAATTCTACATTGTATACAGAATTCTAGGTTGGGTAGTGTACATGTTGTGAGCAAGATTGTAGTAAGTTCCATAGCTCCTAACGTTACCCTAGAAACGGGACGGGGAAGTCACCGAACGTCTTTTCTAATACGAAGACTGGGCTAGGGAATATTCATTGTAACGGTAGGCCCGCTTGCCTACCATCGGTCACAATCAGGTTAGGGAGTTTATATTATAATGGCAGACACTCAATCTCCACCTGCCTTTTTACATCCTCAGAAAGACTGTCTTAGTCATTTTCCCAACTGAAATGAACATAGGTCATTACAATGATATCAGTAGGAATGACACGATTAAAATCAATGTGTTCATATAAAATACTGAGCAAATGAAAAATCACGCATTTTCTCACTTTTAACGAACAGTACTACGCTTTCGATCAAACAATCCGAATTTTCAGAGCTGGAATGACCAAGCCGTGATTCGTGAACACTCTTCGACTTTTTTTCGGCGGGGAGGGGGGGCGGGTCGAATAGTGGAGAGTCCTAGGGCAAGAACTATGCCCTTTTACTACTCTGTCTCCAAGGAATACACGATGAATCGGAAAATCTCAATTCACTACACTGGCGGTGGAAATAAACTATCTGACTTGGAGGCAAATTCTTCCTCAAAGCCAGAGGAGAATGCCCTTCTTCACTGGTAATTTGGAATAAAATGAATATAGATTTAATAAAAGTGAAGCGGAAGAAGCTTTTCCTACGAAACGGCTCTTCTCAGGGTTTCATTTTGAATTATTTAGTGAATTGTGGTGCTATAATTTGGAGTAGGCCTAAATTGAAATTCTTTGGTTTTTTTGTTTTGCAAGTTGCTTTACGTCGCACCGACACAGATAGGTCTTATGGCGATGATGGGACAGGAAGGAGCTAGAAGCGGCCGTGGCCTTAATTAAGGTACAGCCCCAGCAAATTTTAATTCTAGACCAGATCATACTACTACTACTGCTACTACTAAATGAGCCTCTGCCTTAAATGTGCACACTGCTTATTCAAAACAGCGCGTCAGAGTAGGGATCGAATAGCTGGAATACTATGATGAACCAGTGTATTACGTACTGGCAGTATCAGGAAATATATGAACCAGAGGAATGGAATGCTAAAGAAGAACGTTTTCTAACTCCCCAAATATTTCCTGCCAATATTCAGTCAGGCTGTTATACTCCGTACGCAGCAGTAATCCCATCTATCGGAGTTGAGTGGCAGCATAAGAGACAAAGAACATCACAACAAACAATGGTCAATATAATGTTATTGTTGATGAATATTGTGCGCTTTCAATATTGTAGGTCTTCATATTTAGTTTTCTTCCGACTCTGAAATACCACTCTTATCATAGTCGGTACGGTAAAACTGAAATGGTCGCAAATTGTATTCTCTATAACTTTTGTTATGTAGTAGGTTACTTTTCGATAGGACCAATAACATAGGTATTTAAAAATTAAATTTTAGGCGCCTTCCCCTAAACTACACTTTCATACAGGGCGAATAAAATTGTTTATAGCTTAGACTGTAGTTTCTTATTCCGCGACTCTATGTACCGATTTTCATTATATTATGTCAACTCATTTTATCCTGGTTCGGCGTTGATATGGACTTAGCAAAAAAAAAAAAAAAAAAATACAAATTCATGAATTTCTCGGTTATCATAGCCGGTACGGTAAACATGTATGGAACATAAATGATCGGAAATTTAATTCTATATAACTTGAGTTATGTGATATTTATCGATAAGGCCACTAATAATATAATTGTTTGAGAATTAAATTTCAGGAATCCCCTAGTATTTCACTCGTTTAGTAATATGCACCTTAATAAGTTCAAACAGCTCATCGAATGAAGCAACTGACATTCTATAATATTGGAAAAAGAAATTCCCGATAGCTCCTGTGTTCGCAAAATGTTAAATGAAATTTTCCAGTGGTGAGCCGATTCGATAACCCAGGGTGAGTCCACCAACGTTTTTTCTTACAAGATTTCTTTTTAAATATTGCTAATAACTGTAATTGAACAGCTCCGACAACACAACCTATTTGTACGACATCCATCATTACAGTACGGCAGGTTTATCGCTGGTGGAGAATGGCTGCGCGTGTCGCCGGCGTTTTCGGCGGTGTTTACAGGCGACAATTCAACCGCTCGTGTAGAATAGGCAAAAAGTTTGAGCGGTCAGGCGGGCGAACAGCGGCGTTTTACCTGCTCGTGGAGAATCAGTCTTATCCTTGTTGTTGACCCTGACTACAATGACACTCAGTGGTTCAATAAATTTCACATCTTCATCCCATCTGGAGAATACACTGAGAAAATTATCGTCCTAATTCCTCCAAACGCTAAATCTGCCTATATAATTCGTTCATTTAAGTGCTTAATAGAAACTCCCCTTACACTTCCCCGAATATCATTAACTCTTAACAGACACAGTCTCTGCTGGAATACTGCAAAATGCACATATTTCATGCGCTGTTTACAAATAAACAAACAAACAAACAAACAAACAAACAAACAAACAAACAAACAAACAAACAAATAATAATAATAATAATAATAATAATAATAATAATAATAATAATAATAATAATAATAATAATAATAATAAAAATAATTGTACCGCGGGTACACCTTCTCCGTCCAATTGAACTGTGTGGTGAATCCGGAACTAATGTAACCCAAAGTTACTTGGACCTTTAACCCTTAGATGTCTCTACTATCGGCCTATGTGCCCACTTTGGCTGGAATAAGGACACTTAATTCTGATGGGAATTTCATTTTTTGAAGGTGGCAAACCTGAAGATTTTGTAGGTTATTTTTTAATGTATCTACGTTGTCAACACTTCTACGGCTTTCTTCTTCCTTAAGTTATCAACCAGTCAGGAATTTTATGTATATTTCTCTAGCCAATTAAAATTGGGGGTCTGTACAGGCATTCTATCTCAAGAGAGTTCTGGAATCTTCTCCTCTGAGATGCTATAAAAGCTGGGCGCTTTAGAGCCGTATTGTCATCTTCATCGCTCCGGTGTCCGGCTCCATGGCTAAATGGTTAGCGTGCTGGCCTTTGGTCACAGGGGCCCTGGGTTCGATTCCCGGCAGGGTCTGGAATTTTAACCATCATTGGTTAATTTCTCTGACACGGGGGCAGGGTGTATGAGTTGTCTTCATCATCATTTCATCCTCATCACGACGCGCAGGACGCCTACGGGTGTCAAATCGGAAAACCTGCACCTGGCGAGCCGAACATGTCCTCGGACACTCCTGGCACTAAAAGCCATACGCCATTTCATTTTATCGCTCCGGTCTAGTGAGTGCGGCGTTATTAGGAGGCAGGGGCTACCTGCCGAAGTTCGGAAGGCCCAACCACTCACGGTAATGGCAGAAATTTCTGAACATGTGATAACTCCAGGCAGGCAACTTCAGGGGAAGCTTTCAAACTTATTTTCTTAATGTAAAGTTCTAAAGTCATAGTTTAAATGTAAATTTCGGCAAGTCTGAGGACTGTTTTCAAATCCCTGCTGGGAAACATGTAAATTAAGGGTAAAAAGACTGTTCACCCTCTATTGATTCCTATTCAACTTGGTATGGGGTGACTAAAATTTTCTAAACCTTAAATTCTTCAGACTGATTTGGTATTTAATATTTTTCATATAGTCACCCCTCTGTAGTAAAGGCTTAGCCTCTGCCACTTCGGGCCATAATCCCATTTAGGATTTTAAGTGTTTTTCTAAAAGGAGTGCGAGTGTTTCGCCTCCTAGCCTTTTGTTCATGGCGGATCGCCTTAAACCTTTTAATTTTACATTAAGGCCATTTAGTATGGGCACTCATTGGCCCGGTTTAAAGTGTAATTTTTGATAAACGAGTGTGCAGGTGACTGTTGAGCAGAAGTAACTGTAAACACAGTTATCGGAAGTTGTAAGACATAATTTTGTAAGAAGCTCGTGCATCTTAGAGGCTGGACTACAGTAACCTTTTGGAGCTCAGTCTCCTAGAATGTAAATGAGTGGAGCAATATGCTCTTGTAAAATAAAATACCTTCAGATCTATATTGCTCATCCTTTTAAAATTATTAAAATTATTAAATTTTGGTCTTACAGTCCACTGTTGTTATCCGAGCTGATGAGTTCATTAACTGTTACTTGCTGTTGTTCATTCAGATTATCTATCAATATTTTTTTAAAAAATAAAGAACTTTTCAAAATTTAATTTTTATTGGAAGGATAGCTCAAGTTTATTTTCTCTGGAATCCCTTGCTTTGCATTCCACAGTTTTCCAACTAATCCATTTTTCGTTGAATTTTTTTACTATTTCAATCTTTTATTCTTGGACTTTTTATCATGTTTTTGATTTTTCGAAGGAGATTTTGTTTCTCAAGTATGCTCTTATCTATGTAAATAGGACAAACTTGTAATTATCGCAAGTTCTTGTACCTGCTGCTCGGACTTTTAAGACCCCGATATTGACAGAGTTGACGAGCCCGTTAATATCCTGTTCTATTGTTTGTTATTAATTCAGATTTTCTGTCTCTCAATTTTTTAAACAGGAAAGGAATAAAATGTCCAAATTTATTATAAGGTCCACTCTAATTAATTCCTTGTCCAGTCATTCAACGCAGACGCTTCTTATTCCTCTCTGAGCCACGAAAACCCCGGTATCAGTAGCGGCGATTGGAAATTAAAAGTAGAGGGCAAAATATATACAGACAACAAAGTAGCCGGGTTTCTGGGATAGGGGGGTTTATATAGATCAACACTGAAAAAGAAAGCTACAAAATTGTACATTTTTATGCTCATTGAGCGAATTTCGATAGAAAGGTAAAGGTTGTAATAGATTTTTGACATTTTCATTCAATACCATACAATAAAACTTTTATCAAAGTTAACAACAACTACACATGTATTACAATTAAATAGAAGTACGGCATGATTATACTATTAAAATTCATTTAGTATTTGATTGCACACTAAGAAACTAAAAGAAACTAACAGACACTAAAGAGACTGCCAAACTAACTAATGTGCGGGACAAGCAGGTGAATGATACCTCAGTGTACATCAACTTGGCAAAAAATATCCCCAGCTACCCTTCCTCACAGAAGATGCAAAGTGTCCACTACTTGGTGTGGTGCTATACAAATAGGTTAACCTCGACGAACGACATTTTATGCGTATTTTCGCTAATAATATTGTTATTAATTAAAGAAAATAAAGGAAATAATTTGCTGATAAGACAATAGGGCTTGTACAAATTGCTTGTTTTAATCATCATCATCATCATCTGTTTACCCTCCAGGTTCGGCTTTTCCCTCGGACTCAGCGAGGGATCCCCGCCTCTACCGCCTCAAGGGCAGTGTCCTGGAGCTTCAGACTCTTGGTCGGAGGATACAACTGGGGAGAATGACCAGTACCTCGCCCAGGCGGCCTCACCTGCTATGCTGAACAGGGGCCTTGTGGAGGGATGGGAAGATTGGAAGGGATAGACAAGGAAGAGGGAAGGAGGCGGCCGTGGCCTTAAGTTAGGTACCATCCCGGCATTTGCCTGGAGGAGTAGTGGGAAACCACGGAAAACCACTTCCAGGATGGCTGAGGTGGGAATCGAACCCACCTCTACTCAGTTGACCTCCCGAGGCTGAGTGGACCCCGTTCCAGCCCTCGTACCACTTTTCAAATTTTCGTGGCAGAGCCGGGAATCGAACCCGGACCGCCGGGGGTGGCAGCTAATCACGCTAACCACTACACCACAGAGGCGGACGCTTGTTTTAATAATTCCTATAAATCATTGTTTTAGCCAACTAAAATGGAATACAAATGTAATGTTTTCTCCACAAAGTGGGGCTCGCCCCCCCCCCCCCCTGTCGCCGCTACTCCCGGAATAATAATAATAATAATAATAATAATAATAATAATAATAATAATAATAGGAACCATTTTTGATAGTCTTTTTACATTTACAAGCTTCTCTTTTTTTATCGTTCCACCAAGATATCGAGGAAGAGATATCAGGTTATAAACTCTTCTTAACAGGTGCGAAAAGGAGAAAGGCAGAGTGTGGGGTAGGCCTCTTCATCAGGAACTACATAACACGCAACGCAGTTTCTGTTAGGCACGTAAATGAGCGAATGGTGTAGGTAGGAAACTGATTACGCACACTCTCACCAACATAATTTCAAAAGCAAAATTCATGGATGAGATTTCAGAGTCCTTCGAGATGAAGACTGGGGTCAGACAAGGGGATTGACTTTCTCCCCTTCTTTCAATTGTATCTTAGAAAAGGTCATTAGAGAACGGAGAAAATCGTTGATTGATGGGCTAAAGGGATACTGGCAGGACGTAAAAACCGACATACGAACAAGATCTACTAGACACTGAAAATGAGACTGGTTGTTAACACGCAATCCATAGAGAGTGAATTTGAATGTTAAAGAAAAGGATTTTAAAAATAAATAATGAATATTGTGTATCTGAAGTGTCCTGTCCCCTGTATGGGAGATAATGGCTTCGGTAATTGACGAATCCGTTCATTAATCTCTGGTACTACAATTATGGCTTTCTTATAAGCTTTCAAAATGATTTAAATACCCTTCTATCTTTCCCATTAAATGTATTTTTACTTCCACTATTGTGTTTAACTGTACACGTTAGATACAATCGAAATCACATTTAGGCTTAAGTGATACATAAAATGTAAGACACCTATTTGGAGTTTTACGTAAAATTGACGTATCTTTTGTGAAATAGCAATAAAACACATTATTTTTCTCTGTAGAGAATAAAGCTCGCTGTGGGCGCCCAGAGAATGTACACCTACCGTACAAGCGAGCGCGCATCAATGGGGTCCCCCTTCCCCAATCGCCAAAGATAGGGCGACCAGTGAGGCAGTTCTCTCCGCCTCTTGACTTTTTGCGAACACAAACCACAGTAGATTTTTAAGCGTGTAACCTTTTTTGAGAGGCCTGATGAAGGTCTTTCGAGTCGACGCCCGTGGGCGAACTACGCTTCTGAAGGGATGGGGCTCTACCTGGATGAAAGGTCTAATTTTGAAAATGGCACGCAAACACAGTCGCCAAGTCAAATGAATTAACCAATGAAAGTTAAAATTCCTGTCCCGCCTAGGGATCGAACCCGGAACCCTTTGAACCAAAGGCCAGCGTGCTAAACAGCCATGGAGCCGGACAAAATGTAAATTGATGTCCTCGCTCGAGGTAATGAAATGAAATGGCGTATGGCTTTTAGTACCGGGAGTGTCCGAGGACATGTTCGGCTCGCCAGGTTTTTGATTTGTCAGCCGTATGCGACTTGCGCATCGTGATGAGGATGAAATAATGCTCAAGACGACAGATACACCCAGCCCCCGTGCCAGCGGAATTAACCAATGATGGTTACTGTTCCGGAGTTCATCGTGGACCGCAGAGGTGAAAGAAGGTGCCGGGATGAATGGGTCTAACTACAATGTCAAGAAAAGAATTTACAACTTAAACTGAAGGTTATATTTTCTTAAATTCACCTTAGCAAATTTTCATAACAATGAAACGTCAGGTACAATGACAAATTTTAGACAAGGCAAGAAAATTCAAAATTTAGTGACAGTTTAAAAATCTGGGCTTCAAGTCCCTCGCTTTACAATTCTTGAGCTCCTAGCTCAAATTTACAACAGAGCACAAATTTACTCAAGGGCAGAAATCCCTCAATACATGGAGCACTTGCTCCCAAAATTACACCATCTAGCCTTCCAGAGGCATTCAGAAATCTTACTTTGAAAAAGAGCTAACAGGCTCTCAGTTTCTTCTAGCCTATTCAAGGCAATATCAGAAAATTACAATCACTCGCCATCAAGGCACAACTTACAAATTTGAAACAGGGGTATCTTGTACCCAACCTATTGGGCCTTTGCGGAAAAGAACAGGTTAAGTAAATGGCCCGAAACACAAATTGAATAAAGGCGTGCACTTGCACTCCTAGATATGAATTCTTAAAACCTAAAGGGCACTAGGCCGATGAAACAGGGGCTATTCCCAAAGTATGGAGGTGACTCGTATAAGAATAAATTAAGACATTACGGAAAGGAAGAAAGCCCGTTACAAAACGTAGTCACCTCAAACCAATATGAAGGGGAGCTCGAGAGGGTACATCACTCTCTATCCCCGATTTACAGTTAAAGATTTTATGAAGTTTTTACATTAGCCGGCAGAAAGTTACATTTTTAGGAAAACTAGGTTACATAGTTAATGATTCGGACCTTTCCCTCAGGTTAAACTGCGGAGCTAGCAAGAAATAAAGATGTTATGTGGCCATTACCTTGTCGGTGTACTGCTGCCTGATGAAAGAGGCGCCGCCCGCCTCCTGCTTTGACATACACACTAGGTCAGATGACGATCAATTGGCCAAGAAACGTGAAAATCCGCAATTTATAAACCCTCGGGGAAAGTTCGAGATCATTCATGAATAATCAAGACACACCCACAGAATTTTATTGGTAGATTTCAAAAGTAACACTCAGGATCGAAGAAGAAGACTCTGATTGGTAGAAAATTAATTACAGAAATTAGGGATTGGCTAGATTCAAAACTGGCGGAAAGAAGAGATAAATATTGCCACCCCAAAAATAAATGAACATCAATTAGTAAAAAAAACCTTCTGAATACAAAACTTCTTTAAATCAAAAGTTCTTTCACTTCGCACCAGGGTGCATGATCATACTGTTTTTGTAGTGACATCTATGGAAGAATGTTCAAATTTCTTGATGAATGGAAAACAAAACAAGTAGAAATTCACACAGTTCAGGAAACTTCACAATAACAAAATTATATCAGATTTTAGTGGTGACATCTTCAGAGTAAAGTTCTAACTTGTTGTATTATTAGTTTCACATTTGATAGATAGAGGAGTTCTTTTAGGCGCTCATTTTGAACGCGCGTCGTAGAGGTGTACCTCCCGGTACAGTTACAATTCCCGACACTGCCGGGATTCGAACCCGGAACCCCTGTGACCAAAGGCCAGCACGCTAACTATTTAGCCATGAAGCAGGGACCTTGCCCGAGGTGGTACAGCTCTTTTCAGCGACACACTCCTTCTGGTGGCGAGCTGCATGTAACTTTTTAAGCACATACCAAGATACCGTTGGCATCACAAAGATGTTTTCGAAGAAAGGTTTTAATAAAACTAGGCCTGTGAAGAGCAAGACAGGTGAGATCCTCACTACGTGCGAACAACAGCTGAGTAGATGGAGGGAACACTTTGCGGAGGTTTTTAATAGATATGTTGGACTGGAAAATGAGCAGCAAGGAGAAGATGAAGAAGCAGAAGGGGATCCAGGCATCGGCCTCGACCCTCCGACCCAGGGTGAGATACGGACAGCATTGAAGCAAATGAAAAATGGGAAGGCACCTGGTCTGGACAACATTCCAGCGGAAATACTGAAAGCAGATCTTGATACTACAATCAAACTGCTGCACACACTGCTGGAGAGAGGAGAAAATACCGACCGACTGGAAGAAGGGGATGATAGTCAAGTTACCGAAAAAAGGGGATACAACAATCTACAACAACTGGAGGGGTATCACCTTGCTCTCCATTCCAAGCAAAGTGCTGTCGCGAGTCATCCTGAATCGCATAAAGGATTCAGTAGAAAGAAGGCTTCGAAAGGAACAGGCGGGATTTGGGCAACATCGCAGCTGTGTGGACCTCATCAATACACTTCGAATCATCATAGAACAGAGTGTGGAATGGCGGAATATCCTCTACCTCGCATTCGTGGACTTCGAGAAAGCCTTCGATTCTGTAAACCAAAGAATCATGTGGAAGACCCTCAAGGAATACAGAATTCCATCAAAGATTATCAAGATCATGAAAGAGATGAACGAGGGGTATGAGTGTCAGGTTCTTCATGAAGGGAAACTAACAGAAAAGATAAACGTTAAGTCTGGAGTGAGACAGGGGTGTGTTCTTTCTCCCACTCTGTTCCTGCTGGTCCTAGACAGTGTGATGAAGAAGGTAATAGGAGGACGGAAGAGGGGTGTTCAGTGGGGGATGAGAGACAGGCTTGAAGACCTTGACTTTGCAGACGACATTTGTCTTATGGCACAGCGGTACCGGGACATAGAAGATAAACTAAGTAGGTTGCAGAAGGAAGCGGAACGTGTAGGTCTCATGATCAACACAAACAAGACTAAAGAGATGAGGATTAATTCGTATGACATGACCAGCTTGACAGTAAATGGAAAGGAAATTGAGAGAGTTGAGTCCTTCCTATACCTTGGAAGTATAGTTACAATGGATGGGGGAGCAGGGGAAGATGTTCAAAGCCGTATCCGGAAGGCAAATGGTGCGTTTGCCCAGCTCTATCCCGTGTGGAAGAATAGAAACATCTCCAGGAAGACTAAGCTTCGCCTCTTCAACAGCAATGTAAAGTCGATTCTTCTATACGGCTGTGAAACATGGAAAGTTACAAAACAGATCAATAACCAGCTACAGGTGTTCATTAATAGATGTCTGCGTCGCATAACAAATGTGAGGTGGCCGGACATAATCTCGAATGAAGATCTTTGGAACATGACCAACCAGCAGCCGATTGACATCCAGATCAAGGAGAGGAAATGGCGCTGGATCGGGCACACACTAAGGAAGCCGGATGGAGCTGTTGAGAGGGCGGCGCTGGACTGGAACCCTCAAGGCTCCAGAAAGTGAGGTCGGCCCAAGAAGACCTGGAAGAGGACGATTGAGAAGGAAATTGCAGAGATTGACAAGACCTGGAGCGAAGTGAAGAAAATGGCCAGGAACCGTACTGTGTGGAAAAATTTCACCAAGGCCCTATGCTCCAGAGGGAGCAACAGGAAATAAGTCAAGTAATTCAAGTCAAGATACCATCCCTACTGCGAAACTTACATTTCTGGCAGTACTGGGAAGTACTAGGAACCGAACGACGGTACCTAATAGTGCTAACCCAAGTTAGATGGACTGTTTGCTAGGTAAAGGCTTCAGTACACAGATTCGCTGTGCGCGTAACTCAGTAGTTTCTTTCTTTCTTTCTTTCTTTCTTAATCCGTTTACCTTCCAGAGTTGGTTTCTCCCGCGGACTCAGCTAGGGATCCCACGCCTATCGTCTCAAGGACAGTCTCCTGGAGGAGCGTAAGACTTTGGGTCGGGGATACAACTGGGAGAAGCACCAGTACCTCGCCCAGGCGGCCTCACCTGCAATGCTGAACAAGAGCCTGGTGGGGGGGGGGGGGATGGGAAGATCGGAAGGGATAGACAAGGAAGAGGGAAGGAAGCGGCCGTGGCCTTTAGTTAGGTACCCTTCAGACATTTGCCTGGAGGAGAAGTGGGAAACACGGAAAACCACTTCGAGTATGGTTGGGGTGGAAATCGAACCCCTTCTACTCAGTTGACCTCCCAAGGCTGAGCGGACCCCGTTCCAGCCCACGTACCACTTTTCGAATTTCGTGGCAGAGCCGGGAATCGAACCCGGGCCTCTGGGGGTGGCAGCTAATCACACTAACCACTACACCACAGAGGCGGACAACTTAGTAGTTTATCAAATAATATTTTCTTTCATTTCCTTTAGAAGTCCGACTCCTTGGATGAATGGTCAGCGTTGATACCTTCTGTTCATAAGGCCCCAGGTTCGATTCCGGGCCTGGTCGGAGATTTTAATCGGGCCTGATTACTTCTTCTGGCTCGGGGACTGGGTGTTCGTGTTTGTCCCAACACTTTCCTCTTCATATTGACATAATATACCACACTACCAACCATCACAGAAACACGCAATAGTGATTACACCCCCTTGCATACGGTGGCGTCAGAAAGTGTATCCGGCCGTAAAACAGTGCCAAATCTACATGTCGACGGCTTACTTCTAAAACCTCGTATCTCTCAATGCACTTCTTATCCATTTTCTTCCTTAAGACTGGTCACGCTTCCCAGCCACATGTGGATGTACAGTCCATCAGAACAATTTTCGTTGTGTTCATTTTCCTGTGGGAGAGTGAAAGGAAAATGAACCTTACATACATTAAACTGTAGGAGTGCTTAAATTCGCCATGAAAAGAACATCCCTACAATACGGTGTGGTAAGGTCCATTTTCCTTTACATATTAGCATAGGAAAATGAACACTACAAAAACGGTTCTGATGGATTGCATATAAATATGTGGCTGGGAGGTGTGACCAGTCTTAAGGAATATAATGGGTAGGAAGAACAATGTAACATACGAGGTTTTAGAAGTAAGCCGACGATGTGCACCCGCGGCCCCACAGGTGTGGAAAAGCGGTAGTAGAAGAAGAAGAAGAAGAAGAAGAAGAAGAAGAAGAAGAAGAAGAAGATTTTCTTCAGAACATTTTTGAGACAGCTCAGCTTACTTTGTCAACCCTAAGGCTTCGCTACTAGCAACATACAGTAGACCCCTACTAATTTTTTCATCTTCTTCAGAATAGTGTTGTGCTATGTGTGCTTAGCGTCTTGGGCACACCCAATTTCGGCGCCCCGCATGCTGTATTGTCATTATCAGTGAAGCCTTCAGGATAGTAATAGAACTCCATATTTAAGGCAAAAGGGCAGTTAACAATTTATCTACAAAATCAGCATTTGTAAGGTTAGAATATGAAGCGGATTGTTAAAACATTTTTGTTTGTTTGTTTATGGGATGCCTGGCCAAGGCGGTAAAGACGTGCTCGTTTCACCCGGAAGGACGTGGGTTCGAATCCCCGTCAGGAAGTCATAAACGAAATTTCCATTTCCGAAGGTGCATATGGCCCTGAGGTTCACTCGGCCTACACCAAAAAAATGAGTACCAGGTTAATTCCTGGAGGCAAAGGCGGCCGGGCGTAGAGCTAACCACTCTACCCCATCAAGTGCCGAGGTTACGCACAATGGAAGCCTTTACCTTCCACCCCTCCAAGGGCTTTCATGGCCTGTACGGGGATGACTTTGCTTGGCTTTGCTTTTTTGGTTTGTTTGTTTGTTTGTTTGTTTGTTTGTTTAATAATGAATTATTATTAGTCTGTGTAAAATCATAAATAATAACGTGAATGTAGGATTAACACATTAATTTGGAAATATTTTCTAAGACCCAGGGGCGTGCGTAGAAATTATGTTCGTGGTGGAGGGGAATATTAAATATTAAAATTTGAGGATTTCTATAAAATTTTGTTGGGAGCATATTGTAAAATTAGAAACACTAACTTAAAACTTTCAAAATAACACAGTTATTTAATTAAAACACGTTTGTGTTCATAATGATAATTACAATAGCAGACGTCTCCTGGGTTTTTTGACCTGCTCATGGATTATATTTTGTACGGTCACATGTTTTTCTTGTTTGTGTATGTACAAAAGAGCTAACACATTCAATCTTCCCTTGCAGTCATATTCTGTAAATAACCGTTCGAGTATTTCAGGGATGAAAAAGAGCATTCTGGTGTGCCAGTGGTAACTAGTAAGACAGCAATCAGTTTCAGTACTCGCTGTACTGTTAGGAACATATGACTGTCACAAAATGTTAAGTAAAGTCTATTGGTTCAGGATGATTGCTTTTAGAAGAAAACTTACATATATTAATGGAAGCATCAACACATTGTTGGCAAATACGTAATTCAAATTAAAAGCAAAACGCTGAGCTACTTAAAATTTATATTTACATCGTTGCCACAATTAATCACAAGTTCTAAACTTCAAAATTTCGGGGGAGGGGGATGTATCCCCCAATCCCCCCTCTGCCTACTGCACCCATAAGGAGAATAGGTTCATGGATATTTAATCAGTCACCACAAAGCGTCCAGCATAACGTCCTGCACCGCCCACCCGACCAGCAACAATTCTATCTGTGGTTGCTTATGGAGTCGACCGAGACTACACCGACGATGAGGTGCTGCTCAACTCCAACTCGAGGGCCACTGCCAATGTCAATTTTGTGTGTTTTAACTTTAATGTGTATCTTTATTTAATGACCCTATTTGGCTGATGATGTTCATGGATGTTGAAACCGGTACCATTTAATAAATGAGGTTGTAATTTTAATCAGCAACATATCTTGTATTGAAAAGCTGGATCTTGTACAATTAAACTTATTGTTTTGTAATTACTTATGTATTGCAGATGGAAATTGTGTATCGAAATACATTTTCAAATGTGGTTTCTTTATTCCATTCTGTTTTTAGTATAACCGAAAAAAAACTAAATAAAATAAACAACATGTCTATTTTCAGTTCTTGATTTTATTGCAGAAAGGGACCTCTGTCGGCATTTTTTGATAATATTATTTCCTTGAAGTAAACTGGCTTAATTTTTGTTTAGAGAAGTTCGATGATGATGATGGTGATGCTTGTTGTTTAAAGGGGCCTAACATCTAAGGTCATCGGCCCCTAGAGAAGTTCAAATCATGCAACAAATATAGGCAAACAATATAACAAACTCAAAATCAAACATTATGTTTTTGGTATTTTTCTCAAAACTATAGAAGAGTGACTCAGGTTCCTTTCTGAAATAAGCTGCTCATATATTTGGTGAACATTGTGACCCAAAAAATTTGATAAATCCGGCATTTTACGGTACTGTAGTTGCATCACGGCATCTTCAGTAAGGAAAAATGGAGAAACAACGTGTAAGGCGTAAAAGGAGAATCATATGCATATTTTAACTGATCAGAGCACGTGCAGAGTTTAACCTTTTGGCATTTTAGACAGTAATGTCAAAAGTAAGTGCAAACACCGATTTTAGGTCAATTTAAGCAAGTGCTAGAAAATGTTTAGCGCAACCCTTATTTGACATAAATCATGGATATACGGTATTATTTTCCCCTACCCATTAAGGGACCTAAATAGTAATTTATCTAATCTGTTCATGAGGGAACGGTGGTCTTGCAGTTCAACACTTTCAAAAAAGAGTTGACTTGGTTTGTCTAAATCAATTGGTGTACCGTATTATATTGTAAGCTTTTCAAAAGCATGCAAGCTTGTAGTTTTACTTGACTGTTGATATCATGATCATAGCCACAAGTTCTCCAGTTTTACGTTAAATTCAAAACACAAGGACGTGGTATTTCATTTCATTTCATAAATCACGCATGTAATTGGGCAGAATTCATACCGTAATCGCCCTGGTGAGAATATCTGTCACTAGGCTATCACGCTCTCTATAAACATTTCAGATTACAGCTCATATAATGATATCTGCCCAGGCGGGATACCATGGAATGAAACGTAGTTTACATCAATATACTGTCAAACAGACCAATAATAATAGTACAGTCAAACTTGTCCTAACGGACACCTTTATACACCGGAAACCTCATTATACGGACATTTTTCCACGGAACTGATTTTATTCTACATAAGACACGTGTTAAATAAGCCTCATTTAAGCGGACACCTCGAATTCCGGACAGCACCCACCGCCATTAATCTCATCCACTTGTCTTAAATGGGCATTTTACGCATTCAGGACATCTTCTTTAAACAAGGCTATGCCATTCTTTCTCTTAATATCATTCTGCAGATATACGGGAATTCCTTTTGAACACGGTATTTGTACTATTTCGAGTCCAAGGAAAAGAGAGATGAAACGTACTACACTGAAGAAAATGGAAATTGCAACACCCAGAAGGAGTGGTGCTACATTGCTGCAATTGAACATGCAGGACGAGTGTTCGGTTATGATTCGATTATTACACTTTCAGGTCCCTCTGACCGCAAGTTTGGACAACAATTAATACAGGATGTGCCCACCACGAGCTGCAATACATTGATGAATTCGTCGAGGCATGGAGTCAATAAGGCCCTGGATCGCTTCCTGAGGAATTGTGGCCCATGTTTGCTGACTGCACGGGTCAGTTGTTCCAGAGTTGTGGGTGGCTGAGGACGGTTGGCCAGTTGTCGATCCATCATGTCCCACACATGCTCAATAGGACTGAGGTCCAGGGATCTGGCGGGCCATTCTAAGGTTGTGATGTCGTGGAGAGCTTCTCTGGAGATGCGTGCAGTGTGAACCCGGGCATTGTCCTGCTGAAACATCCCATTAGCAAAGTTCGCCATCATAGGGACAACCACTGAATTGAGTACCCTATCAACGTACTGTCGAGCAGTCATAGTGCCCTCAACAAGCACTAATTGTGATTTCACATTAAAGCCAATAGCTCCCCAGACCATAATGCTTGGTGTTGGCCCTGTGTTCCTTTCGACAATAAGATCTGGGCGGCCCCTCTCCCCGGTACGTCAGCGCACACGATTTCGGCGATCACTGCGGACAAGACAGAAGTGCGATTCATCACTGAAGACGACCCTATGCCATTCGTCGACCCACGTCGATCTTTCTCGACACCAGGCCAGCCTTACACGTCGCTGTTGTGGGGTCAATGGAACACCTTCTGCAGGGACACGGGCTCGTAAGCCAGCTGCACGCAGGCGATTACCAACTGTTCGTTGTGTAACGTGGGGTGCCACAGCTGCTCGAATTTGCGCTGCTGTTGCATGGGGTTCCATCCGGGCCATCCGAATGATGCGGCGATCCTCTCACAGTTGTCCGTCGCGCTGGGCCTGTGCCAGGTGTACGAGTGTGGGTACCTTCATTTGACCACTGCTGCCATACACGTTGTAACGTAGACGCCTGTCGGCCAACACATGCAGCGACAGTCCTTAACGATAAGCCAGCCTCACACAGCCCAATTATCCGAGCCCTCTCAAACGGCGACAGTTGTTGATAGCGTGCTCTTCTCTGTCGTCGAGGCATGTTTGACGGGGAACACTTCACTGCACCGACTGCAAGTCAACTGTGCTACACCAGAGTCCGTATACTGGAGTTGATTCCTCCACGACCAATCACGTGGGGAGACCTGTAGCAACAATCCAATGGGTCTGAAACTTTGATCGTTTACATACCTACATGGCATCGTTCCATATGTCCGGCTCCATGGCTATATGGTTAGCGTGCTGGCCTTTGGTCAGAGGGGTCCCGGGTTCGATTCCCGGTAGGGTCGGGAATTTTAACCATCATTGGTTAATTTCGCCGGCTCGAGGGCTGGGTGTATGTGTCGTCTTCATCATCATTTCATCCTCATCACGACGCGCAGGTCGCCTACGGGAGTCAGATCAAAAGACCTGCACCAGGCGAGCCGAACATGTCCTCGGACACTCCCGACACTAAAAGCCATACGCCATTTCATTTCATCGTTCCATATCTTGAAAATCAACACAAACGACCAATGAATGCATTCATGGTGTTGCAATTTCCACTTTCTTAAGTGTATATAGGAACGCTGAAGTAGCCGTGAAATAAATTGTTCTGTACAGGACTCTTTCCAAACCTTTTGTTAGGGTCGTCTTGTATTCTGATTAGTGCACATTCTGAGAATTCGTGTTGCTCGGGAATGCTACCAGTGACTGCTCACTCACTCATTCTATTCATAACTCAGATTGTCGCTGATAAGGTCGAGATAAGGTAGTTCAGTTAATCTTGACAACGAAGAGACTTTCGTGTGCTGACTGATGAGTCAGAAACATAGCATTTCAATCGCCCAGTAAGCATGAGTAGGAGCGACGAGCATGTGTAGATCTCGAGACAAGAACAAATGTAGTGCGAAGGGACTTTCAGTAAGAAAAGCTCCCTGAAAAATTAAACTGCGTGAAAACAAAACTGTGAAGAAGAAAACTGACATTTTAAGTGATTGGGAGGAAATAGGAACCGAGAAATGAAAAGAAATTGGAAGTTAGTTTTCGCAGAAGTGAACATTGCGGATATGAGTGCTTCAAATGGGTTCAAGCAAAGAAACTGTGAGCGAGTAGGCCAATGTTACAAGAAAAGGCGCGATAGATTGCAAATAATAACCTGAAAGTTGAGGTTGTCACGCTGGGTCATTATTCCCTTTTTAGAATATTGCAGAACCTAAAAAGGTGCTAAATTTGTACACTCAGCTGAATGATAACTTCCCAAAGCTGCAATGAATGTAAAGGCTGTAAAATCACTTGTACTATCTTCCAAACAAATATTTAGTCAGACATTATTTCGAATAATGAAAATAAAGATGCTTCTATTTAAGGTGGATGTACTTTATAGTTAAAATGTTCGATTAATATTTACAACCTTGTTTTAGCGGACAACTCTCGTAACGTACATTTTTCCACGGAACCGATGATGTCCTCAGAAGAGAGGTTCGACAACAACAACAACAACAACAACAACAACAACAACAACAATAATAATAATAATAATAATAATAATAATAATAATAATAATAATAATAATAATAATAATAATAATAATATAATTGCTTTTGCATCCCTCTAACTACATTACTAAGGTATACGGTTTTCAGAGACGCCAATGTTTTGGAAATGCTGTATTATGTGCTGGTAAATCTACCGATCTTCTCTAAAGAACCAGAGAACCAAGGAAATGCCATTTGGTCCTTGTTTCAATGACGGTGAAATCCTGACATTCACCTCCCCGCGGTAGAGAGGGGGCAACGACTGCATATAAAAATATTATTTTACACTGACTGACAGAGCAAATGCAACACCAAGAAGGAGTGGTCAGAACTTTATGCCAATTGCAGGGTAGACTGACGTCACTGAGGTATGCTCATGATGTGAAATGCGCCGCTGTGCTGCGCACGTAGCGAACGATAAATGGGACACGGCGTTGGCGAATGGCCCACTTCGTACCGTGATTTCTCAGCCGACAGTCATTGTAGAACGTGTTGTCGTGTGCCACAGGACACGTGTATAGCTAAGAATGCCAGGCCGCCGTCAACGGAGGCATTTCCAGCAGACAGACGACTTTACGAGGGGTATGGTGATCGGGCTGAGAAGGGCAGGTTGGTCGCTTCGTCAAATCGCAGCCGATACCCATAGGGATGTGTCCACGGTGCAGCGCCTGTGGCGAAGATGGTTGGCGCAGGGACATGTGGCACGTGCGAGGGGTCCAGGCGCAGCCCGAGTGACGTCAGCACGCGAGGATCGGCGCATCCGCCGCCAAGCGGTGGCAGCCCCGCACGCCACGTCAACCGCCATTCTTCAGCATGTGCAAGACACCCTGGCTGTTCCAATATCGACCAGAACAATTTCCCGTCGATTGGTTGAAGGAGGCCTGCACTCCCGGCGTCCGCTCACAAGACTACCATTGACTCCACAGCATAGACGTGCACGCCTGGCATGGTGCCGGGCTAGAGCGACTTGGATGAGGGAATGGCGGAACGTCGTGTTCTCCGATGAGTCACGCTTCTGTTCTGTCAGTGATAGTCACCGCAGACGAGTGTGGCGTCGGCGTGGAGAAAGGTCAAATCCGGCAGTAACTGTGGAGCGCCCTACCGCTAGACAACGCGGCATCATGGTTTGGGGCGCTATTGCGTATGATTCCACGTCACCTCTAGTGCGTATTCAAGGCACGTTAAATGCCCACCGCTACGTGCAGCATATGCTGCGGCCGGTGGCACTCCCGTACCTTCAGGGGCTGCCCAATGCTCTGTTTCAGCAGGATAATGCCCGCCCACACACTGCTCGCATCTCCCAACAGGCTCTACGAGGTGTACAGATGCTTCCGTGGCCAGCGTACTCTCCGGATCTCTCACCAATCGAACACGTGTGGGATCTCACTGGACGCCGTTTGCAAACTCTGCCCCAGCCTCGTACGGACGACCAACTGTGGCAAATGGTTGACAGAGAATGGAGAACCATCCCTCAGGACACCATCCGCACTCTTATTGACTCTGTACCTCGACGTGTTTCTGCGTGCATCGCCGCTCGCGGTGGTCCTACATCCTACTGAGTCGATGCCGTGCGCATTGTGTAACCTGCATATCGGTTTGAAATAAACATCAATTATTCGTCCGTGCCGTCTCTGTTTTTTCCCCAACTTTCATCCCTTTCGAACCACTCCTCCTTGGTGTTGCATTGTCACTGTCAGTCAGTGTAATTAAGTTACATCATTCTTGCACCACCGTTTAAGATTAATTTAGTCTCTAAATCATAAATCTTGGTCATGATTTTCCGGATCTTTCTGGGACTGATTTAATTTTCTTTGTAGTAAGGTACATTGGCTGACAGGGTAAATGCTAGGATAGGCATCATTAGTTTTAACTTCGGAAGTTTGCGCGGCACTGGAATTAGATCACCACCTTCTATAGGTATATGTCTTCCCTCAGAATACATTTGATTTCAAAAATGATAAAATCATTAATACACACAACATTATTAGTCCTATGATTCGTTTCGAATTTCTCCTTACGAATGCTCTTAACCCAATTTTGCCTTAATACTAGGTCTTTTGGAAACGGGAACACTGAGCTCTTACTTACATCCAGGCACACAGCGCATTGAACTATAAACATATTGCATAGGTACCTAAAAATAAAGAAAGTACTTCCGGAGAAGAACACGAGAATCAAAATTAACCTAATCACCACCGACATTGTTGGAATAAATAAGCTCTTTGAGAACAAACAGCTTCTTACGGCACTGAAAGAGGATCTATAATCTTCTTAAGACCATAAATAAATATCATGTACGATTAATAATATTCAAATTTCCGTAAATATTTGGTAACAACACGGCTTACACAAATCAAAACAAACGCATGCTAGCACTCCAGCTGCCGCCATTATGGACAGTTTCGATAGGTCGGTTAAGGTCTGAGATATTGTAGTTGGTCTTGCCTGAGGTTACCCTTTTAGTCGCCTCTTACGACAGGCAGGGGATATCCTGGATGTATTCTACCGTCCTCACCCACAGTAAAGGTTGATGGACTGGATAACGATAAACAGGTTTTGTACCAAAAAAAAAAAAAAAAATCTTGTTTCTGGGACTAAAGAGCTACTGAAAATTTAAGACAAATGTTCACCTCATCCTGAAATTAATTATAAACATGGGTTCTGTATTGATTAAACAGCCGTGAATAACTATTAGAATAGCCTTTCAAAAGCAATAGATACAGACCTCATAAGATACAAGTCGATGAATGAGTGGCTGTTGTTAGCAAATAATGAAGAGTCCAATTCATGTAAAGGCTTTAGAACGATCCTTTCTACTGCAGATGAAAGAAGATTCTTGACGAAAGGAATCGACATCGAGGTGTTCTCTTTCGAAAGATGTTGAAAAATAGTCAACGTATTTTCTTTCTTCAAACATCCTGGACGAGAAAGAGATCTGTAATGCAAAATAAAATATTTCTATAAATTTATTTAAATAACAACGTGATATAATCCTACAAATCAATGGTTTAAAGCATGTTCAAAATGTTCAGAAATAACTTCCCCAAATCAAAAAGTGCGCATGTATGTGTTTAGAACTAAATGGTGATTTATTTATAGCATACGTTTCTTGGTTTTTTTTTTTTTCATATGAAGAAGAGATTGTCTGCCTCCTGTTCCCTCAATTTTATCATTATAGTACAAGTCGCACTGGCGATAGATCACAAACTTTCCAACTGAATACCACATGTAACCTACAAGAGATTACCTGCAGATGACAATAGAACGAAGAACTTGAAAACGAACATGTGAGGTAGAAGGTGGTGGTGATTATTGCTTTAAGACGAAGTTCAATTAAGCAACCATCCTCTTTTAACACTAATCAGAGGGATCTTCGAAAAATGACTGTATCAGCAAAGGAAAAGTAAGGACCACGAAGGGTGTGAAAACAGAGGACTCCGTAGGCCTCATATACCTGATAGGCTAATACTGGAGTGAGAACAAGAGTTGACCAAGAAAGGTCTGGTAGGAAGGATGAAAGTGAGGAGTCTGGTAAAAATGGAAGAAATACCAGATTCGGCTTGGACTCCGTGACGACTAACCTACACTCCCAACTTGAGAGCGTCTGGGATCCCTTTTCAATCGCCTTTTGTGACAAGCAGGAATACCGTGGGTGGTGGTGGTGGTGATTATTGTTTTAAGAGGAAGTACAAGGGCAACCTTCCACTATGTAACACTAGAGAAGAAAAATGGAAGGGATCCGATACTTCGAAAAATGAAGGTATGGGCCAAAGAAAGACAAGGGTCACGAAGGGTGTGAAAATGAAAGACTCCTTAGGCCTCGAATGCTCCAAAATTGTCGGGGTCGGAAAAGAACAAGAGTTGGCCAAGAGAGGTCGGATAGGATAGATGAAATTGAGGAGCTTGGCACAAATAAGTGGAAGCAATGCGAGGACTCAGGTAAGGGCCCCGTGGTCACCAATCCACGCTCCCAAGTTGAGAGCCCCTCTGCCCCTTTTAGTCGCCTCTTACGACAGACTGGAGATACTGTGGGTGTATTCTACCGCCCCTACCTACAAGAATAATTCCGAAGAGAATATTGTGCTCAATGGCTCGTATAGGGCTATAGGCCTACATCATTATGCACATTATTTTAGGCAAGTATTAAATTTATTTTAAAGAGAAAAAACATAAGTGTATGCAATCAGAATGGACTCCTGCATAGGCCTATTAATGTTGACCTCGTGGGTAGTAAATCCATGCCTGAAAAGCGAGGTGCACGTATTTTCCAAAAGTTCTAGTCTGATATGGAACTATTTTCACCAAACTGGACGTCTTAATTTGTATTCTGGATGGAGTAACATTCAATATGATTCCATTTAAATAAGTAAATTTAGTATCTTGGCGTTATTTCACCGACATTTTTAAAAAAATGTTTAACATTCCACTAACGCACGTGGGTTTTTCGTGACCCTGATATTGGATGAGCTACGACAGGAACTGACAGATACCGTTCAGCTCCGACTATTAGCCTAGCTTGAAAATGGAAAGTACGGGAAACCATCTTCAGAGATGGGTTCGGTCCCACTGTCTCCATAATGAAAGTTTATAGGTACATGAGGCGCACCGCGTAGCCAACTCACTCCTATTAGCTTATCTCTTTCTTTATTTTTTTAACGTTTTATTAATCTTCCAAAAATTACAGGCGTTCGCAAGGGTCCAGAATACAAGAGCAAATGCATACATTTTAGAGTTTAGATCGAAGAGAGGCGAGTAGTAGCCTACTCAGCTGAATCTAAGACGAATGATGGGTGGACTCAAAGTGGGTATAAGCTACGACACTTCATGACGACGCTCTCCGCTCATGGGTTCCACCACAAGATGTCTAGCATAAAGACTTACAGTGGCGCCGACTATGGAGGGCCAAGGCGTTTTCTGCGCCCCCAAAATTATCTTAAGGGGCGGAGTGCCATTACCCCGCCCTTAAAAATACCGTGGAGTTTGGTAGTCTTCGGAGGCTGCTAAGGCATTAAATTTGGATAAGATGGCTAATGGTTTTATATCAAGAACTACATTTCCCAATAGGGACTGTTCAGGCGGTACATCCGGTGCTAGAGCTTTTCACATTTCGTATCATGAAATTCATATTATACAGTAATAGCACATTTATTCAGAATGTACTTATGAAGCATGTTCTAATTTGTTTTACTTGTGATTATTTTTTATAGCTTCGTACATAAAACATTCCTTCAAAATATTTATTTCTGAATCAGGTTCTATTTTTCTGTTTATTTGTGAATATTATTGAAAACTCCGTACATGTGATTCGTTCAAAAATGTATTTGAGAAACAAGCTCTATTATAGTCCTGTTTCTTCTGTTTGTTTGTGAATATTGTAATCATATAGGAAAGTTTGCATCAATAGTTGTTCCTCATTTTAGATGCCTGTGTTCATGTTAATCATGTCCTCCCCCCCCCCCCCCCCATAATTACCCGAAGGCCTATCATGAACTAGGCGTGACGTGCGTCTGTTTGAGGTGTGATAACCAATGTACCATGTGATGAAGTGTCCGACTCGTTGGATGAATGGTCAGCGTACTGGCCTTCGGTTCAGAGGGTCCCGGATTCGATTCCCGGCCGGGTCGGGGATTTTAACCTACATTGGTTAATTCCAACGGCCTGGGGGCTGGGTGTTTGTGCTGTCCCCAACATCCCTGCAACCCACACACCACACATAACACTATCCTCCACCACAATAACACGCAGTTACCTACACGTGGCAGATGCCGCCCACCCTCATCGGAGGGTCTGCCTTATAAGGGCTGCACTCGGCTAGAAATAGCCACACGAAATTATTATTATGTGATGAAGTTGCAGCCAGCGTCTGGAATCGCTTGTAAAATTTGTACTGGGGTGATGGATAATAAGGTTTACTCTATGCACATCGTGCGCAATAAAACTATTATTAAAAATGAATATTCGACTGCAGTTGAAAACTAAGAGAATGGAATATACACATGATCATAAAAATCAGAACACCTTCGAAAACTAGAGTTAGGAAGCCCATATTCACATACTATGTTCTGAAGAAATGATTAGCATTTGAACTATGTCGGTCCTCAGGTTCAAGGTCCACTTCGATATCTCGGCGCATAACCACAAACTGGTAAAATTGCGGCTCTCGTTGTCGCTATAAATCGAACGAAATGGATCAGTGTCAGTTGAGCAGACGTGCAGGATGCTTCACAGACGTATGCGAGAACCATACCGTTAAATGAGTGAGTTTGAAAGAGGGCGCATTATTGGCATGTGAGAACGTGATGCATCCATCCGGTAAATTGCTGCTCGTGTGGGACGAAGTGTGTCGACAGTGCAACGGGTTCACAGAAGGCCGTAGAACACGACGAGATGGGTCTGGTCGCACCACCCAGACCACGCCCCGAAAAGATAGACACCTCATCCAAATGGCATTGCAGGACAGATCTGCGTTCTCCTCGGCTCTAGCGCAACAATGGAACAGTGTAACACATCGTACACTATCAGGAGTGACAGTTCGTCGCCGTTTATTACGGTCTGGGTTACCGGCGCGTCGTCCACTTCTCCGCCTACCTTTGACTAATGTGCCTAAACGTGCTAGACTGCAATGGTGTATGAAACGACATTAATGGGGACAGGAATGGCAGCAGATAGTGTTTTCGGACGAATTCAGGTTCTCTTTATTAGAAAATGATGGCCGCATTTTGGTTTGCCGCAGACAGGGGGAGAGGCATAACATTGAATGCATTCGCACAAGACATACAGCGCCAACTCAAGGCCTTATGGTGTAGGGTGCTATTGGGTACAGCCACAAATCACAGTTGGTGCGTGTCCAGGGCACTGTGACAAGTTTGACCTACGTGAATGGCATCCTGTGACCCGTAGTCATACCCTTTCTGCACGACACCCCAGACGCCATATTTCAGCAGGACAATGCGTGACCACATCTTGCTGCACGAACACGTGTCTTCTTGTTGTTGCAGGATGTCAGACTGTTGCCCTGGCCCGCCCGATCACCGGACTTCTCGCCGAACGAAAATGTGTGGGGTATGGTGAAACGACGGGTGCGGCGCTGTAACCCAATGCCAACCACCAAAGATGAACTGTGGAACCAGGTGAATGCAGCATGGATGGCTATACCTCAGGACGCCATTCGCGCCTTATACGCGTCGATGGCATCACGCATGGAACAAGTTATCAGTGCCCATGGAGGATTCAGTGCCTACTAGGCAACAGGTCACATGCTGAACCTAGGTGACTGAAATGCTAATCGTTTCTGCAGAATATACTAATGAGCATGTCCTGCGAATAAGAACTTCCTATCTCTAGTCTTTAAAAGTCTTCTGTTTTTTTATGAACCTGAGTGTATTAATACAAACAAAACATTATTATTAATTAAATGCACACGACCTGTGCAAGTACATTATTACAGTTTTAATATTTGATAAAGTGGATAACTAGTTTCTCTCTTTTCCAACATTTGAAAATACAGAAAAGACCACACAGTTTACAGACACATGGAATGAAGATGTTGAGATGGATGTGTGGGATTACGAGGAAAGACCACATCAAGAACACCTTTATACGAGGCAGCACTTAAGTGACTGAAATATCTAGATAGGTCCAAGAAAGACGACTGCTCTAGAATGGGCACATTAAGCGCAGGGATGAAACTATGTGGGAAGGAGAATGTTTAACATGGAGGTGTAAGTTAGGAGAGACAGAGGTAGACCCATAATAAGATGGAAGGTTTGTGTGCGGGAAGATCTGAGGGAAAAGCAGTTAACAGAAAATGCCATTTGGGACAGAGGGAAATGGAAACGACTTGTCAGAAACGTCAACCCTGCATGAACGGGAAAGGAAGAAGAACAAGAAGAACTTTACAGATACATCCTGGATCAGGTTTATGGTACCTTTTCATCTTGCAGATTTTATAGCGATAGTCATGCACCGCGAGAGAATTCACAAACTGTCGAAGCTCTTGATTCGTGTCTGTCCAAGATCGAGTCTTCGTGGTCCCTCTTGAATATATTTTCTGTCACATATCTTTACGTTTTTCCTCTCGTTCTTGTAGTAGTTTCGCCCAGCAAAATGCAGCTGGGAGGTTAAATTTCAATGGCATATCTTCTATTAGGAATGTTTCCTTTGCAAGTTCGTAGACCAGTCTAGAGCGCAAATCTTTGCAACACCAATGGCAACTTTTAAGAAATGCGCTATTGCGGCTTCTAATGTGCGCAGATTTTTGGTCAGTTTCTCCCACATGATCTCGATCCCTTAGTGGAGATGGAGGTGGTGATTGTTGTTTTAAGAGGAAGTACAACTAGGCAACCATTCTCCATATAACACTAATCAGAGAGAAAAAAATGAAGGGATCCGACATCGGTCACAGAAAGATATGGGCAATGAAGGTCGTGAAAATGAAAGACTCCCTAGGATTCACAAACCCAATACCGTCGGTATCAGAAAAGAATAAGAGTTGACCAAGGGAGGTTGGATATGATAGATGAAAGTGAGGAGTCTGGCACAGGTAAGTGGAAGTGTTGCCAGGACTCATCTGAGGGCCCCATGGTCGCCAACCCACGCTGCCAAGTTAAGAGCCCCTGGCGCCCCTTTATGTCGCCTCTTACGACAGGCGGGGGAAACCGTGGGTGTTATTCTACCGCCCCCATCAACAGGGGTGCCATAAGGGAGAATATAGGAGCTATTCTTAAGACGATCCCCAAGTGATCCGGTGGTCAAGTGTAACCAAATATCTGGGTTGGACAGAGGATTGACATTCAAAGACCATGCCGCCAGAATATCGGCCCAGGCGATCCGCCTGTCAGAAATTATCCCAATTATGAAAGCTGACAATGGGCTCAATCTAGAAAACAGGTTCTTGCTGTATAAAACCTCCATACGGCCAATCCTTGAATACGCCAATCCCATTTGGAGGATCGCAGCTAAAACACACATTGACAGAATCCAGCGCGTCCAAACCAAAGCCTTACGCTTGATATCTGGTGCGCAGTGGTTTGAACGAAATCGAGAAATCCACGATGATGCACGCATAGAAGAAATTTACACCCGAATCAAGAAGACTTCCCGGAAATTCTATTTCGTTGTAACTGAAAATCCCAATGGTCTCATCTCCTCATTGGGAAACTACGCTACTGAAGAGCTTAGGTACAAATTGGCTACAGTAGATTCCTCCTTGATTAAACAACCACCCTCCGGGATCCAGGTCATATTCTGACCAACTCGATTCCGTTCAAAAGTTACACCACTTCCAAACCCATCTACGCAGCGTAGCTAAAATTTGTCGTGAATTGCACTCAAGGCCCTACGGGCCGAAGGGCTAAAATTGCTCAATAGGTTTCACCCGAACCAATCGAGACGTGTGGTCTGTCTGTCTGCCTGTCTATCAGAAAAGCATTTCAGAAGAAACTTCTAAGGAAGCGCGCCGATAACAGACCTTGAATTCTACGCTAGCGATGCTATGATCGAACGTAGCTGGACCAAAGAAGTACAAGAACAAAGACATGTTATAACCAGATATGCGATATATGGCTTCCATCATAAAATATGTGCAAAGAAAAAGTTCTGTATCAAAATCGAACGAATGACTGTGTTTGCACACTGTGTAATGACGCCTGTCATCGCTACCACATCATAAATTGTAAAAAGAGAGAAAAACGCTGACTGAATATAGCAAAGAGTGAACACACTAAACTCAATACTCATTCGAGTATTCCTTATCCTTATAATTAAAAGCGATAATGCTGTTTGGAGGGAAAGTCTGGAGAGCGCATTAATATCCAATATGGCCCTAGTAGCCGAACTAAATATTATTAAACATATTTTTCGTATTTCTTTTACAAAAGAAATAAAAAAATAAAGAGATAGAAAGAAAGAAAGAAAGAAAGAAAGAAGGAAGGAAGGAAGGAAGGAAGGAAGGAAGGAAGGAAGGAAGGAAGGAAAAATGCCTCACACAGGGTGCCCGAGAAGTCCCCGTACCCCTAGCTTCTAGCTTCATGTTATTAATTCGTTATGCACTAATGACATGTATAATTGGGGAATTAAATAGTTGCTGTACTGGTATCCATGCTTTGAACCCCCCCAAAAAAAACATGGCGCAACAGCACCGAAAGGCCATGGCCTACAAAGCAACAGCTGCTCAGACCGAAGGCCTGCAGATTAACGAGGTGTCGTGTGGTCAGTACGACGGATCCTCTCGGCTGTTTTGCTTGGCTTTCTAGACCGGGGCCGCCATCTCACCGTCAGATAGCTCCTCGATTGTAATCACGTAGGCTGAGTGGACTTCGAACCAGCCCTCAGATGCAGGTAAAAATCCCTGACCTGGCCGGGAATCGAACCCGAGGCACGCTACCCCTACACCGCGGGGCCGGCTATCCATGCTTTGAAGCTCTCAAAAAGCGTTCTTGTTAGTTTTATGTGAGCAGACACAGTTGCACTGTTGAGGAGCGATTAGTGGCGTGTGTGTGGGCGTGGGTACACGAACGACCACAGACAGGGCAAACAATGACAGAGATGAGTGCGTTTAGAGATCACTTTGGCAAGTCCCCACCTCTCAAAACTACTCTGCTTGATTGGAAGAAACGTGGTTGTACTTCAGGCAGAGTCAAATGCAGGCCGCGTAGTGGACGTAAGGAAACGCGGGAAGAAACGTGTGCTGCCGTCGCTCAATCAAACCGTCTCCTATGAAATCCATTCGCAAAAGAGCAGGTGAACTTGAAGTAGGCCCCACCGTGGTCAACCGTGCATGACCACATTAAAAGAGATTTGAAAATGAAAGAATTTAGACCGATGCATGTGAATGAATAATCTGACAATGACATGGCGCAGCGACTTGGAGCCTGCCATGTTTTGTTGGCACAGTTTTCAAAAGTCGAGTCTCGCTCAAGAGTGATATTTTCTGACGAATGTGCGTTATATCGCAGTTCACAAAGGAGGAATATGGTTTTCTGGTCTAAGGCAAATCCCCATTATGTGCAAGAGTAGGAAAATAACCCGCCTCGTGTTATGGTATGGGCCTGGATGTCATCATATCACCTGTTCGGACCGTATTATTTTCAAGGGTACGTGAATGGAAATTCTTATTCGCACATGTTACAAACTTGGTTAATACCTCAGGTCCAAGACAAGGAAATCATGGATCATGTGTGATTACAGCAGGACGGGGCTCCAAGGTGCGTGAGTTATTTGATTAACAATTTCGAGGCCGCTGGATTGGGCGCGGCTTGCCAACATCTCCAGCTCCATTTTAATGGCCACCACGAAGGCCGGACGTTACCATGCCAGACAACTCATTATAGAGAGTAATTAAGTACCAAGCAACTTATCATCGGTACACGGCTAGTGAGGAATTGCTCCAAAATGTGGAAGAAGCCTTTAAAAACATAACTTACTGGGCGAGCTGGCCGTGTGGTTAGGCGCGCGCAGCTTTGAGCTTGCATTCGGGAGATAGTGGGTTCGAACCCCACTGTCGGCAGCCCTAAAGATAGTTTTCTGTGGTTTCCAGTTTTCACACCACGGAAATACTGGGGCTGTACCTTAATTAAGGCCACGTACGCTTCCTTCCCACTCCCAGCCCTTTCCTATCCTATCGTCGTCGTAAGACCTATCTGTGTCGGTGCGAAATAAAGCCAATTGTAAAAACAAATAAAAAATAACTCCTGAGATGCTCCGCAATATGTCAATGAGGACTTGGAGACGGATAGAGCTCTGTGTAAGGCACGATGGTGCTCATACAGATCCCCTGAATACATAGTTTTTATATAATATAACGTTTTGACGTAGGGGTACGGAGACTTCTCGGGCAATCTATATAACGCTGCTTTTGACTTCATACGAGCATAATCTAATGAACCTATTATACTTAGTACTTTATATGTTTTGAGTTTACAAATCATAGCGAAATGGATTTCTCTCCCTGGTATTAAATAACACAATTCACATTTAAATGATCTAAAATTATACGATAAACCCTCGAGTTAAAGAAAATTAAAAGTAGCGAAAATGATACCAATAAAAGTATTATGACGGATGAAAATCATGAATATGAAAATCACTCATAGAAACGTATCACTTACTCGTTTTCTTCAATTTTCGTCAAATGTGGAATAAAATCATCAAGTCTGGAGCCCTCTGGACCAATGTGAAGGAGCAATATAGTAAATATTACTTGAGGACTTGGCAAGAACATTCTCCCGTTATTATCCAGTTCTTAAACTCAGCCATAACAGCCATTTTAAGCAATCCGTGAAAAGTTTATGTACTGGCACAAGTTTATTTTTCATTAATCACAAACTATCGTACCACTAGAACACGTCACTATAGATCCAAGTCTGGGCGAGGAAGGACTGAATTAATTCCCTATGTTGCACATAAGACTAAAGAATAAAAAGAGAAGGCGCACGTCATAGCCCCCTATCCAACGTAACCTATACTGTTGCCTAAGAGATTCTGAAGTTTTTCAGATGACACTAAACACATACGCTTCAGTAATAACTCCACAAATGCTCGTAGATGGTAGAGTTTTGCTCCATTTACTCTGTGCTACTGTATTAAATGGCCTTAGCGTAGGAAGTATTATTAATTAATAACAGAAATGCGCACAGATGTAGAACGCTTAGTAATTACTCTTTGCTTTATTCACTGAGACTCATTTCTTTCTTTTTTTCTTTCTTTCTTTCTTTCTTTCTTTCTTTCTTTCTTTCTTTTTTTTTTGAACATATGAGGAAAATATGGGGAAATTATAGCGTTCCCGGCTCTTGCCGCTCACTTTACACACACACACACACACACACACACACACACACACACACACACCACACACACACATACACACACACACACACACACTGTTCACTCGATTCGTGGTAACTCGTTTTCACACAGAGTTTGTAATGGTCGTTGCCTACGCTATAATACATTGGCAACGGTAATGGTACACCGAGCCACCGGCTAAGAGTGGCCATGGCTTTACCGCGGCTTTATTATTATTATTATTATTATTATTATTATTATTATTATTATTATTATATAATTCACAATTTTACGATTGGGTTTATGAGCTTCTTCGGCACGATGTGCATGGAAGAAGTGCTATTTAGTTCATACGCACATATGCTTCGTACATACCGGTATATACTTACATTGTTGACAAATAAATTTGACAGATATTTATAGGATACGTAGGTCTACTATACATGAATAGTCATAATTATTAGTGGACGATTTTCATTAGTCTCGGTATATGGCGCATGGTTCATGCCAATAAACTCCCTTACCATATGGCAAGTGTCCAGGATTGCTGCCTTTTGTAATTCTCTGTAAGTGAGAGGGTAGATATTAAGTGCTTCAATGCTCCTGTGTAGTGTATTTGGTATAATACCATTACATCCAATCACTACTGTAATGATGATGACATTGTTGAATTTCCACGTGGTTTTTATTTCAGTGGCCAGATCTGTATACTTGGAAATCTTCTCTGTATTTGTTCATTGGAGGTTGTGAGGATTAGGGCAGGCTATGTCAATGATGAAGCAAATTTTCTTGTTTTTATCTACAAAAATTATATCTAGTCTATTGCAGGTAATTGTTTTATTAGTGATGTTACTTCTATACCAGTAATGTTTGTAATTTTCACTTTCCAAGACTGATTGGGTTTGTGCTTCCTATATGCTGTAGTACAATGGATTAGGTTATTTTGTCGGGCTAATTTCTGGTGAATGATTTTTGCAATTTGGTCATGTCTGTACTTGTAGTCTGTATTTGCCATTAATCGACAACCTGAGGTTATGTGCTGGGTGGTTTCTGGAGATGTATTGCATCGTTGGCACTGATCTGAATAGACAGACGGATAATGCAGTATATATCTGAGTGTGTCAGCCACTCATGCGATGCTTGTTTGTCGATATATGGCTGATCTAACTCATTTGGATACCGTCCATGAAGAGGTTTCTTTTTCCATAGAACGATCTTTCCCTCATTTGTGGAGAATAAAATAAAATTGTAAGTGAAGCCAGGGTGCTTACATTGAGGGATGTAAAACGGTTATCTGCTACAACCATTGCACTATGTAGGGCAGAGGTTTCTGATTTATGTTTGAAGTAGCACTTTAGTGATGCAATTTGTTCACTGTGTAATTTCTCAAGGTCTATCAGTCCACGACTACCATCAGAACGAGGCATGTACGGTAAGTCTATTTCTGAATTATTATTATTATTATTATTATTATTATTATTATTATTATTATTATTATTATTATTATTATTATTATTATTATTATTATTATTATTATAATATTTGCCCTTATTCGTAGTGGCGAAGTTAGGACTCATGGTCAAATATTCATGATCTTATCATACAAACTAGAAGTAACCACAGTAAACGTACATTCACGCACACATTCACTCCACAAGATACAGTCAACCTGGCGATAAACATCAAGGAGATGTCAAGACTAGCTGATGTACCCGTGCTCCGCTACGGAATTCTACATTGTATACAGAATTCTAGGTTAGGTAGTTTACACGCTATAGGATTGCATTAAATTGCATAGCTCTTAACGTTACCCTAGAAACGCGACGGGGAAGTCAGCAAACGTCTTGTTTTATGTGAAGACTGGGTTAGGGAACTTTCATTGTAATGGTAGGCCCTCTTGCTTACCATCAGTCACAATCAGGTTGGGGAATTTTCATTATAATGACAGACTCGCACTCTCCACCTGCCTTTTTACATCCTCAGAAAGACTGCGTTAGTGCTTTTCCCAACTGAATCAACGCAGGTCATTAAAATGACACCAGTAGGAAGGTCGCGATTAAAAGCAATGCTGCCATATGAAATACTCGATCAAATGAAAAACCACACATTTTTTCACGTTTAATGAACAGTAGTACGCTACCGATCTAACAGCCCAAAGTGCCAGAGCTAAAATGACCAGATCGCAAACATCCGTGAGACGTGAACACACTTTTATTTTCGGGGCGGAGAGGGGGGCGAGATTTCCAAGGCAAAAACTATGCCCTTTAATTCATCTGTTTCCTAGGAGTACCCGATGAGTTGGAAAATCTCAGTTCACTACGCTGGCGGGGGGAAATCTATCTGACTTGAAGACATTTTTTCCCCCAAGCCAGAGGAGAAGCCTCCTCTTAGCTGCTAATTTGGAATAAAATGAATGTACAATTTAATAAAACTGAAGAGGAAGAAACTTTTCTTAAGAAACGGCTTATTTCAGAGTTGAATTGTAAGTCATTTAGTGAATTGTGGTGCTATAATTTGGAATAGGCCGAAATTGTAATTCTAGACCAGGTCATAAGTGATCCTCTGCCATTATTCCGTTAATTGTGCGCACTGATCATTCCAATCAGAGCGTCAGATTAGGGATCGAACAGCTGAAATACTATAATGAACCAGTGTGTTACGTACCAGCAGTATCAGAAAATGTATGAACCAGAGGAATGGTATGCTAGAGAAGAAAGTTACCTAACTCCCCTGCTATTCTCCGCCAATGTACAGGCAGGCTGTTATACTCGGTACGCAGCAGTAACCCCGTCTATCGAAGATGAGTGGCAGTATAAGAGACAAAGAACATCACAACAAACAATGTTCAATGTAATGTTATTGTTGATCAATTTTATGATCTTTCGATATTGTAGGCCTTCACATTTAGTTTTCTTCAGACTCTAAAATACCACTCTTATCATTGGCGGAACGGTAAAACTTAATAAAACATCAATAATCGGAAATTGTGTTCTCTATAAATTATGTTATGTAGTACTTTGTGATAGGACCGATAATATAGGGATTTAAACATTAAATTTTAGGCGCCTTCCCTTACACTACAATTTTATCGAAGGTAAATAAAATTGTTTATAGCTTAGACTGTAGTTTCTTATTTCCCGACCCTACATAACGATTTTCATCAAATTCTGTTTACCCATTTTCTCGTGGCTCGGCGTTGATATGGACTTACAACAACAATACAAATAGCCGGTACGGTAAAAATATAAAAGACATCAATGCTCCGAAATTTAATTCTATATAACCTTAGTTATGCAGTATTTATCGATATGACAACTATTAACATAAATATTTGAAAATTAAATTTTAGGTTTTCCCCTAAACTACCATTTCGCTCAGCGCGAATAAAATGATTTATAGCCTAGATTGTAGTGGCTCATTTCCCGACTTTACATACCGATTTTTATTAAATTCTCTTCAGCCGTTTTCTCGTGATGCGTCTACATACGTACAGACAGACAGACAGACAGACAGACAGACAGACAGACAGACAGACAGACAGACAGACAGACAGACAGACAGACAGAAATTACGGAAAAGTAAAAAGTGCATTTCCTTGTTACTGTGGACATGACCGATACAGAAATACCATTCTTTTTAAATTCTGGGCAATGTACAGACAAAACTCTTGTTTTTTTAATATATAGACGACTTAAAGGAATTTACGCTTTTTATGGCTCCAATATTATGAGGGAAAGTGTTCCATATTCTAGCTCCATGCGCAACAAATGAACGCCTATATGCTGCTGACCTGCTGTGAGGTATAGCAATTGCGCTACCAGAGCATGTGTTGTGCTGGTTGAAAGAGGATAGGAAATTTAGTTGTGAAAAGAAGTAGTATGGGACATTCTCGTTTAATATTCGAAATATTAATACTGCCACGTGCATTCGGTAGGTTTCACCCTCTTCGCACCTCAAATCACTGCAAGACATCTCCCGGCTTGAGAGAAGGAGTCATCCTCAAGGAGGCCCGCCGAACTCCATCAGGGTACGGAATGGAAACTTAAAAAAAAGAACAATCGAACAGATAAATGTGAACAAAACGATATGACGCTAGTGTGTGTATGCTTCGAAACACAGCCGGTGCAATCAGCCGTCTCGACGCCTCGACACATCGACGCTTCACTGTTTAGAAGCAGTGAGATTGCTTCATGTGTCGAGTCACGTGAACAGAAACTCCAATCGTTCCGTACATGTCACCTACATCGATGCTTCGAATAGTGACAGTGCTCTGTTTATCCTCTCGCCTCAATATAAAGATTCCGCGTGAAACTGCCCTGCAGATGAGCCGACACTCATTAATAGACGCTTCATGTTCTGAACCGCAATTCTGGTACTCCGTAATGTAGGGTCTTACTTTTACACAGAAAAAGGGCATTGTCTTGAAAGCAGGGGCATAGTATAACAGAAAGACGCCCCCGTTTGTCAAGTGCAAAATTGTCGACAATTTTGATTTTAAACTTCAATTTGAAGTTTATTTTTAAACTGGATTAGGTCAAGTTGTTACTTTACACATAATAACAACTTTGGACTCTTCTTAGATTTAATTTCTCATTTTATAATCATTCAAATAAGTTAATTTAGTTTATTAACTACAGTATTGTACTATGTTTTCGTAACTAGTTTAGGTTGATAATGCACGTAAAACTCCGATTTCCGACTAGAGTCTAAGAATGGAGTAGAATGTTTAATGCATAAAGACATATATGCTTGTAGTGAAGTTGAGTTTGTTAGTGAAAGGATAATTATGTTATCTGTGAACTTAGGAGGGAAAAAGTACAATGTGAACCAAGTCTATGGCCCACAGGTAGGTTGCTCAAAAGAGAAAAAGGCCAACTTCCTTAATAACTTGGAAGAACACACTGAGTATGACAATCTAATTGTAATGAGTGATTTTAATTCACAAGTTGGCTCACGACGAACAGGATATGAATCCATACTGGCCCCTCATGGAATGGGAAACAGAAATGAAGAGGGAGAATATATGCTAGATCTGTGCATGAGAAACAACCTGATAGTGAGTAACACTTGGTTCAAGAAAAGGGACTCCCATAAAATCACAAGATATAGCTGGGATGATAAAATAGGTACAGTAATAGATTATATTCTGATAGATCAAAATGTGTGGGAAAATGTCAATGATGTTAAGGTCATTCCAAGTGAAGACCTTGGTGGAGACCATAGACACTGTTAGTGGCAGTTATTGCAGAGGAAAGACCTCTCAAGTCTGTAACAAAAGAGTCCCAAAAATAAAAACTTGGCGACTAACCGAGCCAAGTGTAAAGGAAGAATTCAGGGAAGGTGTCCGCAGGTTGTTGCCAAGAGAAGAACTGAAATTGTTAGATGAAGAATGGGGTACTCTAAAGAAGGTTGTGGTTGGTACAGCAGAAAAAGTATGTGGACGACAGAGTCAAATAAGAAAACCTAAGGAAACTGCCTGGTGGAATGATGTTAAAAAGGCTATCAATGGCAGAAACCGTGCAAGAAGATCCTTATATCAAGCAAGAACGCGGGGAGATCAACATGAAATATAGGAGAAGCTCTCACTTTACAGAAGGAAAAAATTACAGGTCAAACAGTTGGTTGTAGTTGAAAAGCAGAAATGCAAGGAAGATCTAGCTACCAAATGGAAATGGAAATAAAAAAGTGTTATACAGTTATACAGAATAGAAGAACTCAAAATGAACCTATCCAATCTGTAGAACTTCCTAATGGTGAGGTGACTAGGGATAAGACCAAAATATTACATGAGATCCAAAGGCACTTTGAAACTTTGCTGAGCTGTTATGAAAATATCACTCCATTAGACGACGAACTTTATGATTTTGGCAGCACAAATACCACCAGTATGACATGTTTGGAAGTAGAGACAGCAATATTTAAGCTGAAAAACAACACATCAACTGGATCAGATGAATTAAGTGTTGAGATGATCAAAGCACTAGGAGAGGTAGGACAACAGTGGATGTACAGGGAACTAAATAGAATCTGGAAAGAGAATGTAATACCCAATGACTGGAAGCAAGGAGTCATCATCTCATTGTTGAAAAAAAGGTGATAGAAAGAAATGTACCAACTAAAGAGGTATAACTCTGCCGTCACATGGCCTCAAAATCTACTAATCCATCCTTGAGAGCAGGATTAGAAAATATGTTGAACCTACACTTGAGGAGGAACAACATGGATTTAGACCTCATAGATCAACTATAGACCTCATTTTTGCCACCAGAATGCTCTATGAAAAGTATTGGGAGAAAGGTAAAACACTTATAACTGTTTTTTTGGACATCGAGAAAGCATATGACCCTGTACCACGCAGGCATACATGGGAATGTTTGAGACATAAGAAAGTGCCCGTTGACATCATAGCACGAGTACCACTATTATATGATGAAACCAAGTGTTGTGTCCAGGTTCAGGATGGAAGGTCAGGTTGGTTCGAAACGAAGAGTGGAGTCCAGCAAGGAAGTTGTCTTTCACCACTTCTCTTCATAATCATAATGGATGAAGTTTTAAAAGCGGTTAAGAGAAAGGATCCAACAACTAATGCCCTGGTTTTTGCTGATGATGTAATGGTATGGGGTGAGGCAGAAGCGGAAGTATAAACTAGACTAGATCTCTGGCATGAAGCTTTTACAACCTTTGGTCTCAAAATCAGCAAGACGAAGACAGTTGGCTTGGTGATGAATAGAAACTCTCCAACTGTTCATCTAGGAATTGGAGATGAGGAGATGGATATTGCAGACAACTTCCAGTATTTAGGTAGTGTTCTGTCATCAGACAATACCATACATCAAGAGATTAGTAACAGAATACAGAAAGCGGTAAAACTTCCATAAGCGGACCGGGCATGGCGCGCCTCATACTCCGCTCGCTGTACGCACGGAGGCTTGGCGGCGGGTGATGCTGTCACCAACTGTTGAGAAAATGTGACGATAGGTTACAACCACTAAATTAACTTTTTTCTTGCCTTGCGGACAGTATGCGCCGCGGCGATAGTTAAGAGTCTCTCGAAGGGAGTGTGGCCCCCGGGCACTGTTCTCATGACAGAGCTTGGCCTGGATTTACCACTTCTAAATGACATTTTTTCTTGACGAGCGAGTGTTTTTATTTTGCGCGGGTTGGTGTGCCGTGCCTCAGTTGATCCAAGAGAAGTTACACGAACAACATGGCGCGGGTCGCACAAGGCTGCCAATCTACGAATATATTTTAGAGACCGGCAAATTCAATTTAAAGTTTTAGAGACCGGCAAATTCAATTTAAAGACCAGACAAAACATAGCATGATCCCTGGACCAATAAATATATTATTTGTTTGTTGAAAGGAAAATAGCATGATCCCTGGACCAATAACCCTAGTTTCGTGTGGAAACACGATTGGTCTGGACTGGTTCAAATATATCATTTAATGAATGAGTTAGGGCATAAAATGAATGAACAACATGAAGAAAACGAACAAAATTTCAATTTACGTACATGTTCGCACACACTTTTCGTGACAAGGATCGAATGATAAAAACTTACATTTATTACGGCGGGGGATACAACGTGCTCGCCGCGAGAAGAAAGTGATGGACACGTTTTGTTTTCAGCACTTGGCAAATTCAACTCGTTTCCCTAGAATATTCACCACTTTCTGCTGAAAAGAGATATTCCCTAACCAAAAATTTTGGTTCGATACGTTAAACAGTTTGGCCTTTGACTTAATTTCCCAGTATATACTCCTTATCTATTTATCCTTTAAATCTTTATATTCAGGGAATTTAAAAAATTGAAGTATCTGCAACAATATAATTTAATCTACAACCTAGTACCCAGCAAGATCGACCCATATTGGAAAATGCTACAACCGTTACAACACAACTATAGACTCTATTATGCACAATTATTTACACCTCTTAGCACTGCACAATATGAATTACTTGTTAAAAACTGCGTATATAGTTTATACTTCAATAAAGCGGTTGAAATAGTATGAATGAATGAACAGTTATTGAACATGGGAGGCATTTAGCCCAGATACATGTTTACAATTAAATTACATAAAACAAAGAACCCTTAAACCCAGTGAAACTGAACAATTGTAGACATAACTAAAATACACCAATTAAATTACTAAGTGGCCTCTTACACAGACGGATGACCAGTCCACATGTAATGTCCAAACCTACAACCCTCTAATCTCACAAGTAACTTGGTGGCCCCCCACGCGGATGGAATACCAAACCCCTGCAAGGCTCCACCCCTAATTAAATCTACTAAGCTGCCTCTAACATGGACCGATGACCAGCTCACAAGCTAGGGCACCCGTTGAAATAGTACTTCTTATCCTAGAAACAAAATGTAAACAAACATGACCGTGTGCGAATCACACATCCCCTCCGACCACCACGAATTCCACTATTTTCCCGCCAATCGATAGTAGCATTAAGGTCTGAGATATTGTAGCAAGACCAACTACAATTACATCAGACCGTAACCCAGAAAAACATGGCGGACAACGGTGGGCGACATGAGAGAGTAAGGGAAAGATTTTGTAATGTTTTTGTAACGTTTTTGTGACGTCACAAGTCAAACGTCATGAAATGCAACTCATTAACTCAGAATGTGAATAATTATGCACCAAAAGCAACGTTATCGCGTAATTCTAATTGTAATTTCAATGGAAAAATAACGAAGGGAGAATTATTTTATCAACGTCAGGTTGAAACACTCACTATAAACATATTTCACGTAGGGAACTCCGGACAGCAAATAAGATAACGGATACCATTATTAACCTTACATGAAATACCATGAAACATCATTAACTACACCCCATTTCGTAAAACATGCCAACAAATGCATTTCTTGAACAAAATTTTAACTCTCCACAATCCCCTTGATATATTGAGTAGGTACAATGATATTAAATACCACACATTTTGGATGATACTCTTAAACATCTAAAGCACTAGTCACCTTACAACTAATCGGAATTGATGGCACATCATCCTCTTGTAATTTATATAAAAAAGAAGGTAATCCTAATTTCAGCTCACGAGAAATGGAGATTAGATTTCGTTTACGTACCTCCGTTGTAAACCACTAAAACTGATTCAATTACATAATTCTTCTACCCGTTTAAAAACTTGCATATCTCAGTCGTAACTCTGAGTCACGAGTTTTCGGATCTTTCAGGAACTGATTTTATTCTGTAGTTAGGTACGTTGGCTGACTGGGGAAAATGCTAGGATAAGCATCATTAGGTAACTTCAGAAGTTTGCGTGACACCGAACTGGATCAATACCTATTATGGGTATAATACCTTATTTAACTATACATATGATATAAAACGGTTAATGCACACAACACTACTATCACTTGGTTCAAAGTTATCCATATGAATCTACCTAACCATTTTACCTTAATACTAGATCTTTTAGAAACCTGAACACTGAAACTTTTGCTGTGCCCCTATAATTGGACTTGCTTCTAGGCACACAGCACATACTATCCATCAAATTAAACTATGAAGATACTCACAGGTAAGTGAAAATATAAAGAAAACAGGTTCTTAGAAGAACATGAGGACATTCACCTTATCACCAGAGCCCTACACTGATATACAAAATAATATCCGCACCCGCATCCGCATCGGCGAATGGTTATCCGCATCCGCAAAATGGATATCCGCGGATAGTGTAAATATTTAGCTACAGTATATTACACCCAAGGTATTGAAACGGATAAATCTGTTAATATAATAGCCTACAATAGGCCTGACACCTGGCACCAGAACCCCTACATTTACACGTTTATGGGCGATTTTTTATTGCGACAACTACCGACGTATTGACTTTTGTTCCTTCCTTCCATTAATTGCGGGCAGGAGCCAATTAGGCTTAGGTCAGATTTATGGCTTTATGGTCTCAAGGCTCTTTACATATCACTATTGTCCCATACCAATGTCAAGGGTCGCCTAACCACAAGTAAAAACAAGAGTATACCAGAGTGAAAATCAATAAACGTCATTATTTAGAAATTATCAGCAAAATTATCTGCACTGCCATACAGTTTGTATTCGCCAAGACACTAACTTCGCGGATATCCGTGCAGGGCTCTACTTATCACCACTGGAATTGTTCTAATGCATAAGTTTTATTAACAATCTGCTTATTCCGGCACTCAAAGAGGCTTTATAGCATTTTAAATGTTATAAATAGGTATAATTTTCGATTTATAATATTAATATTTCCGCAAATATTTGGTAACAACACGACTTAATCAAAACAAACCCATGCTAGCACTCCAACTGCCACCATTGTGAGCAGTTTCGGTAGGTCGGTTAAGGTCTGAGGTATTGTAGTTGGTCTTGATTGTAGTCGGTCTTCGCTCAGGCATAAAAGTTAACGATTTAGGCGGTATTAGAAATGTATGGTCCTGTTTTTATAAGGCAGCTGGTCTTAGTCGAAGTAGACAAGGCTCAGTGACTGTCGGATTGTGCAAGATGTTACCATCCCATGTTGTACTACAGAACTGCAGCGTTATACCAGGACCAATAGTCGTCCTGGTTGTACTAAACTCGGGACTGAGAGAGAACACAAATTTTGAAATCCATGTTTACTCAGAAGTCAACATACATCTACCGCTATCCCAACCACAAGATGGAAAAGTTTAACACCAGCTTTAAAGTACGGTGACAACGAGGCACATATTTGTTGTTGTGGGTTGTTTATTAACGCAAATTCTTTTCATTATGGAAATATATTGTGTTGCATATAATGGAAAAGTCCTCCAGATGGCTTGTGGTACAGGTTTTTACCTCCCCTGCGAACCATGAGACCTTGCCGCGGTGGGGGGCTTGCGTGTCCCAAGGAAGCAGATAGCCGAGCCGCAGGTGCAATCATATCGGCTGTGTATCTATCAAGAGACCAGACTAACGAATGGTTCATCGAACGGGGAGTAGCAGCCTTCCGGAAGTAACAAAGGCGGCAGTCTAGATGATTGACTGATATGGCCTTGTAATAATACTCAACATGGCTTAGCTGTGTTGATTCTGCTACGCGGTTGAAATCAACGGGAAACTACAGCCGTAACTAACTCTCGAGGGCATGCAGTTATCTGAGTATGAATGATACACTTATTATGGCTTCCTCCCGAGTAAAACACTCCGGAGGTAAAATAGTCCCCCATTCGGACTACAGGTGAGGGGACAATCATCAGGGAGATGGATACTGACATTCTGCGAGTAGGAGCGTGGAATGTTAGAAGTTTGAATCATTGTGGTAGGTTAGAGAATCTGAAAAGCGAGATGGACAGGGTAAAGTTAGACGTAGTTGGTATAAGTGAAGTACGTTGGCAGGAAGAGCAGGATTTTCGGACAGGCGACTACAGAAGTCCATCCATCTATCCATTATCTAAAGGCTAAGCCTTGTCGCTGCAGCCACATCCCACGGTCTTCAGAAGTCCTTTTCGTCGTGATATAGAAAGCAAAACCCAGCTGAGTAATTAACTACAGAATTATTAACACAAAATCAAACAGTGAAAATGCAGGAGTTGGTTTAATAATGAATTAGAAAATACGGCAGCGAGTCAGCTACTACGACCAGCATAGTGAAAGGATTATTGTTGTCAAGATGGACACCAAACCAATGCCCACCACAATAGTGCAGGTCTATATGCCTACTAGTTCAGCAGATGATGAAGAATTCGAAAGAATATATGAAGAGATAGAAAATTTAATACAATGTCTAAAAAGTTATAATTGTGATGGGAGACTGGAATGCAGTGGTAGACCAAGGAAGAGCAGGTAATACAGTAGGAGAATTTAGATTGGGACAAAGGAATGAAAGAGGAAGTCGGCTGGTTGAAATCTGCACCGATCATAATTTAGTCCTTGCTAATACTCGCTTCAAACACAACAAATGACGTTTGTATACATGAACGGGACCTGGATACACTGGAAGGTGTCGAGTAGACTTCATTATAATTAGGCAGAGATTCAGAAACTAGGCGTTGGATTGCAAAACTTACGCAGGAGCAGACGTGGACTCTGACTACAACTTGTAGGACCTGATTAGTGAACGACAAAAGTACAAGAATGAAAAACTGAAAGGGGCAAACAGGAATACAGGCGATTAAAGAATGAAGTGGATAGGAAGTGCAGGATAGCTAAAGAAGAATAGCTAAAGCAGAAGTGCAAGGATGTTAAAGGTTGTAAGGTCCTAGCAAAGGTAGGTGCTGCATACAAGATGATCAAGGAAACATTTGGAGAAAGGAAAACTAGGTGTATGAATATTAAGAGCTCTGATGGAAAACCACTTGTAGGGAAAGAAGACAAGGCAGGAAGATGGCAGGAACATATCCAACAGTTGTATCAAAGTAAAGACTTAGATGATATGGTTCTGGAACAAGACGAGGCTGTTGATGCAGATGAAATGGGAGACCCAGTTTTGAGGTCAGAATTTGACAGAGCTTTGAGAGACCTGCGTAGGAACAAGACACCTGCAATTGATGACATTCCTCCTGAATTATTGACTGCCTTAGGAGAAACCATCATGGCGAGGTTATTCCATTTAGTGTGTAAGATATATGAGACAGGAGGATTGCCATCCGATTTTCGGCAAAATGTTATTATACCTAATCCCAAGAAAGCCGGTGCTGACAAGTTTGGAAATTACTGCACCATTAATTTTTTATCTCACGCCTGCAAAATGTTAACACGTATTATTTACAGAAGAATGGAAAGACAAGTTGAAACTGAGTTTGGAGAAGATCAATTTGCCTTCAGAAGAAATGTAGAAACACGTGAAAAATCCTAACTTTGCATCTGATCTTGGAGGGTCAAAGTAAACAGGACAAGCCCACATTCATGGCGTTCGTAGATCTAGAAAAGAAATTTGATAATGTTGATTGGACCATGCTATTTCAGATTATGAAGGTGATCGGAATCAGATAGAGAGAACAAACTATCTACAATCTGTATAAAAATCAGTGATAAAAATCGAGGGCTTGAAAAAGAAGCAGCAATCCAGAAAGGAGTGAGTGAGGCAAGGTTGAAATTTGTCCCCCCTACTTTTCAATGTTTATATATGACAGGAAGTAAAGGAAATGAAATAGGAATGTAGGAAGGGAATCACAATCCAAGGAGAGGAAATCAAAACACTGAGATTTGCTGATGATATTGTTATTTTATCTGAGACTGCAGAAGATCTTGAGAAATTGCTGAATATTATGGGTAGAGCCCTGAGGAAGGAGTACAAGATGAAAATAAGTAAGTCCAAAACTGTCCAGTGCAATGGAACGAAGTCAGGTGTTGCAGGATATATTAAATTTGGAAATGAAGTCTTAAATGAAGTAGATGAATATTGTTACTTATGTAGTAAAATAACTAACGATGGCAGGAGTAAGGAGGACATAAAATGCAAACTAGCACAAGCAAAGAAGGTCTTTCTTAAGAAAATAAATTTGCTCACTTCAAACATTGATGTAGGACTTAGAAATATGTTTTGGAAGACTTTCGTGTGGAGCGTGGCATTGTATGGAAGTGAAACATGGACGATAACTAGCTCAGAAAAAGAGATAATAGAAGCTTTGGAAATGTGGTGTTTCAGAATAATGCTGAGGGTGAGATGGATAGATCGAATCACGAATGAATAGATACTGAATCGAATTAGTGAGAGAAGATCGGTTTGGCAAAATTTGACGAGAAGAAAAGATAGAATGATAGGACGCATCTTAAGACACCCATGACTTGTGCAGTTTGTTCTTGAAGGAAGTGTAGGTGGTAAGAACGGTAGGGGTAGACCAATGTATGTACATGACAAGCAGATTAGAGCAGATGTAGGATGCAATAGTTACGTAGAAATGAAAAGTTTAGCACATGATAGGGTGACATGGAGAGCTGCATCAAACCAGTCTATGGACTGATGGCTCAAATAACAACAACAACAACAAAATTTTAATTTATCAGTAATAAATACTAAACAGATTCTTCATGTGTTTGTAGCGTCCAGCTATTTAAATACACGTTTTATTGTTTATCGCATGGCTTTTATTGGCGGGAGTGTCTGAGGGCATGTTCGGCTCGCCTGTTGCAGGTCTATCTATTTGGACACTATAGGCGACCTGCTCGTCTGGATATGGGATGATGATAATAATGAGCGAGGGAGAAGGTGAAACCTGGTGCAGCATGTAGCCTACTCCTGTCGAATAACACCAAGGGGTCTGCTCAAAACAACGGACGAATCAGCAGCGTCATATGCGGAGAGGTTCTGGAATTTAATCTAGGGTTTTGGCACGTAATCTAGTGATTAGAAATGGTATACCACCACCTCCACTACCCTGCCGGCCAACATTCTGATGGTCAAAATATTTTCGACTAACGATCATGGCCACCAAGCGGGATGATAGTAGAGAGGTTGCCAGTACTCTACTCTTTCTATTGTACACTTTTGTTATAAGGTCATAACATATTGGTAAAATAAAAAGTAATAAAAGTATACATTTACACATAATTAAACTTAAATCTATGTATGTGTCTTAACTTATAATTCAACTCCTAATCCTATTCCACCGTTTTACCAGGGGCGCTGTTGCAGACAACCATTATTCACTTTTTCGACACCAGCTTAAAAGTGCATGCTTCAAATGTTTTAATGTTATTACTTCTTTTATTCTAAAAAAAGTTTCATACAGATGTGAAACTCAGTCGCCAGAGAGCAGTATTTTTTCAAAATTATTTAAGTTTTATTAAAAACATTTCCTAAAATTTATACAGTTTAAATTGCATATCATTAGAGAAAGAAATATACAAATAATGGAATACGTGAAACAAACTGTGGAATCTGGTATAATAAAATCTGACTTAGATGAACGTCTTTACCGAAGTCTAGTGTTGAGCAATGATTTGAAAGTTTGTCTCATAAGTGATATAAATACGCAAATGTCAGCGGCTGCTCTAGTTTCATGTGTTGGTTATCTAGATGATCCACCCAAGTTACAAGGCTTAGCACATCTGTGTCAGCACATGATCCTGAGGGGTTCCACTGAATCTTCAGATGAATATGGTTTCGTCACGGCTGTCTCTCAGTATGGTGGGAAGTATAAATCTTTCACTGGTTCAGACAGAACTAGTTTTTCCTTTAAAGTCTTGCCAGAGCACCTTGGCGAGTGCCTGGAGCTCTTTTCACGATGTATCAATAGTCCAGAGTTCACGGATTCCACTGTTAGCAGCGAAGTTATAGCTATCAACAACGAGCATGAATTTGACCTCTTCGATGACTGTAAGAGATTATTTAATTTAATTAAGTTTACGGCCGATGAAAGTCATCCGTTTAGTAATTTTGACACGGGAAATATTATTACTTTGAAAGATATTCCTGAAAGTGAAGGGATAAACGTATGTGACGCCCTTCAAGATTTTTATGCTGAGTGGTACTCATCCAATATAATGAGCTTGTGTATTCTGGGAAAGGAAAGTTTAGATGATCTTCAGTATATGGTTATAAATTCATTTGGTGATATTGTAAATTCTGATGCAGTTGTTTCTCGATGGCCAGAACATCCTTATGGACCTAAACAAGTAGGTTTGTTGTACTACATGGTCCCAATAATCCCAAAGAGGCAGTTAGATATGATGTTCCCGATTCCTGACTTCGATGATGATTACAAATCGAACCCAGGACTTTATTTTACCACTGTATTCCAGAACGAACGTCCAGGAAGTCTAATTCATTTTTTACGTCAGGAGGGCTTTTGCAAGCGTATATACGCTGAATCTAAATCCTTTGGTAGAGGTTTTGGATTTTTCACAGTTATTATAAGCCTTACTCAAGAAGGTGCAATAAACATAGATAAAATCATTACCGTAATTTTTCAATATATTAATATGCTTCGGGAGAAAGGCCCCAAAAGAGATATTTTTGAAAAACTCCGACTGTTGAAGGAAGAAGAATTCACCTATAAGAAAGAAACTTCTCCACTTAGTTATGTAGAGAACATCTCCAACAACCTTCACGCTTATCCTCTGGAAGAAGTACTTTCAGGTGGCTACTACCTAGACGACTGGAGACCTGATCTAATAGAAAAGTTCTTGGAATATCTATATCCCGATAATACACGGGTATTCGTAATTGCTAGAGAATATTTTTACAAAACAGATCGTAGAGACCCCATCTTTGGAACTAATTACACATTCGAGCAAATACCTGGGGAGAGAGTGGATTATTGGAAGGAACATGCTCTTCGTGGAGATTTAAAACCACCAGATAGGGTACTCCCTGGCATAAGAAAAATAAATGTAGTGCCGTTAAAAGAAGAAGACTTTCCACACCCCATAGTTATTGAAGAAACTCATCTTATGAGAGTGTGGTTTAAACAAGTCTCTGAGCCCTTTTTACCGAAGGCTTATTTCATTCTCGAATTCATTTTAAATTATGTGAAAGTGAGATCGCGTATTTTTTGTCTTTCGTACAAGTTTGTGAAGTTATTTCAGAGAAAGCTACGCGAATTGAAACAGCACCCTGATATGACAGCGGTAGTTTGTACTCTAAAAGCAACGATGACTGGAATGATTTTGGAACTTAATGGTGATAACGATAAACTGTTTACGTTTTTAAAACGTGTGTTAGATGCTATGACAGAGTTCGAGCTTGACCGTAAAGAATTCGATGAGTTGGAGATTAAAAAGATGGACGCATCCATCGTCCATCCTTTTGTATCAGTAGAACATTACATGATGAGCCTATTGACAGAAAAGACGAGACCATGTGTCGAAGAAGAAAACGACAATCACATCGTATCGTTTAAGGAATTTGAATTTTTCGTGCATGAGATGTTTCACCAGATGTATTTGGAGTGTTTTATATACGGAGATGTCAGCAGAAAAATGGCAATGGGGATGGTAAAGTTATTGGATGAAAGCCTCATTATTCCATTGGGAACTACTCAACTGAAGCCTCATCCTCATACGGCGTTGTACACCAGCGAGTGGGAATTACCAGAAAACTCCACCTTCGTGCTGAAAGTGCCTTTTAAAACTTGCCGCAGTTCTGCTGCAGGGCTCTATTACCAATGTGTTGAACAGGACACTCGGAGTAACGTACTGTTACAATTTCTAGAACACATCTTCAAGCAGCCCTTCTCTACAATGGTGAGGAGAAAAAATCATCTTGGGTACCTGGCAAAATGGGATGCAGTTTGCTTAAAGGAAAGCTGTGGTCTTAGGATTATTGTAGAAACTGACAAGAATCCAAGTTTCGTAGATGAAAACGTAGAGAGATTCTTACAAAGTATGAGGAACACCATAAAAAACATAACTGAAGAGGAGTTTGAAATCTACAAGGAGGCTATCATCGGACAAAAACTGTGTGGATTCGAGGGCTTATACGATTCTATGCATCAGTATTGGAAGGAAATTAAAACCAGGCAGTACAAATTTGACAGACGAAATGTTGAAGTTGCAGAGCTTGAACAAGTTGAGAAAAAAGACTTAGTTGACTTTTATGCACGCTGGATTTCTCTCTCTTCCGACAAAAGACGCAAGCTAGCTGTGTATGTATTATCTGACAGTATTGATAAATTTGATATTGAACATGGTATAAATCAAAATACACCAACTGTAATAAATGATATAGAAGCATTCAAAAAGACTCGGATATTTTTCCCGCAAACTGTACCTTCCCATAAAATCACAACATTCTACGAAAGAATAGAGCGTGACGATACAGTTTCAATTGTGGAACGATATTTGTGAAGCAATATCCCTATGGAGAAACTCAATTCTCATCACGAGTCGCATACGAGAAGTAAAACAGTACAGTACTTCTTGGTTGTGCAGAATGGATAAGAAGGTACGTGCGTGGAAATTACTGTGCTCTGAATGATTGCTTCACCGTGACGTCAAACATATCGTTACTTAATCCACAGATACGATCTTGTAGACCGCAAAACCTGACAGGATTTTTACTTTAGCTATTTGGTCTCTGGATCTGGTGACTACATTTTTAGCAATAAGTTATATTAAATTTTATATTCTTGAAATGAAGATTTCACGTTTAAGGAAAGAAATAAAAGGCTCAGAAATGTTGAGACGTGAGTGATGTCCAAGGATTTCCAGTAGATCCCGAGACATCTTCCTTGGCAAATCTAACTCTGATAACTTGTTTTTTTTTTGCGGTCCGTAATGTATATCCCAGTTCTAGAGTAGAGTATGAACGACAAAAAGCTCTCAAAGCAAGGCATTATACAGTAAATCGTATTAATGTTGGTATATTTGTTTTACGTTTGAAGATGCTTGTAAAATAAAATAAAACATCATTTTAATGTGCTTTCTCGTTTGCCTTTTTAAAATTATTATTTGGGAAGAACATAACCGATAGTGAGGCCTCGACAATGTCTTGTAGTTTTTCTACTTACGCTCACCTTACAACTTAAATATTTCCTGTTTGACATCACTTATAAGGGAGAGTTGGGATCGTGGGTTGATGACCATGGGGCCCTTAACTGAGCTCTGGCATTGCTTCCATTTACTTGTGTCAGGCTCTTCACTTTCATCTATCATATCTGGCCTCCCTTGGTTAACTCTTTTTTTTCTTTTCCGACTCCGATGGTATTAGAGCATACGAGGCCTAGGGAGTCCTTCATTTTCACGCCCTTCGTGGCCCTTGTCTTTTCGAATTGTCGGACCCCTTGCGCATTTATACCTGATTAGTGTAATATATAGAAGACTTTCGTTTAAAACCTCGTATGTCCCTATGCTCTTCCTACCAATTATATTCCTTAAGATTGGTCACGCCTCCCAGCCACACATTTATATTCAGTCCATCAGAATAATTGTCGTTGTGCTCATATTCCTAAGCTGATGTGTAAAGGAAAATGAATCTTAAATAGGTGAAAGTGGGGTATAACCGGGTGGTCGGATTCAAACTGGGTACCCCAGTTCTGGCTCAGTTATTGCTGCTACCTGGCTGCCGACGGCCGAACAAAACTACCAAGACCATGGTGAAGCTGCGGGGAGCTCGCCATTTTACTGTGGAGATTTGTTCAGTTGTGAGGAATATTTTTGTATTTTTGTGATTTCTTCTTTCAACTTTCTATTAAGCTGCATCGATTACTACCGAAGTAGGTACTACAGCAGTAACAGTAAAGCTAAGTACGTGGTATGTAATTTATTTCTTTAGGCTTACGATGGTATGGCTGTATTTTATAGTTGGGCCCGCAAGAGTTGGAGACTGTCATTTGAGCGGTGAAAGCAGTAACTAAAAAAAAAAAAAAGAAGTATGCTGCGTTGTCATAGTTATCTCTTCCTGCGGCATATCATCCTCTCATACAGACTGAATATTTAATCAAAAATGTAGGTCTAATGCAATTCAATAAACTTTGACCCGTTCCTAAACTCGTGCTAATAATTCCAGCATTTTAGACAAAACACGTCATTGCCGATAAATATGAGATTTCATAATCACTAAATTGATAAAAACTTCAACAAATACACATATCAAATAGAGAATATAACTGTGCAACTAGCCACTGACTAACTTACATTAAAAGAAACTAACAACGAAGATAATATTCTGGAAACAAACACGTAAATCTAACCTATATATAGCCTATATATAATAAGAGTTTTGTCTGTACATTGCTCAGAATTTGAAAATAATGGTATTTCTGTATCGATCATGTCCACAGTAACAAGAAAATGCAGTTTTTACTTTTCCGTAATGTCTGTCTGTCTATCTGTCTGTCTGTATGTATGTATGTACACGCATCACGAGAAAACGGCTGAAGAGAATTTAATAAAAATCGGTATGTAAAGTCGGGGGGTGAGCCGCTACAATCTAGGCTAAAATTATTTTATTCACACTGAGTGAAATGGTAGTTTAGGAAAAGGCCTAAAATTCAATTCTCAAATATTTATATTATTAGTGGCCATATCGATAAATACTACATAACTAAAGTTATATAGAATTACATTTCTGATCATTTACATCTTATGCATTTTTACCGTACCGGCTATGATAACACATATATTCATGAATTTGAATTTTTGTTGCTAAGTCCAAATCAACGCCGAGCCCCGACAAAATGGGTAAACAGAATTTAATGAAAATCGGTATATAGAGTCGGGGAATAAGAAACTACAGTTTAAGCTATAAACAATGTTATTCACCCTGGGTGAATAGGTAGCTTAGGGAAAGGCACCTAAATCCCTATGTTCTTGGTCCTATGGAAAAGTACTACATAACAAAAGTTATAGAGAATATAATTTCGGATCATTTATGTTTTATTCAGTTTTACCGTACCGACTATGATAAGAGTGGTATTTCAGAACCGGAATAATGTGAAGGCCTACAATATCGAAAGCGCGTAACATAGATCAACAATAACATTACACTGACCGTTGTTTGTTGTAATGTTCTTTGTCTCTTATGCTGACATTCAACTCCAATAGATGGGGTCAGTGCTGCGTACCGAGTATAACAGCCTAACTGAATATTGGCGGGAAATAGCTGAGGAGTTAGATAACTTTCTTCTTTAGCATGCCAATCCTCTGGTTCATACATTTTCTGATACTGCTGGTACGTAACACACTGGTTCATCATAGTACGCCAGCTATTCGATACCTACTCTGACGCGCTGTTTTGAATGAGCAGTGTGCGCACTTAAGTTAGAGGCTCAGTTAGGAGTAGTAGTAGTAGTAGTAGTAGTAGTAGTATTATGAACTGGTCTGGAATTACAATTTAGCCCTATTCCAAATTATGGTATCACAATTCACTAAATAACTCAAAATTCAACCCTGAAGAGAGCCGTTTTTAGGAAAAGCTTCTTCCTCTTCACTTTAATTAAATCTTCATAAATTTTATTCCAAATTAGCAGCGAGGATGTGGTTTCTTCTCTGGCTCCACGTCAGATAGTTCTTTCCCCCGCCAGTGTCGTGAATTGAGATTTTCCGACTCATCGGGTACTCCCAGGAAACAGATAAGTAAACGGGCATAGTTTTGCTCTGGGACTATCCACTATTTGAAACCCCCTCCCCCCCCCTCCGCCGAAAAAAAAACACGAAGATTGTTCACGGATCACGGATGTCTGCGTTTTGGTCATTCCAGCTCTGTAGCTTTGGACTGTTAGTTCGGCAGCATAGTACTGTTCGTTAAAAGTGAGAAAATGTCTGGTTTTCCATTTGATCGAGTATTTCATATGAATACATTGCTTTTAATCGCGCCATTCCTACTGACGTCATTGTAATGACCCATGTTCATTTCAGTTGGGAAAACCACTAAGAGAGTCTTTCTGAGAATCTATAAAGGCAGGCGGAGAGTGTCTGCCATTATAATGAAAACTCCCCAACCTGATTGTGACTGACGGTAGGCAAGCTGGCCTACCATTACTATGAAAATTTTCTAACCCAGTCTTCAAATGAGAAAAGACGGTGGTGACTTGCCCGTAGTGCTTCTAGGGTAACTTTAAGAGCTATGCAACTTAATACAATCTTGCTCACAACGTTTACACTACCTAAACTAGAATTCTGTATAAAATTTGGAATTCCGTAGCGAAGCACGGGTACATCAGCTAGTAATTACATAAACCAGCAACAACTAACCCAGCTGACAGAGTGCCACTCCGAATAATATCACAAAAGCGACTGAAAGCAAGCCAACCCACGTGGCGATAGCTTCCTTAAATATGGCATCTCTGTTATCGTTGCCATAGCAACAGACCATCTTCGAACAGCGTTAGTCAACTTTTCCTCGCCCGTGGCGCTAAACGCCAGACTCCAACTCTCGTGGGCCCAACTATAGATTCAGTTTGATTTTGCTTGGCTAGCCCATGTGTTTCTTTGCAACTACCTGTGGGGCAGGACAGGGTGGTATCCGGTTTTACCCACCTATTCAGCACTGCACAATAATAGCTATAAAAATTGATTTTTTAATAACAGATAGAGAGAGAGAGTATGTTTGTGATAACTAGAGCCCGGATTTCCATGCAAATGCATGTTTTTAAATAAGATTGTTACACTTCTCAAACTTTGCAAATATGCGTTTTATGGCTTAACAATTCCAAATAACCGTTCTTTTTCCGTGCATGTTTGCATGTTTCGGCCTTTTTAGGACAAAATTCATGCATAATGCATATTTTGAAGATTTTGGATTTAATAGCGAATATTTGAACGTTTAATATTGCATAATATGACTTTTCTTCTGACTTTGGCGCATATACACTGACTGACAGAGCAAATGCAACACCAAGAAGGAGTGGTCAGAACTTTATGCCAATTGCAGGGTAGACTGACGTCACTGAGGTATGCTCATGATGTGAAATGCGCCGCTATGTTGCGCACGTAGCGAACGATAAATGGGACACGGCGTTGGCGAATGGCCCACTTCGTACCGTGATTTCTCAGCCGACAGTCATTGTAGAACGTGTTGTCGTGTGCCACAGGACACGTGTATAGCTAAGAATGCCAGGCCGCCGTCAACGGAGGCATTTCCAGCAGACAGACGACTTTACGAGGGGTATGGTGATCGGGCTGAGAAGGGCAGGTTGGTCGCTTCGTCAAATCGCAGCCGATACCCATAGGGATGTGTCCACGGTGCAGCGCCTGTGGCGAAGATGGTTGGCGCAGGGACATGTGGCACGTGCGAGGGGTCCAGGCGCAGCCCGAGTGACGTCAGCACGCGAGGATCGGCGCATCCGCCGCCAAGCGGTGGCAGCCCCGCACGCCACGTCAACCGCCATTCTTCGGCATGTGCAAGACACCCTGGCTGTTCCAATATCGACCAGAACAATTTCCCGTCGATTGGTTGAAGGAGGCCTGCACTCCCGGCGTCCGCTCAGAAGACTACCATTGACTCCACAGCATAGACGTGCACGCCTGGCATGGTGCCGGGCTAGAGCGACTTGGATGAGGGAATGGCGGAACGTCGTGTTCTCCGATGAGTCACGCTTCTGTTCTGTCAGTGATAGTCACCGCAGACGAGTGTGGCGTCGGCGTGGAGAAAGGTCAAATCCGGCAGTAACTGTGGAGCGCCCTACCGCTAGACAACGCGGCATCATGGTTTGGGGCGCTATTGCGTATGATTCCACGTCACCTCTAGTGCGTATTCAAGGCACGTTAAATGCCCACCGCTACGTGCAGCATATGCTGCGGCCGGTGGCACTCCCGTACCTTCAGGGGCTGCCCAATGCTCTGTTTCAGCAGGATAATGCCCGCCCACACACTGCTCGCATCTCCCAACAGGCTCTACGATGTGTACAGATGCTTCCGTGGCCAGCGTACTCTCCGGATCTCTCACCAATCGAACACGTGTGGGATCTCATTGGACGCCGTTTGCAAACTCTGCCCCAGCCTCGTACGGACGACCAACTGTGGCAAATGGTTGACAGAGAATGGAGAACCATCCCTCAGGACACCATCCGCACTCTTATTGACTCTGTACCTCGACGTGTTTCTGCGTGCATCGCCGCTCGCGGTGGTCCTACATCCTACTGAGTCGATGCCGTGCGCATTGTGTAACCTGCATATCGGTTTGAAATAAACATCAATTATTCGTCCGTGCCGTCTCTGTTTTTTCCGCAACTTTCATCCCTTTCGAACCACTCCTTCTTGGTGTTGCATTTGCTCTGTCAGTCAGTGTATAACGGTAACTTACATGATAGTGCCTTTTAAGAATGTTGGTTTTTCATGTTACACAGTATGTCTATTACTGGGAGACGGAGAGAATGTATTCCTGGTATCCTATGTTACAACCAAAGTTAGTACATACGGTAGAGGTCATATAATCCAATTTAACCAAGCACTTTCTTATCCGTTGCTCGAATAAACATAGACGTAAGCCGGAAGGCTGCACGTCGATCTCTGTAATTTTTAGGAATAAGGTGTCCCAGTTATACATTGCTATAAATTGAACCGCAAATTGTGCATTACTCATTGATGGACCATTTCTCGTTTATGTTAGACGAACAAAACAGAACTTGTATCACTCTTCTGTGGTGCCGCGTTACTGAGATATTAGCTTCCAAACCTTGGTTTTGCATTGAATCCTCTTCTGTTGTTATCCTGGAATTTTCTACCCGGAACTCTCAATTGCCACACGTCTTTGTTATCGCAGCATACAATCGTTACCAGTTATTGAGGACATTCAAATGTGTCTGCAATCATCGCACGGAGAAGTATTTGGGGCAGGTACAGATAGGTCGAACAAAGTGATCCGTTCAAGTTATGATTTTGAATTCGTCAAGTTTATAAAAGACGTATTGTGGTGAAAGTGCAAAATACGTACAATTTAACCTCACTTTGTCCCAAAAGTCCACAATTAAGTATGCACCTGTCACTTCTTGTGACGTAGAAAGGTAATTTTTTGTGCTTAAGAATGTGCTGACTTATAAACGGATGAGCTAAAATCAAGACTATTCGGAGAAATTAGTTGTTGTACAATGTTTCAAAAGGAACTGAATTTTGATAGTGCATATTTTCCAGTTTATTGTGCATGTTTCCCCATATGATCGTGCATGAATGCATGCATATTTTGAGATTTGATAGTGCATGAAAATCCGGGCTCTAGTGATAACTGTTATTTGAAATACAACTTTACAATGTCTAGGCCTACACTTCAAAGATTTTAATTTGTACGAAAAATATTGTGTTGCTAATTTTTTAATGCTAGAATAAGATACCGTGAACATACGTGAGAAAATGGGAACAGAAAAATACAAAATTGTCAACGACGTTGAATTTGTGATCTGTGCAAATTAAAATGATTGTTTAATGTTTTTACATACGGGGACAAACAAGAACTTTTTTACCATAATCAATAATTTTGTGCACAACTATATTCAAATATGTACGTTGTTTTGTTGCTACATAGGACTTGTTACCTTCGTTACCTTCGTTCACAAAGTAGACAATGAAGAAAAAAAGGTGTTTTCTAATTTTCCACATATTCAACATGTGTGCCCGGTTCTACCCCACCGGTGGGGTAAAACCGGGTGATTTGCAGGTTTTAATACTTATCTCCAAGAAACATTACTTCAGGAGCCGCCAAAGTCCAGCCACCTGGTTTTACCCCACTTTCCCTTACATTATACTGTAGGAGTACACTTTAGCATAGGAAAATAAACACAACGAATATCATTCTGAGGGACTGCATATATACTGAATATGGCCGGGAGGTGTGACCAGTCTTAAGGAATATAATGGGTAGGAAGAGCATTGAGACATACGAGGTTTTAAAAGAAAGCCATCGATATGTAGAAATTACTTGTAAAACAAATGAAACTAAACCCCATGGCACAACAGCCCCGAATGGAGATGGCCTACCAAGCGACCGTCCGGGTCCATGGCTAAACTGTTAGCGTACTGGCATTTGCATAATGGGGTCCTGGGTTCAATTCCCGGCCGTGTCAGCTATTTTAACCTCCACTGGTTAATTCCAACAGCTCGACGGCTGTGTGTGTGTGTGTGTGCCGCATAAGAATCCATCATAGGAAGGGCCGCATTCTCAGAGACACGCCGGTCGCCTATACGGCGTTAACGCGAAAGACCTGTACCAGGCCCCATTATTATCAGTGTTATAAATATAGGATGGTTGGGTAGGGGAGGTGGTGGTATACAATTTCTAATCAGTAGATTGGGTGACAAAACCCTGGATTAAATTCCAAACCTATTCGTAGTGCTCGTATGGAGTGAGGGTATATGACGCCGTTGATAGTGATTCGTCCGTCGGATGGCGACGTTAAGCCTCGAGCAGACCCCTTGGAAATATTCGACAGGAGTAGGCTATGTGCCGGCACCGGGTTTCGCCCTCACCCTTCCTACTAACATATATCACGTCATCCATTTCATCTCATGAACTCTTCTGATGAGGTTGACGTCAGGAAGGGCATCCGGTCGTAAAAACGCACCACGCAGATTCATCTCACATCATACCCGACTCCGTAGAGAAACGGGACAAGGGTTAGACAAACAACATATTGAGGGTGGTTACCTAGGTGTAATTACTCTTAAAACAATAATCACCACCAACATCATCATCTTGATAATCACTGTGTCGAAGTGGTTGTTGTGCGTTACCGCCTGGAGTAGCGAGACTCTCTATAGTTTTATAATTGCTTTCATTCCTCAACCTGAAGGGGTGAGGCGGCCCACTCAGAGGGCAACACCCTCTCTCTGGCCGGGTCTCTACGTAAGTGTGTGTTCGTATGGATAGAGACTGCGTGAAACCTCGATAAAAGTTTTGTTCAGGGTTTATTTTATTTTGTTTACATGACAGTATGTCTTCATTATTGTGTTCTTTCATGCTTTACAATGAAATTAATTCAGTGTGTTATCTCTATTACTACATTAAGCGTTCTCCGAGGTATGAGACTGGAACACTTTCAGAGTGACACAACCCAATAGCTAATATTGTACCTATGCGATTCTTGTGTACGTACACATGTCACTTCCGATTACTCAAACGTATATCCCTAGTGTAAATAGCCTATTCGATAGTTGGTAGCATACATTACAGATGCCCTCCACTACCGCCTCCGATCGCAGATGCGAAACTGCTCTGGCGTGTCGTCTCAAAATATCCGAATCTCAAAATACAGAGTTATTCACCTAACATGTTACACGGAAATAACTTCTAAACCGTTAAAGATATCGGCATTCTGTTTTCATATTCGTAAATGGTAATCAGGGTCTTGTAAAATAACGTGCCACTTAGTCTCATGGGGTGATTAATAACCGAGATATTGATACTAACTCCATATTTTAAAATATAACGACCGGGCGAGTTGGCAGTGCGCGTAGAGGCGCGCGGCTGTGAGCTTGCAACCGGGAGATAGTAGGTTCGAATCCCACTATCGGCAGCCCTGAAAATGGTTTTCCGTGGTTTCCCATTTTCACACCAGGCAAATGCTGGGGCTGTACCTTAATTAAGGCCACGGCCGCTTCCTTCCAACTCCTAGGCCTTTCCTATCCCATCGTCGCCATAAGACCTATCTGTGTCGGTGCGACGTAAAGCCCCTAGCAAATATATATATATATAACGTCACAGATTTATACAGCTGGCCTAAAAGTTCAACTGCGTACAAGTTCAAATACGTAAGTATTTTAAAAATCGGACTAGTACAGACGTGCACATTAATGGTGTCCCGACATAAACAATCAACACTGCCCCACTCCAGTACTGAAAAGAAGAAGAGAGAGTGAAGGGGTAGTGTTGAAGGCCAATCCAGTACAAAACATGGGGGAAGGGAGTGAAGGGGTAGTGTCGAAGGCACAATGACTCACCTTCTCGCTTAACGCATTGCTGCATGGACTGCATGCAGACAGCCCGCTAAAAGACTTCGTTGTGATCGAAATGGGCACAATAGCGGATGCATTGAAGTACAGCATTAGGTTACCTACTCGTCCGGCCCCGCGGTGTACGGGGCAACGCGTCCGGCCGCCCCGGGTTCGATTTCCGGCCGGGTCAGGGGGTTTTAATTGTAAATGATTATATCCCTGGCCTGAGGACTGCGTGTTTGTGTTGTCCTTAACGTTTCTCACATTCAACACTCAACACTTCCGCAATTCCAATTACATGCAGGTTCATATATTGTGCAAGCAGGGGCAAAAGAACTCTATAGTTCGACGCCCCGAACAAATAGTTAGGAATATTTTGTAGCTGCGTTATATCGGGTCTACCAATCCTTCACCTCGTTCTTGCCATATTTCTATCCATCTCCAAACTGTCTTAAGACTGCATGGTATTGCTTGGGACCATGTGAGCCTCCCACATGCCAATAATACGGCCTCGATTCACCTGTGATAGGATAGGAGCCATCTTATTACAATGTTACAGTATAACGCCGGAATACATACACTGCGTATTCAGCACTACCTGTTCACTCCCTTCCCCTCCTTTTCAGTACTGGAGTGGCCTTCAACACTATCCCTTTACTCTCTTCCCTCCTTTACAGTACTGGAGTGGGGCAGTGTTGACTGTTTATGTCGGGACACCATTAATGTGCGTGTGTGTACTTTTTGAGATATAAATAAGAACAGCATGCGCGGTTTCACATGCCGCATCAGACGGCGTGCAGTCGGGCAAGGACATACTGACGCGCAAGTAGTTTCCTGGGAGCGAGTTCATCCTCAGAACGATACCAGGCATGTATTGTAAACATAATGTAATGTACGGTACCGAGGCTAGGAAAACAACAGATGGGGAATCTGCCACCTGGGCGACTGCCCTAAATGCATAACAGGATTGATTGATTGATTGATTGATTGATTGATTGATTGATCGATACCGTAACACACCCTGGGTGTGCAAAGTTATTGTATGACTAGCAAACACACAACGGGGAGTCTGGCTCCATGGCTAAATGGTTAGCGTGCTGGCCTTTGATCACAGGGGTCCCGGGTTCGATTCCCGGTAGGGTCGGGAATTTTAACCTTAATTGGTTAATTTCGCTGGCACGGGGGCTGGGTGTATGTGTCGTCTTAATCATCATTTCACCCTCATCACGACTCGCAGGTCACCTACAGGTGTCAAATCGAAAGACCTGCATCTGGCAAGCCGAACTTGTCCTCGGACACTCCCGGCACTAAAAGCCACACGCCATTTCATTTCACACAACGGGGAAGGGAGATTTTTTTTGTTTCGTTTCGTTTTGACATCAATGTGTAACAGGCTGCGCTCAGTTAAGCGTCTTTTCCTACGGATGGGAATGGGAAGAATTTGGAAAGGACGTCGGCCGTGGGCTATCCCAAAGGTACCTATCCAGTATTTGCCTGTTGTTGAACATGGGACTCCATGCAAATCACTTTCATGTTGGGCGAGGCAGAACTCGAACCTGCGCTCTCCCGAATGCAGAGCAGTCTGTCGAGCTTTTTAATCACGTGTAGCGGCTAGCATTCGTAGGTGTCGCTGCGGTGGTCCGGGTTAAATTTCCGGCTCCGATAAGCCATTTTAAAAGTATTTTCAAAATCGGATTGAGATATAAAAAAGAACAGCATGCGCGGTTTCACATGCCGCATCATACGGCGTGCAGTCGGGCAAGGATATACTGACGCGCAAGCAGTTTCCTAGGAGTGAGTTCATCCTCAGAACGGATACCAGGCATGTATTGTTGGAGGGCTGGAACGGGGTACACTCAGCCTCGAGAGGCAAAACGGAGAAAAGGTGGGTTCGGTACCCATCTCACCTATCCTGGAAGTGTTTCGGTGGTTTCCCACCGCTACTCCAGGCAAATGTCGGGATGGTTCCTTACTTACTACAACGGCCGCCTCCGTCCCAATTCCTCACCCGAATTATAAATACAGTACTCTACTACAGACACCACAATAACACAGGTTATCAGACACATTCCAGCACACATACAGTACACACACAGACACACACACAAACACACACACACACACACACACACAAGCACATGGGGCTACACGACTACGATGTCCAAGCCCCGGAAATGAAATAACAATAACTATTCTCTGTACCCCTTCGAGTGTCTTAATCACATACGTCTGGAGAGGAACCCGAACAATAAGATGCATTACTGAAAGTGCGACCGTATAATCATTACTGTTCTGGAGTAGACTTAGTGTTTGAAAATGTGGATTTTGTCATGCAATCGCAGTGTGAATGACACACGTCCTGCAAACAAATGGAAATAGTAAGATAAGGTAGTGTAGCATCTATTAGAGGGCGTAGGAGGGGAAGGTCTTGTCCGCCCTGTTCTCCTGGAAAACGTACTCCTTAACATACGACAAGATATGTGGTTCCAGCACGACGGGTCTTCTGCCCACTATTCGCTTGTGGCCCGGCAAGTCTTAAACGAGATATTCCCCGGTCGATGGATCGGACGTGGAGGCCCGATCAGGTGGCCAGCACGGTCACCTGATTTGACACCGCTGGACTTTTTTCTCAGGGGTACGTGCACGGACATAGTCTACGCGTAAGCTCCAACAACGCCACATGATCTCAAGCAACATGTGCTGCAATGTCGAGGGAAACTCTTCGGTCTGCGACATCATCCCTCGCGACACGACTGCAAATGTGCATTGCCGTTGATGGTCAACATTTCGAGCACGTAATTAAATAGGCACAATGTGCATGGGGATCACTGAGACGCAGTCCGGCTCCATGGCTAAATGGTTAGCGTGCTGGCCTTTGGTCACAGGGGTCCCGGGTTCGATTCCCGACAGGGTCTGGAATTTTAACCATAATTGGTTAATTTCGCTGGCACGGGGTCTGGGTGTATGTGTCGTCTTCACCATCATTTCATCCTCTTCACCAAGCGCAGGTCACCTACGGGTGTCAAATCAAATCAAAAGACCTGCACCTGGCGAGCCAAACTTGTCCTCGGACACTAACTAACCTAACCCCTTGGCACTACAGCCCTTGAATGGCCTTGGCCTACAAAGCGACCACTGCTCAGCCCAAAGACCTGCAGATTACGAGGTGTCGTGTGGTCTGCACGACGAATGCTCTCGGCCGTTATTCTTGGCTTTCTAGACCGGGGCCGCTATCTCACCGTCAGATAGCTCCTCAATTCTAATCACGTAGGCTGAGTGGACCTCGAACCAGCCCTCAGGTCAGGTAAAAATCCCTGACCTGGCCGGGAATCGAACCCGGGGCCTCCGGGTAAGAGGAAAGCATGCTACCCCTACACCATGGGGCTGGCTTGTCCTCGGACACTCCCAGCACTAAAAGCCATACGCCATTTCATTTTTTACTGAGACGCACGTATTCAAACATCACCCACCTCGTATCTTTATTGTTGTAATAATTCAGCCTCAAGCCAATCAACGATTGGCCACGAATGGCTTTGCCACATAAAGTACTGAACTCGTTGCCAACACGGTCTCTGCATACAAAATGCCAAAATGCCCGCCTCATAACTATTACACTGACGAGACGTTGTTATGTTCCCATTCCTTAGGATAATTTCCAATGAAATCTACCTCGGACATTATTCATTTGCTTTTCTAGAAGCAGCTCTTCCGGTGTTTTGTGTTATGCTTATTTCTCAACTCATACAGTAGCATGTACTGAACACTAAAACCAGTGACAATTATAGCTTTCGTTATGTTTCTTTCAAAGCAAAGTCCTTTTTTTATTCCTTTTAAACACATCAACCCTCCGTGTCTTGTCATGACTTCGCTTGTCATACACACTTTACAAACCCATCACATGTGTACGAGGTGCTTACATGCCTGGTATCCATTCTGTGGCTGAACGCACTCCCAGGAAACTGCTTGCGCGTCAATATGTGCTTGCCCGACTTCACGGCGTCTGATGCGGCATGCAAAACCGCGCGTGCTGTTCTTATTTATATCTCAAAAAGTACTTGTCCGATTTTTAAAATACTTACATATTTGAACTTGCAAGCAGGTGAACTTTTAGTCTAGCTGTATGAATTTATGCCATTCCATTTAATTTATGGAGTTAGTATCAATATCTCAGTTATTAACCACCCTATGAGACTAGGTGGCACGTTATTTTACAAGACCATGGGTACCATTTACGAATATGAAAACAGAATGCCGATATCTTTATCGTTTAGAAGTTATTTGCGTGTAACATGTTAGGTGAATAACTCTGGATATGAATTCCAGAGGACGGTTTAACAAGTCAGTTTGATACATGGATGACGAGTCTCAAAATATCCTAATTTCCAATGGTTTTAAAACGCCCTGCAAGTGTACAATATTGCGCAAAGTTAGGTCTAGTCCATTTTCATAGATTCAGCTATTGCTTTCTGGTACATGTACAATCTTGAAGCCTACAAATGCATAGTTCCATTTCTTTTAATGCGGCTATTGTTTTGTCATATACTGTATGTACAATGTTGACCATTTACAAATTTTACTATGAAAATATTAACAATTTTTTTCGTCACAGTGTCAGAATGTCAGTTTGATGAAATAAGAGATTTGTACTCAAAGAGAATCGATTACTCTAGCTTTCTCATTTTTAGATGTACATTTTTTTATTCTTTCCCGTTAAAAAATGCACGTATTCTTTTCGAACCTTCGAGATTCATATCCATCCTGGCTATATAAAAATCAGATGATTTCACCTTCTTTCTCAAACATAATACCAACTCTTTGAAGCGGGGATTAGTTTTTTTTAATCAAATGGTTGACCTTAGAATTCCAGCTTTCAGGGGCATTGTTTGTTCAGTGTCGTTTTCTATGACAATTCCATAGCTCGAGTGGCAGTTGTAGATTGTTTAGCCACTGATCGTCGAATTAATCTGAAAAAACTTTCAAATAAAATTAATACAAATAAAAATTCATCCTCACCATAGCGAAATACGGGCACGAAGCCAGTAAACGTAAGAACTGTTTTTATTTTAAGTTGCTTTACGTCGCACCGACAACGATAGGTCTTATGGCGATCATGGGACAGGAAAGGGCTATGAATTGAAAAGAAGTGGCACCGACCTTAATTAAGGTACAGCCCCAGCATTTGCATGAAGTGAAAATGGGAAACCATGGAAAACCATTTTTAAGGCTGTCGACAGTGGTGTTCGAACCTACTATCTCCCGAATACTGGATACTGGCCGCTCTTGAGCGACTGAAGCTTGACGCACGTGCAATAAACTGATATAACATGAAAACAATATTCTCACACCCATGGGTAAATAGTGCAAGTATCGAGCTCGAATTATTATTATCATTATTATTTTACGATTATGTCTATTATTAGTATTGTTACTTGTCATGTATAGCTATGAAGTCTTTACATCAACTTTGATTATTATTATTATTATTATTATTATTATTATTATTATTATTATTATTATTATTATTATTATTATTATTATTATTATTATTATTATGAAATGAAATGTCGTATGGCTTTTAGTGCCGGGCTATCCCAGGACGGGTTCGGCTCGCCAGGTGCAGGTCTTTCTATTTGACTCCCGTAGGTGACCTGCGCGTCGTAATGAGGATGGAATGATGATGAAAACAACACATACATCCAGCCCCCGTGCCATTGGAACTAACCAATTAAGGTTAAAATCCCCAACCCGGCCGGGAATCGAACCCGGGACCCTCTGAACCGAAGGCCAGTACGCTGACCGTTCAGCCAACGAGTCGGACATTATTATTATTATTATTATTATTATTATTATTATTATTATTATTATTATTATTATTACATCATATGTACATACGATAGGATCGCGTTGTTTGTGAGGTTATGTCATGAAACATGCACTGTATATAGACATTTATATCAGTTCAATTAATGTATGTACCTGTATATAATTTATTCTTACCTGTATATATAATTTGTAATCCACTACAAAATTGTGAAACACACTGTAACTTCCAGAATGTTACTGGGTAGACGAGAACGATGGAGAAAACTAGGTCAGCCCCATTCTGGTTTGAGGGAGGATGGGAGCGGGAACAGGAATGCGCCTCAAGACCTGACAGATAAGCAACCCTGGTCAAGTAGGAGAGGGATTGGTCAGATAGTGAGTAGAATAGGCCATCCCCGCCCAGCTATCATCTTAAGGATTGGCATACTCGACAGCCAATCAAGCCATTCATTTGTCAACAGTACTGTTGCCAGATTACTACCGCCTATGAAGTCTCACCACCTCGGAAGTGTAATGGGAGCAGCCGAATGCATGATCATGCATATTGTAATTGATGTTGCAGTGATACAGAACCTGATACCTGACATCATATTAGGTCAGGACTTTCTCGTGGAATACAAGGTGATCCTAGACTATGCAGCTCTTGAAGTCTTTTTAGGAAAAGACAGACTCTGAGGGTCGCCTGGCACGATGGACATCTCCAGACTCGCAAGGATACGGAAGTCGACGTAGACCTGGGAGATATCCAGTTAACGCATCTTCGACCGAGTGAAGAAGAGGAGCTGAGACACTTAAAGGACTTTCCGGGAGTCATCACCAATAAAACATGACAGACTACCACGGTAATGCACACCTTTGAATGCAGCACTTCCTCAACTATCAAGCAAGGTCCATATCCAATCAACCAGGATAAGCGCAACTTCGTCATCTATAAGTTTCAAGAGATGGAAGGGCAAGGTCTCATCGAACCCTCTACATCCTATTGGGCTTCACCTATCAGCCTACCAAAGAAGAAGAACGGGGAGTATCGACTGTGTGTGGACTTCCGCAGGTTGAACGAGAAGACCGTTAGTGATGCCTACCCCATGCCTGAACTGAAAGGCTCGCTGAAACAAGTGGGTCTAGGATTTTCAGCAGGCTGGATCTCAGCTCCGGATACTGACAAGTGGAGGTCGAGGAATGTTCTAGACCACTGACCGCCTTCATGACATCGAGAGGATTGTACCAGATTGCTTAATGCCCTTTGGATTGAAGAATGCTCCTGCCACCTTCATGCGACTGATGTATACGGATGTTTCAGGATATGTTGGAGATTTTTGCCAAGTGTATCTCGACGACATTTTAATTTACAGCAAGAATTTTGAAGAACACTTTGTACATCTGAGGAAAGTGTTGGAGCGACTGAAGATTCATGGACTGACTTGCCAATAACTGGATAAGTGTCACTTCTCCCAGTTCCGCGTAGAATATCTTGGCCATGTCCTAGCTTCTCAAGGCTTAGAAAGGCAACCGGCGAAGAATCGAGCTATCGAAGAAGCTGAACGCCCACGGACCAAGCGACAAATACGTCAATTCCTTGGCTTGTGTGGATGGTATAGCAGCTTGGTGCCACACTTTGAGAAGAGAAGGCAATACCACCCACCGACCTACTCCATAACAACCGCCCGTTCTGATGGACCAGCAAGGCAGAGGCAACATTCTAAGGCATTAATGCTGCGATATGCAACGTTCCCGGTCTAGCCCATCCCGACCCTCAACGGAAAATGTGCCTGCAGACAGATGCCAGCGACTCCGGCTTAGGAACAATGTTATTCCAGGAGAGGAGTGACGGAGGAAGTGCCATCATCGAGTATGCCAGCAGGAAGCTATCTTCCACCGAACAACGCTACTGCACAGCCGAGAAAGAAGCCTTAGCCGAGGTGTGAGCCATGGGCAAATTCAGAGGCTACTTGGAGGTAAGGAAGTTCCAGCTCTGCACCGATAACGCCGCTCTCAAATGGTTAAACTCGCTCTCTGGCTCAAAATCTAAACTGATGCGATGGGCTCTGTTAATCGCAGAATTTGATTTCGGCATGTGTCTCGTCACAGAACTGACGAACATAGGAGCAGACAGCTTATCTAGGCACCCGGCGATGGAACCTAAACCTAGGAGCACCATTGTCCACAGGGAGATCCCACGGAAACACCAGAGTGAGCCTAAGGAAGCTGTCCACATGACCATCAAGAAGGAACTTGTTCTGGGAGTGATCAAACAGTGTCAAGAACAAGACAAGCCCTGTAGGACCACGACGTAGTGGATTAGGAGACAGAACACCGATAGTCGACTTGTCCCGAGGGAATTCAAGATACAAGAACTTCCGGGTTGACGGAGGACTCTTGATGTACAGGTCGCACATCTCCGACACGCCTGCAGTAGTGGTGATACCCAGACAGCTCACGACGGACATCCTCGAGAAGTTCCACGACAGCACTGAAGCCGGACATCCAGGAGGCGAAGAGACATATCAGTCTATCCTACGAAGATTATTCTGGGTCAACATGCGGAAAGACATCCTGGACTACGTGAAGGGGTGCTACACCTGTGCCTGCACCAAGGCGAGCAACAGGAAGGCAGATTCCTACCAACGAGGAAGAGGACCACAACGTCCATCGGCGGTCATAGCTCTGGACTTGATGGGTCCTTACCCTAGAACTCCACGGAGTAAAACAGGACTCCTAGTAATCACCGACCTCTTCACAAGATGGAGTGAGGCCTTTCCGATACCTGAAGCCACGACGGGAAGCATTACCAAGCCGCTACGGTTACCCATGGTGCGTTTGTCAGACAACGGAAGTGGCAGCAAATGATGACAGAATGGGGTATGGAGCACTGGACCACCCCTATCTACAACCCAAGGGCCAATCCAACAGAACGGCGAAACGAGGAGCTGAAGACGATGCTACGGGTCCACCTGACAGACAAAGAATATCGACTGTGGGACCGTCGGATACCGTAGTCACTCTTTGCCCTGCGACGGCTATTTCCCCAGCGAAGCTGTTCCTTGGTCGACATCTATACAGCACCGGGAATTGGGAGATTCGTCCACCATCCAATTCGTGTCAAGATGATGCAGCTGTTTCTCGTGCAGAGTGGCAGCAGTAGCAGAACATCAAGGAGAAGCAAGCTTTAGCCGAGAAGAGATCCCTTACCCAGACAAAGGCTCAAGATGTCGAAGAGACCCAGATCTTCATACCAGGCCAACAACTACTGCAACGTAACCACGCAGTCAGTAATAAGATTGAAGGGTTTCACGCAGGTCTCGCACCCAAGTGGGTTGGTCCCATCGAGGTGGATAAACAGCTGGGCGATGGGATCTACTTACTAAAGACCAACCCTCCTGTCAAGGTCCACGCATCGGAGTTGCCGCGAGTCACCCACCCACTGCGCAGAGTAAGCCTGGAGGGGAGGCTGCTAATGACAGAACACCATCCAGTCATCGTGAGGAGAACGCATTGACTATCATCAAGGAAGAGGCTGGCAGCAGAGCAACCCCGAACCCCGACACTGCACAAGCTAGTGAAGAGAAAAAGAGCACATCTAGTGCCATCGAGGAAGAAAGAAGATATCATCTACGTCCAAGGCAAAGTCGACGAGTGTGATAGACTGTAGAAATTATTATTATTATTATTATTATTATTATTATTATTATTATTATTATTATTATTATTATTATTATTATTAATGCATTATATGTACATAAGATACGATCGCTTTGTTTGTGAGGTTATGTCATGAAACATGCTCTGTATATAGACATTTATATCAGTTAAATTAATGTAAGAACCTGTATATAATTTATTCTTACCTGTATATATAATTTGTAGTCCACTACAAGATTGTGAAACACACTGTAACTTCCAGAATGGTATTAGGTAGACGAGAACGATGGAGAATATTCTGTACACTATATCTATATATTAAGCATTCTAGAATTTACGAAAAGGTATTTTTTGTAAATTATCTTTCTAGAAGCGTGGCCAGGCACATATATAAGGAGGCGATCTGGACGGTAGAAAAGAGTTATTGTTCAGTAGAGTTATGAGTTAACAGGTTGTGATAGTGACCGCGTGTTGTGACATGCTTCTAAGCAGTCGTCTGTTTCAACTGTGTTTTATGGTTGCGATCTCCATGTGCAGTGATAGGCAATTGTCAAAATGGCGGTTTGTGGTGTGAGTGTTTTGTTTGTGAGAGCAGTGTTAAGGTTATGTGTGTGTTTAATTTGTAAATAGATGAGAATAAATAACTTTACCAACTGACAGCATTTCGTGTGCATCTTTGTGGATATGTAAATCTATCGAGTTTGGTGAACGGTTTGTTTTTAAAGTCCCTGTCACCTATACGGCTACCTACATTTCTCAGATATTTTGAGAATCATTACCTTATTTATTTCGGTTACACATTTCTTGAGGATATTTTGATACTGTCAATTTCAAGTTCGGATATTTTGAGACTGCATCCTGCTCTGGAAACATTACCGTTTTACACTGAAATATTCGTCGAAATTCTTATCAACAACTCTACAACTCTCCCGCGTTAGTCAACTATAGTTCTGTTCTGAGTCCAACGGTATTTTAGTTTGTGAGCCATAGGGAGTTTTTCCTTTCCTATCTTAAAATTACGTTTCACTCCACTGAATAATTTATTTTCTATAGCTTATGGCTGGTTGTGCTGGGTGTTCCGCGGACATGTTCGGCTCGCCTGGTGCAGGTCTTTCTATTCGACACCGATGGACGATCTTAGTGATGGGTGAAACCCGGTGTCCGTACATTGCCTACTCCTATCGAATAATACCAAGGGGTCTGCTCAAATTTGAACGTCTCCATCCGACGGACGAATCACCATCAAGAGCCTCATAATATAACATCGCTCCATACGAACACTGCGGAGATGTTTGGAATTGAATCCAGGCTTGGTACGCAATCTAATGATTAGAAGCCGTATACCACCACCTCTCCTACCCTGCCGGCCAACATTCTGACGGTGAAAATTTCTTCACCAACGGGACTCGAATCTCAAACCAGCTAACCACGGTGTCAGAACATTATAGACATGACGCCTCAACGACCATGGCCACCAGGTGGACTCAATAATAATAATAATAATAATAATAATAATAATAATAATAATAATAATAATAATAATAATAATAATAATAATAATAATAATAATAATAATAGTAATAATAATAATAATCACTACCGTAATATAATCAATAGAAATAAATCGTACACTATATTCCAATACATTTCCCAGGTAGCAAAATAATTGTGTTGTCATAAATACTTGACGTTACGAGACATTAAACTAGTTCGTGAAAAGAACTGATCCTTATTGCTCAGGACTTGCTAAGAACAGTGTGAAACGAGCACACTATTGATCAAGGGTGTCATTCGTTTAACATTACCTACACCGAAAGTCACATGGTCGCGTGCAAGCATCGCATCGTCTAAATTGCTAGTTCATACCCGGCCAAGATATACGGTTACGATATTATTATTATTATTGTTATTAATATTATTATTATTATTATTATTATTATTATTATTATTATTATTATTATTATTATTATTATTATTATTATCTATGGATCACTGTTAGAGTGTCGGACTCCGGATCCCAAGATCGCGGGTTCAAATCCTCCGGAGGTAGTCGAATTTTTGAAGGGAGGGAAAAATTCTATTCAACACCCCATATCGTACGATGTCGCTCCGTAAAAGATATCTAGTAACACAATTACTTCGTAGTGTTTTCGGACGAAATGAATTAAAAGGTCATAGATCATTCAAGAGGAATCTGGTTTACTCTGCCATACGATTAAGTGGGATGGCCACGCGGTTCCGGTCACGTAGGTATGGGCAAATACAGTAGAGACAATACGCGATATTTACGGATTTAGCCTTGTTAAAATGGGAGACAATTCGACGGTGGCGCTACTAGTGACTTGACCTAAAAAATAGCGCTAAATTCAAATATCAATGGAAATGCATATACAAAAATGGATAAATAAATTACGTCTAGAAAGAAAGTGTTATTGAGATATTAACTTCGAAGTTGCTAAAGCAATTCTGGATAAATGAATGGAGACTTATTTAAAAGGTTATTATTCAAAGACTGAAATTAGACATATAAACAAGATGTGAAATGGACTGCTGTGAAATGGCTTGATATTTCATTTATCCATTACTTTTTTGCTTTAGCATTCCTGTCTGAACTTTTACGGTTAGATTTGTCTTTTTTTCTCATTTAAAAACATGTTATCATCACATTAAGACACCTGTCAATAAAAATAACGGCACATTGCTTAAACAAATGATGCAATGAATTAATATTTAAAAGCTTGACAATTTTCCTCTTAACATGAAGCCTACTAAATGAAAGAAAATCTATCAAATTAGCCTCAAAAACATTCAAAACTTCCCTATAAGCAATACTTGCTATTATATTAGGGTAAAGCAAATTTGCACCATCATATTGCTTCAACAAAATGTGTACATTTCTTAAGTCACCCATATTTTGTTCAGTGCTTGACAACGCGTTACGGCATTCCAAATGGGTAACTTGGAACACAACCAGCCACACTCATATGCATACCGGTATGTATTTTCCTGAATTAAATCAAACACACAGAACATAACTACAACAACACATCGGTACTGAAGGTTAACTGCTGCACTACACAATAAAATTTGCGTATTATAGTTTAAGCCAGTTAAAATATGTGTCGAGCAGGTCAGAAGATCATGAAGTACTATAAAAATCTCTTTGTCACTGGAAGAATATACATGCAAACACAATATTACTTACAAGTTCTTGTCACGAGTTAAACGGAAGAAAGACCGCGCATTCTTCTCTACTTCATAGTTACTGCAGTCAAACACAGCACATACCTTTCCCCTCATGTTGAGAGGAGATATCAAGGAATGACACACGCTACTATTTAATTATGTCAACTCACTGTAAACGCATTAATAACACCGAAAACTTCACACACAAGTACACTTGCTCTTATGACAGAATCAGTAGTTCTCAGGTCAATCCGCTAGAGAGAGCTCTAATAGCTGTCCCTCGATATCTCGCTGAGTGTCGCATATTGTCTCTACTGTATTTAGTATGGGATTGCATTCGGCAGCTGATGCGTTCGAATCCCACCGTCGGCAGATCTGAGAGTGATTTTTCGTGGGTTCCCATTTCCACGCCAGCTAAAAGTTGAGGTTGTGTTTTAATTAAGGCTACGGCCACTACCTTTCCAATTACAGCTCTTACCCCCTCTGCATCACCGAAAACCTTCGATATGTCAGTGCGACGTTAAACCACTACTAAAAGGTAAGAGCAAAACGGAAAGTCGAAGTTGACGTGCAAGCAGCCTAAATGACGTCAAATTAAAATGCCTACCCACACTAACCGACCATATTATTATTATTATTATTATTATTATTATTATTATTATTATTATTATTATTATTATTATTATTATTATTATTATCATTCATGAACACTATTTGATTTTATAGTCCTATGACTATTGCATCTTGCTCTCTTAAATCTTCTCCCCCTGCGAGTGGGGGTGGTAGAATAACACCCACGGTAGCCCCTGCCTGTCGTAAGCGGTGTCTAAAAGGGGCCTGAGAGATCCTCAACTTGGAGCGTAGGTTGGCGATCATGGGACCCTTAGCTGAATCCTGCAATTTGCTTCCGCTTACTTGTACTAGGCTCTTGGTCAACTCTTGTTCTTTTCCGGCCTCGACGGTATTACATTCGGACGCCTAGGGAGTCTTTCATTTTCACGCCCTTTGTGGCCCTTTTCTTTCTTTGGTCGATACCTTCATTTTCGAAGTGTCGGACTCCAATTTTTCCCTTCGCTTAGTGTTAATAGAGGATGGTTGGTTGCCCAGTTGTACTTCCTCTTTAAACAATCATCACCACCAACACCACAACCACCACCACCACCACCACCATCATTACTTTCAAATCTTCAAGATGTTGGTGTCAATCTTTTCATGGTGTGTCTAAATCTGAAATGCAATTCAATAACGATGCTACCGAAGTCACACACTGTATTATCTTATAGGCCTACTCCGGCGGCTCGCTATGTGTACGTTTCACGTGGGCCACAGCCAGAGTTGGGGAGTAATTGAGAAAACGTTATCTAATTACTTGTAACGATTACTTTTCAGCTATTTTTACTCGTAATACACTCCTTGAAATAAAATAGTAATCGTCATATTCTAGTAATCGGTACACATCACGTCAAGAATTTGGCAACTTTGGAGCCCTAGCACACGCAAGACGTCGCGCCAAGGGCATAAAGTCAAGGATACGACGAGCACTCGTTCATCTTACGACGCACGGACTAGATCGCCACACCTACTACTTTCAAATCCGAACGGGAGGCCAGACACACTGGATATTGCATTTCTAGCAGAGTTAAACAGTTCCTCGAACTTCGGAACCAAGATCTTTTTGACTCCGATCATATGAGTAGTGTGTTTGTGAGAGTTCTAGAACCTCCTCCTCCTCAGCAGGCTGCCCTTCCCGACGTCATACCATTAGAATTAAATATATAGGGAGCACGTAACAGGTGTTCAACCAGAAGGCTGTACTTTTTTCTACACCAAACTATTGGGACTAATGGGATAGGGAGCGTTTAACAACCGTTATACTAGCAGGCTTCCCTTCCCTTTAGGATTAATGACATAGGAGCATTTAACAGGCGTTCAATTAGCAGGCTGCCCTTCCCTGCGCCAGGCCGTTACGATTACGCAATCGGAGGAATATAACAGGCGTTCAATTAGCAAGCTGCCCTTCCCTACGCCAGGCCGTTAGGATGAATGCGATAGGGAACATGCAACAGGTGATTAAGGAGGTATTCAACGGATATTCAGTGAGGTGTTCAAAGGAGATGGAATTCGGTATTTAAATAAGAGAGTTTTTTCTTAATATGTTTATTATAAATACATAGAAATCAGTGATCAGCATATTGTACAGCATAATCTTATTTACTACATTATTAATCACTTTACATTATTGATAACACAGTATCTACAACAATGTTGTACAAGTACACTTCATCTAACAAAACAAAATTACCGTACATAAACTAAATGTAAACCTATATGAAGTAATAATAGTCAATGAGACTATTACTCCAGGCTAGAGTATCTGTTGCGTTAGGTATAATAAATCTCTTTTATCATCATTACTTAGAGCAACTTTATTTATTAACTGAGTATAAAGCTGATGATTTATGCTTTTAAAAAACATACATTTTATTCATTAATACTAGTGAACTATTGGTAATACAGTTCTTATAATCATCTACACTCAGATCATTCTCAACAACATTCTTCTTAATGCCTTTCAGTTTCTTAATTACTTTATCATTTTCAGGTATAATGCTGTATGATTTAGCTTTAGTGCCTACAAAACTGTTAACGAGCTTTCCTTTGAATTCATCTTCCATTTTCCCAAGAACTTTTTTGTTAACCCGTGGGAGGTTATAAACATTATTTTCTGGGTAGTCACTTGTATCAAACCTGTCTAGATCTGGTTTTATATCATTATAAATGTCATTTGTTTTAATCTCATATATGAATGAATCAGTGTCTGTGTAGAGCAGCTTTACATTTTCAGCGTACTTCTTCTTCATATATCCATAGTGAAAATGGTACATGAGCGTTTTGGATAATTCAAGAACTGTAAAGCCTACATAGATTGGTTTTTCATAGGTTACTTTTGATCGATTCATTTGTATTGCAACTAAATCTTCATGAATAATAGCACAGCTATGGAATTTTGGTTTACTTATTAAGTATTTAGCACCATATTTTTTACCAACATTCTCCATTTTGTAACTAATTTTACGTCTACTCTTTTATCAACATTTTCAATAGTTTTCCCGAAGACTGAATTAATCATGAGTTTGTAGAAGTCTTTCTCGAAAGCATTTGTAGACATCATTCTTAAATTAGTATTGAAATCGATGTAGGGTCTCAGCCATGGTGACTGGTGAAATTCTAGAACCCTTGACCAAATTCAATTTTATTGCCATGAGCTTTCACAAACGTCAAGATTTAAAAGGTCTCAGTTATAAACCCGAAATAGCCCCGAGAAACCCCAACAGAAAATCGGACGAAAATAAACAGAGATTCCCCGAAAGGGTAATTAAAACATCAAACAAGAAACCAAGTACACCCCAAAAATAGCGCAGAATGCCGAAGTCATGCTCCAAAGGAAAAGTCCACCCTCAACATTAAGTCCAACCATCATCAACAATCATTAAAAATTAGTAAACGTCACCATGGTAAAGGTGCAGGCAAAAATTACGAGGCACCAATCACAAGGATCCCACAATAACAGAACAAGAAAAAGAACAAAAGAGACTCAAGGATACTGAATTAACAGAAATAAGATAAAATAGAGAGAAGGCATGACACCCAAAATAAATAGAATCAACAAGGGACAGAAAACTAGAAATAGACGATTGTGGGAACTCTTTCAGGCATTACACAAATGAATTATATATTTCTTTAGGGCGAAAAAACCCTCCCCCCGTAACTCCCGAGAACATTACCTTTAAATATAACATAACAATAGTCAAAATTTTGGGAGCAAGCTTTTAGAAAATTACAAATGAGAAACCCATGTTTCAGAAGGAGAAGGAGACAACGGGCCGCTACCAGCCAGCCAGGCAGCCAGCCCTGATTGGCCAGCGACATAGGCACGACTAGAGCCGGGCTCGCTTGCGCAGAAGGCAGACACTAGTTTACCGCTGTTTGGCACAGAATACGCGAAACACACACAGACAGTTCTTGAAATAAAATGGAACAGAGAGTATTGGGCAAGTCGAAATCATAAGTTAGGAGTATGGCCTCCAGTAACTTAGAAGTAGTCGTAGAAAGCAAGTTTGAAAGATGAACATAATGTGGCACAATTTCTACAGCGATAGCCACTCCAAAACATGAATGGGGAAGGCTAAAAACGTTACCTCGGTAACACCTACATACCAGCACCTTAGTTCTTTTTACTGTTGATCTTCAATTACCATTTCTTCGCAAAACTCCAAACCTCGATCAAGCTTTCTTGCAGGCCCCCAGCTGTCAACGTCAGCAATAATCCATCATCCGAAAAAATCAACACTGGCATTTCTTGTATGCCTAGTACCAGATAAGCCCACTGTTTCCCTACATGACCGCCTAGTAAGTCGTTAATAAATAATAAGAAAGGAATTGGCGATAATTTGCACCCCTGCTTCAGCCCACCTTTCGATTCAATCAAACCACTAACCAACCCTTCCTCCACCGTAATGCTACAATAGACTTTTTCACAATGCCTCTAATCCCTCTTCTCATCTTCTCCCCCACATCTACCCTCCCCAGACTTTCAAACAAGGCCTTCCTGCTCACTGTAGTGTAAGCCTACTGGAAGTCAACTGCAGCCATAAACACTTTAAAGCCTTCTTTTCTCATATATTTATCAAGTATTGTTCTCACAATCATTACATTATCTGCCGTCCTCCCCCCTTTTCTGAAACCACACTGGAAAATCGATAGAAATTAGTAACCTTCTTCCCACTTCCTCAACCTCTTTGCTAAAATACCCCTCACTCCTTTGCTTTTATAAATAGGACATATGATCCACTTCGCCCACTTCCAGTACATTGTTTAGGAATGAAACCAAACTCTCTGTCTCTGTCTATTTTTTGGCATTTCCTTCCAATAAACATTAGTTATCTCGCTTTTCCCTCCCGCAGTCCTGTTCTTCAATTTACTTATCACTCCCATCACATTCTCACCTGTTATTCTCATATCCAACTCCTGACAGACCCCCTCTATCCCTCTTTTAACTTTATAGCTTCCTTTTGCCTTTACCCACCCTTCCTTCTCCCCTAATAGTTCTTGGAAGTACTCCACTCATGTTCCATTCTCAATTTTAGGTTTTGTCACTCTACTCGTCCCCCTATTGATTTTATTAAGCCTCGCCCACACCTTATCTCCTTCCCTGCCTTTACAGTCCCTCTTTAATGCATCAATTTGAGCCTCCTGCCATGCCTTTTTCCTATCTCCTAGCATTTTCTTAAATACCTTTCGCAACCTGCAAAACTGTTCCCTTAAGCCCCTCCCACCATATTTCCTGAAATCAACCAGCGCTTTTATCACTACCTTCCTATTCATCTTACACTCCTTATCGAACCATCCTACCCTCATCTCTGTTCTTCTGTATGATTTTTCCACCGCCAATCTCTTTCCAGGATATTTCAGTAGTTCTAAAGCCCTATCAATATTATCGCCCTCCATTGCTACCACGATCCTCACCCTAATGATCTGAAATTCTGTATCTTCAAGGTAGTTGTTTAACATCGCATTACCCACCTCAGTCCAAATATACTTGGGGAATCTGCGACCATTCGCCCTCCCCCACTTCCTAATCCCCGCTCTTCCACTCTCCCGCTCATATTCACAACTATATATACTGGGAAATGGCGTGATTCTACACAATCTACCGCCTCCATCCTGTTGATTCTATCAAATATATCTTCCGAAATAATTGCTAAATCAACAACACTTCTTCCCTCGTTTGTAATATATGTCAATTTTCCTTCCCCATCGCCCTTCCCCCACCCATTCAGAATGTACAAGTTGCTCACCCCACATAATTCAACAACTTCTGCCCGTAACCGTTCCTCCCTTTACTTCACTTCTCCTACCTCCCATCTTTACTGCCTTTTCCTCTTTACCATACTCTGGGCTGGAGCACCCACTTCTAGCGTTCAAATCCCCTAACAAAATAATCCATCCTCCTCGTACTTTCCGTTAATACTACAAGTAAGAAAATGGAAATTGCAACACCATGAATTTCAAGATGTTACCATGCTATGTAGGTATGTAAACGATCAAAGTTTCAGACCCATTGGATTGTTGCTCCAGGTCTCCCCACGTAATTGGTCGCAGAGGAATCAACTCCAGTATACGGACTCTGGTGTAGCGTAATTGACTTGCAGTCTGTGCAGTGAAGTGTTCCCCGTCAAACATGCCTCGACGACAGAGAAGAGCACGCTACCAACAACTGCCGCCGTTTGAGAGGGCTCGGATAATTGGGCTGTGTGAGGCAGCATTATCGCTAAGGATTATCGCTGCACGTGTTGGACGACAGGCATCTGCGGTACAACGTGTATGGCAGCAGTGGTCAATTGAAGGTACCCACACTCGTAGACGTGACACAGGCCCAGCGCGTCAGACAACTGTGAGAGATGATCGCCACATCATTCGGATGGCCCGGATGAAACCCCATGCAACAGCAACGCAAATTCGATCAGGTGTGGCACCCCACGTTACAATACAAACAGTTGGTAATTGCCTTCTTGCAGGTGGCTTAGGAGCCCGTGTCCCTGCAGAAGGTGTTCCATTGACCCCACAACAGCGACGTGTAAGGCTGGCCTGGTGTCGAGAAAGATCGACGTGGGACGACGAATGGCATTGAGTCGTCTGTAGTGATGAATCGCGCTTCTGTCTTGCCCGCAATGATCGCCGGAATCGTGTGCGCCGACGTACTGGGGAGAGGGGCCACCCAGATCTTATTGTCGAGAGGCACACACGGCCAACACTAAGCATTATAGTATCCAGTATTCGGGAGATGGTAGGTTCGAACCCCACTGTCGGCAGCCCTGAAGATGGTTTCCAGTGGTTTCCCATTTTCACACCAGGCAAATGCCTTGGCTGTACCTTAATTAAGGCCACGGCCGCTTCCTTCCCAGTCTTAGCCCTTTCCTGTCCCATCGTCGCTATAAGACACATCTGTGTCGGTGCGATGTAAAGGCAATATCAAAAAAGAAAAACCAAGCATTATGGTCTGGGGAGCTATTGGCTTTAATGTGATATCACAATTAGTGATTGTTGAGGGCACTATGACTGCTCGACAGTACGTTGATAGGGTACTCAATCCAGTGGTTGTCCCTATGATGGCGAACATTGCTAATAGGATGTTTCAGCAGGACAATGCCCGGGTTCACACTGCACGCATCTCCAGAGAAGCTCTCCACGACATCACAACCTTAGAATGGCCCGCCAGATCCCCGGACCTCAGTCCTATCGAGCATGTGTGGGACATGATGGGTCGACAACTGGCCAACCACCTCAGCCACCCACAACTCTGGAACAACTGACCCGTGCAGTGCAACAAGCATGGGCCACAATTCCTCAGAAAGCGATCCAGGGGCTTATCGACTCCATGCCTCGACGAATTCATCAATGTATTGCAGCTCGTGGTGGGCATATCCTTTACTGATTGTTGTCCAAACTTGCGGTCAGAGGGATCTGAAAGTGTAATCATCGAATCACAACCGAACACTAGTCTTGTATGTTCAGTTGCAGCAATGTAGCTCCACTCCTTCTGGGTGTTGCAATTTCCAATCTTTCTGTGTATTTATTTCCTCTATATGACCATAAAAATATTCATTTTCATATATCGAGCCCCTTGGTGGATTGTTTATAAAGCACACGCACACACACTTCCTCTCACTCCCTCCAGCTTAAACCTAACCCACAGTACTTCTTACATCTCATTTTCTATATCTATAATTTGTTCAATTTACACTTCTTTAACTAAGAATGAAATACTCTTGTATTCCTCCCCTTCTTTTCGTGCTTTTTCCTAGTCTTATTCCTTACCACGAACCCCTTCCAAGTTAAATTTATCCCTTCTTTTAGCAATGTCTCTGGGAGGGCCACTGTATCAAAACTCTCCACCATCTTACCAACTTCTACATTACCCAAATTACTTCCTACCTATTCAATATTTACAAATCCTATCTTACACCCTAACTACCTACTACACTCATTTTCCCCCTCCTTATGACCCTTATTTCTATTTACATCATCTGCGTTATTCGATTTACTTCTTGTTTTAGGCATTCCTGCTGTTCCCTCCCTGCTCTCTTCCTTCTTTGACGTCTGAGCAAATTCTTTGCTCCCCCTCTCCTTCTGCCCTTTGCTTTTCTTCCCCCACAGATATTTTAGACTTACACTTCTCACCCTGCTCATTATGTCTCTCTGGCTACTCGCCTCCTCCACCTCCACAGCACTTGCCGGTGTCGCACAACTGCCCTCACCTCTCTCCGTACGTTGATCAGCCTCATCTTCTCCCCGGCAATCTTCGCTGTTGCCTCCTCTTTCTTTCACACTGAATATTGCTCCCCTCCTCTCCAACAGCCATTACTCCGTCATCACTAGCCGAACTCTCCTCTTCTCTCGTCACTCCTGCCGCTCTCGTGTGCATAATCGCCTGCAGATTATCCTTGTCCATCTGCTCCAACATTTCAACCGACCATTCTCTTACCCATCTACCATTCCCCACCACCAATTTATTGCCCCTTTATGTTCACTGCGTTCCTTAGGACAATGTCAGTCATCAGGGCAGATGATGATGATGATGATGATGATGATAATAATAATAATAATAATAATAATAATAATAATGTAATTTGCTTTACGTCCCACTAACTACTTTTACGGTTTTCGGAGACGCCGAGGTCCGAAATTTGGTCCCGCAAAAGTTCTTTTATGTGCCAGTAAATGTACCGACACGAGGCTGACGTATTAGAGCACTTTCAAATTCCACCTGACTGAGCCAGGATCCAACCTGCCATTTTAGGGACAGAAGGAGAGCGCCTCAACCGGGTGAGCCACTCAGCCCGGCAGGGTAGATATCAATGTAAGCTTAATTGGTCTCCCAACTTTACCTTTCATTCTTCCCACTCTCTGAACTTCATCAATATCCACCTTTCTAAACTTGATCTTCATTGTATTCTGTACCATCTCCACCACGTTATAAACCAGTGTCACCTTATCTTCTTCGCAGCTTCTTCAACACCATATATATAAAAATGTTCTTCCTCCTTCGTTCCTGGTTCCCATCCGCAACCTCTCTCTTGAGTTTCGCAACCTCCCCTCCAGCATCTGAACTTTCTTTTGTATTTCCTCCATCTCCGCCTCATTTCTCCCCACTTTCTCCTTCATTTCATCCACTTCATTCTTAACGCACTGCCTTAAGTCCTTTAACTCTTTGGAATGATCTCTAACCATTTCCTTTAATTGGTCTATCTGACACGCGCCCTTCACCACTTATTTTAACGCCTCAACCTCTTCCCACCCTCGGGCACCAATTGGCCCTGGCCCTGAGTTTATCTCTATTCTACCTATTTGAAGCAGCGATACCAGCACCATCGCCACCAGCAGCCCTGCCATCTTCCCTATTTTCTCACCCTTCATCCTCATACTCGATTCCGATTTCCTCTTTCCCCTGCACTGCCAACTTCCAATCCTGACTCGATAAATCTCTAGCGCTATCCCCATACTTCAGCACTCACTCAGCACATCCGCTCACACTGCTTACTCAATCGAGACTGAAATAAATTAATCTTTTCAGTTAATTTCTAATATAATGAAACTGTATTGTCGAAAGTGTTTCTCGCATTAAAGATAGAAGGCACAGTCCACTCTCTCAGCCGTACGACGCAACGAAATTTACAATAAACACATCATAGGTACGGTATTGAATTTGTTTACAGCAACTCTTAGTCTCCAATGTTTTCGTACAACTAATATTGCGGCGGTGATTGTACGCTAGCTTCAACTGTGGCAGTGTATTGGCGACTCTATGATATTCTGTGCTAGTTGTGTACTGCTTAGTGCAGCGTAAGAAATAAAATAAAAACTATCGTACCTGGCTTACATGATGATTGGCAAGCATACGCTGCTGTCATATTTTACGTCTACGAAAAAAGCGAAGGCTGATGCTTGCACAGCACATGTCCTTGAAAATAATGAATGCACAGAAATCATCAGCCACACTGAAATCATCGAAGATACTAGCTGTCCTCATGTTCAAACAACCTCATCAAAACGCCAAGGCGGAGTGCCAATACAAACTCTTGCATGAAACTTTGAGAGCGGGAAGCTCTAAACCTGTATATCATTTTATGTCATCTTGGACGAATAAATACCAGTGTTTTTGATCAAAATTGCGAAGTGGTTCTTTTTGTTGTGTTTGTTCAAAGTACTATCTAAGTGATACTTAAAAAGCCAAAGGTGTTTTCATTAATGTAACTTTCGCGAATTGAAGGAAAGAAACAGGAACTACAGGAAAAAATCATGATTCCTCTGAATATCATGAAAAGGCAATTGAGAAAGAAAATCTCTGTATATTACACGAAAAGAGACCTATTCATCCTATCCTGAAGTAGCAGTATAAAGCTCAAACTGAGGAAAATATGCAGACTCTAATTATTATTTAAAGAATTTTTTTGTTAAAGAGGAGGTAGCTCACACAACCACATTGTGCGAAATTGTGTTGATAATTTAAGTAACTGGCTTCAGAAATAGAGTGAAATAGCAGTAAAGAAACACCTGTAATGCATGGGGGAGGTACATTATGAACTCTTTGTTACTAAAATTAAAGGAAAATATTTTGCCTTAATGGCTGGTGAGTCCACAATCCCCATCTATATCTGTGAGCCTACGCGGCGTTCTCAGATTCATGTTCGTAAATTTTAAATTAGTATCCTTTAAAGGCTTTAATTTACATGTTTAATGATTATCGAGATTACAGAGAATGCCATACTTCCAAAATTAGCACACAAAGAGTTCAAACAAAAAAGATTAAAATATTGATTTATCGCCAATCACTCTTTTAGAATTTGAAAAAGCATGGTCTCTGTTCTGATTAATTTCACGGTATAAAATAATGTCCACTGTTGACTTGTTTTCAGTGCATTCCACCGCGTCGTCTGTCAAAAAAGTTATTATCGTTGTACATCCATAACTGTATCTAACTCTGAACCACAGGTACACTCATAGTCATCACACATTGTTGCTTATTGATTTACCAATTCAGGGGAATTATTAATAGTATCACTGATCCTGCATCCAATAGTTTTTGTTCCTGGCATAGATGTAAATATACTTCTAGGGATGGGTTGGTAGGTCCATGGCATTCATTTTGGATGGGAGTCGTCCAGTGCTCCACACCCTAATCGTTCGTCACCTGCTGCCAATTATTCGATGTGAGCTGGCTCCCATTGTCTGGCGGGACGCACCTTATATAACCGTAGCGCCTGATGATCTCGTTCTTCAGAAGATTGGTGATACGTCCTGTTGTTTCAAGTATAGGGAAGGTTTCTCCTCATCTCGAGAAGTGGTCGGCGACAACCACAAGTCGTGTCTTGCCCTTCGGTGTTCTAAGACATGCGCCCACCCACTCAAGGGCTATGAGGTCGTCGTCCCCAACGGCTGAAGTTGGCTTTCTGGATGTTCACGTTGGTGTAGGCACAAATGCAGCACACAGAAGGTAGTTCGTGACGTCCTTCCGCATGTCGACACAAAAGAACCGTCAGCGGATGGCTTGAAACGGTTCTTGATTGCATGCTTCAGCGCTTTAGTGGAACTTCTCCAAGATGACCGTTGAGTGAGACCTGGGAACAACTACTATCGCAAGCATGTCAGAGAGATGTGATTTGTACGTTCCACACAGAAGTTCTTACAACACATTTTGAATTTCTTTGGAATGATACGGCTATCTGACCTATGTCCACCAACACAAGAGTCCTGCAGGATGTGTCTTATTTTTTCCATTTTCTCAAAATGGGTGGGGTATCCCCTGCCAGTCGTAAGAAGCGATTAATCGTGGCCCCAGGGGCTCTGAAATTTAGAGCGTGGGTTCGTGACTACGGGGCTCTTAGCTGAGTATTGCTTCAGCGCTTTAGTGGAACTTCTCCAGGATGACCGGTGAGTGAGACCTGGGAACCACTACTACCGCAGGCATGTCAGAGAGATGTGATTTGTACGTTAAATGCCAAATTCTACACGGAAGTTCTTACAACACATTTTGAACTTCTTTGGAATGATACGGCTATCTGACCTATGTCCACCAACACAAGAGTCCTGCAGGGTGTGTCTTATTTTTGCCATTTTCTCAGAATGGGTGGGGTATCCCCTGCCAGTCGTAAGAGACGATTAATCGTGGCCCCAGGGACTCTGAAATTTAGAGCGTGGGTTGGTGACTACGGGGCTCTTAGCTGAGTACTGGCATTCCTTCCACTTACTTGTGCTAGGCTCCTCACTTTCTTCGATCCTATTCGACCACCCCTGGTCAACACTTGTTCTTTTTACTACCCGACTGTATTTGGTAACAAGGCCTAGGAAATTTTACATTTTCACGCCCTCCGTGGCACTTGTCTTTCTTTGACTGATATCTTCATTTTCTAAGTGTCGGATCTCTTCCATTTTTCTCTCTGATTAGTGTTGTATGCAGGATGGTTGCCTAGTTGTACTTCCTCTTAAAACAATAATCACCACCACAACCACTCCAAATCAAACTTTTTGGATAACCATAACAACAGGATCATTACTTACAGTTTCCCTTTTCTTAGGAAACTTCCTCTCTACAATAGCATTTCCTGTTTCTGGTTCCTTCTCTGGTTGTCTGGTTAATTTATCAGCTCCTTGATTAGTAGATCCAAAATCATGTTATACAGATCATGAAAATAAAACTCCGCCAGTAAAAAGGCACATCGCATCAATTTAGATTTACAACTGGAAAGAGACTTTAACCACTTCAGTGCTGCATTATCGCTGTATCATTGAATCCCTCTTAAGTATTCTCTGAAGTTTCCTACAGCCCACACCACCAAGGCTTCCTTCTCTGCAGTGCAGTAACGTTATTCTGTGGATGGCATTTTTATACTGGCATGCTCGATGATGTCTCTTCCGCCGTTGTTCCTCTTATGGAATAAGACTGATCGCTGGCGTTGGTTTGCAGACAAATTTTCCGTTGGCGATCAGTATGAGCTAGACTGGGGTGCAGCATATGGTCTTCATTTATTGAAATGTGATCTCTTCCTTGCTCGTCCATCGGAATGGTCGGTCATTACGTAGTAAGTCTGTCAGTGGAGCTGCCTACTCTGCAAAACGAGGGACAAAGTTACAGTACCAGCCGTATAAGCCGAGGTTCTGGCGTACTTGTCGCTTGGTTCGAGGGCGTTCTTCTTATTCAATAGCCCGATTCTTCTCTGGCTGTCCTTCCAAGACCTCCGCTGTCAAAGCATGGCCAAGATATTCTAATGGAGGCTGCACTAAGTGACAATTCTTTAGCTGGCAGGTCAACGCATGACTCTTCAGTCGCTCCAACACTTTAGCCATATGAATAAGGGGCTCTTGGAAGCTCTCACTATAAATCAGCATATCGTCCAAATATACTTGGTAGGAATTTCCAATGTATCGTGACAATACCTTATTCATTAGTCTCATAAATATGGCTGGTTATTTCTTCAGTCCAAATGGCATGACTGTATATTGGAAGAGGCCTATCGGTGTCATGAAAGCGGTCATCACTTTGTATGTTTCATCAACCTTAACTTGTCGGAATCCAGAGTTAAGATCTAGCGTAATGAAAATATTACATCCATTCACCTGTCTAAGCTAGTCTTTCAGATCAGGCGTGGGTTAGGTATCACCAATTGTTGAACCGTTTTACTTACGGAAATCGACACAAAGCGTATATTCGCCATTCTTCCTCTTTCGTAGTACAACAGCCGAGGCCCAACCAGGAGTGAAGAGTTCAAAAAACCTTGTCCTTCCATTTCTTAAATGGGCATTGCTTGATCCATTAGTCATCATTACATGCAATGGTGTGTGTTACATTGGTAATATGGCCAACGTTGTTAAGGTGTTCTTGGAAGCTCTCACTATAAAGCAGCATATCGTCTAAATATACTTGACAGGAATTTCCAACGTCAGGAAAGTTCCTCAAGTTCTGTTTCAAGCTCTCTCTTTCGTCCGACGGAAGATGCGCTAGCTGGATTTCCTCTATGTATGAGTTGTCTTGTAGGTAACAAGTCATGAAATTTCCATCCGTCAATGCTACTTTTCGACGTCCATCCTTGACCTTGAATATCTCGTGCGGTGCACAATCCAAAATCATAGTATGCTCTACCAGAAAATTATAGCTTAGTATGATACCCGATAACAAATTTTGAATTACAGCACGGTAGTATCGATGGTTATGTCAAGGCATGTATCTGTTAGATTAGTCTGTCCTCGAATAGAATACATCAGATTTTCAACCGCCCCTTCTGATCTTCCAAGTTTATAAGTTTTAGTAGTAGGTAGTAAGTCGGCTACAGGCTTATTTATGAAGGATTTGCTTGCCTGACTATCTAGTATGCCTGAAAAGTGTCTGTTAGTGAATCTCAAGGTGGGGGTTGCCCTTTCCCTAACAATTTGGCCTATCCCTTTCCCACTCACCCAGGGCTTCTTGATCACATGTTATAGAGGGGTCCGATCCCCCTTAACCCAAAATGACCCGACCTATTTTTCAGACACCAGGGTGGGGTACCTACGTCTCACATGTCCTGTAGGCTACTCCCATACTGGAAACATTTCCTAACCTGAATTGCCTCTTCAGTGGGTTTTGTTGTGTGTTCCTCTTCCAGTTGACTTACAATCCTACGTAGATCACCAAATGATTTAGACTGCGATACCTTCACTAAGTGCCTGATCTTATCATGGTGTAGTTATATTATATCCGGTAATGCACTGTCTTCATATTTGTCGGGAAGTAGTCCCTTAAAAATTGATACTTATGAATAACAAATGGATTTTCTTGCATGCTAGAGGACTGAGTATCAGTCACGGGCTTCTTCTTCCCAGCACTCTTCATACTATCAGATCACCATCTCACAATAAACTCCCTCTTAAATTCATTCCAGCATAAAATCAAAATAAAAATACCGAGCTCGATAGCTGCAGTCGCTTAAGTGTGGCCAGTATCCAGTATTCGGGAGATCGTGGGTTCGAACCCCACTGTCGGCAGCCCTGAAGATGGTTTTCTGTGGTTTCCCATTTCCACACCAGGTAAATTCTGGTTCTGTACCTTAATTAAAGCCACGGCCGCTTCCTTCCCACTCCTAGCCCCTTCCTGCTTCATTGTCGCCACAAGAACTATCTGTGTCGGTGCGACGTAAAGCAAATTAAAAATTAAAAATCTTCAAATTATTCCACCAGGTTGCAGCTTGACCTTTCAATTCTAGTGTGAAAATTTGTCCGGAAATGTATTCTGAAAAGTTACCGTAGTTCATCGTAATAAAATAGACCTCTTGATGAAACCAGTTGGATTCTTTTCTAATCTCCCGTGGAACTAAGGTAGACTCTATTACTTAAGAACTAAGTACCAAGGATTTGCTGGTAGAATCGAAGATGAGACTGTCGGACAGATGTGGGCTAACCTGTCCTCCACGATGTGTAGGATGGTTTTAAATTTTATCAAAGAGAACTTCTACATTCTCCTCGAGAGAGGATTATATGGCCACTTCATTTTGCAAAAGCGAACTCCTATATCCCCTGTAAAAGTAGAATTAACTTCCTCAGCCTGTTCACTCCCCCTCCAGTTGTCAAACGTTCCTAATCTCGTTCTAAGGTCGGACATCTGTTCTGTCAAGTTAGTAGGCCTATTCATTTGTCGGATCTATTGCGAGCGTTGTGAATGTTATGACTCGTGTCCCTGGAGTTCTGAGAAACAAGACTAGAGTTGTGAATTTAAACACGGGACAACAGTCATTATGTTAGCGTATACAGTTTCAATGCTTACCGTCTTTCCTGCTTGTCGTGTTCGATGTAAAATTCATCTGGATATAATCCATTGGCTATTCTTGGAGTCTTATAATTTGGTCCGATTTGGCACATTTTCTAGGAAGTCCGCGTTCTTATGTCGGTCCCTTTAGCTAGCTGATTGTTAAATTGAATAACACCTTAATGATTCCACTACCTTAAAAATCATCACACACAATATTTAAAACCAAACTTCACCGTCCGCGATAACCTTAAGCTCAACGCGAGTAACACACGTCTTGTTCGTACATGGTCCTGTCACGGTCTCCAATTTGACGTAGCTGCAGCAATGTAGTTAAAGATAATAAGGCCGAGAGTTATTGGATCCGTATACTTATGAAATTACGTTGTACAAACACGCGCGAATATGTACGAACAAACCCAACGCTAGTAATGCTATGCAGGCCTGCACACTGCACACGATTTTGTCGTGCGTATACGCGCGTTTAGATACTGCAACCGCCCTCTACCCATAAAGGCTCCGGCTTGAGATCAACAGGGTCGTTCACGGGTGAAAGAATTAAAAATAGGCGCTTAACTAGAGTTTCCTTAAAGGCATACAGGGTAGGAGAAACGGGTCATATCTAATTACAATGAGAACACATTCGGATTAAAGTTTGAACTAATACAACCGGTTTATTCAACCTTGATGATGATGGGAATGACGCATTTATATTCACAAATGAATTACATTAATTATTGACAATCATCGTTGTGGATTATTCCTTGACTTATAGTCCTTGGTAAGAGGGATGAGTAGATTTATCGCGAAGCGATGTATCATGATGTGACGCGAGCGGAAATATTTATCATAGACACTGAGGCTATATCACATTATTTACAAATAAAATTATCATTCATTCCACAAGTCTGAGCGATCCCTGTTCTAAAGTACACAACACAATTGCCCAACGAAATATCATGAAAAAATTATATAAATGGGGAACGAACACTCGGGTTCGAACCGCCCCTCACTACGATACTAGTTGCCGTGCCGATGGAACAGAACCATCGCCTATGCTAATTATACACAACATGTCACATAAAACAACACAAAGAATCACACATTATATACACTGAATACGTGAGGCACCCCATTCTTAATGTTAGCATTGTGAGATACCAATGCCTGCGTGTAGAATCGAACTGACGACCCCTGAGACTGGAAGAGGGTACTGAAATCCCTAGCTACATTATACTAAAATAAGTACAGTAATAATCTGCAAATACCAGTATCAGACACCGTGTCATTTATCATCGAGTACATCATTCTGGTGTGTGGAATATTTTTACTCATTAGCCGACTCATTCAGGACCTTACTTTCTCAACAAAGTGCTCCCTCACTAGAGGCAAGTCACACACAAAAAAACAGGTCAAACGTCTCCACCCTATTACCACGGGCGGTCAACGGCCTTGCCTTTGACAAGCATAACAAATCGTTTCTTTAAATGGACCCCGTTCCGAGGTACGTAAACTGAGGCCTATTCCTTATTAAAAATATCGCACCGGCTTCCAATCAATTACCTCAATTCCACAAATATTTCTCACGGCCAACGCATGACTTCAAACATCACACCTATCTTATAACACAACACCGGTTTCCTGATAGAAATATCTGCATGATTGCCACTATTATTATTATTATTATTATTATTATTTCTTCCATCTTTACCCTGTCTTCCTATGTGATTTACCTGGTAATTAGATCATACTGAATCATCACACAGACCTTCCTCAGAATTATAAAGTACTTAAATATCCAAACGGCTATTAATTTTATAATCGAACACTAATTAATTTCTGATTAACACATAATTAATTTCCTATTGATTCATCACACAATAACACGATAATGAATTAAATATTCACACAGTCATAAACTCAATTAATTATTCAGACGATAATTACTCCATTAAATATACACGATTAATTATCCACACGATAATTACCTCATCCGCAAGTTGCACTTAAATTGTGATAAACCTACCAACTTAAATTGTACCACTCCCTATCTAAATATTTCCATGGAGGCCTGGGGTGTCAGTTCCATAGTGATATCTCGTAGTTCTGGGTCCTCCCGGAGTAAAATCACACTACTTACCAGCCATGCATTATCAACGCTGGACTAACTACAAACTAACTTGAATTACCCTAGATTACTAAAAATTGGTCTCATGACGCGTCAATTGATCACACGTTTCCCCAAGTAAAATGAATAAGTCAATCTACTACTGCATGCAAACTTATCTGATTATACCTTTATTTACAATTAATCACTCAGACCTGTTATTAATTAAATAAAATAAGAAATAGAAGCTACGTGCATCATGATAGCACATGTACATTAAATGAAGTTACAATCTCTGACATTATAGTGTCATGTAATGCTGAATGGTTCCGGCCCCGTCCAATCATGTCATATAAAATATGATAAATACTCATCTCTATCACGTGATGACACCTTTGTCAGCTCGGGAAGTTCATCCTGGTTTTACTGCTGATCCATTGGCACCCAGATGACCATTGGTTGTCCCATTCCACCTTCAGGCTGGAAATCCATTGTTCCTGGTTGATGAAGCCGCTAGCAGTAGTCCTGTGCAAACAACACGACACTTATTTATTTCACAATCCGATTAACTGCGTTCAGTGTCAACGTCCAGCCACGGTTTCGGATACTACTTCGTAGTCCGCGATTCTGTATCGAACTCTGTGCGCCTCTCAGCCGCAATACTTTCGTGACTACCAAACACAGTCGTGCCGTAGTAATAATAATAATACTACAATTCGCACAGAATGTTTGCTACACGTCACAGTTTTAAAAGTTAATCACTGGCATCACGTCTATGAAAGAAATTATAGTATTTGCATGAAATTTACTATTTCACTTAAAATTTGAGCTGAAAGTCACTCAAAGAAATAATGGGAGCTTAGCTAAACATGGCTCCGCCCTTGGCAAGCTGAGAATCCCGAATGAAGAGCTTCTCTAACTGCAGTGGTTTTTTGCAAGTAGGCGATTCCCCCTTCCCCAAATCTGTATATTGCCTATCCACGGCACACTAGGGGTTAATAGTACGACTATCAGATGACCAGCATTCACCTGACGTGGTCGAGACATATCCATTCAATTATCTTTCGCTGGATCTCCTTTAATTAATTAATGTTTGTCCTGCTTCCCCCTCTCTGCTAGGGTGAACTCCCGTGTCGAGTATGTGTGCTGACGATAACCAGATGGCTCTCAGTAATTTTCCACGAAGAAATGACATCGTATTCTTTCTCCCTCCGAAAGTTAACAAGTAAGAGGACATTAGAGACTCTAAATTAATGAACCAGTTATATTTATCTCTTTTAAATCTGGAAACGACTCCAGAATTCAAATTGATTAATTTTTACATCGTAGATAATTAAGACGGCTAGTCCAAATTAAAGATGGCTTCCATTTTTCGTTTCGAAAAATTTGCTTCCCCTCATTCTTCTCGTCGTGAGGAAGGGATGTCTTTTCTCGAGTTACGTCATGGTGAATCCCCGATCGTAGCCCCGCCCGAGTCTACGTGGGCTTGGCTTCTGCTGCGTGCTCTTGCTACACAATGGAATGTATTGCGCAATAGGTCGCAAACAAAGAAATCCTGTGAAATAACTTTAAAAGACTCAATTTATCTGTCTTAATGATGCGGATATTAATTAATTTCGGTCTCCCTTTCTTTAAATAGCATTGCGTCCATAATTTCAAGGATCAGTATTAACCAAAGGGCCTTGAACCATGCCACTGTCGAGTGCAATACGAAGTCAGATAACGTTCCCAACTTGCTGGGATTTTACTGAATCTTTACGTACGAACTCCGAGCAATATGGATGGTTGAAAAGTTCATAACATTAATATGTTGTTGTTTGAGTCATCAGTCCATAGAGTAGTTTGATGCAGCTCTCCATGCCACCCTATCCTGTGCTAAACTTTTCATTTCTACGTAACTATTGCATCCTACATCTGCTCTAATCTGCTTGTCATATTCATACCTTGGTCTACCCCTACCGTTCTTACCACCTACACTTCCTTCAAAAACCAAATGAACAAGTCCTGGGTGTCTTAAGATGTGTCCTATCATTCTATCTCTTCTTCTCGTCAAATTTAGCCAAATCGATCTCCTCTCACCAATTCGATTCAGTATCTCTTAATTCGTGATTCGATCTATCCATCTCACCTTCAGCAATCTTCTGTAACACCACATTTCAAAAGCTTCTATTCTCTTTCTTTCTGAGCTAGTTATCGTCCATGTTTCACTTCCATACAATGCCACGCTCCACACGAAAGTCTTCAAAAACATCTTTCTAATTCCGATATCAATGTTTGAAGTGAGCAAATTTCTTAAGAAAGCTCTTCCTTGCTTGTGCTAGTCTGCATTTTATATAAATGCATGTAGGATCAAATTTGAGGAAGGTACTGTGCGTCTTGCTCGTATGATTTATTCTTCAGCTCCAAGCGATTTCATACAACAGCTATCTGTGGAGTCTTTTGTGATAGGTATAACTGACCCAGAATTGCAATGAACTCTTCGTCTGGCGCACCCGAATGCGTTAGATAATGCGTTAATTCCTGTATTGGAATTCGAAGCTGCTACACAGACCTCGAATTTTCAGGCGCAACTTCGACCGCTGGATGAAGAGGGGCCTCTGAACAGGAGGGTAGAGAGGATTGTTGTGAAAACCCTGTCCAATAGGGAAGGACAACCTCCGAATGTGGAAGATTCACTGATGGCGTTGTATCAGAAGCTGCTGCCACAGAGACTCAACGTTTGAAGGAAACTAAACACGGCCGGTCCTATGGGGCGAACATCGCGTGTCGGCCCTGTTGCCCCGAGAAATGTGGTACATTTCATTTCAAAATTCAAAATTTTTCTCGTGCGTCAGTTAGTATCGGGATCGGTGAATGGTTTTTCTCGTACTGTGCTTCTGGACACCGGAGCCACCACCACCGTTGTGAAGGAGTAGTCCAACTATTCGAATAGTTTTAAGTGCAGACGGGGTACTTCTTCCCAGAAGCGGCGGGTCAAATGGATCATATAGACGGAGAAGTGACAGGAATTATCGAGCCCGTAGCCGAAGGGGAAGTCTACCTAGGAGTATTGGTGGGACGAGTTGTTGTTAATGTTAAGGCGCCTACTCCAATTATAATCCTATCTCAGTCATTGTTTGTGGGGAGACCAAAAAGGATACCCAGGATGTTGACCACCTTTCAAAATTAACTGAGATATTGCAACTCGGATGTTCTAAGTTGACCCAATATCAAAACGACAAACTCGATGAATTGTTGGTCAAATATCAGGATGTCTTCGCAGTCAAGAACTGTCCGTGCGGCAGGACGAGTGTCGTGAAACATGAAATAACACCGGACGTACACAACAGATCAGAGAGTGATCACGACGCTTGCAACTATCAAAAAGAGAGGAGGCTGAGAGAATCGTTTGTGACATGTATAAGCAGGGTGGTATTGAACCGTCTTGTAGCCCCTGGACGACACCAGTGGTTTTAGTGAAGAAAAAAGGACGGGCCGACCAGATTTTGTTGAACAGTTGAACAACAAGACAGTCAAAGACAGTTATCCGTCACCCAGGATAGATGTCACTCTAGACACATTGCCTGGATGTCAAGTTTTCTCAGCTCTGAATTTTAAATGTGATATCGGCAGGTAGAAATGGAGGCCGAAAACAGAGAGAAGACAGTGTTCGTAATTGGTATGGGACCTTGGCACTTTACGGTTATGCCTTTTGAACTGTACAATACAATAGCTACTTTCGAAGGACTAATGGAGACAGTACTACGAGGTCTGCAGTGATAAACCTGCCTCCGTGTACTTGGATGACATCATAGTAATAGGTAAAACTTTCGATGAACACCTTTCGAACCTGGAGGAGGCCTTTAAGCGACAGCAGAGAGCTAATCTTTAGTTGAATCCGAAGAAATTCCAGGTCTTCCGGGGGAAAAGTGAAGCATTTGGGACAAGTTGTTTCCAAAGACGGAGTAGCTGTAGATCCGGAGAAGATAACGTGCAGTAGAAGAATGGCCTGTCCACAGAGATGTACATGAATTTCGGAGTTTCTTAGGACAATGCTCCTACTATCGACGTTTCGATCCCGGATTTGCCAATATAGCTAAACCCTTGACAAGGCATTTTAGTAATGGGACAATTGCAGACATTCAGCCTTAGAACAACTTAAGCCATTGCTGACCACCGCCCCCTTTCTGAGCTACCCATATACTGCATGTCTATTTATACTGGATACGGATACAGCAATATAGGATTATGTGGAGTGTTTTCCCAGATGCAGAACGGTCAAGAAAATGTGATAGTGTACTTCAGTAAGACGCTGTCCAAGCCAAAGGGAAACTACTTTGTGACCAGGCGGGAATTGTTAGCTCTGGTGAAGTCAGTGGAGCACATCCATACGTAATGGTATGGTCAAAGATTTCTGCTACGAACAGATCCTGGTGCTTAGAAATGACTAATACAATTTAGGAACCTGCAAGGACAGATGCCAGGTGGATAGAACGTCTGCAAGAATACAATTTTGGGATTGAACATCGAGCAGTAACAAGCCTCAAGAATGCCGACGCTCTGTTCAGAAGGACGTGTATAATGGATTGTAATCATTGTTTTCGACGGGAAATGAAAGGTGGCCACTCAAGAAGGGTGATGGTAGCGTTTAATATGTGGCAACCTATAGAAATTCGCAGAAATGAGTCTGAAGATCCAAACCTATGTATGCATAATAATTCACTGGAAGGAAACAGGACGTCGCCACTCTTGGGAAGATGTTGTTCCACTCAGCCCAAGACCTATCGTGCTTTATGGAAATACTTTGTGGGTAAAAAATGGTGTATCGAAGTGCCTCATTGAGGATTCAGATGGAAAATCGGCAAGAATAGAGATCATTGTCCCTCGAATAAAGATCCCAGAGTCTTACAATGCCCGCATCATGGAAGTTCTGGAGGACATCTTGGTGCGAATAGAACAGTGGCTAGGATTAGGGCGAGGTTCTACTCGGCAAACAGTAAAGGAGATGTCACAACATGGTGCAGGAAGTGTGAGGTCTGTGCTTACGGAAATGACCAAGAGGAAGGAAGAAATCACCCAGGCGTCAGTGCAATGTCGGAAGTCCCCTTGAGAGAACAGCGATCGATGTGATAGGACTACATCCAGAAACCGAAAAGAAACACCTTGGTAGCCAAGGACGTAACCACCATCCGCAGTCGGATGAACAGGACGATTTGGAAACACCTTTCTAAAGATGTAGCCGACAACCAACGCGACTGGGATGACTATCTTCCATTATTTCAAATGGCATATCGGTCTTCAGTCCATGAAACGAATGGACACATACCGGCTTGTGTTCCCTTTGGGAGGGAGTGGCGTTTTCCCTCCGATCTGAAGATCGACAGAGGCTTGGTGAGCACCAGGTGGCTGGGGATGACTACGAGCCGTTTGAGAGAAATAATAGATCAGATTCACGCCCTCGTTCGAAGAAATGCAGAAACTGTTAGTGGCCGAATGAAACATGCTTATGACGCGCGGGCTGAATGCGGATTTGAAGCATGGCCGGACTGTTTGAAGTCAAGGATTTGGTATGGCACTTTAAAACACAGAAGCGGCCAGGTCTGTCGCCTAAACTCCTACGTTCATGGGGTGGACCGTACGAGGCGTTAAAGAATATCAATGACGTTATATACCGTATTCGAAAACTTCCCCGAGGAAAGCCAAAGGTGGTGCATTTCAATCTGTTAGCACATTACGAAAGAGCAAACTCCTTGGCTGACGGCTAGTCGAAAACTGGTTGCGAACTGATCCGAACTGATCTTAAAAAGGGGCAGTGTTACGAGCGTTGCTTACGCTATTATGCAAGGCTGGGAAATTAGCAATGAGAAGAGTGGGGTCACAGAATTTAGTTTTCAGTTCTTCCGCTAGGTTCGCCTTTCTTAGGCATAAGTTTTGAATGTCTTCTTATGTTCAGCATGGGTCTTGTGAAAAGTGCTGGCGAAAATTCGCTAATGTACTGCTAATTATGATACTTAAGGAGAAACCACGTGTTCTGAATGTTGCTTATCATCCATTTTGGTTGTAGTAGTGCAAATAATCTTGAATATCATTCCATGTTTAAAACATTTCAAGGAAATTTATGGAATCATTGAAGCTGTTCCTGGCACCGATTTCTTCTGGGCTAATTTCTCCAAGTTTCATAGGCCAGCAATTGTGCCTGTCGAGAATATTACTTTAGCCCTTGCAAAATTCATCTTTTCGAAATTTGTAGGGTATACTACTTTCCTAGTTAATTTCCGCACAGGTTTCACTACCAATCATTTTTTAGGTGACACTGCTTGTTCGCATGTTCTGCAGTTATCAGGTTACCATTTACTTTAAAATTCCTCCGCTTGTGTTGTGGACTTACATTTCTTTAAATATGGACAGGGTCAAAACTGAAAAATATAGGACTGCTGGGATCTAAGGGTGCTGAAGTTGATGTACAAAGTCTGCCTCCGTATCATACAAGGAGTGAAACATGGCCGCATTCACTTGGCAATTGTCTGTCACAATTCGGATGACTTGGAGTACACAATTTTTAACAGCCTGTAAGGTCTCGCGTGTTACTTTGGCTAGTTGATCTCCTGTCACGCTGCGTGTAAAATAATATGACACAGGAATCCTGTAATGTATGGAAACATCTTTGAACGTAATGCAGAGTGATTTATTAGCAAGCTTATCTTCAATACCGACAGCATCTCCCTCTACATACGTCATTCCAAGAAGCTTATCCAAATTCCTGTCAATTCCTGATTTTATTGCCATCTTATCTATGATTATAGAGCCTAACTTTTGTTTATCATGCTGCAAGGATTTCTGTTCTGTAATCAGACGAGCTCGTCCAAGGGAGTAATCCCTTTCTCTCCTCTGGAATGGCCAATATAAGTTTTTAAAGTTTTTGGTGCAGTAGGTGCAAAGTATCTAGAGATCTTAGGAACCGGTAGCCTTTGGATGAGCTACAGACCTTTATAGTATTCTCTGTGAATTTACACTTTTGTTTACAAAGCGCTTGAATCTGCTCCAAATCACCTTGTTCAGCTAGTCCTGTAATTTTATTTAGACGACTGTCAATTCCATGTTGATATTTTTCATTTTTTAGTTGATGCATCCTTTCTTTTAAAGTGATAATAATATTTTTCTGCTTCATTACAAGTGCTCCTTGTTTACTACATTTTCTGACTATTCTTTTCAGTTTCAAACCTACTTTAGTGCAGTATAGTTTAAGTTTAATAGAACACTGTGTGCCTGTGGTTTTATATAATGGTTCCCTGATAACTACAGGTGGAGGGCGATTCTCTTCACTGGCTGTAGATATGGTTGGTTCCACATGAAGTTCAATTTTCTTAATTTCCGTCTTCTGTGGTCCTCCTTCTATCTGGTCTTTCTGTATGTGATTGTTTGTGTCGGGGAAAATCTTGAAATACGGATGGAATGACGTTCGGAAGTAGGATTTTTTATTGCTGTGCTTACACTACAATCTGAGTCTTTAAAATACCTACTGCAAACTGTGGAATATACGCTAGGTTTCCCCAGAGATCTCAGTCTACTTTGTATTTCCTTGACGACAAACTGCCAATCACTATTTCGTTTTAGGTTCCTCGTCTTTCGGAAATTTGTGAAATTAAATACCACATCATTTTGAGGGCTTTGATTTACAGTAAAGAACACTACAGTGCACCATGTTTTTTTTTAGTTTATCCGTTGTTCGCATTGCGTAAATACGTCGTTAATTTCAGTCACTAAATTATAATCACCTGCACTAGCATAAGAAAACTCATGCAGTACAAAAATACGTCTTGACATGTTCGTGAATATTTGAATGAGTACTTCGCCCGCGCAATTTTATGACTAAGAAGAGCGCACCTAGCGGCAAAACGATGCGTTTCACGAGCCCGAGCAGGAAACAGTTTCACGACCAGCAAGGCCTTGCATTTCCCAGCCTTGTATAATAGCGTAAGCAACGTAGGAGACAAGTGATGGTGGTTACACTTGTGTCTAGCGCCTGACAATGTGAAGCCACTCGGCTGCGCTCGGGTGAGATCTGTCGGCTATACTCGGCCGTGCTCGGATGAGATCTGTCGATTATACTCGGCCGTGCTCGGGTGACATCTGTCGGCTATGTTCTACTGGCGCACATTAAGATAGTAATGGAATATCAGTGTCCATATATTAGGCAATACCTTCATTACAATTACTAACTAGTATATTTGTTATGGACTTTGTAATATTGAACTTTCCGATAGCAATGGGACACCAGTATTCAAATATTGCTACAATATGATAGAAGCTTGAGACATGTTTCGGCATAAGAGATGTCGACAGAGATGCACTGGGCGTTGAAGTCAAGCTGGCTAACAAACTACTGTGTATTCTATTCAAGGGATTTCCAACATTTTATAGAATAGTCTCCCAGTTTCGTTATATTTCACTTATTCGCTATCTGGAAAGCAGGTGGTATAATTTACATTAGATGCCATTGAAGCAGTCAAAGGACATGGTTTTCAAGCTTTTACGAGTTACTTTACTTCGCACCGACACAGATAGGTCTAATGGTGACGATGGGATAGAAAAGGGCTAGAAGTGGGAAGGAAGCGGTCGTGCACTTAATTAAGGTACAGCCCCAACATTTGCTTGGTATGAGAATGGGAGAGCATGGAAAACCACCTTCAGGGCTGCCAACAGTGGAGTTCTAACCACTATCTCCCGAATACAAGCTCACTGCTGCGCCCCCTTAACCGCACGGCCAACTCTCTCGGTGGTTTTCAAGTTCTTCGAATAGTAACCGATAATTACCAGGCTAATATTTCAATGTTTGAAACATTATGTGGGGGACGTGGTACTTTTGAAGCATGAAATAATACATCCATCGATAATGGAAGGTCACTATTTCTTTGTCATGACTCTAGTCACCTTTTGTATCGCTTCTGACAATCTCTGATTTTCTTATTGCAGCTCTGCATTACCTTCCTCGAAGTGAATTACTGAACTGCTCCACTCTCATGAAAGACAAATTCACGAGAGAAATATAATGTGGCACTTGTAATGATGGGCATCCATAGTTCTTTTTAGAAATATTTTTAAAGCCACTTTTAATTAACATTGCCACAAATTATTTACAGAAGTGCGAGCGATTTATACAATTCAATAGAAACCTCTCAACAGGAAGATTTTAAAACTTCAGTGAAATCTATGAAACATACGCAGCGTTAATGTGGTAACTTTTTATTCATTTACCTACTGTACTTTCAAAAACCTTGGCATACTGGAGTTGCATGGTTGGTTTAAGAAGGTAGCGTAGAAATTAAGATTTGTAAATATCGGTGTGAGCTATGATGGGATTTAAGATTCAAATACTTAATTTCTACGAGCTGTGCGCATTTGAAAGCTGAGGAAGTAGGGCAATGTAGGGAGCTTAACTGCAAACGTGGTGGGTGATTGTCGAACAATTAGCTTGCCGACACGGCCGACTTGATGCGTCGCTCTAGGGCGCAGCGAGGGATCCAGTCGGCCGTGTTGCCGACTACCATCAGCTGCTTACTTGCCGGCCATATTGTATTTCATAGGTGACGGACCGAACTTAGCCGAGTTAGTCCGAGTGGCTGCACATTGTCAGGCGCTAGACATAAGTGGTGGTTACACGCAAAGAGACAGAATGTGCGGCACAAGCAACGACCTACATTATATTGGTAAGTTCCTGTTCTAGATTTATTATGTTTGCCATTATGTTGTGAACCCACATTTTTGGAAAAAGCGGTAGTAGGAGACGAAAAAGGAGTAGTAGTTTGTCACTGTGGCACATAACCTAAAGGTATCTACATATAGAATATTAAACATGTGTTTTGATAATGATGGTTCTATAGCTCTCATTAACACACACAAAAGTGGGGGATTCCTGAGAAAATTTGGAAGCACTGACGGTTTTTTATAAAACATTATGTAACCTCAACGTAAATTTCTTTCAGAATATACTGTACATATAACCAGAAGCTTCTTGAATGAGTTTGAATACATCAAGTGTCACTTATAACCAATAAAAACCGAACGAGTTAGCCGTGCGGTTAAGGACGCTCAGCTGTGAGTTTACATTCGGGAGATAATGAGATCAAACACCACTGGCCGTGGCCCTAAAGATGGTTTTCCGTGATTTCCCACTTTAACATCAAGAAAATGCTGGAGCTGTGCCTTAATTAAGGCCACAGTCGCTTCCTTCCCATCTTAAACCTAGTGTTGTCTCATCGTCCCAGTAAAACCTATCTGTGTAAGTGCTACGGAAAGCCAATTGTAAAAAACAACAGGTGGAACCTAACTTATAATACATGAGGAGTGGAAATGCTAAAGGATCTAAGTGCCGTTTTTAACTTTCGGGTTTTTTCACTGCTAACCCATCTATGTCTTTGCGCCAGTGCTGTGCTAAGGAATTTATGTCCCTCAGTTGTTCCTTGGAGTTGCTACAGTCCCTAACAGAATGCGCTAGTTCTATGTTCAGACAGGCCTGCTGTGCTAGTGGATCTATGTGCCACAGCCGCCTGCCACTAGCCAAGCAGTAGTTAGTAGTCAAGTGCATGCCATAACTTTCATCTCATGCTATTGTTTTGCTTACTGAAGCTTTTGCTTGTTATTGAAAATGATGGACGAGAATGATGATAATAATAGTAAGAATGCCAGTGCTTTTAGTAGTGTTGGAAGTATTGAGAAATTTACGTTCAGAACAAAACAGCAAAAAGCAAGATTAAGTGGAAAGTCCTACCCCACACAGAAGAAGCAGAACAGGTGGGAAATTGCTGCAAAACAACCGCCGCCTTTACAGGTAGGTTCTGTTGTTTTTTACAGTAGAAGTAAACTTATAATACTCAATATTGCTTTTTGTAAGCCTACGTTATTATCTAGTAATATAAAATTGCCGAAAAACAGTCTTAACTGTATCCTCTTCTACCTCAATGCGTAGGTCTACTTCTACCTATGTTTTAAGCCTACATTCCTTGCCTATACCTTACTTACAGTCGTTGTGTAGTAATTCTAGCAGGTTTATGTACATATTTTGTTTTTGTTTTCTTTTTAGGTATTCTGCAAGTGTAAGTACAGTTGCAGAGAGATTGTCAATGTGAAAACGCAGCTCTTTGAAGAATAGCACCAACTTGACCTGAGCCAACAAGGCAATTACCTGATAGGGCTTATAGATATTCTTCCTATTCAACGACGGCACCATCGGACCTATAATGAAGATGCAGAGAGTAGAAGACAGTCAACCATCAGCTACATACTTCCTGATGGGACAGGAGACCTCAAAAGAGTATGCAAAGCTACATTTTTAAATACCTTCGGGTATTTTCAAGTCAGTAGAACATTAATTTATATTGTCTGGGCACAGTTTTTCAGTTGCTGATCGCGATTTTGCTCTTATAGAGAAATGCAGCAAGACAGCCAAAATGCAAGCAATGGAAGATCTTGAAAATGTGATCAAGCAAGCTGGGCCTACAAACCCTTTCCGAGTGCTGAACATATATGACAGTTTCTTCGACTTTGAGAAAAAAGGCTTCTGAGAGAATTGATACAAAACAACTTCGTATCACTCAGGTTTCTTTGCTGAAAATAAGCAAACAACAGCCTGGTAGTGTGTCCTGCAAAACAACCTTTTCCGATCTGTGTGACTAGGAGAATTTTCATGTACTGAAGAAAGGCGAGACAATGAAATACATTGCAGCTGTGGAATTGGAAAAACTTCCAGCTACAGTTTCGTTGGCACCAAACAAGCAAAAAGATCTTTCCACCACTATTGATTACCTGGATGAAAAGAACAAGGATTTTTTCCAACAGCTGTTAGCTCAATAAAGACAATGCTGTCTCGTGGCAGTTAGATCTATTAGCTCTATCAAAAATTTTTGTACTTAGATCTTTCTGCTCAAAACGCCACAAAACTATTTTATTTTTGAAGATAATTTAAAAAACCTTTGTCAACATGTTTATAATCATGTAAAGAGTTAATTCATGTTTAATTACAAATAAATATTCATTTCTCACAAAGATGTGCTGTTTTTATTACTTCCTGAAAAATTTCAATTTTGGCACTTAGATCCTTTAGCATTTCCACTCTTCACATGAGTTATACGCACATTATTTAAATTTAAATACATAACGTAGCCTATAATACAAGGGAAATTGTATTCAGTTATACACATAACCTAACTTGCGTCTCTCTAAAGATGTCTCTACTCATCGAAAGGTCGAATTCTTCCTCCTTCTGCTACGATTTGGGTTCAAGTAACTGATAACTAAGTTTATATGTCCAATGTCTCTTAAAGTAACTACTGTACCACCACTACAAGCAGCTCGATTCGAATGTTACTAGTTGAGAGTTAACTAGCGACTCTAGGTTTTTATATTATCAGCATGGATATTGATAGTCGCAAGCTCTCCGAAAACGAATACAAACTCAAGTTGAAAGTAAATTTGGAGAAGAAAATGTAAACAAAAATGTAATTGGACCGTTTATGTTACGCGTTTCCGACATCGGAATGTCAACGAATAAATATTATTCTAACTTGATACTGAGACAAAATGTGCAGCAAAAACCTTTTTGATATGTGTAATTTGAACCACTGCCATTTCATAAACTTTAATACTTTCATTTTAATCAGACTCAATGGAAGAAATAAGCATAAGGTCTTATGGTGACGATGGGAGAGGAAAGAGCTAGGGTTGGGAAGGTAGAGACCGTAGCCTTAATTAAGGTACGTCCCCCAGTATTTAACTGGTGTAAAAATGGGAAACCATGGAAAACTTCTTCAGGTCTGCTGACAGTGGTGTTCGAACCCACCACCTTTCCACATCATTCTTGACAACGTTAATGTTGGATAGCACGTCTCCTTGCTCCGGAAAATTCTTGAAACAGTTTTGGCATAAGATCCATAAAGTAGTTGAGCCATTCTTCATCCAATTTGTCCCATTTCTCACCGGAGATTCTGAGCAAAGCTTGTTGATTCCGTGGTCCGTCAGGGCGTCCCGACGACCTTCATAAATGTCCCATTTCTGGTGATATCAATATGACGAAAGAAGGTATTAACGAGAATTGCACGACGGACTCGCAAGTTCTTACATTACGTTGAAACGAATGAATGGTTGAACCAATCAATCGCCACAGATCTGTATTTAGAGCTATCACAGGTGAGGAATTCCTTTTGCGGAACCCCTCTCTTAATCTCTATAGGATCATGTACTCTAATTCTCTGACTTCTATTATATAGAAATTTAGCCCCCTATCACTCACTCCTTTGTCAGTATCGATACAGTACATTTGCCTTCCTGAATTCAAAATATCTGCTATATCCTGCTGGAATCCTGCAAGTTGAGCCTCAATGAAATAAACTTTTCTAAGCGCAAACTGTCTTCTATCAAACTAGTTAGTAATTTCGTAAACATGTCTAATATACCGGTAATTAAAACGAATGCTTTCCCAGAGCTTACCTGCAACACATGTCAAGCTGCCTCGTTTGTAGTTAACCATTATCCACTTTATGTATATCACCCTTTCCTTTGTCACCCTGGTCGCCGGGAATGTAGAATATTGATACTTGCATCTTAATGATAACCGTTAGATTGGACACTGAATCGAATCTTGTAACATTCAGATTGAGGTTTCTCCGAACCAACAGTCGAAGATGCTTCCATGGGCTGCAATCGTACATTGTGAACGACCCATTTTGGGCTAAGTTCAATCAATCGATCAATACTGATCTGCATTTAGGGCAGTCGCCCAGGTGGCGATTCCCTATCTGTTGTTTTCCTGGCATTTCCTTAAATTATTTCAATGACATTGGAAATTTATTGAACATCTCCCTTGGTAAGTTATTCCAATCACTAACTCCCCTTCCTATAAATGAATATTTTCCCCAATTTGTCCTCTTGTATTCCAACTTTATCTTTTAAAGACGCCACTCAAACATATCCGTCTACTAATGTCATTCCACGCCATTTCTCTGATGACAGCTCGGAACATACCACTCAGTCTGGCAGCTCGTCTCCTTCCTCCCAGTTCTTCCCTGCCCAAACTTTGCAATATTTTTGAAACGCTACTCTTTTGTCGGAAATCACCCAGAACAAATCGAGCTGCTTTCCTTTGGATTTTTCATTTCTTGAATCAATTAATCCTGGTGAGGGTCCCATACACTGAAACCATACTCTAGTTGGGGTCTTACCAGAGACCTATAAGCACTCTCCTTTACATCTTTGCTACAACCCCTAAAAAAACAACCATGTGCAGAGATCTGTATCCTTTATTTACAATCCCATTTATGTGATAACCGCAGTGAAGATCTTTCCTTATATTAACATCCAGTTACTTACAATGATTCCCAAAAGGAACTTTCACCCCATCAACGCAGCAATTAAAAGTCAGAGGACTTTTAATATTTTTGAAACTCACAACCTGACTTTTAACCACATTTATCATCATACCATTGCCTACTGTCCATCTCACAATATTATCGAGGTCATTTTGCAGTTGCTCACAATCTTGTAACTTATTTCTCACTCTATAGAGAATAACTTCATCCGCAAAAAGCATTATCTCTGATTCCACTCCTTTACTCAATTCATATATATATAAGAAAACATAAAGGTCCAATAATACTACCTTGAGGAATTCCCCTCTTAATTATTACAGGGTCAGATAAAGCTTCGCCCACTCTAATTCTCTGAGATCTATTTTCTAGAAATACAGCAACCCATTCAGTCACTCTTTTGTCTAGTCAAATTGCACTCATTTTTGCCAGTAGTCTCCCATGATCCACCCTATCAAATGCTTTAGCAGGTCAATCGCAATACAGTCCATTTGACCTCCAGAATCCAAAATATCTGCTATATCTTGCTGGAATCCTACATTTGAGCTTCAATGGAATAACTTTTCCTAAAACCGAATTGCCTTTTATCGAACCAGTTACTAAATTCGCAAACATGATACTTTATTATTTTTCTCTAGATCTACAGTAATAATACCCATTTGATCCTTTAAATGAGAAAAATAACATGTTCAGCCCATGCCAAAATTCACTCTTTCAAACTATACCTACCGTACAGAAAAAAGAAAAGAAAAAGAAAACACGCAGAGAACAAAACTGAGCAAACAAAACAATATTAATAAAAAATCAAGCGTACTCAATGGACATGCCATGAAATTCCTCAGATACTCCGGAAACGTAACCCCCAAAGTGAGGGTCACCACGGTAGTCATCCTCCGCCCTTTCATGCCACGTCCAACGTCTTTGCTGAATATTCCTGTTGTCTTCCCAGAATGTGTAGTTTAAATAAACATAATTAAACGACATAATAAAGTTGAAATAAAATCAGCAGTATTAAGAATGTCAAAGACCTTCATGGCTCTCTTAACTAGACACGCAAACCCTTGCACATTCCATTCCCCCTACCTTATTTTACTTGACCCACTCTAGGTTGCTGAGTCCAGACTTACGTTACATTCTGCCATTGCGTATTCATGCTCACGTATGCTCACGTTGCAACTTTATCCTTGTCAGCCATGCTTAATCAATTTAAATACCAAGCCATACTCCACCTGAAATTTGTCATCACGTCCACCAAACCAAAGTTTACAAACAAACACCAATTCTCAATTCTCCTCCCTCTCAGCACTCAAATTCTGCCATTACATATACCACCCTTTCTCCATCTCCACATTTCAGCAATAAATTACCGTCTCTACTGCAATTTAATACCAATACATCATCACTTAACACTCACATAATATAGCAATAATTAAACGTCCACCATCCATTTGTCATCAAGTCCACCAAACCAAAGTATACAAACAAACACCAATTCTCTATTCACATCCCTCTCAACACTTAAACAAACACCACTTCTCAGTTCTCATCCCTATCAACACTTAAAATCTGACATTGAAAAGTACCACCACTTCTCCATCTCCAAATTTCATATCACATTGAATACCAAACCACCTTCATTTACAACTTACTCATGAGTGCACCACTACTTCTCATACCTTTCCAACACCACATTTCAACATACACCACCTCTATTTCCAACACCACCTTTAATCTCTAGCACACACTCATCTACCATACTCAATTTACCATACACTCATACTCATCTTATTACCCATCATAATTACCTACCGAAAACTCCATCTTCCACCAAACCAAAATTTACAAATAGCCAAATTACATTACTACATCTTCATACTTTTCCAACACCACATTTCAACATCTACAAATACCACCCACTCATATACCATCACATTAAATACAACTTACTCATGAGTGCACCACCACTTCTCCATACCTTTCCAACACCACATTTCAACACCTCTACTTCCAACACCACATTTTAGCCCTAGCACACACTCGTCTACCATCGAATAAATCTCCATCTACAAATACCACACACTCATACACCATCACAACCTTCAAAATATCACTTCATCTTCACCCACTAATACCAAACACTCATTCCTCAACACTACATTCTTACATCTAACAATCTTTATTTTCACTACTCCCTATACTATTGTTCTTTTTACTTCTAGTGACTACACCTTCTCATTTCTACCTGAATCCCACATGTCTGTCAGTTTTCTATACTTTCCTGTTTCTCTGCCACTTCTTTTGGCCGCCACTTCATCACCATCTTCACTCTGTTGTGTTCTTTTGCCTCCACCTTCAGCTCCCATCATCTCCGTTAACCTTCTGGCCTTGCCTCTTTCCCAACTCCTATTGAGACATCCTCCGGTTGCCTCTGACGTCACCTTTTTACCCGTCACTTCCCTTACTTCACTGCTTTCACTCCTCTGCCTTTCTTCTTCACTGCTTATGGTCACCTTTTCACTTGTCGCCTCTTCCTGAACTTCTTCACTGTTAATGGTTACATTTTCACTTAGCGCCTCTCTCTGACCCTCTTCACACATTACACTGTTACTGTTATCTTTCCTCACTTCCCCACCTCTCGTTGCACTGCTCATTTTTTCTTTGTCTTTTTTAATCTTCATTTCTAAGTCCAGCAGTCTATTCACAGACCAGTTCCTCTTCCAATTTCTGCCTGATACCACTAGCTCTTGTCCTTTAATAGTAGCTCTCAGTCCTTGATTTATCGCACGTATCTTGTGTTTTCTGAGTATTTTCTCATTCCTTATAGCCTCCCATCCCACGTCTCTCTTGATCCATATTTTTTCTCTCTGCATGTTACTCGCATTGCCTATCACAGCATCAGCCATCAACGTAGAAAACAGTTCTACTTTGATAGGCCTGTTGCCCCTAGTTCTTCCCACTCTCTGTACGTCATCTATGTTCACTTCGCTAAAGTTAAGTTTCAATTTCCCCTGTATTAAGTCGACTACTTTGTAAATTGTACGTACTTTGTCTTCTCTCACCTCCTCAGGCACCCCATAAATAAATAAGCACTTCTTCCTGCGATTCAATGTATTGGCATTCACTTCCGCTTTCAATTTCAACGTCTCCTCTTCCAGTCGTCCTATTCTTTCTCTTAATATTGCCAATTCCTCGTCGTTCTTTCTCACTTGTGATGTTATATCGTCCGTCATTTCTCGCAGCCATAACTTCATTTTTCCAAACTCACTGGTTTGTTCTTGGATCATATTCTTAATTTGCCCAAGGGGGCACACTTCTACCACCGTCTCTTTTACCCATTTTTTGAATTCTTCTATGTCTTCCCATCCCTCATTTCCACTAGATGTCGGGCCTGGGTTCGGCTCTACACCTCCAATCAGTAGCAACATTATAACCTCCGCCGCTGTTAACACTACTTCTCCTTTGATTGCCAAATCCACTTTACACCCACCTGATTTTATTCTTCTTTCTTGATTCTCCTCTGCCATCCTCCAATAGCCGCCCTGTATTGATCTACTACAATCATTGTTGTCAAACTCCTCACAAGCTTCCTGCACTCAGCACTCACTCCTTACTCCCACTCCCAATTTCGCAAACATGTCTAATGTAATCAGAAAGAATGCCTTCCCAAAGCTTACATGCAACGCATGTCAAACTTACTGGCCTGTAATTTTCCGCTTTATGTCTAACATCACCCCTTCCTTTATACTCAGGGGCTACTATGGCAACTCTACATTCATTTGGTATAGCTCCTTCAACCAAACAATAATCAAATAAGTACTTCAGATATGGTACTATACCCAACCCATTGTCTTTATTATATCCCCAGAAATCTTATCAATTCCAGCTGCTTTTCCAGTTTTCAACTTTTGTATCTTATTGTAAATATCATTGTTATCATATGTAAATTTTAATACTTCTTTAGCATTAGTCACCTCCTCTATCTGGACATCATCCTTGTAACCAACAATCTTTACATACTGCTGACTGAATACTTCTGCCTTTTGAAGAACCTCACATACACACACTCCTTGTTCATTAATTATTCCTGGAATGTCCTTCTTCGAACCTATTTCTGCCTTAAAATACCTACACATACTCTTCCATTTTTCACTAAAACTTGTATGACTGCCAGTTGTGCTTGCCATCATGTTATCCTTAGCTGCCTTCTTTGCTAGATTCAATTTCCTAGTAAGTTCCTTCAATTTCTCCTTACTTCCACAGCCTTTTCTAACTCTATTTCTTTCCAATCTGCACCTCCTTCTTAGTCTCTTTATTTATCTATTATAATAAGGTGGGTCTTAATCTTCCTTACCACCTTTAAAGGTACAAACCTATTTTCACATTCCTCAACAATTTCTTTAAACCCATCGCAGAGTCTCTTTACATCCTTATTTTCCGTTTTCCACCGATCATAATTACTTTTTAAAAACTGCCTCATGCCCGCTTTATCAGCCATATGGTACTGCCAAATAGTCCTACTTTTAAAACCTTCCTTTCAATCACATTTATTTTTAACTACGACAAAAACAGCTTCGTGATCACTAATACCATCTATTACTTCGGTTTCTCTATAGAGCTCATCTAATTTTATCAGCACCACGTCCAGGATATTTTTCCCTCTAGATGGTTCCGTCACCTTTTGAATCAGCTGTCCTTCCCATATTAGCTTATTTGTCATTTTTTGGTCATGCTTTCTGTCATTTGCATTTCCTTCCCAATTCACATTTGGTAAATTCAGATCTCCAACTACAATCACATTCATTTCCATGTCGTTACCCACATTGCTGATTATCTTATCAAATAATTCTGAATCCGTGTCAGCGCTACCCTTTTCCGGTCTGTACACTCCAAAGACATCAAGTTGCCTATTATCTTTATAAATGAGCCTTACACCTAGAATTTCATGTTTCTCATCTTTAACTTCTTCGTAGCTTACAAATTCTTCTTTTATAAGAATGAACACTCCCCCTTCCACCATTCCTATCCTATCTCTACGATACACACTCCAGTTCCGTGAAAACATTTCTGCATCCATTATATCATTTCTCAGTCATGATTCAACTCCTATTACACTATCTGATAAATATATATCTATTAAATTACTTAATTCTATTCCTTTCTTTACAATACTTCTACAGTTCAACACGAATATTTTTATGTCATCCCTACTTGACTTCCAGATCTCTGTACTCTCATCATCGCTCACTTGACAACTCCGTTTCCCTGAATGTACCTCCCCATTACCCTTCTAAAGAAATTTCCTAACTTATACGTACCACTGCGGTTTAAGTGAAGGCCATCTGAGCGCAGATCCCTATCTCCTACCCACCCATTAGGATCTAGAAATTTCACTCCTAGTTTCCCACATACCCACTCCATAGTCACATTTAAACCCACAATCACCCTCCAGTCAGTATCCCTCCTACAGAGTATTCCACTGATAACAATCTCCTCTTTCTTAAACTCCACACGTGTTGCATTTACCAGATCCCACACATCTCCAACTACGTTGGTACTTATATTAGCTTGCCTTACGTTGTTGGTACCAACGTGAAACACTACCACCTTCTCCTTCCCCTCTTCCTTCTCTTCTACTTTTCTCAGCATCTGCCTCAACCTAATTCCTGGATAACACTCTACCCTGGTTCCCCTTCCTCCACACACTTTCCCCACGTGTCTAACGATGGAATCCCGCATGACCAGAGCCTCAAACCTACCCACCCCCTTTGGTCTCCTCCCCTCCTCGTCAGCCCTATCTTTCCTGATAGCTGCAGAAGCTACTTCCTCCTCCCTTTTCTCCCTCCCATGACCCTATTCCACCTATATTTTCCTATCCTCTACTCTACATTTCCCTTTCCTACCTTTTCCCTCCCTCCTACTTCCACACATCTCAGCAATAGTTCCCTGTTCCTCATCTTATCTGTGTTGTTCTACCTGGAATGGCTCGTACCGATTTTTCACAGACACCTGTCCTGAATTCTGACCTGAATAGAGCTCTTAGTCTGCTATCTCGTTCCCCTTCGAACAGTTCCCCCCTTTCCTTCCCATCCCCCTTTTACACCTGGTGTAACCTGTACATTGTTTGAGAGAGGCCTACTTTCATTCCTGTCTTCTGTGAGAATCCTAATTATCTCCCTCAAACTCTCCAACTCCTCCCTCATACCCCTCAATGCCTCGCCACAACCACAGTTCCTAAACTTGCACTCTTTAGCCATTCTTTACAGACAAAATGAAAAGAAAGGAAAGTAAAATAACTTTATTTGTGCAAAAAAATGAACGAAACGAAATATTGTTTAGGATAGTACTCAAAGGTCACACGACAATTATGTAATTAATATATTAGTACACTATAATAATATGCCTTTGATGGCAGGACCTAGTGATTACAGTGTCTTCTGGTATAGGCTAGAGCAATTTTGTTACTTTCATAGATCTGTCTCTGTCTTATCCTTGGCTTTGACAATGTTACGGAGATATCCGTGGTAGTTAGAGGTGAAAGAAGGTGCTGGCTGAAATAGGTCTCAACTACAAAATTAAAGTTAATTTAAAACTTTAAAAAAGGTTATATTTTCAAAACTTAACAATGGTAACATAGAATTTTGAGCGTACAACAAATAACAACAGTTAAATCAGGTACACAGCAACTTTATAATTCTGGGCTACGCGCCCCAAAGTCTGAGCTCGCAACTCACACCCACAATTCAACAAAGGGCAGAAAACCCCTTCATTACCTGGAGCTCTTGCTCCCGCTTAACAATGTCAGGCCTCCTAGAGGCACTTTCCAAAATACCAGAAAGAGCTGACCTGCTCTCGTTTTTTTTTTACCAGCCTTATCAAAGGCCACAACAACCCTTACTCCTAACTGCCCTCAAGGCACACATACAGTGAAACAGGGGTATCTAATACCCAACCTACAGGGCCTTTGCATGAAGAAAACAAAACATCAGGATGAGTTACTGGCCCAAAGTACAGAAGGAACTGGAGGCGTGAACTTGCACTCCAAATAACACCTTTAAAACTTAAGTGGCTCTAGGTCGGTACACAGGGGCTAATCCCAAGCTAGGGAGGTGACCCGTATGAGAACTTTAATACATTAATGAAGAGAAGAAACGGTTATGAAAACGTGGTCACCTGAGTTTCGAAATGAAGTGGAGTTCGAGAGGGAAAAGCACTCTCTATCCCCGCTTTACAGTGAAAGAGATTTGTAAATTTTACATAGACAGAAAGGAATTTACATTTTAACAAGATGGGTTACATATTAAAGGATTCGAACCCTCCCCGAGAGTTAAACTGCTGAGCTAGCAAGAAATAAAGATGTTAAAATGCCATTACCTTGTAGAAGAACTGCTGCAAGAAGAAAGAGGCTCTTCCCGTCCCCTGCTTCATATCCATACACTGAATTAGATGTTATACTAGTGGCACCGAGACAAGAAAATCAGCAGTTTTTATACCCTCGTTGGAAATTCGTGATCTTTCAGGAATGAGTAGACACACCCCCTCAATTTTATTGGGTCGCTAAAAGTTATACATCAACATCGAAGAAGAAAGACACTATTGGTCAAAAATTAATTACAGAAATTCGGGATTGGGAGAGTTCAAAACTGGCGGACAGAAAGATTAATATTGCCAACCCAAAAAATAAAAGAACAAAATTTAGTAAAGACAAAACTTAAGAATACAAAATGTCTTCAAGAGAGCTCATTCCATTGCGCCAGAGTGTATTACCATAGTTTTTTTGGGTAGAGACATCTGTTAGAGAATGTTCACACTTCCTAATCACTGAAAAAAAAAGGAAATCAAAAACACTCAGTGGCATCTTCTGATAAACCGTAGAGTTAGTTCGTTTCTTAAAGTTCAGGGTTTCTCCTGTAGAGTAGATTAAATTGGCGCAAGATTTGAACTTGCGTCGTAGAGGTGTACCTCCCGGTACAGACAATATGAAAGTGACTGAGGTATGAGCGATGCTAGTAATGCCAATCCTTATGCAGCCAGTCCCTGCTATGAATGGTGTGAAAATGTTGCTCATAGGGTCAGTTGGTGTATGCATTTCAGTGGGCTTGGCAGACTGATATGTAACAGCAACTCTGGATCGGTGAGGAAAGCAACGGTAAACTACCTCACTCCTCATTTCCCTAGTACGCCTCTTCAGTGATGCCTAGGCCTTCTATGACAGCTGATGGCAGAGCTGTTGATGGATCCCACCAGCGGAATCGCTGACGGACTGAACATACATATTGTGCCCTTTTAAGGCACCAACTGCGGTGATTTCTTCTTTCTTCTTTGCGCCGGCTGCTCCTGTAATAAATGACATATAAATCATACTCACCGCTGCATGTAGACTCTTCTTTCTCAGTCGTGCCCGTTCGATATCCCCGGAGAGGCCACCCGCTGATAGAGGAGTGAGGGAGATGAAAAGAAGGGGTAAACTAACTAAAATGACGGTACCCAAGACTGAATCAAAATTTAAATAAAAGACTAATTTATTCAAATAAAATGCAAAGTGCTAAAATGGATGTAGATTGAACTAGTGAAAAATGTAAACAAATGAAAATAAAAGTGACTAAATAAAATATTAAAATTTGAAGGTCTGCCTTACAAAACAAACATAAACTGCCTGAATAAACTGACCGAAGGTCAAACACCTTAATTAAAATATGCCAGACTATCTTGACATTGTCTACAAGTTGAATAAAAATGACTTTATATAAAACTCTGGTCAGAAAAACCACCTTCTTGAAATACAGAAATATATAACAGAGGAACTATCTCTCAAAAATAAATTAATGAATTAATAAATTGACTCACAATAAAGTAAACTAAATTCTGTTACGTCGATCAATCCACTGACTTATCAGAGTTATTAAATGTTTATAAACATGTTGCTCATTTGGTAAAATATACCCAAAATTTAAATCATCTTGGACTGCACTAAGCAAGTGTATCACTTAAGGAAATAATTCTTAGAAACATAACGAAACAACCATGAACATCTCTTTCATTTTCTACATAACCGTTGTCTTATACAACACCTCATGATTAAACAAATCAATTATCGAAACATCACTCTGAGTGTATCCAACCACTCATCTACGTTAGACTCCACTTGCTTGCCTGTGATAGACTGGACTCTTAAAATAAAACAAAATTAGGCCAAGTGCCTGATGTTAACATTATCGAATGACAGCGATCTTTGTACATTAAAATTTCTATTGACTTTGCCGCTAACTGCATTTCATTATAAATTCATATTTGTGGTATCACCACTAGATGGAGGCAGATACCATCTTATTCACCATTTCTCGCGGCAGTTTTATACAATTGGTTTATTTAAAGATCGCTTCATTTCAAAATAAAAATGTAGTGGATTTTAAAGAAAGTTTGGTAATTACTTGGATGCCTGGTATGAGCATACCACTACTATTTCGACTGTGACAGAATCGATGACCTAATAAACCTAACATCTAACCTCTAATTTACATCATTACGTTAACTAACGGAGAAATCTGCTCCGATAAAAATACAGAAATCAAAACAAACTAGCCTAGCTACACTTATCTATTTACAACAACAAAATATCAATAATTCACATACGCTTGCGTCCTACAAATAACGGTAACAGTGCACTCAGAAAGAAAACAATAACAAACTGGATCCCCCCATCGCGGCCTACTAGAAATTAACAAGGATAGAAAAACGCAAAACAAACTCGGAGTTACCAGAAAACATACCCCGCTGCGAGTAGCAAAATATTGCGAATTTGACGGCAATCTCAAGTTTCAGACTACAAACGTCTGGACATAATATTATTTAACCTTGATGGAAAAATTTACTGTTATTTCACGTCATCCGTGACTCTACATAAATATTCAAAACACATTGACTCGTCGCTCTGTCCACATTGTACACTGGCTAGCATTATTTGTCGAGCATCTATTCTCCCTGGAATTATTTAACAAATACAGGCTCCTGCCTGTAGTATCATACCCATGTCGTAACAGATTTAACGCACGTGGTTAAATTCTTCATTTCACACTTCTATTTCCTCATTAATTCGCGACGTCATTATAATTCATTATTCCCACAATACAGCCTCGCTCGTACCCGGCGGGCAAAAATATCTGTCGTGCACATTACGACTTCTCATGTAAATTCAAGACATGGTTCAAATATCATATTTCCATCACCAACGTAGATCATCAGGGATATTAATCATCTAACTGGATCTCTCGATCATTCACTGTTAACACATCACAAAAAACACAGAGCTAACTCATCAATGGCGCTCATTGTTACTATAAAAAGAAGTGACGAGATTGCCTCTCAAAACACAAATGTTGAAACGGTGCGCAACCGCAACTACAGAACATAAAATATATGCGTCTAACCAAAAATCGTCGCAAAATCCGCGGGATAAATACCAACAAAACCGGTCATCTGAAAGATGATTCCGCAACATAAAACAAACTGAAATGCGCAAAATAGTGAAAATAAACCTTGAAAACATCGCGGTAGTGTCCATAACATCAAAACTCCAACAAAAGAAAATATAACTCAAAAACTACAACGATCTAAAATCATGATGAAATAATAATAATAAACTGACATTACACTCGTAGATCAAAAATCAAAAGCTGCCTATCTGTCAAAATGACATACTACAGAAATCAACCATAAATACACGCAAACAAACATCTACTTAAACAAAGTGCACAACATAAGCCTATCTGAAAGTGCAACATAAACATTATTATTATTATTATTACTGTTATTATTATTATTATTGTTATTATTATTATATAGCAGTATTGTAAGCAGTATTATAAAACTGTGAATTATTTACAACCCTACCTAGTACTCTAAACTACACTGATCATCGATTTTGCCATGGTCCTACATTTATTTATTTACATGATTTAATTATGCTCATACCTGTATGGTGGAAGCAGGTCAGTTCACCCACCGGTCCCGGTCATGGTGGAAATTAGAAATCCATCTTCAAGTTGATGTGGTATTCCATATTTTTATTACACACGCAAATTTGACACATTCTTGCCATGCCGTGACACACGATTATATTAGCACGAAAACACTCGCATTTCTCTCACTCCAGTGAAAGTTTAGAAGATGCCACTGCAGCCTCCTGCCTGTTGTGTAGATGAAGGTCGCCTCGCTCTTTACCTGCAAACACCTGCTGGCCTTCCGACGATCCCTCAGCTTTGTTTACCTACAGCTTATAGTACATTAACCCTACTGGGGCATAACTGTTCCCTCAAGGTCTGCTGTTGCGGCCTCCATTGAATAAAGTCAATCACCTTCCCGTTTGTCTTACTAGTTTCCGCCCATAAACATCTAGCTTGCCAAACAGTTTGTAGAATGATAGAAACAAGCTAAATACAGCTTATGTCGTGGAGAAAATTATATACTGATCTCACATGTAACACTCCCCACTGGTTAGAAATGTTTTTATGTAAAATCTGCTGGAACATGAATTTGTTTCCCTCGACTAGTAATGTGAGCTCATTTAAATTGAAAGTGTAATTCTTGCCTACACTCCCTGCATTTACAGTAAAAGTCTGTGAAAGTATTCATTTTCTGAAATGCATATTCTCCCAAGTAAATAATACAAGGCTTCCTAAAATGCCTACAAGTGTCTAATCGCTTTCGTACCAGTCAAAATAAAGTTGACTAAAATGCATTTTGCTGACACACTCTGTCACTCTGTCAAAACGTAGATTCACTAAGAATACTGAAATAACACTAAAGTACTCAAGACAATAACTGAGAGTATTCACAACACTGAGAACGACTGAGAATATCTGAGAATAACTCAGTAGTAACTGAGAGTAACTGATTCACACTGAGCACTCGACCCTGTGGTCGCTGGGTTTTATAAAAATTCCTCCCACCACCAGGAAAATAGTTCCGTGGAAGGGATGTGGCGTAATGATCTAGTCCTTGGGAGCGCTTTCTCGTACATCCGTAGGTTATGGTTTTCAAAATTTATACTCAAAACTTCCTAAATTCTGTCCGACTCACATGTGATATTGCGCCGCGGGAAATGATCATAGAATAATCCACACGATGATGCGCGTCACTGGTGTTATTTTCTTCCGGTGGATGGCCTCGTTCAGCCATGATGGCTCCTTATTCTGGGTTCTATTACTCCTCCGTTCGAAGTTGAATTTTATTAATTAGGCACTGATTAACCACAGATTGGCACTGATAATTCGCCAAATATTATGAAGAAGTTAGGACACTGTTTTTCACTACCACATCGGGCTTCAGATCGCGAGATACTGATAGTAGATCTCCCGGTATGACAGCTCATTCAAATTTAGAATATTCTGATTGGTTGAGACTTTCGCGCTCTTCCAAAACATAGTGCATCCGCTTCCTCCCACGAATTGGCGGTTACTGTCGTTGGTCCTCTATTGTCCTAGCTAAATAGGTCAGGCTTCACCGCGTGCTTTTCTCATGAGAACGAACAGCAAGTGACCACTCCCCGGCGGTGTCATAAAATTTATTGGGAGGGTGGTTTACAATCTGGTCGTGTCTAGAGAAGAGTTTCATGGATTCTCTCGCCGTCAGGCTGGCGCCAGAAAGTTCCTTTGTGCCTACTAGTTTCACAGCCTTACTGTGGTATCTCATATGTGAAAATATTCAATTTTATTATGAATTAAATTAGGCAAAATCGCTTATGGGTGCAATGCCCCCTTACGCCGTTAGAAATCTTACGCGATAGTGGAAGATTTCTCAATTCAACCAATGATATTCTAAACATACTTGCAGCCATAAGCGAATGTATACTTCTGACTATAAAGTATACCTCTGCTTATGTCTGAGTTTTTCTCTGATTTCTCTCTCTAAAAGTTTGTTCTCTTTCTCGAGGTCATCTGCAATCTGTTTCATGACTGCTAGTATCTCGGCTGAGTTCTGTTCGCATTGTGGACAATTCTCTTCTGTCTGTTGACCTGTCTCGAAATGACTGTCGTCTCCTGGGTGCGTTGATAGGGTTTCCTGGTCATCTTCTTCTTCTGCTTCGGTACACGGGTCATCATCATCATCTTCTTCTTCTGCTTCGGTACACGCGTCATCATCATCATCTTCTTCTTCTGCTTCGGTACACGCGTCTTCTCCTGCGTTTGAGCTCCTTGGTTCTTCCACAAGATTCACTTGAGCTGCGCCTGGTGCTATTTTATATGTTCGAAGATTTGCTGCATTCATAATCATTTCGTTTTCCCCATCTAAACTTCTAATTTTATACGCATTGTTTTGCATATCCTGGACAATGCGGTAAGGACCGATGTACAATGCTGCGAATTTTGCGTAATACTTCCTTTCAGGATCGGAGATGGCTGGTCTACGGATCAATACCATTTCACCTTCCCGTAATGGCTTGTGGAATTTTTTTCTACGAACTCTCCTCAGCCTGCGGTCAGCTTGCTCTCTTAAGTGCTCCCGTACCTGTTGTATACATAGTTCCGGAGATAATTGGGGTTCAGGCGGACAATTGACGACTGGACTCCACGTCCTGGCCGGTTGTAAGCCATTATGCACTGTGGCTGGGATTTTCGCTGTTGCTTCATGGACAGTATTATTTATGCAGTCAGTGATCAATGGGAGAATATCGACCCATCGCCAATGTTGTTCTGGGATATAAATTCTGCTGAATTTTGCGATGACTTTCATCACTCTTTCTGCCGGGTTCGACTCTGGGTGACGTGTTGAACTCAGAACATGCTGTATTCCTAATTGCCTTAAACCTGTTTTGAACTCAGCGGAGGTGAACTGTGTTCCGTGATCTGTCAGTCCAAAACATTGAAAGCATATGTAAAATTAGGGATAAGGCCTACTTTGGAATCGAACACGGCCTGATGTTCAATTAAGAAGGCTCTTAATTGATCTTTCTGTTCTTTCGTTCCTTTAAACTCTGCAACTTTGTCATTGATTAAATTTTCAATATCTTCTGCAGTGTCAACCATAAAAATGTCGGTAAAAATCCCCTCATGGTCCAAAATATTTAACTGTTCATCCGCATGCTCGGCTCCTAAGATATCGTGGAAGTCTCCGTCAATACTGTCATCTGCTTCGTCCTCACCAGTTTCCGGATTTATTGCCGCCTTGTCGTGACCTCCATTCCTTCGGAATCTCACCACGCCCCCTGCAAGGTCAATGACGGCATGTGTATCCCTTAGAAAATCAGCTCCAAGAATTACGTTGTAATTAACTCTGGCCATTATTATAAATGTATGACTGTAGGTTGAGCTCCCTATTGTCATCTCCAGGTATGTCTGGGACTTACAGGTAGTCACCCTGTCTGGCACAATCCCTTTTATTTTTACTGTTGAGACCGGAATCTCAGGTAGGCTCATTCTCTCTTTCAAATCATTAAACAGATTCCTCGAAATAATGCTGATACTCGCACCAGTATCTAAAAGTCCTAAAATGCTTGTTTCATTAATTTTGACTTTAATCACAGGTAGAGGTAAAATTTGCGGGCTCTCCTGCTTGAATTCATCACTTAATAAGTCCTCAGGCTGCGCTATCCATGAATCTACCTTCGCTACTTCCCACTCTTCATTCTCAATGGTAAAATTTGTGGCTGAGTCAGTGTCTAATGGAGCTACTAATTCGAAATTGAAGTTTTTTTTTTCCTAGCACCGGTCCCCTCGTACGTCGGTGCATTCGGATTGAGCGGTCTGCGGTCCTCGCTTCCTCTCCTTCTTGTTTGCTGGAACTCAAGGCTTTCGGCCCCCGTGATATCTGGGTTCATGTCTTGGGATTCGATCGCCTGTTTCCACGGATCGCGCTGCTGTTTGTTACTCAGGTCATTGATGTATCGGCGCCCCTCTTGATACCTTGGGTCCGAGTTCCTATCTGGCTGGTAATTCCTTCTCTCATTCCATCTCCTTTCAGGATCGCGATAGTAAGGCCTATCTCTTCCTGCATTTTCCCATCGCCTTCTGTCACGTGAGATGTACCTCCTTCGGTATGGCTGCCTGTCTTGGTAGCGCGGTCGCCTGTCTGGGTAGTTAGGTTTTCTAAACCACGGACGTTGGATTTCTTCCTCCTGGCGTCTCGTGTTCGTATCTCGCCGCGGTACAGCACCTGAATTCGGGCCGTTTACCTGCACATTGCCTCGTGCATTTTCACTGGTGGCATTAGCTAGGTAAGCCCTATGTTCCTGCGTTTGCCTGGTCACTCTCTGCGGTACGTTATTAGTGGATGTAGCATCTAGCTCCCTTAGAATAGCCTCAACTTGGGCTGGATCTTCGACCCTCGCTGTAATGAGCATTCTCTGCACGTCCGACGGAAATTGTTTGATTATCGTCTGAACGATCTCTGCGTCTGACACTGGAGAGTCTAATTGCCTAAGTTTGACGAGCTGTGTTAGGAAGAAGTCTAAGTATCGTGTTGGCTGTGTCGACATGTACTTGCGAGTGTACAAGTCCATCCTGAGTGCTTGTTGTGTGGATAAGGACCAGTACCTTTCGAGGAAAGCCTTCTCGAAATCTGCGAACGTCTTAAAAGTATCTACGAAACCGTAGTACCAGGTCTTTGCCTGTCCTTCGAGATATTTTTCTACTATGCGTAGTTTCTTTTCTTCAGGGGCTTTAATGTCTTGGAAATATTGTTTCAATTCCCTAAGATATACTTTTGGTGTTATTTGTGACGTGCCACTGAATTTTTTCGGCTGGTCGTCACTCGTACGCACGATGTTTATGATTTGCGTGGAAGCTTCAGTTCTTTGCGTACTTTCGGGCATTGTCCTTTCCATGTTAAATATTTGGGTTATTGGCTCGCTCTGTGTCGGCTCGTGCTGCGGCTGTATCCTAATTTCTCTGGCTTTCTGGGACTCGGCTTGTTTATCTACTAACATTTTGACCAAGGTCGACAAGTTTTCGCCCTGGGTCTTAATTGCCTGGATTTTTCCCTCTATGACCTCGTTAACTTCCTGTCTTACTGACTGCTCGCTGAGTGTAATCGCACCCTCAGTTTCCGCTATCTTTTCTGTCAGTTCGGTTAACCTCTTTGTAATATCCTGGGTCTCCGACTTTAAGGTCATGATTTCGTGGCTCGTTTTCTCCTGGGTCTCTCCAATCTGTACGCATGCTTTATTCATCTCTTTTCTAGTCTCGTCCTCAATTTTATCTATCCGTTCCTCCAAGAGTATCAACCCTCGAGCTAAGTCCTTGCCTTGATCTTGCACCATTTCCCTGGTTTCCTTCATACTTTCCTCAACAGTCGCGCTGTGGCTGTCTAACTGCTCTTGTATCTGTGCTTGTGCATCGGCTAACTTCTTTATCTCTTCCATCGTCTCCTGCCTGTTTGCATTACACGCCTGCATGAGTTTATCCTGGTTTTCCCGTAACTCTTTTTTCAATTCGACCTGGCTTTTTATGAATTTCTCCTCGAGCTTTATCTCATACTGTTTAAATTCTTCCAAGACCTGCCCGTGTACTGCCTCTACTTTATTCGCAAGTTCGGCTTGGCTACTCTCAATCTTATTTACAAGTTCTACCTGGCTGGATTTCAATTCGCCTTGTGTGGCCTTTAACTCATTGGCTAACTCTACCTGGCTGGATTTTAATTCGCCTTGTGTGTTTTTTAACTCGTTAGCTAATTCGGCTTGGCTACTTTCTACCTTGTTCACAAGTTCGGCCTGACTGGATTTCAATTCATCAGCTAATTCGGCTTGGCTACTTTCTACCTTGTTTACAAGTTCAGCCTGACTGGATTTCAATTCATCTTGACTTGTTTTAAGTTCCCTAGATAATTCTGTTTGGCTACTTTCTATTTTATTCGATAGTTCGGCCTGACTTGATTTCAACTCACTGGTTGTTACACTTAAATCGTTAATGGTTTTAATCAACCTGTCCCACTGCTCCTGGCTAATCGACATTTTATATGCTGAGAGAATACGACTGAGACCATCAGGTTCCCCAACACTACCTCCAACACATGCAAGACACAGTAATCACCAATACAAAACAATTTTATCCTAAATTGGATAAAATTATACAAAACATATCATTTATAATTAATACCACTACTTGTCAAACAGTACTATCACAGCATTCATATTTATCAACACTCAGTAAATCTATGTTCATGGCTGTTAGTCTGGGTACAAAATAAATAAAATGCAAAGTGCAAAGTCCCGGGGATAAGCAAAACTAGCCCCTAAAGGTGGGCGACACGCTTTTCACTCCTCACTCCGGCCCCTGTGCCCTTTTAAGGCACCAACTGCGGTGATTTCTTCTTTCTTCTTTGCGCCGGCTGCTCCTGTAATAAATGACATATAAATCATACTCACCGCTGCATGTAGACTCTTCTTTCTCAGTCGTGCCCGTTCGATATCCCCGGAGAGGCCACCCGCTGATAGAGGAGTGAGGGAGATGAAAAGAAGGGGTAAACTAACTAAAATGACGGTACCCAAGACTGAATCAAAATTTAAATAAAAGACTAATTTATTCAAATAAAATGCAAAGTGCTAAAATGGATGTAGATTGAACTAGTGAAAAATGTAAACAAATGAAAATAAAAGTGACTAAATAAAATATTAAAATTTGAAGGTCTGCCTTACAAAACAAACATAAACTGCCTGAATAAACTGACCGAAGGTCAAACACCTTAATTAAAATATGCCAGACTATCTTGACATTGTCTACAAGTTGAATAAAAATGACTTTATATAAAACTCTGGTCAGAAAAACCACCTTCTTGAAATACAGAAATATATAACAGAGGAACTATCTCTCAAAAATAAATTAATGAATTAATAAATTGACTCACAATAAAGTAAACTAAATTCTGTTACGTCGATCAATCCACTGACTTATCAGAGTTATTAAATGTTTATAAACATGTTGCTCATTTGGTAAAATATACCCAAAATTTAAATCATCTTGGACTGCACTAAGCAAGTGTATCACTTAAGGAAATAATTCTTAGAAACATAACGAAACAACCATGAACATCTCTTTCATTTTCTACATAACCGTTGTCTTATACAACACCTCATGATTAAACAAATCAATTATCGAAACATCACTCTGAGTGTATCCAACCACTCATCTACGTTAGACTCCACTTGCTTGCCTGTGATAGACTGGACTCTTAAAATAAAACAAAATTAGGCCAAGTGCCTGATGTTAACATTATCGAATGACAGCGATCTTTGTACATTAAAATTTCTATTGACTTTGCCGCTAACTGCATTTCATTATAAATTCATATTTGTGGTATCACCACTAGATGGAGGCAGATACCATCTTATTCACCATTTCTCGCGGCAGTTTTATACAATTGGTTTATTTAAAGATCGCTTCATTTCAAAATAAAAATGTAGTGGATTTTAAAGAAAGTTTGGTAATTACTTGGATGCCTGGTATGAGCATACCACTACTATTTCGACTGTGACAGAATCGATGACCTAATAAACCTAACATCTAACCTCTAATTTACATCATTACGTTAACTAACGGAGAAATCTGCTCCGATAAAAATACAGAAATCAAAACAAACTAGCCTAGCTACACTTATCTATTTACAACAACAAAATATCAATAATTCACATACGCTTGCGTCCTACAAATAACGGTAACAGTGCACTCAGAAAGAAAACAATAACAAACTGGATCCCCCCATCGCGGCCTACTAGAAATTAACAAGGATAGAAAAACGCAAAACAAACTCGGAGTTACCAGAAAACATACCCCGCTGCGAGTAGCAAAATATTGCGAATTTGACGGCAATCTCAAGTTTCAGACTACAAACGTCTGGACATAATATTATTTAACCTTGATGGAAAAATTTACTGTTATTTCACGTCATCCGTGACTCTACATAAATATTCAAAACACATTGACTCGTCGCTCTGTCCACATTGTACACTGGCTAGCATTATTTGTCGAGCATCTATTCTCCCTGGAATTATTTAACAAATACAGGCTCCTGCCTGTAGTATCATACCCATGTCGTAACAGATTTAACGCACGTGGTTAAATTCTTCATTTCACACTTCTATTTCCTCATTAATTCGCGACGTCATTATAATTCATTATTCCCACAATACAGCCTCGCTCGTACCCGGCGGGCAAAAATATCTGTCGTGCACATTACGACTTCTCATGTAAATTCAAGACATGGTTCAAATATCATATTTCCATCACCAACGTAGATCATCAGGGATATTAATCATCTAACTGGATCTCTCGATCATTCACTGTTAACACATCACAAAAAACACAGAGCTAACTCATCAATGGCGCTCATTGTTACTATAAAAAGAAGTGACGAGATTGCCTCTCAAAACACAAATGTTGAAACGGTGCGCAACCGCAACTACAGAACATAAAATATATGCGTCTAACCAAAAATCGTCGCAAAATCCGCGGGATAAATACCAACAAAACCGGTCATCTGAAAGATGATTCCGCAACATAAAACAAACTGAAATGCGCAAAATAGTGAAAATAAACCTTGAAAACATCGCGGTAGTGTCCATAACATCAAAACTCCAACAAAAGAAAATATAACTCAAAAACTACAACGATCTAAAATCATGATGAAATAATAATAATAAACTGACATTACACTCGTAGATCAAAAATCAAAAGCTGCCTATCTGTCAAAATGACATACTACAGAAATCAACCATAAATACACGCAAACAAACATCTACTTAAACAAAGTGCACAACATAAGCCTATCTGAAAGTGCAACATAAACATTATTATTATTATTATTACTGTTATTATTATTATTATTGTTATTATTATTATATAGCAGTATTGTAAGCAGTATTATAAAACTGTGAATTATTTACAACCCTACCTAGTACTCTAAACTACACTGATCATCGATTTTGCCATGGTCCTACATTTATTTATTTACATGATTTAATTATGCTCATACCTGTATGGTGGAAGCAGGTCAGTTCACCCACCGGTCCCGGTCATGGTGGAAATTAGAAATCCATCTTCAAGTTGATGTGGTATTCCATATTTTTATTACACACGCAAATTTGACACATTCTTGCCATGCCGTGACACACGATTATATTAGCACGAAAACACTCGCATTTCTCTCACTCCAGTGAAAGTTTAGAAGATGCCACTGCAGCCTCCTGCCTGTTGTGTAGATGAAGGTCGCCTCGCTCTTTACCTGCAAACACCTGCTGGCCTTCCGACGATCCCTCAGCTTTGTTTACCTACAGCTTATAGTACATTAACCCTACTGGGGCATAACTGTTCCCTCAAGGTCTGCTGTTGCGGCCTCCATTGAATAAAGTCAATCACCTTCCCGTTTGTCTTACTAGTTTCCGCCCATAAACATCTAGCTTGCCAAACAGTTTGTAGAATGATAGAAACAAGCTAAATACAGCTTATGTCGTGGAGAAAATTATATACTGATCTCACATGTAACACTCCCCACTGGTTAGAAATGTTTTTATGTAAAATCTGCTGGAACATGAATTTGTTTCCCTCGACTAGTAATGTGAGCTCATTTAAATTGAAAGTGTAATTCTTGCCTACACTCCCTGCATTTACAGTAAAAGTCTGTGAAAGTATTCATTTTCTGAAATGCATATTCTCCCAAGTAAATAATACAAGGCTTCCTAAAATGCCTACAAGTGTCTAATCGCTTTCGTACCAGTCAAAATAAAGTTGACTAAAATGCATTTTGCTGACACACTCTGTCACTCTGTCAAAACGTAGATTCACTAAGAATACTGAAATAACACTAAAGTACTCAAGACAATAACTGAGAGTATTCACAACACTGAGAACGACTGAGAATATCTGAGAATAACTCAGTAGTAACTGAGAGTAACTGATTCACACTGAGCACTCGACCCTGTGGTCGCTGGGTTTTATAAAAATTCCTCCCACCACCAGGAAAATAGTTCCGTGGAAGGGATGTGGCGTAATGATCTAGTCCTTGGGAGCGCTTTCTCGTACATCCGTAGGTTATGGTTTTCAAAATTTATACTCAAAACTTCCTAAATTCTGTCCGACTCACATGTGATATTGCGCCGCGGGAAATGATCATAGAATAATCCACACGATGATGCGCGTCACTGGTGTTATTTTCTTCCGGTGGATGGCCTCGTTCAGCCATGATGGCTCCTTATTCTGGGTTCTATTACTCCTCCGTTCGAAGTTGAATTTTATTAATTAGGCACTGATTAACCACAGATTGGCACTGATAATTCGCCAAATATTATGAAGAAGTTAGGACACTGTTTTTCACTACCACATCGGGCTTCAGATCGCGAGATACTGATAGTAGATCTCCCGGTATGACAGCTCATTCAAATTTAGAATATTCTGATTGGTTGAGACTTTCGCGCTCTTCCAAAACATAGTGCATCCGCTTCCTCCCACGAATTGGCGGTTACTGTCGTTGGTCCTCTATTGTCCTAGCTAAATAGGTCAGGCTTCACCGCGTGCTTTTCTCATGAGAACGAACAGCAAGTGACCACTCCCCGGCGGTGTCATAAAATTTATTGGGAGGGTGGTTTACAATCTGGTCGTGTCTAGAGAAGAGTTTCATGGATTCTCTCGCCGTCAGGCTGGCGCCAGAAAGTTCCTTTGTGCCTACTAGTTTCACAGCCTTACTGTGGTATCTCATATGTGAAAATATTCAATTTTATTATGAATTAAATTAGGCAAAATCGCTTATGGGTGCAATATACACTATAATACTACTTAGACGTATTCTATTTTTATCCTACAACACCCTAACAGATAAAAGCTACTGTTAATTACTGAATACCAAAAGGAAAACACAAAAATTACACAATTCTATACTGCAGTTAAGCCTCTCCTAATTACAACAGCAGAATTTTAGTAAGAGAGTTTCTACAGATTTAAGAGTGTTTCTACAGATACCTCTACTATACTACACAAAAATTTTACAATAATAAAATAAGCACGCTAATGTCTAATAAGATATTACTTGTATACAATTTACAGTACACTACAATAACTTTAAACTACGTTCAGACGTATCCTAATTACAATACCGGTACCGTATGTCACTGCTAAGCACAAACAGAAATTGAAATTGCAAGTTTGAAATTTGCACGAACTACTGTACTCAAAGATTACCAACAAAGCTAAATGGTTAGACAGATTATTATTAGTACCATGCTCTAATATACTGACTGACAGAGCAAATGCAACACCAAGAAGGAGTGGTTCGAAACGGATGAAAGTTGGGGGAAAAAACAGAGACGGCACGGACAAATAATTGATGTTTATTTCAAACCGATATGCAGGTTACACAATGCGCACGGCATCGACTCAGTAGGATGTAGGACCACCGCGAGCGGCGATGCACGCAGAAACACATCGAGGTACAGAGTCAATTAAGAGTGCGGATGGTGTCCTGAGGGATGGTTCTCCATTCTCTGTCAACCATTTGCCACAGTTGGTCGTCCGTACGAGGCTGGGGCAGAGTTTGCAAACGGCGTCCAATGAGATCCCACACGTGTTCGATTGGTGAGAGATCCGGAGAGTACGCTGGCCACGGAAGCATCTGTACACCTCGTAGAGCCTGTTGGGAGATGCGAGCAGTGTGTGGGCGGGCATTATCCTGCTGAAACAGAGCATTGGGCAGCCCCTGAAGGTACGGGAGTGCCACCGGCCGCAGCACATGCTGCACGTAGCGGTGGGCATTTAACGTGCCTTGAATACGCACTAGAGGTGACGTGGAATCATACGCAATAGCGCCCCAAACCATGATGCCGTGTTGTCTAGCGGTAGGGCGCTCCACAGTTACTGCCGGATTTGACCTTTCTCCACGCCGACGCCGCATTCGTCTGCGGTGACTATCACTGACAGAACAGAAGCGTGACTCATCGGAGAACACGACGTTCCGCCATTCCCTCATCCAAGTCGCTCTAGCCCGGCACCATGCCAGGCGTGCACGTCTATGCTGTGGAGTCAATGGTAGTCTTCTGAGCGGACGCCGGGAGTGCAGGCCTCCTTCAACCAATCGACGGGAAATTGTTCTGGTCGATATTGGAACAGCCAGGGTGTCTTGCACATGCTGAAGAATGGCGGTTGACGTGGCGTGCCGGGCTGCCACTGCTTGGCGGCGGATGCGCCGATCCTCGCGTGCTGACGTCGTTCGGGCTGCGCCTGGACCCCTCACACGTGCCCCATGTCCCTGCGCCAACCATCTTCGCCACAGGCGCTGCACCGTGGACACATCCCTATGGGTATCGGCTGCGATTTGACGAAGCGACCAACCTGCCCTTCTCAGCCCGATCACCATACCCCTCGTAAAGTCGTCTGTCTGCTGGAAATGCCTCCGTTGACGGCGGCCTGGCATTCTTAGCTATACACGTGTCCTGTGGCACACGACAACACGTTCTACAATGACTGTCGGCTGAGAAATCACGGTAGAAGTGGGCTAGTCGCCAACGCCGTGTCCCATTTATCATTCGCTACGTGCGCAGCACAGCGGCGCATTTCACATCATGAGCATACCTCAGTGACGTCAGTCTACCCTGCAATTGGCATAAAGTTCTGACCACTCCTTCTTGGTGTTGGATTTGCTCTGTCAGTCAGTGTAGATACACACACAAACATACACACGAATATAGCAGGTAAGATACTGTACTACCTCAATATACCGTATCTGCACTACTATTCTAAACTGAAATGTGGTTATATGAATTTTACCGCTGGTGCATTACTATTATTTTTCCTACCATGTGGGACGGAGAGTGCTTAAATGCCGAAAAATAAGAGGTTGTCTATAATAATTTCTGTCAAAACTCGTCAGGGGCTTGAACTGCAATGTTATTACGATATGCCCTATAGGAATTTACTTATTAACTTTTAATCGATATATGAACGAGGGCGCAACGTACAGTGCAAAGTACGCCGGGACCTTAGGCTACAAATTATCGGAATGAGGTAATCAGCTGATTTTGTATTTGTTTACACAACTACCATGTGTATGTAGCCCGTACTCTTTGATCCCGTCGGAATGTACGATATCAACAATCGTCAACAATCCAAATACTGTTAAGTACTGTAATTATCCAGTGAAATTACCGTGTAATCTCTTTAGCTTCTTTTTAAATCGAAGTTTACAGGCGTATCGTGTTTTTTTAATTTAGTAAATTATTACCTTCGCGATAGTTTGAACGGATATTTATACGAAATACCGGAAAAGTTGCTGCGGAAGTTACGGTACTATTCCTTATGATAACCTGCCTTTGTAAGTATTATACCAACGAACCTACAGATATTTGCAAATTTTTTAAAGTTAATATTATTACCTAAAGTATTTCCTAAACCTAAATTCGAAACAAGGTACACCTATCTAGCCTACTTAACCTAGAAAACGTAATTTACTGAAGATCAACTGAATTACTTGTTATAAAATTTAAATAAATATCACTACTCCCAATTTCTACCGACAAGCACTAAACACCACTATGTAAATAGCACTAAATGAATCAAAAACTCACAAAATTAAGCTATTTCAATAGGTATTAACTACTTTATCACTACAATAATGCAAAAGCTCTCTCAACAGCCAACCGTTCACAAGCGCATCCAACAATGTACCCAGCATTACCTGTTGTTAAGAAACTATTCTACGTCTAAACCACAACATATTGATTCACTCGGACTCGGCGAGCAACTACCCTTCACAATAATCCTTTTTAACGTAAAGTGGGCCAAATTGTGTGAATACGTTCCAGAGCGCCGACAGTGCTCGACTTTCCATCATGGGCTTTCACTGCACTTGTCAAAACACTACGGCACTGTAATTCTTCCTTACTGGTGCTTCAAATCCACTGAAATGCAACGTGCCATTTTAGTTTTGACTTTCTTCGTACCGGTAAAGCTGCATGCAGATGTGATTTTGTTTACTAATACCAAAGGCGGTTCTTCGGTCTGCACGTAGCATCACTAAGCAACACTCTGATACCACTCATACGATACTACTACTACTACTACTACTACTACTACTACTACTACTAATAATAATAATAATAATAATAATAATAATAATAATAATAATAATAATAATAATAATAATAATAATAATAATAATAATAATAATAATTCTTGCGGGGTGATGAAAACTTATCTTTGATGAGTGTATATGGTGTAAGGTAGAGGGTCCTTTGTACCGCTTTTTGTTTTTACATTGCATCTATACAAACAGGTCTTATGGTGACGATGGGAAAGGGCAGGGCTAGAACTGGAAAGTACACTGAATGAACAAATGTCATGGGATAGCGGAGCACTGATGCGCAGGTGTGTTGTCTGCGAACCACACGCCCCTTGTGTCAGCGGCAGTTGTATAGCAGACCTTGTGAGGAGTGGCTGTGCATGTGACAGGTGTAACATGGAACGTCGTGGTGAGCTGACACCGTCCAAACAGGGTATGGTGGTCGGTGTCCGACGGATGGGAAGTGTGATTTCGGAAGTGGTGCGGGAATTCGGCTTCACACGATCAACCGTGTCCAGGGTGTATCGTGAATGGTTTAATGCGGGTGTCACCGTCCACAACAGACGAACGACCGGCCGTCCAGCCACCCTCGATAACCGTGACCGGCGACATCTGAGACGGATTGTCAGTAGTGACAGACGGGCAACCGTGCAACAAATCAGGCTCAATTCAACACAGGCCGTGCTAGACACATCTCCCAGTGGACAATCCGTAGGAACATGGGTTCTATGGGGTATGGAAGCCGGCGCCGCACACGGGTGCCACTGTTAACCCAACGTCATCGGACACAACGACGCGCATTTGTCGCCAGTCACCAGGGATGGACACTGGAACAATGGCGTAACGTGATATGGTCGGAGGAATCACGATTTCAACTGCACCATGCACATTGGGAGGCACCGTGTATGGCGATGGATCCCGCCTGCCTCGAAGGTGTGGTCCAGGTCGCTGGCGTCTCTGTTATGATCTGGGGTGTATTTTCCTGGAATGGAATGGGCCCCCTAGTTGTTCTGGAAGAGACTTTGGGTGGTACGCGGTATGTTGAGCTGCTCGGAGACATCTCTACCCATTTTTGGCCTTCCAGCGCCCAGACGGTTCTGCGGTGTTTCAAGATGATAACGCGCCGCCACAACGCTCCACATCGCCCGGGAATGATTCCAGGAACATGCAGCGGAGGTCCAACGACTGCCATGGTCACCCAGGAGCCCCGATATGAACAATATCGAGCATATCTTGGATGTCCTGGAACGCAGGCTCCGTGCCATGGATCCTGCACCCACGCGATAACTCTGCAAACGATGTGGTGTCAGCTTCTCCAGAGGACTACCAGGGACTTGCCGACACACTTCCATGGCGTTTCACTGCAGTTCGGAGGGCCAGAGGAGGCCCCACACTCTATTAGGTGACTATCCCATGACATCTGCTAAGTCAATGTAAGTGACCATGACCTTAATGAAGGTACAGGCGTGCGTATGATGTGAGAAATTGAAAAGAACGAAAACTCATCTTCAGGGCTTTCAACAATGGGGTTCGAACCCACTATCTGCCGTATGCAAGGTGACAGCTACTGTACGTGTCCAGAACCGTGTATCCATATCTTTCGGTGATAGAGTATTTAATTAGTACATTAATAGACAGTGGTCGATTACTGTATTGACTGTCCTGACAGTAGCATGGTACAACTTTGTGTAGTGCATACCACATACAAAAATATGTCTACGGGAACAAAGTGTAGGTACAAACGCAATTTTAACACTATTAACTTACTACACTTAGATTTACACAGGGGCCGATGACCTAGATATTAGGCCCTTTTAAACAACAAGCATCGTCATCATCAGATTTACACAGGAAAGTTCACTTGTAATTATTATCCTCAATTATTCTATGCTATTCTGCTTTCGATAAGAATTTCAAATATTTAGGAGAGTAAAATATTCATAATGAAACGGAAGTGAGAATTTTCTTTCATGATCGGTATTCCTTTGTGTTAAAAGGAAATTTGATTAAGCCAATTTGTCAGCCCTGTGAAGTAATATTCGTTCGACCACGGCCGACTTGATGCGTCGCTCTAGCTAGCAAGGTGCGCAGCGAAGTATCCAGTCGGCCGTGGTTCGACATTCGACACGAAGCGTGGACGACGATGTCCAACAACTAACCTTGGGAAAGAATTTGTTGAATCCCAAATAAATATCCGCAAGACAAGACAAGACAACAACTAACCAAGAAGAAGACACGAAGCATGGCCGCCTTTTGGTCATGTCGTTGCGTACGCTCTCCCACTTTTTTTTTTTTTTTTTTCCCCCACTATACCTGCTCGTTGAGTTGGTAATGGGTGCCGCCCCCTACTGTTAAGCCGTGTTCTGTGTTGACCACCATACCAGGTCGTATTCCAGTGCACCTACTTATTCTCTTTGCAGTGCACGAGTTGCACCGTAAGCAACGAATGCCCTTCGCCACTTGCCACCCTCTTTTGCTCCAGCGTTGAAAACCGGCTTATGTAGACGTCGACAGTAAATAATCGCCTACTTGCTTGTCACTCACAGTTGGTCAGCACTTGGAGCTTTTATTGTGCCACAGAATCATCAGTGTAAACCTATTGTCTAGTTGTTCACCACTTACAACTTTTAATAAAATAATGCTTATGGTTTTAAGATATGTTGCTGTATCATTCCAAAGATACCTATGACGTAACGGAGTTGAAGGTCGTCATTTTAACGTCCAACTCAGTATAGAAATACTTATCAATGTAGTTGCGCTCTCAGTATTGTGCAGTGCATACGAAGTAGAACGTAGCAGTATTGTGAGAAAAATGTCCAGCAAACTTGTTTTGGGGAAAATTGCTTTCGTTACTGGTGGGTTTCTAGTAATACATTTGAAAGGGGGGTTATAATTCACTTGGCTCAAGATTGTTTGCCTTTAGGATTAGGGGTTATCAGAAATGATCATTTATGAAATAAATTTTTACCAACCTATGTTAATATAATATTTATACTAATATTTATTTGTTCATATATTTCGTGGGATGCTAGTTAATTATTGCAGATACCGGTAACTTTTGTTTTTACATTGCACCTACTGTATACAAACAGGTCTTATGGTGACGATGGGAAAGGGCAGGGCTAGAACTGGAAAGTAAGTGACCATGGCCTTAAGGTACAGGCGTGCGTATGATGTAGGAAGTTGAAAAGAACGAAAACTCATCTTCAGGGCTTTCAACAATGTTTTTGCATATGAAATGCTGGTAGTGTGCCTATGGGAAAAGATAAAATCAACTAACTCATTACGAGCATGAATAGAACTAACAAATTCCAAGCTACTGGACAGATCATGCCACTTCCTTTGATTTCTGCATAAAATATTCAAGTTAAGGCAGTACATTTAGAGCACGATGTACAATAGTGTTCCATGGTACAACATGGTCATGTACCATGGAACATGCCATTTTGTTCCTTGGAATACAGTACAGTACAGTAGATGGGAAGTAACTGTAAGTAGGAAAATATTTAAAATCAGTTTTTAATGTGTCACCATTAACCATTGAAATAAATCTTATCGAAAATACGTAAAAACATAGGACAGGGGTCTTCAATTGATTTTCCTCGGGGTCCAGATTGATGGTATTGTTGTGTTAGAGTCATCAGTCCATAGACTGGTTTGATGCAGCTCTCCATGCCACCCTATCCTGTGTTAACCTTTTCATTTCTACGTAACTATTGCATCCTACATCTGCTCTAATCTGCTTGTTATATTCGTACCTTGGTCTACCCCTACCGTTCTTACCACTTACACTTCCTTCAAAAACCAACTGAACAAATCCTGGGTGTCTTAAGATGTGTCCTATCATTCTATCTCTTCTTCTCGTTAAATTTAGCCAAATCGATCTCCTCTCACCAATTTGATTCAGTATCTCTTCATTTGTGATTCGATCTATCCATCTCACCTTCAACATTCTTCTGTAACACCACATTTCAAAAGCTTCTATTCTCTTTCTTTCTGAGCTAGTTATCGTCCATGTTTCACTTCCATACAATGCCACGCTCCACACGAAAGTCTTCGAAAACATCTTTCTGATTCCGATATCAATGTCTGAAGTGAGCAAATTTCTTTTCTTAAGAAAGCTCTTCCTTGCTTGTGCTAGTCTGCATTTTATGTCCTCCTTACTTCTGCCATCGTTAGTTATTTTACTACCCAAGTAACAATATTCATCTACTTCCTTTAAGACTTCATTTCCTAATCTAATATTTCCTACATCACCTGCCTTTGTTTGACTGCACTCCATTACTTTTGTTTTGGACTTATTTATTTTCATCTTGTACTCCTTACCCAAGACTTCATCCATACCATTCAGCAACTTCTCGAGATCTTCTGCAGTCTCAGATAAAATAACAATATCATCGGCAAATCTCAAGGTTTTGATTTCCTCTCCTTGGACTGTGATTCCCTTTCCAAATTTCTCTTTGATTTCCTTTACTGCCTGTTCTATGTAAACATTGAAAAGGAGAGGGGACAAACTGCAGCCTTGCCTCACTCCTTTCTGGATTGCTGCTTCTTTTTCAAAGCCCTTGATTCTTATCACTGCAGACTGATTTTTATACAGATTGTAGATAATTCTTCGTTCTCGGTATCTGATCCCTATCATCTTCAGAATCATAAATAGCTTGGTCCAATCAACATTATCGAATGCCTTTTCTAGATCTACGAATGCCATGTACGTGGGCTTGTCCTTCTTGATTCGATCCTCTAAGATCAGACGTAAACTCAGGATTGCCTCATGTGTTCCTACATTTCTTCTAAAGCCAAATTGATCTTCTCCCAACTCAGCTTCAACTTGTTTTTCCATTCTTCTGTAAATAATACGTGTTAAAATTTTGCAGGCATGAGATACTAAACTAATGGTGTGGTAGTTTTCACACCTATCAGCACCAGCTTTCTTGGGAATAGGTATAACAACATTCTGCTGAAAATCAGATGGCACTTCTCCTGTCTCATAAATCTGGCACACTAAATGGAATAACCTTGCCATGCTGGTTTCTCCTAAAGCAGTCAGTAATTCAGGGGGAATGTCATAGATTCCATGTGCTTTGTTCCTATTTAGATCTCTCAAAGCTCTGTTGAATTCTGACCTCAAAATTGGGTCACCCATTTCATCAGCATCAACAGCCTCTTCTTGTTTCAGAACCATATCATCTACAGTACATCCTTACCTTTATACGACTGCTGTATATATTCCTGCCATCTTTCTGCTTTGTCTTCTTTCCCTAGAAGTGGCTTTCCATCTGAGCTCTAAATATTCATACACCTAGATTTCCTTTCTCCAAAGGTTTCCTTGATTTTCCTGTATGCAGCATCTACCTTTCCCAGGACCATACAGCCTTCGACATCCTTGCACTTCTCCTTCAGCCATTCTTCCTTAGCTACCTTGCACTTTCTATCCACTTGATTCTTTAATCGCCTGTATTCTTTTCTGCCCTCTTCATTTCTAGCATTCTTATATTTTCGTCGTTTATCAATCAGGTCTAATATCTCCTGAGGTATCCACTGATTCTTAGTTGATCTTTTCTTCCTTCCTAACATTTCTTCAGCAGCCCTACTGACTTCATTTTTCATGACTCTCCACTCTTCCTCTATAGTGTTTCCTTGAGCCTTTTCATTTAGTCCTTGTGCAACATGCTCCTTGAAACAATCCCTCACACTCTTTTCTTTCAACGTGTCTAGATCCCATCTTTTTGCATTCTTTCCTTTCTTCAATTTCTTCAACTTCAGATGGCATTTCATGACCAACAAGTTGTGGTCAGAGTCCACGTCTGCTCCTGGGAAAGTTTTGCAATCCAACACCTGGTTTCTGAATCTCTGCCTAATCATAATGAAGTCTATTTGATACCTTCCAGTGTCTCCAGGTCTCGTCCACATATACAGCCGTCGTTTGTGGTGTTTGAACCAAGTATTGGCAAGGACTAAATTATGATCAGTGCAGAATTCAACCAGCCAACTTCCTCTTTCGTTCCTTTGTCCCAATCCAAATTCTCCTACTGTACTACCTTCTCTTCCTTGGCCTACCACTGCATTCCAGTCTCTCATCACAATTAGATTCTCGTCACCTTTTACATATTGTATTAAATCTTCTATCTCCTCATATATTCTTTCGATTTCTTCATCATCCGCTGAACTAGTAGGCATATAGACCTTCACTATTGTGGTGGGCATGGGTTTGGTGTGTATCTTGACGACAATAATTCTTTCACTATGCTGGTCGTAGTACCTAGCTTACCCGCTGCCCTATTTTCTGATTCATTATTAACACTAGAACCGCCGGAGTGGTCAAAATGACCGCTACACGTTTTCAAAGCCTTATTTTGACCACATTTTCTGTAGTATTGCAAACAGCTTCAGTGACTTTTCCTGATTACCGGTCAGCATCATCCGTATTAAAGGTAATTAATTTTGCGTCATTGGTTAGGACGTATGTAACGAGTATACCTAGAACCGCCAGAGCGGTCATTTTGACCGCTGTATTGATTATCATAATAAAATGTATTAGAACATGTGCTTAGTCCTCTGGTTGAGATAACATTTGTTTTTAATTATTCTCCCTGCAATAATGTAAGCACAACTATGAATGTGATAGTCTATCTACGGCCATTGTTCATTCTCTTCTTTATTCATTTTTCTAAAGGCGGCTAATGGGTCACTCTCCTCTGAGAGTAGCGAACATTCTTCCGCTGTCTCAATTCTCTAATGATATACGTTATTTTGATGTCAACATTACAACCTTGGTACTTATTTTCAGCATTTAGACTGCAATTATGCCTGGTGTAGGCCGAGAACTGAAAATTTTCGATTGTTCTATTACAGCAGTAGTAAATGCAATACGAAAAGCTGGAAAAAAGAAGGGACGCATCAGCACAAGCCTCCCAGGACCAAGTTTCATGTTACTAGGTACAGATGGCATCATGGAGTGGACTGTAGGAGAGTTTGTGAAGGCTATACCTGGCAGGATGGCTTGTCACAACATCTTGAAGGAAAATCCAGGACCTACTCTATACTCAAAGCAGCATGTTTCTGACGACAGTGTAGCGTGTGCATGGAGTCTTTTTATTGACGAATCTATATTGAAACACATCAAACACTCTACGGAAACTGAAGCAAAACGCGTTTTAGGAGATAAATTGTGGAGTGTAAGTTTAGTAAATTGGAGGCATTCATTGGCTTAGTGTATGCTCGTGGTGTACTTGGAGCCAATAGCACTAAACCTGATGAACTCTGGTCAAAAAAGTGAGGGCCACCATTCTTCAGTGGAACAATGGGGAGGAACTGTTTTCGAGAAATCCAAAGATTTTTGCGTTTCGACGTCAGAATTACAAGATTAGAATGTTTGAAAACTGATAAATTTGCGTGAGTATCAAAAGTATGGAACATATTCATTGAAAATTGTCAATTGTCTTATATTCCAGGTGAAAATCTGCCAGCTGATGAGCAGCTTTTTCCAAGCAAAACAAGGTGTCCATTCTTACAGTACACGCCCAACAAACCAGATAAACTGGAATTAAATTTTGGCTTCTTGTGGACGTTGACTCAAAATTTCCGTGCAATGGGTTTCCTTACCTAGGAAAAGACGATCTCAGACCACATGATGATGCTCTACCCGAAAGTGTAGTAATGAAGTTGGTGGAGCCGTTTCAAAAGAAGGGGTGAAAAGTGACTACAGACAACTTTCTTTGCAACAGTGAAAGTTGCTAAGAAGATGAAAAGTAATGGTACGAATATTGTTGGAACCATTAGACGATCAAGGAGAGAAATTTCTAAAGCTCTGAAGGCTATGAAAGCTAGTCTGTATGACTCAACCCTCCTGAAATATTCCAATGACACACTTACTGTTTATCAAGGAAAACGAAACAAGAACGTCCTTCTATACAGTACTTTGCACTCAGAAGTTGAACTTTAAGCTAATCCCAAAAGGATTCCTGAAACAGAAGACTTCTACTACAATACAAAATATGATGTGGACATGGTAGATCAAATGGGAAAAAAATATACTGTCTGATCCGTTACACGAAGATGGCCTGTTTATGTATTTCATAATATTCTTGACTTGGCAGCTATCATCGCCTGGATGTCTGGCTCCATGGCTAAAATGTTCCGTTGGCCTTTGGTCACAGAGGTCCCGGGTTTGATTCCCGGCTGGGTCGGGAATTTTAACCAAAATTGGTTAATTCCCCTGGCACGGGGACTGGGTGTATTTTTCATCTTCATCATGTGCCCTCGGACACATCCCGGCACTAAAAGCCATACGCCATTTCATTTCAACTCCTGGATCATTTTCAAACACTGACAGGGAAGAAGATCAGTCGCCGAAATGACATCCTGAAACTAGCAGTGGAGCTTCGTGTGGGGTACACGGGATCGAAACCTAAGTCTGTGGATACAGAACTCAAATTTAGGAAGCCTATGGAAGGAAATGTACAGAATAGGCAATGCCAAATGAGGAAATGCAGGAATAAGACAAGTTTTACCTGCAGAAAGTGCTAACAGCGAGTGTGTGGTTCTTGCTCAAAGGACATAACTAAGGTCGTAGTATGTAGTTCCTGCTTCTAAAGACGCAGGATTGCATCAACGTGTGCAAATACGCTGAAGGAAAAGAAAGAGACAAATATGTTGTGGTACGTGGATTTGGCAAACATGTTTCAGGTCATAAATTGCATTAAATGGAATGTTAAATTTTATTTTCTGATAATGAGTAATAACTATTTTACTGTTTATACTAAAAGAATTTGAAGTAAAAACAATGTTTGTTTATTAGAAAAGTGTGTTTTATAGAAACGTTTCTGTGTTTGTAATAAATTAGAAAAATATTACATTTGTAATACTATTAAATAATTTGAATCTTTTCCGTGTTAGATCCCATAATTAATGTTTTATAAGTTTAGTAATACATATTTGAAATGATGATAATGAGTTACTGTACGTATTGAGAATAAAAATAATAATTAGAATACAGCGGTCAAAATGACCGCATCGGCGGTTTTAGGTATACAGTATGTTCCGGCGGTCCTAGTGTTAAACCAACTCTTGCATTTCCCCTGTTTGATTTTGTGTTGATAATTCGGTAGTCGCCTGACCAAAAATCTTGTTCTTCCTACCAACATACTTCACTTATACCAACTACATCTAACTTTAGCCTATCCATCTCCCTTTTCAGATTCTCTAACCTACCACAACATTTCACGCTCTGACTCGCAGAATGTCAGTATCCATCTTCCTGATGATCGCCCCCTCTCGTGTAGTCCCCACCCAGAGATCCGAATGGGGGACTAGGGACTAGTTTACCTCCGGAATATTTTACCTGGGAGGAAGCCATCATCAGTACACCATTCATACAGAGAGAGCTGCATGTCCTCGGGAGGTAGTTACGGCTGTAGTTTCCCGTTGCTTTCAGCCGTGTAGCAGTATCAACACAGCTAAGCCATGTTGAGTATTATTACAAGGCCGTATGAGTCAATCATCTAGACTGCCGCCCTTGCAACTACCAAAAGGCTGCTACTCCCCTTTTGATGAACCATTCGTTAGTCTGGTCTCTCAACAGATACCCATCCGATATAGTTGCACCTGCGGCTTAGCTATCTGCATCATTGGGACACGCAAGCCTCCCCACCGCGGCAAGGTCACATGGTTCGCAGAGGAGGGATTGATGGTAATATAACAATAAAATGGGCTCTGGGATCCAAGTATTTGGTTGAGTAAGATAGGCACTGGTCTTGCTTAATGTGATTGGTTACTCTTACAATAATTACAGAAAGAAAGTAAATAGGCCTATAGTGTATATTTGTATCAATTAGTATTGTAGGCCTACTTCTGTGCCTTTTTAAAATTTCAACCAGTAGAGGGTTTACATATAATACATTCACATAGAAACAACATTCTTTTAGATCAGTGATATTTTAAATTCATTGACAATATGCAGAGGTAATACAAGCGTCTTTAAAAGTATCCTGGATTTTACGTAGGGCAAAAAATTGATTTTTCAGCTCAGATACTAACGAAGAAAAATTTTGGTTCTCATTCAGGATTGAAGATATGATTTTCAGAGTTTACTTTATCTCTGTTGTAGCCACTCATGATGCAAAACTTCACTGAAATAATTGGAAAGTTACACGGATGTATACAAACCACGTTACCGGTACCGTACTTATTGAATTTGTGTGCGGAGCAACGGGCAGCTAATTACTAATTGAAGCAAGGGAGAGACCGCAGACTAGAGAAAAATCAAGATAAACACTCACTTTTATCTGTGGAGCAAATACAAAGCCTTTTCATACTCATACTTTCAAAATTTGGTACTGCCATTTGTGGAGCAAATAGGGTGTTAGGCCAGGGAGCGTGTAAGTTATACATTACATTACACTCCCCTGTCTTATTGGAGTTTCATTTCTAAACCATTCCGTCTTTCCAACCGGAGTCACTACACTGCTAGAGCAGTTGTAGTACATTGCCCGCACTATTTCTACAGTTTGTGCACCCAGTCTCTTTTTGGCCATGATTTCCTAAACCTTCCCCCTGGGAACACTATTGTATGCCTGTGTTATATTTATCAGTGTCATGGCCAGATCCTTTACGTATTCCCAATTCTTTTCCATTAATTGCCCAATGCTGAGGATTGGGTCCACTGTATTATCGGCACACTTTATCTGGGTGCATTTGTGTACGGGAGTGAGGAGTAAGGAGGGAGCTGTCCCGGTTCCGGTAGTGCTACCAACTGAATGAAAATGAAATCTGAATTGAATCAAGAATATGATCGATCGATATGAAGTTTCTAAACCGTTATCATCTTAAGCCAACAACTGTGTCACATACACATTATATACCATTTCTCGATGCGAATCTTGTTCTTAGCATGAATTCTATAGTTTGGCTTTGCTGTGTAAACAACAACAGTACTAGTACGTTAAGTGTACGCCAGATGTTGCACAACGATGCTTAAGTGATTCATAGTTTGTGTTTCAAAGGTTGCCAGCACGAATCTCGAAGATTGCCGAGGTCGACCGATTCAGCACTAGGGTGTAAATGCATCCAGATAAAGTGTGCTGATAATAGATCCTCCATTTCTAAAGCCATACTGTTCTTCTTGGAATCCTCTTTCTACCTTTCTTCTCATTCTGCTCTCTAATATCCTTTCCAGTATTTCTGGCACTTGTGATAAGAGTGTGATTTCTCTATAGTTATCACACATTTTTTGTCCCCCTTCTTAAAGACTGGTATTATTATTCCCTTTCCCCACTCTTCTGGCACAAGTTTTTGCTTCCATTTGCAATCTGTACATCCATTATAGTTAAACAAGTCCAACAGCCTTTATCTTTTCCACACTCATTTCATTCATCGCTGGTGCCGTCTCCATTTTCATTTTACAAACTGCTAATTCCACCTCTAACATTGTTATTATCTTCTACTGTTGAGTCATCACACCATATTACTACCGTCTCCTCTGCACAATTTCTCACATTCAGCAGTTTATCAAAATACTCCTTCCATCTTCTCTTTATTTCTTCTGCATATGTTATCAACTCCACTTTCCTCTTTCATCAGCTTAGTATAAACTCTTTCTTTCCTATTACTTTGTATGATTCCATACAGCATTCTTTTACTGCCAACTCAGTCCATGTCCATCTTTTACATAAATTCTTCCCAACTTTTCTTCTTTTCTTCTCTCACCAATTTCGTACATTTCCTTTTATTATCAAGATACTTCCTGATGCTTTCTTCTTCTTTTTTTTATCTCGATTCCATTCTTGCCATGTTTTCTTCTTTCATTTCTTCTCTCACCTCCTCATTCCACCATGGTGTCTCCTTTTCTTTCACTCTCATCGATGTTCTACCCCCCCCCTACAAAAGCCCTTTTGAAGTTGGACCATTCATCTTCCACAGTTCATACTTCAGTAGCTGGAATTTGTTGTTTCAGAATTCTACCTGTACATTTTTATCTTTTTAATTTTCACATTTTTATTTTACTGTCTCTTATCCTTTAATTTTCTCATTGTCCCCACTCTCATTTTCGCTATCACAACTCTATGATTTTCATTGAAAGCTTCTCCTAGTAAAGCTGTTACATCCACCAATTGTATGCAATTTGTCCTTTCCACCAGAAAGTAATCACTTATTGATTTTATTCTTCTGTCATCTCAGCCATATCTTGTCATTTTCCTGCTGTTTTCCTTCCAAAACTATGTGTTGCCCACAATCATTCCATTCCTCTCACAAACTTGAGTAGTTTCTCTCCTTCACTCCTTTTCCCATATCTGTATGGTCCGATTACTTGTTCCTTAATACCAATATAGTTGGTCCATTATTGGACATTATAAACTTTCCAGCTAACTCATTCCTGGTTGCCAGCATTTTGCCCCAGTGTGCTAAGTTGGGCTCATCAGTTGGTAAATAGCACACCTACCAAGACGCATGGCTAGTGAAAACCGTGGAGGCCACTGTGTAGGCTACTTGGAGCCACCAGCAGTGCCAGTGCACTATGAGAGACTTTGTCTCATTTTCAAAAACTGATGCCTGTCTGGCCATCAGATGATAAAGATTTCAGGTTTCCTATGGGAATCAACATCGTTATCATCATGCAGCGAGTCCAATGATTTGGGTGTTGAGACTGTTCAAGGATGGAAAACAAAATCACCACTTTAATTCAAAGCTACCAGCCACAGGACATATTCAAAGGCGATGAAACCAGACTATTTTCTCGGGTATTGCCAACCAAAACTCTAAATCGTAAGGGAGAAAAGTGCAAGGGAGGATAGTATTCTGATGAGTAGTTAACACTGTTCTTGCGTGGGAGTATGGAAGGGAACATGGAATGCCCACTGGTGATAGGAAAGGCATAAAGACCAAGATGTTTTAAGAATCTTGAAATGTCTTTGTTGCCGGTTACTTGGTTTGTTTGAGTTATCAGTCCATAGAGTGGTTTGATGCAGCTTCCTTGCCACCCTATCCTGTGCTAACCTTTTCATTTCTATGTAACTGTTGCCTCCTACATCTGCTCTAATCTACTTGTCATATTCATACCTTGGTCTACCCCTACCATTCTTACCGCCTACACTTCTTTCAAAAACCAACTGAACAAGTCCTGGGTGTCTTAAGATATGTCCTATCATTCTATCTCTTCTTCTTGTCAAATTTAACCAAATTGATCTCCTCTCACCAATTCGATTCAGTATCTCTTCATTTGTGATTCGATCTGTCCATCTCACCTTCAGCATTCTTCCGTAACATCACATTTCAAAAGCTTCTATTCTCTTTCTTTCTGAGCTAGTTATCATCCATGTTTCACTTCCCTACAATGCCACGCTCCAGATGAAAGTCTTCAGTTACTTAGTATGCCAATAAAATGCTCTGGATGACAGCCTCGGTGATGGAGGAATGGCTTATTTCCTTCAATTACAAAATGAAGTAAGAGGAGAGAAAGTTGTTGTTATTTTTTTTACATTGCTACCTGTCATCCACACTTGAATCTTTTTAATGTAATAAATGTAAATAATAGGATTGATATAGGAGGCATTGGTCATCGGTTATGTGTGTACATAGTGTTTCTGGTCATTGCAGGGTAAATTAGTATAGATTATAAATATAAATCATTATACGTGTTTATATAGCTCCGGGGAATGTATGGTAGTATTATCTCAAAGTTTTTGAGCAGTATATAGAGTTATAGACAATTAAGACCAATCCGTGTGTTGTGTTTCAGAGAGCAGCCATTTTGAATATCAAAGAGGTTCAAATCAACAGTTACAAAGTGTCACTCCTCACCATGTCTCAGTAGAAACAGATCAGTGCGACATCTGCAAAAAACAAGTCGTTGACGGAGACAAAGCTGTCGAATGTGAGATATGTAACAGGTGGCAGCACTTCGGTTGCACAAAAATGACAACAGGGGAGTTTGATATAATAAAAAGGAAGCACTGCATGCTAACTTGGCTATGCAATAAATGTAAATCTAAAATAAAAACAATCAGTACCAAAGATGATCTGCTGGACAAATTTTCTATACGGATTCAAACTATAATAGAGTCCGTAAATAGTAGCCTTGACCAAAAAATAAGAGGAGATATACAAAATGCGTTGAGAAAGGAATTTGAAACTCACAATTATTTGTCAATTAAAGGTAAGGCTCCGAAGATCCTGAGGATCCAAGGGGAAAATTCATCTTCTAATCCTGCATTCATCGATGGTTATTGATACTACAACCGCACATCAACGAGCGAAAGGGGTTTGCAAGCCATCTGTAAAAAAGGATAGAAACACAACAGGACCACAACAAAAAACAGGAGAAGTATGTATGATTCCGATAGGAGAACAGAGAATGCACACAGTAGAAAACATAGATTTAATGGAGGACACAAGGAATGATAATGAAGAGGACAGCATGGAAAGCTGGGCTGAGGTAACAAGGCAGAATCAAAATATTATAACAAAGGGGACAAGACCAAAAGAATAATGCAAGATGAAATCAGGGAATAGTATGGCATGGCTTTATGTTGGAAAGTTGCACCAGACAACTACCGATGATGACTTGATATCATACCTTAGAGATAATGGGATTGATGATGTAAGATGTGAAAAGTTGGAAACCAAGGTAACAAATGTTGTATTCAAGATTGGTTTCTCATTAAACCACCTTCAACAAGTCAACAAACCTGAGTTTTGGCCTGAACGAGTGACTGTTCGACGCTATAATTTTCTATGATATACTAACAATCTGTTGGTTGTTTTGATCCACCTTTTCAATACAAATTACAGTTTGTGTTGCTAAGTTGTAATGTTACAACACTAATTTACCGGGACATGTTTCGCTTTTATTCACAAGCATCATCAGCCTATACAATTGCCTCAAGGTTTGTCATATTTGGATTGTTGTTACAAATTTCATTACATTGAATGTAAATCTAATTTCTGTGATAACAATATTTAAAACATAAGAATAATGTACACATTAAAAATTATGACAATATGATTTGCAATGTTAAAATGGAGTAACTCTTAATTCTAAAACACATTGACGTCCAAAACACAGTTTTTACAATTTGAAAATTTGGCTAAAAATTGTTTGCAATGTTAAAATAAAATTGATTCAACTATAATTTGGCATTAAAATTTGAGTCATAAATATAAATATTGGACGTTAATATATAGGAGTCATAGTTTCTGAAGTGCGTTGGTTTCTAGAATACAGTAACATTTCAGTATTGAGAATTTTAGTTGAGAATTGTGCTCTCTAAATAATGTTATTTAAAAAGACTGTAATTTTGCATCATGCGTGATTAGAGTCATGATGATAATCTAGAATTGAAGTCTTGGATTCGTTGGAAAATGGCTTCTAGATTTGATGAGGCTTGCTGCTGCAGTTTGGTAATTTGATTAGAGGAAGTACCGACATATTTAATTCTTGTTTGTAGCGACCAGACTCTCCATTGGAAGTTTATTGTTTTGATGTAAGTTATGGTTAAAAGGGGGCTTCAATCCAAATTTTGAGTATCTGATTATGTTTCTTTCGATTTATAGAATGGAAGAAGCATCCCTTTGTCTGCTGCTACAGAATCTTGTGGACCTTTTTGCGTTACTGTGACTATTGTCTGTTGTGGTTTTACTCCTAGGAGTCTTTTTAAATAACATTATTTAGAGAGCACAATTCTCAACTAAAATTCTCAATACTGAAATGTTACTGTATTCTAGAAACCAACGCACTTCAGAAACTATGACTCCTATATATTAACTTCCAATATTTATATTTATGACTAAAATTTTAATGCCAAATTATAGTTGAATCAATTTTATTTTAACATTGCAAACAATTTTTAGCCAAATTTTCAAATTGTAAAAACTGTGTTTTGGACGTCAATGTGTTTTAGAATTAAGAGTTACTCCATTTTAACATTGCAAATCATATTGTCATAATTTTTAATGTGTACATTATTCTTATGTTTTAAATATTGTTATCACAGAAATTAGATTTACATTCAATGTAATGAAATTTGTAACAACAATCCAAATATGACAAACCTTGAGGCAATTGTATAGGCTGATGATGTCTGTGAATAAAAGCGAAACATGTCCCGGTAAATTAGTGTTGTAACATTACAACTTAGCAACACAAACTGTAATTTGTATTGAAAAGGTGGATCAAAACAACCAACAAATTGTTAGTATATCATAGCATAGTTCAATACGGGTCTAATAATGAGATTAGTTACATATAATAAAGCTATAATTTTCGTCGCTTACAAGACAACGGTATCCATCTTAAATCCAGACCCAATACACACAACTATTCAGGGACTAAAATTAGTAAATGAAACCCCAGCACAGATAAAATGTATGACATGGAATATTGAAGGCTTAAGAAATGCTGTGAATAATGTTCCTACTGGTCTATTTAATGGATGTGATGTAATAATCTTGACTAAACCTTTCTGACATTTGACCGGTCAGTGCTCAACCTCTATGCCATACATACTTTTGCAGAACAAGGTAATGCAGGTCATCCTCAAGGGTGCATTTCCTGTCTTTTTAGTCCAAGAATGGCACCTTTTTCTATAATTTACAAGACTGGATTGAGGACAATACGTGGAATCTTCATGGGGGTTTATTTTCAGCCAGAACTTCAAGAGGAAGAAGTAATTGATAGACTCAGTAGGGCAATAACAATGGTTCCTAAAACAGAACACATAATGATTGAAGGAGATCTAAATTGCAGGATAGATTGTCCGACAAAGAACTCTAAGGCTGTGTTAAAGTACCTTGAAGGTGAAGGTTTATCACTACTTACTAGCCAAGATGACAAGACATATTTCTGTACAAAGGGTACTAGTACTATAGACATCATTTTTAGTAATATGAAAAGAATAATGTCTTTTAATACCAGACCCCTAATGAACATAATCTTCAGAAAACACCTTCTAGTAGCGATAAGTCTATATATGGATTCAGTAATACCCCAACATACTAAACATAGAACCAAAATATATAGGAGTCTAGATATAGTTCAGCTTCTAAATGATCAAAGTCAAGTTCCAGAGATTATACAAGAGATTAACAGGGGTAACATAAATGATGCAGTAGTAAAAATGGAGATTATCATAAAAAATGCCCTAGTAATAAGGAATGACTGTAACAGAAAAGCCACACCATGGTTCGATTCAGCATATTTTTGGCTAGAAAAGAGACGATATTGGCCTTACATAATGCAAGAAAGTCTAGTTCTAAGGCAGACTTATCATCAGAGTATGCTGATAAAAGGAAATTTTATAAGGCCATCATAAAGGAGGCCAAGACTAAATTCTTCCTGCAAAACGAAAGGAAAATGCTAGAAATGCCAGAAAAAGATCAATTTTTAATATATAAAAAAAGATCAGCGAAGTTCCCTAGAGATATCAGTATGGATATATGGGAAACACATTTTTCCACAGTATTGCAGTCTAAGGACACTAGGCCAGAGATTATAGTCAAACAAGCCCCTGTAGAACTTAAACTATTCACCAAGGAAGAAGTAGAAACCTTAATACTTCAAAGTAAGGACAGAAACCGGTGGACCCGGCGAGATCTTCAATGAACATCTTAAAGCTAGTTGGCCTGTACTCAAAGAAGTTATAACATGCCTGCTAAATCAATGCCTCATTCAAAGAACCATACCAGATAGATGGAGAAAAGCCACACTTAAAGTATTATATAAAGGAAAATGGAGATTCAAGTAACCCAAATTCCTATTGTGGTATGGCCCTTGATTGTGTAATACTTAAAATCCTGATGAAACTCCTTGTAAAACGGTTATTGCTAATTGCAGATCCAATTATTCCAGAGGAATAATTTCGTTTTTGTGTAGGAAGATCTACACTACAGGCAGTAAGATGTTTTACATGATGAGATTAGAGAAACGTTAAAGGCATCTACGAGGAAAGCTCTTTGCTCTATTTGCTTGTTGTTTTAAGGGGCTTAACATCGAAGATCATCGGCCCCTTTGCTCTTTTTATAGACTTCTCTAGAACATTTGACTCCATAAATAGGAATATGTTGCTGGAAAACTTCAAGAAGTTGGGATACCGTCCTACATCACTCGACTACTTAGAAACATTCTATCAGAAAACTATCTAGTTATAGACGATAACATCACGACCTCTATACCTTTACTACAAACAGTTGGAGTGCTTCAGGGTGATCCATTGAGCCCTCTATTATTCAATATTGCGACTTATGATGTGGTAATAGCCACGAGAACTGAACACATAACAACGTACATATATGCACATGATATGACCCTGGTTTTGAGAAGCTGAGAAAGACTTCAGGAATCCTTCAATAAACTGATAGTTTGGACAGAGAAAAATGATCTTTTGATCAATGACAAGAAAACTGTGACATGGTGTTTAGGAGAGGAGGAAGACAATCCAGAGACGATGTTATCTACTTGAAGGGAAGAAACCTGGATTCAGTGAATCAATTTAAATATTTGGGCGTCACACTTCAGACCCATGGGGAGTGTTTTGGAGTGCACATGCGGGAGAGGATCACAGCGAGCAATAAATGACAATCCTCGCCTAAGACTTTTATCTGTAGAGACTGCGATCAAGTTATTCAAACTCAAGATAATTCCAATAGTTACTTATGGTTTAGAACTCACGTGGGAATTCTTAACTAAGAACGACCTAGTAAATCTGAAACAAGTACAATCCCTTTACTTAAAGAGAGTCCTATGTGTCTCAAAATATTCCCGGGCAAATTGGTATATGAGATGGCAAGGGAACCATTCTTCATCGAGGAATTGAGATATGAAATGATCTTGCCGTATACACAGCAAAGCTTCGCACTATTACAGACTCTGTATGAAAAGAAGAGGAATATTCCTATAGAATTCTACGCCACAGAAGCTATGACATCTAATGAATGGAAAAGCATTAACTATGAACTGAGGCATACGATTACCCGTTTTGCGGTACATGGATTTCACTTCAAGCTGTGTACAAATATAAAATTCCACGACCCAACCTCAGATTGCAAGTGTAAATAGTGTGGGGGACAGTGTGACAGATATCACGCTCTGGTGTGTTATAAAAGGACTATCTCAGTAAGGCAACTTTGTGGTGAATAATATTAGAATTGCATTAATATGTATCATGCACATTGTGCACTTTCTATTTACTAAATAAAATATTATTCTTGTTTCCTGTCAATATGACAGCCATTGTGCAGCCTATGGATCAAAATCACTGATAGTTCTTGATGCAATTCAGTGAATAGGCAAAGTAGTAAAATCTGTGAAACCTCAAATTATCCAAAATTGTTTCAGAAATGGTAGATTTTCATCCACTGTCATGGATGAGTGCTCATCACCACTACCAGCACAGAATGACACTGAAGACGTAGTCAGAGACATAAATTGACTGTTCGGAGATTGGAGAGAGAGCATATGTAAGATATAGTCAGTATCGACAGAGATGTTTTTGTAAATGGTGACAATGAATCTGAAATAAATTGCATTCCTACTGAATCAATAGAGGATGGTTGCCTAGTTTTACTTCCTCTTAAAACAATAATCACCACCACCTACTGAATCAGACACTGTTGATGAAACTACCACTCCCTCTGTGTGTACATATACTGAAGCATTGCAATCTGATCTGCAACTGGAGGGATTGTAATAACTGCAAATAATTCAGAGCTGCTACTGAGTCTTTCATCACAAAAAACTGTAATTGAGACAGGTCTAGTATTGTGATAAGTTATGAAGCAAAAATCATTGGAGGACTTTTGGAAGAAAAGACTATGGTACCACTGTTAAATATTAACTTTCTGGAGTAGATATTACAGTAATCGTTTTCTAGAATTTTTAAAAATTGTGTAGACTTTAATTTCACAAATTTTTTTTAGAATGTTAAATTTTTTGGGTTTAATTTCACATTTAAAATTGTGTATTCTTTTTCTTCAGGCAGCCTCTAGGTGGAGGAAAGTATTACAATAAAACATATACAGTAGTACAGTACTTGCATGAAGTGTAACATATGATCGTTTCAAACAAAATTCCTCAGATTTCTAACTTTTTCATACATGCATTGAAATAGGAACACAGTGAGCATCAAATATTGGTTAGCATTGCATAAAATAGAGACACCCCTCCCCTAAAAGTGAAATGTTTTTGGGCCCCCTAAGCAATTTCGGTTTAGTCAGGTTTTACTATGTATCCTGAACCCGACTACTGTTTCTTGTTTGAAACTTTTCACCAATCATGTCCATGTACTTCTGTTTAATTTCCTCTATCTAATGCCCTCACCTCTTTATTACTATCCAGAAAGGCTTCCCTGCCACTCGACCAAGCCTTTTCAGGTTATTACCAAAATCTTCCCACGACTTCCTCTTTGAGTCAACAATTATTTGTTTCACTCTGTACTTTCTTCTACATCTGCATCAGTCCTTGTTTGCAGCCATTTCTGATATGCCTTGTTTTTCTGTTTACAAGATGTCGTCACTTCATCATTCCACCAAGTTATTTGCTTTCACCCATATTTACATCCTTGTATGCCACCCATTGTCTTTCTGTATCCCGAACCTGCTTCCTGTCTATTGTTTGGAACTTTTTTCCTATCATATCCATGTACTTTTGTCTAATTTCCCCATCCTAGAGATTCTCTTCCCTTATTCATCGGCAGGCAGATTTCACTTTTCCTGTTGTAGGTCTCTAAATTCATAATTCATTACAGAAAATAGTCTGTATAATAAAAATAAGAAACTAAATACCCGCATATTCTTAAGGTGACACTCCAGAGATAAAAAGCAATATTTTGGTCATTTTGGCAATTTTTTAAAATGTCAAATTGAAAGGATCGAGTTTCTTCTTTCATGTCACAAAGTTATTTCATTGAATTCAAACAATTTATCACTTTAATAATGCTCTGTTCGCCAGTCTGCATACAGCAGAAATGGGCGTAGCATCTGCTGAACTGCTTTGTTAGCTAATGATGTCATTGTTGTGTTTCCATTAAATCAAATATGCCTGTTCTTTGCAATTACGCATTCATGGGATGGGCCAACAGCCCCCCCCCCCACTTTTCTCCTGACGTACCGGGCGAGTTGGCTGTGCGCGTAGAGGCGCGCGGCTGTGAGCTTGCATCCGGGAGATAGTAGGTTCGAATCCCACTATCGGCAGCCCTGAAGATGGTTTTCCGTGGTTTCCCATTTTCACACCAGGCAAATGCTGGGGCTGTACCTTAATTAAGGCCACGGCCGCTTCCTTCCAACTCCTAGGCCTTTCCTATCCCATCATCGCCGTAAGACCTATCTGTGTCGGTGCGACGTAAAGCCCCTAGCAAAAAAAATAATTCTCCTGACGTATTTATACGGACTCAAGCTGTAAATGTAAAAAATGGTTCATGGTGTAGGTTACTGTAGTCATGTCCTAGTTCATGAACTATGGGCAATGGCTGAGTGGCCTAGTAAGTGGTCCTGAGAGTTGGGATACCAGTTGTTACAGAATGGGAGTGGGCATCTCGAACATATTCTGAGTCATGGCCTTCCTTGTGCTCAGGCGACTAGGGCTATACAAACCACCGGTGGTCCCTAACCCATTAGAGGAGAGATACTCACTTGCACTATGTGTAGGTAGGGTAGCATTCTGCTTCATGAATTTACCGAGCTCAGAACATTTTAAGCAAGCCTGGTACCTATGGGAGTAACGGAGTCCCACTCCCATTTGACAGGCGAGGGACTCCGTGGAAAAAACTTTGACAAACGAAATGGAATTCGATGGGGAGCTATCAATATTAATGGGGCTTATGGAAGAAAGAAAGTTTTTTTTGCTAGTTGTTTTACTTCGCACTGACACAGATAGGTCTTATGGCGACGATGGGACAGGGAAGGGCTAGGAGTGGGAAGGAAGCGGCCACGACCTTAATTAAGGTACAGCCCCAGCATTTCCCTGGTGTGAAAATGGGAAACCACGGAAAACCATTTTCAGGGCTGCCGACAGTGGGGTTCGAACCTACTATCTCCCGAATACTGGACACTGGCCGCACTTAAGCGACTGCAGCTATCGAGCTCGGTAAGAAAGAAAGTAGAACTGGCTGAGTCAGCAAAGAGGATGCATCTGGATGTGCTAGGAGTAAGTGATATTTGGGTAAGGGGAGATAAAGAGGAAGAGCTAGGAGATTATAAAGTGCACTTGACGGGTGTTAAAAAGGGAAGGGCTGAGTCTGGAGTAGGGCTGTTCATCAGGAATACTATTGCACACAACATAGTTTCTGTTAGGCATGTAAACGAGCGAATGATGTGGGTAAATTTGGCAGTTGGAGGAATTAGGACGAGCATTGTCTCAGTGTATTCACCATGTGAGGGAGCAGATGAGGATGAAATCGACAAGTTTTATGAAGCATTGAGTGACATCATAGTCAGGGTCAACAGCAAGGATAGGATAGTGCTAATAGGTGATTTCAATGTAAGAGTTGGGAATAGAACTGAAGGATATGGAAGGGTGATTGGTAAATGTGGGCAAGATATGGAAGCTAATGGAAATGGGAAGCGTTTTCTGGACTTTTGTGCTAGTATGGGTTTAGCAGTTACGAATATATTCTTCAAGCATAAGGCTATTCACCGTTACACATGGGAGGCTAGGGGTACCAGATCCATAATAGACTATATCTAAACCGACTTCGAATTCAGGAAATCTGTTCGGAATGTACGGGTTTTGGGGGATTTTTCGATGAAACCGACCACTATCTGATCTGTAGTGAACTAAGTATCTGTAGGCCTAGGATAAAGAAAGTGAAATATGTCTGTAAACGAATAAGGATAGAAAATCTCCAGGATGAGGAAATTAGGCAGAAGAACATGGATATAATTAGTAGGAAGTTCCGAACAGTGGACAGTAAGCAGGTTCAGGATATAGAAAGAGAATGGGTGGCATACAGAGATGCCGTAGTAGCAACAGCAAGGGAATGCCTAGGAACAACTATGTGTAAAGATGGGAAAAAGCTAACATCTTGGTGGAATGATGAAGTGAGAGCAGCTTGTAAATGTAAAAAGAAGGCTCATCAGAAATGGCTCCAAATAAGGGCTGATGTAGACAGGGAGTTGTACATAGATGAAAGAAACAGAGTGAAACAAATAGTTGCTGAATCCAAAAAAAAATTTGTGGGAAGAATTTGGTAATAACCTGGAAAGGCTAGGTCAAGCAGCAAGGAAACCTTTCTGGACAGTAATAAAGAATTTTAGGAAGGGAGGGAAAAAGGAAATGAACAGTGTTTTGGGTCATTCAGGTAAACTCATAATAGATCCCAGGGAATCACTGGACAGGTAGAGAGAATATATTGAAAATCTTCTCAACATGAAAGGAAATCTTCACGGTGGTGTCGCGAACAATGGAACTCACGGAGAGGAGGAAAATGATGGTGAAATTACGCTTGAGGAACTGGAAAGGATGGTAAATAAACTCCATTGTCATAAAGCAGCAGGAACAGATGAAATTAGACCTGAAATGGTGAAGTATAGTCAGAAGGCAGGGATGAAATGGCTTCATAGAATAATAAGATTAGCATGGAGTGTCGGTAAAGTATCTTTAGATTGGACAAAAGCAGTAATTGCACCTATCTATAAGCAAGAGAACAGGAAGGATTGCAACAACTATCAAGGTATCTCGTTGATTAGTGTACCAGGCAAAGTATTCACTGGCACCTTGGAAGGGAGGGTGCGTTAAGTATTTGAGAGGAAGTTGGATGAAAAACATTGTGGTTTCAAACCGCAGAGGAAAGGCTGTCAGGATCAGATTTTCAGTATGCACCAGGTAATTGAAAAATTCTACGAGAGGAATAGACAGTTGTGTTTATGTTTCGTAGATCTAGAGAAAGCATATGACAGGGTAACGAGGGAAAAGATGTTCACCATACTGGGGGACTATGGGATTAAGGGTAGATTATTAAAATCAATCAAAGGCATTTATGTTGACCATTGGGCTGCAGGGGCCGATGACCTTCGATGTTAGGCCCCTTAAAACACCAAGCATCAATTGGGCTGCAGTGAGAATTGATTGTAGAATGAGTTCTTGGTTTAGGGTACTTACAGGGGTTAGACAAGGCTGTAATCTTTCACCTTTTTGTTGTTCGTAGTTTACATGGATCATCTGCTGAAAGGTATAAAGTGGCAGGGAGGGATTCAGTTAGGTGCAAATGTAGTAAGCAGTCTGGCCTATGCTGATGACTTGGTCTTAATGGCAGATTCTGCCGAAAGCCTGCAGTCTAATATCTTGCAACTTGAAAATAGGTGCAATGAGTATGGTATGAAAATTAGCCTTTCGAAGACTAAATTGATGTCAGTAGGTAAGAAATCTGAGTGAATTGAATGTCAAATTGGTGATACAAATGTGCAACAGGTAGATAATTTCAAGTATTTAGGATGTGTGTTCTCCCAGGATGGTAATATAGTAAGTGAGATTGAATCAAGGTGCAGTAAAGCTAATGCAGTGAGCTCGCAGTTGCAATCAACAGTATTCTGTAAGAAGGAAGTCAGCTCCCGGACCAAATTATCTTTACATCGGTCTGTTTTCAGACCAACTTTGCTTTACGGGAGCGGAAGTTGGGTGGACTCAGGATATCTTATTCATAAGTTAGAAGTAACAGATATGAAAGTAGCGAGAATGATTGTTGGTACAAACAGGTGGGAACGATGTCAGGAGGGTAGGCCTACTCAGAATGAGAGATAAAGGCTAAGTTAGGAATGAACTCGATGGATGAAGCTGTACGCAAAAATCGGGTTTGGTGGTGGGGTCATGTTAGGCGAATGGAGGAGGATAGGTTACCTAGGAGAATAATGGACTCAGTTATGGAGGGTAAGAGAAGTGGAGGGAGACCAAGACGACGATGGTTAGACTCAGTTTCTAACTATTTAAAGATAGGAGGTATAGAACTACACTAAATGAGGCTACAGCACTAGTTGCAAATAGAGGATTGTAGCGACATTTAGTAAATTCACAGAGGCTTGCAGACTGAACGCTGAAATGCATAATGGTCTATAATGATGATGTATGTATGTATGTATGTATGTATGTATGTATGTCAAGCTGTAAGATCTACCATATTTCTGAATGAATTTATAAAGCCTGTTACGTACTAATATTTCAGTACTCAACTGTCATTGAGCAACGTATTTTGCTTGTATTTCTGATGGTACTACTATAGTGCCGACAACTATGAGTTTTGTTATTCTTGTATATTTAATCTTTTTTATGTGTTCTGTGGTGGTAGCCAGTATTTTTGTGAAGTACGCGTGCAAGTAACGGCTTGTTGTTGCGCATCAAGATACTGTTATTATTGAAAGACAGTGTGCTGTAATAATTGATAGCTTGTATCCAAGGGAATAAACAATATGCGTAAACATAAATCAACTTTAGTTAAGCGACAAATTGCTGAACTTTTGATAGGAAAGAGGATCAGCTAATACCGAACAGGAGTCTCCATTGAAGAAAGGGACAAAAGGTAATGAAATGTTATCGGAATCAGATTGTTCTCATCAGGAAAGTGTCGCATCAACTTCAAGCCATGTAAGTCCTGCACCTATAGCCAACAATCATGGCATGACAGAAACTACAATCCCCAAAACTTCAACTCAGGAAAAGTTTCATTGTGAAAAACAAAATGCAGCTGAATCATTTTCTGTTCTTTGGAGGAGGAGGAGGAGGAGGAGGAGGAGGAGGAGGAGGAGGAGGAGGAGGAGGAGGAGGAGGAGGAGGAGGAGGAGGAGAAGAAGAAGAAGAAGAAGAAGAAGAAGAAGAAGAAGAAGAAGAAGAAGAAGAAGAAGAAGAAGAAGAAGAAGAAGAAGAAGAAATACAAGCTTCCAAAGTTACCAGTATTCGTACAGAAGCTGTTAAGAAAGGAAGGGAAGGAAAAACACGGTTCTGGTGACTTTTAGGTAATGAATCAGGAAGAAAACATCACTTGAACTTTGCTTTAATTTTCCCGCCAATTGTAATTTTTACATTTAAATCCCATTTTTCTCCCATAATATTCAACCAATTGTAACAATTTGTATGGTATATATATCACAGCTATATTAAGAAACCTGCATTTGGAATTTTTGATTGCAGAATTTTTTGAAGTAGTAAAGATTTTAAGTCCAAAATTTTAGAATGTAAATATTACACAAACTTTAGTACAATATATCTCCTTATATAAATTATGTAATTATATAATACATTGTGCTTTTAAAAGAAGTATTATCTTCCTAATTACAAATTTACATTAACATGTTCATTCAATTTCATGAAAAAAATGGAATTAAAAATTTCAAAAATTTTTTTTTGAAAAAACTGAGCTCCATAGTGCTGAATGGGAACTAGGGCTCAAGAAAAGGTTTGCATACTATAATTGTATATGAATGAAATGTTTGTGATATCTCTACTTTTATGTAGGTAACATTCCCACAAAGTTTCGTGAAAATCCATGCATTAGGTAAAAATATATTTTTATCTCCGGAGTGTCGCCTTAACGGATTTCACGAGTTCATATTCGGTTGTGATATAATATATAGTCTGTTATAATCTCATGCCCCTACCCTCCCATATGTAGTGGTGAACAGCCTTATGCTTGAAGAATGTATTCATAACTGCTAATCCCATTCTAGCATAGAAGTCCAGTAAACATTTCCCATTCTTATTAGCTTCTATATTTTTCCCATATTTACACATTCTCTCATATTCTTCAGTTTTATTTCCTATTCTTGCATTGAAATCACACATTAGTGCTATCCTCTCTTTGCTGTTGGTCCTGACTACAATGTCGGTCAGTGCTTCACGAAAGTTGTCAAATTAAGGCCACAGCCACTTCCTTCACATTCTTAGGCCTTTCCTTTTCCATCGTCGCCATAAGACCTATCTGTTTCGGTGCAACGTTAAAAAAAAGACTTCTCATTTGCACCCTCACATGGTAAATTACCGGTAACTAAGACACTTCTCGTTCTAATTCCTCTAACTACTAAATCTTCCCACATCATTCACTAATTTACGTGTCTGACAGAAACTGTGTTGCAAGCAATAGCATTCCTGATGAACAGTCCTACCCCACATTAAAACATGTGAATTGGGAAAAGGGGCTCCTCAGGTAGCAATCCTCAGACAAAATGTTTCTATTTTATTATGTGCTTGAAATGTTGGCCATCAATAGTAATGCACATTTGCAGTCTTTTCTTGATGGATGATACTACATACTGAAAAGTTTCCCTCAATATAGCAGCACACCCATCATTTGTTCACCTGTCATAAAAATGTAGCAAACCCAGGGGACATATCACATTGTATTTACAAGACAGGCTTTTGTATTTGCAGTACCAGTTGTGTGGCTAGTTTATAAGAAGAAACTGCTTGAATGGCAACACGATCTTGCATCAGTGAAACTTGTCTGATGCGGCAAGATTTTTGTCCGCACTCAGTGACTAGAATTTCAAGTTGAAGTAGTAGGTGAATCAAATATAAACTGGAATTATTTTTTACAGTTTTATTGAATAGACCAACAAATACACAACAACACCTCATTTTTCTACATAGTCTCCCGAAATTGACACTCATTTTTGTCACTGAATGATAACTTTCTGATGCTGTCCTCAAAAAAAAGAAGAACGTGTGTGTGCAGCCAGTTGCACACGTACTCCTGCATCGTCATGAAATCGCTTTCTCTCACTTCTTCTGGTTCAAACAAGTGGTAGTCACAAGGCGATAAATCTGGACTGTAAGGAGGGTGTTCCAGAAGTGTCCAATGCATTTCCTCCAGATTTTCCCATATTACAACAGCAATGTGTGGCCTTGCATTGTTGTGCAGGAAGAGCACATCTTGGATCAGTTGCCGGCGATGTTTGTTGCAATATGCAGCTTTCGTCTTGACCAAAAGATGGCAGTAATAGGCTGCATTTACTGTCCTTCATTCATGCAAGAAATCCACAAGCAAAATGCCCGCATAGACCCAAAAAACCAGTTGCAAGCACCTTTCCAGAAGAAAGGCGTCTCTTGGCCTTAACTGGCCCAGCTGCACCTCATTTCCGCCTCTCCATGTTTGCTCGTTTTGACTCCGAGGTGTAATGATGAACCCAAGTTTCATCAGAAGTTGCAATGCAACACAAAAAATTATATCCTTCCTTCTCAGAGCAATTCAGATGCCTTCAACACACATCCTGGCAGAATTTTTTTGTACCTGGGTGAGGAGAGGAGGAACCCACAACGCAAACAATTTACGAAGGTCAAGTTCATCATTTCTGATGGCTTGAACACTTCCAAAGCTTATTCATATGAGTGAAACAAATTCAGAATTTTTATGCGCTGATATTCTTCAGTACGGTCACTTACAGCACGAATGTTGTCTGCAGTGATGCTTGTCCAGGGTTATCTTTGGTGGGGCTCATTTTCCTCTTCTTCCCATCCTACCAAAAATTGTTTGTCCTTTGGTCTTTGAAAGGGTTGCGTCCCCAAACTGTGCATGGAGCCTTCTCAAAATTTCCAATGCTTTAATACCTTCTTTTGCCAGAAACGTGATGATGATGATGCACTGCGCAAATGGATGTGTGTACCTCTTGCTCGCTCATGGCATACTGAAGTAAGGGGTCGCTCTGTGCTGTGTGGCACTTCTAGGCCATCCGGACATCCCTACACACATCCTCTCAAAGCCCCACACATTTCCGTTCACTACCAGAGCCAGAGTCCTGCAGAGAGGCCCGGCCCATGAGCTGCTTCGGGAGTAGGCTGCAATGGGCTTTGAAAGGCTCGAACATAAGAAGCCCATGACTTCATCGCATGGGCCGGTCTGGGCCAGCGCTCTGTCATTTGTACGCAGTGAGCCAAGGACTGCGCTGTGGTAGTTCTATGGGCTGACTGCTTCAATGTGTACAGTGTACTGCGTGTCAGCGGAGTGCGTTGCAGTACGGTCGAGTGGAGCCGATCAAATTTGCTGTGGTTTTCAGTTTGACTTCTCTGTCTATCCTGTTATCGGAAACGAATGTGGACTGTAGTTCCAAAAGAAAGGAAACCGTGGTAAAAATCGTGAATTAAAAAAAAGAAAAAGGAAGGAACAAACGAACTAAAAACCGCACAATACAAGACTTCTGAACCGGATCCTCCACTTAAAAGTCATATTTGATTGGTATTCAAGCCTGCAGTTGACGATGATGGGAAAGACGTTAATTTTGTGAGCTGTACGATCTGCAGTGAACTTTATGTACACACTAGCAGTTACCCGCGGCTTTCCGCGTGGATTTCGTAATTTGATAAAAGTAATCGTTCCTCGGTATTGTACTCAGACATTATCTGAAAATCCCTGAAGTATAAAACCTCACTGAAAAACTGAGTTTCATTTACCCCAGAAACTCTTTGTAAACCAAGTGTCCTTCCCACCCACCCCCGTCCTCCTTAAGTGTCTTTTCCGAAAACAAACATGTCTCTTTATTTTTAAAAGAGATTATAAATACCACTTCCCGTCTGTAACATGTTAAGTTTTCGAGATATATTGTACATATGCTCAGGGATTATGTGTACAAATTTTGGTTGGCAGCTATGCCCAAACGTACACGCATAATCTCGTTGCTGTAGAATCCTGGAGCTGGCATTGCCATGGTTATGGCAGTTCATTTCCTTATCCGATTCCGAGAGCAGGGCTAATGTGGCGCCAATATCTGCATAATGGTCGGTTCTAGGGCCTTAAAACATGGTTTTCAGGCCCGTAGGGCTTACCGAGATTTGTTCTTTGGGTCAAGGGGCTTAAAATGAGCTTAGTCTCGTCCTTGCACGACAAATTCAATATTTTGCCTATATTAGCCTATTATTTTTATATCTCCCCCATCTCTCCCCACCTCAAATTGTTTTGAAAACAAAATACAGCCCATGTCTCTCAGAGATAATGTATAGTTACATTAGTAAAAGGATTTTTAGAATCGGTCCAGTAGTTTCTGAGATTACCCTCCAGATGTACACAAACTAACACAATTCGTGCTCTCTCTTTATTATATTAGTATAGATTAAAGGAGTCGAACTGATTTTGTCATTTTATGATTAGATATAGAACTTACGATGATCGAGGTGTGCTTGAATGACGAGCATTCTAATGTTTCCGTGTCATTGAGAACAAACGGACAAAACTATTCAAAATTTCATCAGATCGGTAAGAAAGTAATATGTATGCAAGCATCAAGTTCAGCTTCAGAGAGAAATTTCAGTTCAGTGGGCTTCATTCTCTTTTACAACCAGACAATTGCTGATGCTCTTCTTTTCATTCACAGTAATTCCATTCCACCACCAACAATGACCAATAAACTACACACACTAAGTAAAAGCTATGTTCAGGTTTGTTTTTATTGTTGGCATATTGCACGTCATTTCTGTTTGTATTTTATTTTGAGGTAAACGCGAATGAAGTCCTGTGAATATGCTTCGTGTTCTTTAAATTCATTTTCAATTAACTTGGTGTCAATTGCAAACGAATATTGGCGTATAATAAAGTTTCTGTGTTTTCAATTATTATTATTATTATTATTATTATTATTATTATTATTACAGTGCAGGAGAAATCTCTACCATTTAATTTCCAAATGCGATTAGCCTACTTTAAAATATGTTATTAGTGCACGGGAATTTGTAGAGTGAATGATCCGAATAGTAGTGTGACGTGAACATTTCGTTGTGCACGGCGCACATGTTATTGTGGAGAAGTACTCAAGGTTATTTCACTGAGCCCGCCCAGTGCGGTGGACTGCGGTGGGCCGTATGAGCCCAGTGCTGTGGGCCAGTATGCTGCCGCGTCAGAAGAGAACGGCACTGCACGGGCTGGACTGCTGGAGCCTGTAGGTTTGAAGTGCTGCGCGGTGGGTCTGGCTGCAGGACTCTGACCAGAGCCACTAATTTTAAATTCTGGTTTATATTTGACGCACTTGGTATTATTAATATTCAGACAGTAATTGTCCATTGTCTGATTAATTATGTGTCTGAATTTGTAACAGTATGAACTTTTCTTTTAGTAGCAGAAAATATTATCGTTCCATTTAGAAGAGCAAAGTTGGTGTCAGTATTTCTGTTATTAATAACCTCACAGAAAACGTAGTACAATATTTTTCATCCACTAAATACCATTTAAGAATATGAAAACAGAATATTGATATCTTTAACGGATTAGAAGTTATTTTTGTGTAACATCCTAGGTGAATGACCCTGCATATTGTACATTTTAATCATGATACCAGAGAATTAAAAGTTTTATTGTTTGTTATAAAGGTGCTGGGAGCGGTATTGGACGAGCAGTATGCCAGACATTAGCCAGGGAAGGAGCCTGCATTATAGCAACAGACCGTAACCCGGAAGCTGTACGCGAGACTGTGGGTCTTCTTACTCGGGGTTGGTACCTCAGGCTATGTTAAGTAACTTATTTAAGTTCAGATAAAACCATTCAACAGTGAGAGGACATATGTAGTGACAATAATGAGTTATCTGCCATTCCTACTCAGTATTTAGTGAATTTATGCATGTGTGAGATGTCTGGTTAAAAACATGTGAGCTCAAATTGAAATGACAGACAGCTGCACCTTTGATGGAACCAGATCTACTGTATATTACACATTAGAGTCTAATTTGAATTGAGCAGAGTGGCTGCATGTGTTAATGTGATATGGCAATGGAGCCAAGCTCTGCATTCTGGGGATGAGTTGCCTATCCTGAGAATGGTTTTCTGTGGTTTCCAGTTTTCACTTCCAGGCAAATGCCAGGACAGTTCCTGTTAATAGACCACAGCCAATTCTTTCCACCTTTACCCATCATTTTAGCACCTCAGTACTCTTATTAGTGGACACTTCAACTCAGTTTTCTGTTGAAAAAATTAATATATCATTTAAGCAACTTTTAATCTCAAGTTTTCTTTGAAACAGCAATAAAGTTTTTGAAATATGTAAAATTCCATTATAAAAAATTACTTACAATTGCTCACTCTTGTTTGGTGTGGTGTTACTGTATCTTTTTATGAAGGACCCATTTGTTTCCCATCAGAGGTGCCTTGGGAAAAAGTGCTATTGTTTTTTTTGTAAAGATATTAAATTGTTTGTTTCCCAATGCTTTTCCTTTCAGATGCAGGACAGAGTCATATTGCTCTCACCATGGATGTCACTTCTGCTAACAGTGTCAATACTTCTCTACAGAGTGCTATTGAGCATTTCTCTAGACCTCCCTCAATTGTTGTTAATAATGCTGGCATCACCAAGGACAACTTTATCCTTAAAACTGATGAGAGAAGCTTCCAGGATGTTATAGATGTTAATTTGAAGGTACTATAAAATAATGCATGTTCACATGTTGCATGCTCAAGTGTTTACTTCCAGCAATAAGCTTTTTTTAACCTCTTAACTGGGTATTATTGATGTGCTTGGTGTGACCTGACCTGCATATTTTTTCAGCAGATTGTTGTTACACGGCAGAATAGGCAGAAAAGTTAGTAATATCATTAATATCATTCTGTGATACAAAAAAGTAAAATGAGGGAGTTTTAATTAAGACCACGGCCGCTTCCTTCCAACTCCTAGGCCTTTCCTATCCATTCATCGCCATAGGACCTATCTGTGTCGGTGCGAGTAAAGCAACTAGCAAAAAAAAAAAAATAAATAATAATAATAATTTACCTCACTAGAACTGCAGTGATTTGTCTGTATGAACTGCCTGAAGCACGGTGCAGCACAAAGTGCCTTCTCACAATCAGGGCACCAGATCATCGATTCTTTCCTCTTTCCATTCTTCCAACACACTACACATCTTCTAGTAGGTCTCTTCTTTGATGTACCCAGAACAAAATCGGGTAAGCAGCGCCCCAGTAGTCAAGAAGGTGTTGGTGATTTTGAAGGACGTCCTTTTGGCTGCTGTTCTACCACTCCTCCGGTTGAAGATAAGGATAAGTCCTCTGTTATGGTCAGGTGAAAGTCCAGTCTACGTAGATGTCATCCTTTTTTCTGATAAATTATAAAGGCATTCAAACATGCCATATCAATCAGGTAACGGAACATCTTCTGGTAATATTTCTTTAGGCGTTCTTTTGGCAAATTTGTGGCTGGGAACTTGGCCATCATTTTTATCCACTCCTCCCATATTCTTGTTGTAATCTAGAACAAGGGATGGTTTATGGATTACTCCTTTCCTTGTCTGAACATTGCTCATGCTGTCATCATGGATTGTGCTGACTAAGGTAATATCCCTTTTGCCTTTCCATTTCATGATCATTTGCTTTTTACGAAAGGCTGCAATTGTTTCCCCCTTCTGCAGTTTGACCCTCTTCACTGTGTCTGGGAATTCCTTTCTGTTGATTCTCATAGTCCCCACAACATCAGTATTTCTGCTACACAATATGTCAACTAGTCTTGGACTAGTGTACCAGTTGTCAAGATAGAGGCAATACCTTTTATCTAGAAGGTTGTAAGTTCTAGTACAATTCTGGATTAAATATTCTCACCAGGATATCTTTGACCATACACTGTGTCCTTGCCAGTATAAACTACAAAATCCCACAGATAACCAGACCCAGTTTCACAAAGTTTATAGAATTTAATACCAAATCTGCTTCTTTTAGATGGAATAAATTGCACCCAAACAAATCATCCTTTCCATAGAAGGAGGGACTGATCGACACATATGTTTTGCTCAGGAGTGTATACAGAAGAAAATCTTGATTATAGGTGATCAAGTACCGGCTGAATTTTTTAGAGCTTTTTGTTGTGCAGGTTAGGATCAAATTTTGAATTGTCGGAGAAATGAAGGAACTTCAGGAGAAGATGAAATCTTTTCTCAGAGATAATTTTTGAAAAGTAAGGGGTTGCGATACTTTCCCATTTTGAGAAGTACATACCGTCTTCTGGCTTATGAACTATCCCGTGCAGCATTAGAAGTCCAATTAGAGTTTTTATCTCAGTTGGATTTGTATCCACCCAGTCTCTCGCTCATGACCGTGGTATCAAGTTCAGATGGGCTTCTAAAAACTGTTCAGCATACACACTGGTCTGTTTGGCAATAAGTTGAAACATATCATCACCTATGAACTGTTTCAGATATTCCAACACGTTGGATTCATCATCGATGTCCACATTTACACCACTAGCACCAGAAAATACAAATTTCTGACATGAAACACCACGTGGCGGGAAAGGTTGAAACATGTCTAGCACATCGCCTTCATCTGATTCGTCATGTTGTTCATCTTGTTCTTCATTCTCATTTTCTGAACAACTTTCACTATCAGACTCACCTTCATCTGTATCAAACTACTCATCTTCGGTTTTCTGAGAAGAAAAATTGTCACAATCATTCTCTAAGTGTTGAATAATCTTGTCTTCTTCGAGCATTTCGAACTTACGCTTTGAACTAGATGCTGCCATATTTGGGCAGATAAGTAGCACCGCACAGTTATAAAATAAAAACAAGTAAGCTTCAAGAAGTGTTACATGTGGTATTTGCTGCCATCGTGCGGGGAAAATATATCAATTAAGACGACATTACACAACGCGGCAAAGTAGCTCGTCATACCCAGGAGATATTCACGATAAAAGACGAGTATACAAGTTACAAGTAACTAGTCTCATTTTGTTTCGTATTGAAGATACAATAAGTAAAATTCTTTCAAGAATAAAATTACTGTGTCAACCTATTCAATACAATTGTACAATACAATACAATACAATATGCTACTTGTGGCATAGAGGAGTAAGTGTGTGTTAGGGTCACTTCTGAATTAATTAATGACTTTATACTGAAAAGAATTTCTTATCGTTGAAAAAGGCTAGTCTACAATACCCTATGTTACTGTCTCAAAATATTCTTCTGAACATATAAACACAGTGAAGTTGTTATGCAACTTGACAGCAGTAAGATCACTTCCTGGTAGGTCTTTCAGCACCACCCATAGCCGTCAAAATGGTAGCAACAAGAATGAAACCCTTGGAAATGTGTTGAGGTTTTGCGAGAATACCGAACTATGGCATAGCAATCATCAGCATCAAGTAAAATCATCCATGAGACAGTGTGGATGGGAGGTTTATTGCGACTCTACAGAAGATTTTCTGCGGAGGGCATACATCATAGCCATCCATAGAAAGGATCATAAAGCAAAGCTATTAGATCCTACCATTCATTTCAGATAGGACCTGAATCAGGCTGAGGAAGTTAATAAATAAGTCATTTATGAACCATGCCTGCCATATCTTTCTCTAAACTATAAAATTCCTCTTGAACATTGGGTTGTTAGAGGCCTTCTGTTTGGATCCAGAGGTTCATTACTAAAAACACAGGAGCTCTACTGAAAAGTTTAAAAACTTCCATTCCACAAAATTGATAAAGTATTGATAGAGATCCTTAGAGACTCATACAAATTGCAAATTTTCATTTGTATCTTAAAAAGATCAATGTTTAGTCTTTATTTTGGCTTCTATTTAATTTACAGGGTACCTTTCTAGTTCTTCAGGCTACAGCAAAGGCTATGTCAGAAGCTGGTATCACAGATGGTTCCATCATCAATGTCGCAAGCATTGTGGGGAAGTGGGGAAATATTGGACAGGCCAATTATTCAGCCAGCAAGGCTGGTGTAGAGGCTCTTACCAAGACTGCAGCTAAAGAGTTTGGCAAGTAAGTAAAGACAATATGATACACTTACATGAGCTTTTTTAAATTTGAGAATTTTAATTAATGACCCTACTGATGGAAGAAATTTATGAAGTACATCTGAATTTATCTGCATTGGTATTAACGGTAAATGTTAATAAAGTTTAAAATAATTTTGCTATTCCAAGACTAAAGTGATGTTAGTAGGGAGGAAACCTAAGAGAAATGAATGTCAGGTTGGGAATACCAAACTGGAACACATAGATCATTGCACGTATTTAGGATGTGTATTCTCCCTAGATGGTAGTATAGTGAGATTGAATCAAAGTGCAGTAAAGCTAATGCAGTGAGCTCGCTGTTGTGATCAGCGGTATTCTGTAAGAAAGGAGTCAGCTCCTGGATGAAACTGTCTTTAAGACTAAAGTGATGTTAGTAGGGAGGAAACCTAAGAGAAATGAATGTCAGGTTGGGAATACCAAACTGGAACACATAGATCATTTCAAGTATTTAGGATGTGTATTCTCCCTAGATGGCAGTATAGTGAGATTGAATCAAAGTGCAGTGAAGCTAATGTAGTGAGCTCGCTGTTGTGATCAGCAGTATTCTGTAAGAAAGGAGTCAGCTCCTGGATGAAACTGTCTTTAAACCAATCTGTTTTCAGACCAACCGCTGTACAAGAGTGAAAGCTGGGTGGACTGAGGATATACTTATTCATAAGTTAGAGGTAACAGATATGAAAGCAGTGTAACAGGAGTACAGGACCTCAGATGATAGTACAGATGGATAAATGGATATGGATTGATAAAAGAAACAACCATAACTTGTTTGGCATCTGTAATTTCTATAGGCACATTAACAGGAATGTAATACAAGTCTTTACAGCAAACATAAGTGTATCAAAATACACCTTCCCCAGCCAGTTAAACTGCGTGCCTTCTATAAGGCCATCTATCTAAACAAACTTGAACTGGCGTACTACAAGATATTTTGGTATCCAACTGTTAGATGTCTCTATCATCGCTTTAATTGCTCCCTCTAGTGGGACAAACGCTAATTATTTAACAAAGGAATGTTTATTTTGCAGTTAGGAAACTTTAGGTTTTGAGGATTGTTTTGTTTATGTATCAAAGTTGTCAATACTTCAGCTGGTTCCTTCTTCAATAGTAATCAACCTTTCAGAAACTTGTGAATATTTTCTCTAGCCAATTAAAATTGGGGGTGTGTACTGGAATGCATCCTATCAGTAAAGAGTTCTGGAAGCTTACTCTTAAAAATACTATAAAAGTTGGGCGCTTTAGGGCCATACTGTCTGAATTGCTCCAGTGTGAGGAGGGTGAATTGACATGAACCAGGAGGCAGGGGCGCAGTAGGCATTAGAAAGGCCCAGTAACTCAAGGTAATGGCAGAATTGTCATAGCTATGTGATAGCTCCTGCACATAGTTTAGACAAAAAGGTTTCAACCTCTTTTATGTAAATTTCTAAATTTGGTGGTCTAAATGTAGAATGTTTGGCAAGTCTGAGGACTCTATCCTATTCCCTACTGCAAAATATGTAATGTAAGGGAACAAAGAGCGATTACCCTCTGTTGGTTCCCATTCAACTTGGCATGGGATTACTACAGTTTTTCAAAACTTCTAAATTTCTTTAATCATATTTGGCTTTAATATTTCTTACCTAGTCACCCCGGTGTCAAATAGGTTTAGCCTCTGTATCAATGGGCCATAATCCCACTTAGGGTTTTAACTATTTCTATAAGGAGGGCAAGTGTTTCGCCTCCGAGCCTGTTGTTTATGGCTAGTCATATTCAACCATTTCTCGGCCAGCCCCTCGCCGAACTTTCACTCCCTGAAAACGTTATGTGTGTGGGTCTGTGGACCATTTACAAAACAAGTGTCCTCTATTAAATAACAAAGGTTCTAAGAACAGGCTGTTTCAAATGTGGATCATTTACACACCTGGCTAAGAATTGTAAATTACAGTATACCTTCTTGTTCTACCTCTGGTAACAACAGAAACACAATTTGACTAGAGTGCCCGACTGAGTCCTCTCCCCTGTCCGTGTCTCCAGCCTCAGCCCAGTTTAAATCTGATGGTACTATTTCACATACTGAGAAAGGAAGATCGTCTAAAAAATTTCTTTGAAGGTCCTAAAGAATGCATAAAAATTGCCTCTGATACTTCAGGATTTGTGCCCTTTATCAAAACTGAAGTAAACAATGAACCTGTTACTGCCCTCTTAGATTCAGGAAGTATTGTGTCCATTGTTTCTGAAGAATGGTATTCTAATTTGAAGTATTTCCTGAATATGTTTCTTCTTCTGTAAAATGCATCTCAGATAACTCTTCCCCATTAGAAATTTTAGGATTTATCCACGCAAAAATTTGTATTTCAAAATTTACCTGGAAATTTAAGTTATTTGTTGCTAAAAATTTGTCATGCCCTGTGATATTAGGGGCCAATTTCATGCCTCACTCCAGTCTGGTGCTTGATCTTCAAAAGAAGTCATGCACATTCGAGTTTGATAAAAATGTCCATATACCCATTTTGACATGTAACTCTGCTTCATATTCACTTATTTTGCCTCCTCAGAGTGAGATGGCATTGGACCTTATGCATCTACCTGAGGATCAGGCTAACTGCATTCGTAAATTATGTCAGTTATTTTGCAATGTGTTTTCAGAAAATTCTGGGGTGACTGACTTAATTGAATATAAGATAGAGGTTATGGATTCGATCCCCGTAGGATTTCCTCCTCATATGTTGTCTCCACCTAAAATGAAGGCCCCAAGGAAATTATAGACAATATGTTGATTGATGGTATCATTCGACCGTTCAAGTTGGCGTATTCTTCACCTATTTGTCTGGTGCCACAACCACAAGGCGGCTTCAGGCCAGCAGTTGATTACAGGGCATTGAATCGTAAGATTGTTCGACAGTCGGTACCCCTTTCCAACTTGTGTTCATGTTTTTCTTGGTTTCTTAAGGCTAAGTTCTTCACCATCTTAGATCTAAACAAAGCCTATAATCAGATACCTCTTGCGGAAGAATCAAAACATCCAACTGCTTTCGCTACTGACTGGAACCTTTATGAATACAACCGTGTGCCTTTTGAGCTCTCCACGGGCGCCGCGGTTCTTACTAGGTATCTAAATAGAGTTTTCTCTGATATTAAATTTGAGTATCTTTACCATTATTTAGATGGTGGTGTTATTTTCTCTGGGACCTTCGAATAACATCTAGCTCATCTAGAGGAAGTGCTAAAATGCCTTCGTAACACAGATTTGATGGTTAAGCTGTCAAAAGTATTTATTTTTTGCTACACCATGTATGTCTTTCATGGGGCATATTGTTTTTACGTGATGGAGTTTTGGTAGATCATTCCAGAACTCAAGCCATCTCTAATTTCCGGCCTCCCAAATATGAAGGGGATACATAATGGGTATTTTGCCAAAAATTTGTCATTTTTATATTATTGTTATTTCTTAATATGTCAAATGTCCTCTTTAAAATGGTGTATGAATTATGATGATATGATAACTACAAGCATGCTTTTAAAAATCAATGATGATGCACACTAGATTTCTGCTGTCAATAGACATGACGGTCTCTTGCAAGTCACTTGACCAACGTTCTATTCAGTGGTACAATGCTAGGTATTTATATTACTTAGGAGTTGGTGACTCTAAGGCTTTCAAAGTGGTTCAGGAATCTTAACCCTATGGAAATGATGTAAATATAACCAAATTGGAATGTGTTGGTCGTGTTCAGAAACATATGGGGACAAGATTGAGATGACTAAACTCAAGCATGAAGGGAAAGAAACTTAGTGATGGTAGAACATTAGAGGAGAAGAACAGATTGACTGATTCAGTCATTGATACTCTCCAGAATTGCTAAGGTGTGGCCATCAGGCAAAATACTGTCAATGTGGAAGCAATGAGGAAAGCATGAAGGGAAAGAAACTTAGTGATAGTAGAACATTAGAGGGTAAGAACAGATTGTTAACTTTAAAGCCCGTTTCCCATAAGTTTACTTTTTTAATACTTAAGGTGCATTTTCTCAGCCAGTTTTGAATGTATGAACTTGAAATTTGTCGGACATACTTATAAATAGCTCTTTCAACTGCTGAAACAACAGTTTTTAATTTGTCTGTATATTACAAATTTTATTAGCAAAAATATATTCTAAAAATACCAAACATATCTAGTTTCAAAATAAAATATAATATCTTCCTTAGGTAGGTCATTATAAAAATTATGCTTGTTTCAGTAGAAGACCAAGATATTCAACTATAAGCTGAAAAAATTTGAAGTGTCTACCTTCAGTGGTTTCAGAGAAAACGTACAATATAAACAGCCAATTTTATCATTGGAAGCATAGGGCATGCCGTACCACCTTAGGGATTGTTAGATTCATCGGCATGGTAAAAAATTTTTTTAGAAAATTCACCTCCAATTTCGCTAATTGAGCGGCACCCCTGAATCTTCTTTGCAGGAAAGGTGTCAAATTCGAACAGGGCCCTTCTCAGCAGGCCTCTTTCGAGGATCTGAAACTAGACCTCTACAATGCCCCTGTCTTGGCTATGCCGGATTTTTCTGACAAATGTATTATACAGACCGATGCGTCTTCATCAGCTGTCGCTGCGGTTCTTCTACAGGAATCTGAACTCAGAAGACTGCCCATCGCCTATGCGTCTCGGACCTTGTCATCTCATGAGGCCAAATACTCTATATACAAGTTAGAGGGACTTGTCGTACTCTTTGCATTATAAAAATTCCATCTTTATCTAGAGCATGTTAAATTTTATTTAAAGACCGACAACCAGGCCCTAAGCTGGATATTAGCTAGGCCCCATTGTACCGGACGCATCACCCGCTGGGCCATTAAAATTTTTGCCTTCCAGTTTGACATGCGACACATTCAAGGAACTGAGAATGTTGTCGCAGAGTGGTTAAGCCGAATGTTTTCCAGTGATTCTAATTCTGTTGACTCGGAGGAGCCCTCCCTCTTCTATTTCCACACCTTCTGGTATAAGTACAATTCTGACTGATGCCCCTATGCTGTATCATGACATAGTAAAATACCAATGTGAAGATTCGGTGCTGGCTCCCATTATAGAAACCCTTTCTTCTGGGGAACATGTCATCCCTCATGTTTTGAGGGATGGAGTCCTGTGTTGCCCCTCAAAGCACGATCAAAAGATGAAAATTGTTGTTCCAGCAGTTCTAGTACCTATGATTTTCGAATATTACCATGAGACTCCATTAGGGGGACATCTGGGCATCTTTAAAACCAGGGAGAAGGTAAGGTAATTGTTTATCTGGAAGAGTATGGTTGGCGAAACTAGAGAACTTCTTGAAACATGTGAAACTTGTACTATGGACCGATTGTATATCGATTATGTGGGACCTTTCCTGCAATCTAAAGGGAATGGGAATAAATTCATTTTTGTGTGTGTGTGTGGATGGTTTTACATGATTCTCATGGCTGTTTCCGACTAGGGTTGCCACTGTGCAAACTACGATTTCTTGTATCAATTCAATATTTGTATCTTTTGGACCCTGTCAGTATATTGTTTCAGATAACGCTAAGGCATTACTTACAATTTATTTCATAAGTTTTGTTTTGATCTCTCTGTTCCGCATGTCATTACTTCGACTATTACCCATAGCCCATATTTAGCTGAGCGGGTTAATCTAAATATTCGATCAATCCTTATTGCCTTCCACCATGAAGATCATTCTCATTAGGACACGTCCTTACATTAGTTATCATTAGCTTTTACCTCGGCCGTTCATGAGTTCTATAAGTTTTCTCCAATATCTCTTATGTTTAAGTTTGTCCCAAACACTCCCTTGTCAAATTTGTGGTCAGTTAATGAGCTATTACCAGAGACAATAGATCCAGAGAATATCTGGGATCTGTGGAGAAAGGCTAAATATAATCAAGGCATCTCATAAGAGAGTAAAAATGAGGTATGACCCTGGATAAAAACCAACCAATTTAAAAGTTGGAGATCAAGTCATGTTAAAAACATTTGTTCCCGCAGGCAAGCTTGCCCCCATATTTCATGGACCTTATACATTTCTAGATTTTCTTACTCCTGTCACCCTTTTGGTGAGTAATCCGGAGAGTAATTCGTGTTCACCTGTCTCAAGTAAAGCCTCCGGTGAAGGTCTTACCTTCGTTCATTAAAAGCCACCAAGTGATTATGTTGCTGAATTAATTATACTGTATTTCTTTCCTTAGCATATTTATTAGTTTAAGTTTTATGGGAAGTAAAGTAAAGGAGGCCTTCTGCACCTTTTCTCTATCAAAAGTTATGTATGTAAACTAGAATTTATTTACATGTTTTAGTTACATCCTTTGGTTTGTAGTTAAAATTATTTTGTAAGAACCTTTCCCTTCTCTAAGTTATACTTAATCTGCCATTAACGCCCCGGCCTCCAAAACCTGCCAACCTTATGTAGCACAGCTTGAAAAACAGTTACTGTCGCCACAAAATTGAATGTTACAGTGCCCAAATTTCATCTGAGGCCATGTCATATCAAACTGGGAGACATGCTGGCACGGATATAGGCCCGCCTCGTTCCGACTAAGACTCCAGATAAACGGTCTCCTTTGGAACTGTCATTATTGGGAGATGCCGGGAGGGTGGACTCAACCTTCTACTCTATCCTTGGACGAGACCGTGTTACTTCGTCCTTGGCTTCAACCCTCAATATATTGGGAGGACGGTATCTCAGGATACCTAAGGGGTCCAAGCGACCCCATCCAAACATCAGCAGCGGAGACTGCTCTTGCCGTCAACCCTGGGCGCTACAGCCCGGTCTTGGACTACTTTAGCAATGCTATCAAGACTACTCTATGTCAATAATCCGAAACAAACAAACCAGAATGGACTATCCGTCAACATATACTCCGACATACATGTTTTTCTCAAAATTAATGCATCTCAAAATTTCAAGATTTCAAGCTGTTTGTCTCATTGTAAAACCTTAGGGGGTGTAAGTCTGTACCAGGGGTACACTTTCCCCGGCCAGTTAAACTGCGCATCTTCTATAAGACCATCAAACTTGAACTGGCGTACCACAAGATATTTTGGTATTCAACTGTTAGATCTCTCTATCATTGTTTTAATTGCTCCTTCTAGTGGGATGAACTCTAATTATTTTACAAAGGATATTTATTTTTGCAGTTGGCAAACCTTAGGTTTTGAGGATTGTTTTGTTTATGTATCAAAGTTGTCAACACATCAGCTAGTTCCTTCTTCAATAGTAATCAACCTATCAGAAACTTGTAAATATTTTCTCTAGCCAGTCAAAATTGGGGGTGTGTACTGGAATCCATGAAGAGCCTCCGTGGCTAAGGTGGCAGCACGCCAGCCTCTTACCGCTGGGTTCCGTGGTTCAAATCCCGGTCACTCCATGTGAGATCTGTGTTGGACAAAGCAGAGGCGGGACAGGTTTTTATCTAGGTACTCCGGTTTTCCCTATCATATTTCATTCCAGCATCACTCTCCAATATCATTTTATTTCACCTGTCATTCATTAATAATTGTCCCAGAGGAGTGTGACAGGCTTGGGCAGCCAGCACAATTCCCATCCTTGCCGCTAGATGATGGCTTCATTTCATTCCTGACCTGGTCGAATGACTGGAAACAGGCTGTGGATTTTCATCTCTTTTCAACTGGAATCCATTCCATCAGTAAAGAGTTTTGGAAGCTTCCCCTTAAAAATACTATAAAAGTTGGGCGCTTTAGGGCCGTACTGTCTGAATTGCTCCAGTGTGAAGAGGGCGGATTGACGTGAACCAGGAGACAGGAGCGCAGGCGGTGTTAGGAAGGCCCAGCAACTCAAGGTAATGGCAGAATTTTCATAGGTATGTGATAGCTCCTACACATAGTTTGACGGAAAGGTAAATTTCTAAATTTGGTGGTCTAAACATAGAATTTTCGGCAAGCCTGAGGACTCTATCTTATTCCCTACTGGGAAATATGTAATGAAAGGGAACAAAGAGTGATTACCCTCTGTTGGTTCCCATTCAATTTGGCATGGGGTTACTACAGTTTTTCAAAACCTCTAAATTTCTTTAATCATATTTGGCTTTAACCACTCAACGTGCAGTGCTATACGCTGCACGCCTACTCCCCAACACTCTCCGTTGCGGAGTGACGTACATTGCATGCATGTAGCAGCTTCTGCTTTATGCTTCTATCTAGTGAATAGTTCTTGAACTATTACAAATGTAGTAGGATATATCTATAGAAGAAGCATCGATCTTGTAATTGATGTGTATATCTATCAAGATTTTATCAATTATGTATGATATATCGTGCCTGAAAAAGCAACAAGTTCTCTTGTTGACATCATGGCAGCTAAACGTTTTCTTGTGATTGTGAATTTGAAAATTAACGGTGTTGTACCGAATGATGATGCGGAAAGTTTTGTTTCATTAAACGACGACTAGGATATAGAATCTGAGAGTGAAAGTAGTGATCATGACATTGATGTTGATTTTGATACGCGGGAAAGTATCGTCCATAATGTTGATAGTGGGTTTGTGTGGGAAGACATGGATAATTGTACAGAGGGCAAAGGGAAATGTTTACAGCAGATTATGGCCTCAAAATCCTGCAAAGAACTGCTTATATTCTATAAAAATGTTTCCATTTCTTTTTTTTTCTCTATTGGCTTTACATTGCACCGACACAGATATGTCTTATGGCGACGATGGGACAGGAAAGGGCTAGGACTGGGAAGGAAGCAGCCGTGGCCTTAATTAAGGTACAGCCCCAGCATTTGCCTGGTGTGAAAATGGGAAACCACGGAAAACCATCTTCAGGGCTGCCGACAGTGGGGTTCGAACCCACTATCTCCCGAATACTGGATACTGGCCGCACTTAAGCGACTGCAGCTATCGACCTTGGTAGTTTGGTTTTTACTGTCGAGTTCATAAAGATGGTAGAAGAACAGACAGATATTTATATTTAACATCACATGCAGTCGTATGATATATTATTTCCGTTCCGATCGAGGGTAAATGAACACATACCAGTTACTGTGGAGGAAATGTGTGAAGTTTTTGCATTGTATATGTTAATAAGCATAGTACAGAAACCTATATTGAGATCTTATTTCTAAAAAAATGCAGTACTCTTATATTTGGTTCAGCCATATTACTTATTCGATTTGAAAGCATTACAAGATTCATCCACTTTACTGAACTTAGGTAATTCCAATAACTTATACTGTTTTTGTATTAATGCATTTATAACAAACTGAAAATTTGGGTAAAATTCACTGAACTGTTTGTCAGTTATGCCCATTTAACTAAAAGCCTGCACTCATAGCATGCTTGGTGCTATACTCCTCTCGCAACACTGGGTAGCCGGGTAGGGAAAGTCATCCAACGCTGAGAGGTCACCCCGGTGTCAAATAGGTTAAGCCTCAGTATCTTTGGGGTTTTAACTATTTCTGGAAGGAGGGCAAGTGTTTTGCCTCCTAGCCTGTTGTTTATAGCCAGTTCAACCTTTTCTATTTACATTAAGGCCATTTAGTATGGGCAATCATGCCCCTGTTTTGTCGGTAATTTTTTCTGGTGTTAGTTCCCTTTAGGGACAGTGAGTTATAACCTGTTGAGCAATAGATAAGCTCGCATCAAGGCAACTTGGTGTAAATACTTTATGGAGGACAACTGATAGGTTGTCAAGTGCAATTTAAGTAAGCAGTAAGAAATTGATTCCTCTGTGAGGCTGGACTATGATATAGTTGGAGCGCAGACTCCTACAAGTGTACTTTCCCAGAGCAAAATATGCTCTTTGTAAAATATTTTACCTGTCAAGAGCAATAACACACTTTTCTATGTAAATCAACCAAACTTTTAAAGTATTGAATAGAGAAAATAAGATGTACAATATTAAAGGGAAGGATCCACCTTTCAATACTCCGTAGTAAAAAGTAGTTACAACCTGTTTAATGGGACCGGTTTCAACACATTTAGAGTGTCATCATCAGCCAATTAGCGAAGATCTTAAAAATAACTAACATATTAAACACAGGCAAAATATTAACATTGTATCACATCGTGGCAATTCAGTTAATGTTCAAAACAGTCAAGAGAGTAAACAGAACATCACTATCTTGCGCCGAAAACAAATATATTTGAAGTTCATAAGCAGATCAAGTATGCACTTATGTAAAGTCGTTGCTAGGCAGGTCTTGTAGGCATTTGTTTTCTCCGGCCGAAGAGTAAAAGGTGACGTGAATGAAGTCTTAGGGAAACAGTGTAGGATTTAATTTCGTCAAAAACAAAGTGGATATATAGGTTTTAAAATAATTTAAAACGTAAAAAAGAATAAAGCCAAATAAAAATATATTAAAAATGGGAAGAAATAATGAAAGAAATACGAGGTTCAACTCGAAACAACTTGCCGTAGTAATTGATAAAGAAATGATAAATAGAGAAAGGGGGTGGGGGACGTTTATCAGAGGGTGGTGATGGTGGTTATTGTTATTAGAGGAAATACAATTGGGCAACAATCCTTTATATAACACTAATTCGAGGAAAAAAAGAGGAAGAGAACCGACACTTCGAAAAATGAAGATATCGGTTAAAGGAAGACAAGGGCCACGAAGGGCGTGAAAATGAAAGACTCCCTAGCCCTCGCAAACCTAATAGCATCGGGGTCGGAAAAGAACAAGAGTTGACCAAGGGAGGTCGGACAGGATAGATAGGAGCCTGGCACAAGTAAGTGGAAGCAATGCCAGGACTCAGCTAAGGGCCCCGTGGTCGCCAACGCACGCTCCGAAGTTCAGAGCCCCTGGGGGATGGAGGGTGGGAAGGAAAGAAAAATGGAAGGGATCCGATACTTCGAAAAATGAAGATATCAGCTAAAGGAAGACAAGGGCCACGAAGGGCCCTTAGCTGAGTCCTGGCATTGCTTCCACTTACTTGTGCCAGGCTCCTCACTTTCATCTATCCTGTCCGACCTCCCTTGGTCAACTCTTGTTCCTTTCCGACCCCGACGCTATTAGGTTTCCGAGGGCTAGGGAGTCTTTCATTTTCATGCCCTTCGTGGCCCTTGTCTTCCTTTAGCTGATATCTTCATTTTTCGAAGTATCGGATCCCTTCCATTTTTCTTTCCTTCCCACCCTCCATCCCCCAGGGGCTCTGAACTTCAGAGCGTGGGTTGGCGACCACGGGGCCCTTAGCTGAGTCCTGGCATTGCTTCCACTTACTTGTGCCAGGCTCCTATCTATCCTGTCCGACCTCCCTTGGTCAACTCTTGTTCTTTTCCGACCCCGATGCTATTAGGTTTGCGAGGGCTAGGGAGTCTTTCATTTTCACGCCCTTCGTGGCCCTTGTCTTCCTTTAACCGATATCTTCATTTTTCGAAGTGTCGGTTCTCTTCCTCTTTTTTCCCTCGAATTAGTGTTATATAAAGGATTGTTGCCCAATTGTATTTCCTCTAATAACAATAACCACCATCACCACCCTCTGATAAACGTCCCCCACCCCCTTTCTCTATTTATCATTTCTTTATCAATTACTACGGCAAGTTGTTTCGAGTTGAACCTCGTATTTCTTTCATTATTTCTTCCCATTTTTAATATATTTTTATTTGGCTTTATTCTTTTTTACGTTTTAAATTATTTTAAAACCTATATATCCACTTTGTTTTTGACGAAATTAAATCCTACACTGTTTCCCTAAGACTTCATTCACGTCACCTTTTACTCTTCGGCCGGAGAAAACAAATGCCTACAAGACCTGCCTAGCAACGACTTTACATAAGTGCATACTTGATCTGCTTATGAACTTCAAATATATTTGTTTTCGGCGCAAGATAGTGATGTTCTGTTTACTCTCTTGACTGTTTTGAACATTAACTGAATTGCCACAATGTGATACAATGTTAATATTTTGCCTGTGTTTAATATGTTAGTTATTTTTAAGATCTTCGCTAATTGGCTGATGATGACACTCTAAATGTGTTGAAACCGGTCCCATTAAACAGGTTGTAACTACTTTTTACTACGGAGTATTGAAAGGTGGATCCTTCCCTTTAATATTGTACATCTTAATCAACCAAACTGTTACCAATTGTAAAATTTATACCTGATTTTCAGACTTTTTAAGTCCTTGTTATTGCTAGAGCTGGCAAGCTCATTAATATTGTTGTTATTCATTCAGATTTTTATTTATCAAATTTTAAACTTAAAAAAAGGAAAGAAATAAAATTTCAAAATTTGTTATGCTAAGTTCTGCTCTAGTTAATTCCTTGTCCACCCATTCACCCCAGGCACTTCTTATCCCTCTGTAATCCATGAAAACCCCGGAACAATAAGTATCAGCATAAGTGTAGACTGATGAATAGTGTAACATAACAGAAAAGTAAGTAAGTACAGTCCCAACTTAGGCACGGTACAAACATAGGAATTCTGAACAAAGCTAAAGTAGTAACAGACTAAAGGGAAAACATATATCTACCCCATATGTTGCAAACCACAGATATTCAGAAGAGAACATAGTAAGAAAAAGTGTATGTAGGAAACTAACTCTCTTCTAAAAGAGCATACAACTCTTACATTATATGTATATCTACCTCTTAGCCCATTTTCTTGATGTGGCGTTTGAGATGAAAATTTATATGGCATGTTTGCCCTTATTGATGCCAACCTCTGTTGAGCTAATGCAGGTGAATGATGGTGAATGAAATTGGGTAAAGAGGTGGAAGGAATCAGCTGTGGTCTATGAACAGGAACTGTCTCAGCATTTGCCTGAAGTGAAAATGGGAAACCACAGAAAGCCTTTCTCAGGACAGCTGATAGTTGGGTTCGAACCCACATGTCTCCTGAATACAGAACTTAGCTCCATAGCCATAGTGCGTTGAAACATGCAGCCACTCTGCTCAGTATACCACCCCAACTTTATTCCAGAAATAAATAAAAAATGTGCTACCAGAACATACTTGCCATAAGGGCATATTGGGCTACAAGCTGGATACATGTCACTCAATCACAACACATATAGGCACTTACCGAGTCTGTTGCCAATCACTGCCACAAGCACCAAGTTTTCATACAATATTTACACCATGAGAAACACTTCAGTCATTGCAACTCAGCAGCCATGGGTTTGTAAGGAACCCCTAACCAAACAAGTTAGCTATCAGATCCAAATACAGAAATATAATTGTTCTTAACTCGACAAAGCCAGCAACCAAGCCTATGTTTGAGAAGGGAAGGGAAATAACAGGAGAGGGGAACAAACTTTATACAACCAATTACAGTGAAATGAATCTTGAATCTTGATGCAGGCTTGCTTCAAGTGTCTATAGAGTTTCTTCTAGATACCAATTTTGGATGATTCAGTGTGACTCACTGTCTGTCATGGGAAAAACAAGGGGTAGGGCATAAGCCATGTAACTATTTTTCTTCACATACATGTGTGATCTACCAGACAAATAGAAATATACAGATGGTAGTGGGGAGCATAAGGTGCTGTATGGATAATGCTGAGCACATTTACCATGTGTAGGATATAAAGCGAGGAAACAGTCAGTCATGAAATCCTTGTGCTATCTAATGTTCACTCTCAGAAAGTACAGTAACCTTTATGATAAACTTGCAAAGTAGTCTCCTACATTGTCCACAACGCATTTCCAATGATACGGGGGATGTCGGATACCAGTCGCCTCACCCTGTGTGAATTTTGCATTCTCATGTTTCACAGCATTAGTAAAATCCTCTCGTGTTACAAACTGTCTCTCACGCATTGGTTCTTTCACTTCGGAGATGAGGTCAAAATCATACAGAGACAAGTCTGGTAGCATAGCAGGTGATTCAGTAATTCCCATGCTGTTCTTGCCTCATCACTTCCATTCTGCATAGAGCCTGACTCACTACTGCATTCCCATTGCCCAGTGCATGGTATCTGTCCAATATACTGCTATCTCATGCTGTGTCCATGTACTATGAGTGTCATACTTTCCAGAACATTTGACCATTGTATGGTAGCACCGTGAAAATGTGAGGGAAAAAACAGTTGCCATTACTTATGCCCCAAGTCTCGTACATCCATGACAGTAGCGAGAATGATTGTTGGTACAAAAAGGCTAAGTTAGGAGTGAACTCAATGGATGAAGTGGTATGCATAAATTGACATCAGTGGTGGGGTAATGTGAGGCAAATGGACGAGGATGAGTTACCTAGGAGAATATTGGACTCGGTCATGGAAGGTAAGAGAAGTACGGGGAAACCAAGATGATGATGGTTAGACTCAATTTCTAATGATTTAAAGATGAGAGATTTGAAACTAAGTGAAGCCACAGAGGTAGTTGTTGTAAACAAGATAAGGTTTACAAGAACACAACTTATTTATTTGCTTCACATAGAATTCTACAGTATGTACAGGAATAAAACATAAAATTGTCTTGAAGCAAAGTAGATGATTAATCTTGAGAGAGTTTCTGTTTCTGTACACTCTGAATGTATTTACACTCACTGTTATCTTGAAAAGATAGTTCTTGGGAAAGATATAGTTCGTGATAGTTGAAAACTATCATTTGCACTAGCATAGATTAGCTAAGAGAGTTCCTTCTAACTTGAAGTGTCTGAGTTCATAGGCTTGTACTAAATGAAAGCTATGTTCACAATTAGAGAATCTAATGTGTGTGTCGGAGCTTGAGTGAGCTTGGGGATGTGTTGCATACAACATCGGGGCTCGACATGGATGAAGGAACGGGAAAGTGGAGTAGTGACCTGAGGTGAAACCTCATACTACCAGAATTCTGTCCACCTGGTCGAGACACATTTTTAAGAGGAGTAGCCTCCATGTTCGACGTTCAGTGTATTCTGGAGCAGGACACTGGGGAGAATCCTCATGAGTGACAGACAGGGAGCTCCTTATATACTGCACACGACGTAACAGACACGCGCACTGAAGACTGCGCGTCGAGTCTCGAATGATCCACGCTTGCGTGCGTGCGGCTGGCAGGCGCTGAGCGAAGAGAGCGGAGGACATACAACAGTAGTTACGAATAGAGGACTGTGGAGGCTTTTAGAAAATTCACAGAGGCTTGCAGACTGAATGCTGAAAGTCAAAAACAGTCTATAATGAAGATGTATATCTTATATACAGTATAGTACTGCTGATGAAAACATCCCTATTTGAACAATCTTACAATCTTAGGTGTAGGTGTTTAGAGTCTTGCCAACCATTATCTTTGTAGATATCCAACTTTGAGCCACTTTAATGTCAACATCATCATCATCAACATCATCATGGAACTTTACCCTCTACCTAGATTTTGTGGAATTGGCTGAGGAGACACTTTATACTGTTAAGGAGTCCCCATTCCAACGAGAAACATTTGCAGAGGTGGCAGTGATGAATTCTTCACATCTGCTGTAGCAGTAAGAGTGGGGCGTTTATTCACACCAAAGCGTCAACTGTGCGTAACAGTCTCTATTAACAACACAATATACTCCTCATTGAATGAAGGTGGGATTCTCTCATTTCTTGCCTTAGAACATAAAGAAGAATCTAGGTTTGTAAATTTTTTATACCTCAACATTTATATTACTAGCTAGTTACCCATCCTTTGCTATGGTTTTAAATTGAGGGATCTCCTTAAAGGTTTTAAATTTTGAGGATTCTCCTCTCAGTGGAACCTTCTGAATACACCCTCAGGTTGTATGTGAACTGGTTCTGGACACATGCATTTTTATGTTTCTGGATTTAACCCTCATTTGAACCCCATAGAACTAGAATATTTTAAAACCCTTCTTACTTCACATGTAGGATATAGAAGCATTCAACATGTGAAATTTTGACTTTGTATTTCAAACAGTCTTAATGACAGTTGAAATCATGAACATCATATCTATAGTGTGATGGGTAAATACATGTACAGTACTTATCACATTATATTTTTTAAAGGATCAGATACTTCCTAGTCAATTTGGGCTTCTACAAGGACAAAGTTTTACTCAAAAATGAAATAATCTAAAACTAAAAATCAAACACATCTGAATAAATCTAAAACTACATAATAGATTGCAGGCAAATACTCATTTATAGGACGAGGATTAAGGGATTGGAATAATTTATTAAGGGAAATGTTCAATAAATTTCCAAGTTCTTTGAAATCATTAAGGAAATGCTGGGTAAACAAGTTGGTTTTTCTTTTTTTTTTTTTTTTTTTTTACGTCGCACCAATCTTATGGTGGTGATGGGATAGGAAAGAGTTAGGAGTGGGAGGGAAGCAGCTGTGGCCTTAATTAAGGTACAGTCCCACATTTTCCTGGTGTGAAAATGAGAAACCACGGAAGACCATCTTTAGGGCTGCCGACAGTGGGGTTCAAACCCACTATCTTCCGGATGCAAGCTCACAGCTGTGCGACCCTAACTGCATGGCCAACTTGCCCGGTCTTACTGGCTTCTTATCAAGACAGTTGCAATTTGAAACCTGGCCAATGTATACTGGATATTTAAAATGAAAATTCACAACTATATCCCAACATGGGTTTTTTTTTTTAATATGATGATGTCAAATTGTATAATCATGTACTCTCATGTGAGAGTGCCAGTATTTACTGGGATCAAGGAAACATGAACCATTTCCCTTCATTATTTTAAAAATAGAAAAGTCATATCCCTGTAGTTTGGATTCCATGTAAAACTGGTAGTCCCATGGCTATGATCATGACACTGACAATCACATAAGACTACTTGTTTTCTTTTGCTTCTTTATTAACCAAGATGGACTCTTATGAACTTCAGCATTTTCTAGCCTAGTACAGTGGCATTCTTCACTTTCAAGACTATAGAGTACTTCACTACACATGTGTATATGATCACACCATCAACTCTCATCAAACTACAACTATATTCAGCACTTGATTATCTCCTTGATGATAGGTTAATTCACTTGAGAGACAATAAAAGCAAATGGCTCCTGTTTCCTTGATCCATGTAAATATAGCACCATCACATGAGATCAACTGCATGACTACACAACAGGACATCATCATTATGAAAAAAATGCCATGATGTGATATAGCCTACATGTTACACACAATTGCCCTTTTAAACAGAGAGGTGGGGGGGGGGGGGGGTGAGAGAGAGAGTGTGTGTGTTGTTTTTTTTTTTTAATATGTATATATAGCGTCACTGGCTTCCTATCAAGGTGGTTGCAGTTCATATCCCAGCCATTGCATGTCAAATTTTTAAAATAAAAGTCACGTCCCTGTAGTTCGGACTCAGTGTAAAATGGGATGTCCCATGGCTATGATCATAATATCAACAGTCAGATAAGACTGTACTTTTTGCTTCTTTATAGACACAGACATTAGCAGCTTCTAGCTAAGTACAGTGGCATTTCTTGAAGAAATTGTGACTCAGGGTAGTATATCTTCTTTTTCTATTTCTGCATTTACTCCTATCAATTTTTTTAGCTGACAAATGAAAAGCTGTTGATGTAAGATAAATATTCCTCATAATTTCCTTCATTTATTAACTGTTATCAATTATCGATGAATACTTTTAATGTTGTGTATAATAAATTATACCTTATCTTATTCAGGTTGGGTATCCGCTGTAATGCTGTACTTCCAGGCTTTATTGCCACGCCTATGACAGACACAGTTCCAGAGAATGTTAAGGCTATGTTTCTCAGTCGAGTTGCTGCAGGACGTTTGGGCAGACCTGAAGGTAATGTATTGTGCTAAACTGATGTACGAATCAAGAGCATACAGCTGAAAGTATCTTGTAATTACCAGTGGAAAGTGGATTGAAAATATGAGGGTTGAGACATAAGTCATGGCAACTATATCTTTCCATCACATTTACACAGTGCTACCATACAACAGCCATATGTCTCCTGGAAAGTATGATGCTCATAATACATGGACATAACATAAGATGGCGATGTGTTGGACAGGTACCACACACAAGGAGATGGGACTGCAGTAGTGAGTCAGGCTTCACGCAGAGTGGATTTGATGAGGCAAGATCAGTGTGTATACATCAATCTGGCCGTTCACCAGGTTCGCAGTGCCGAAGAAAGTCATAGAGAGCTTATGGAAGCTGTGGGAAATAATGCGCTTCAGTACTGAACCACTGCAAGATGGGCAGGAACATTTTAGCATGGACACAAAACAAGTAGCGATGTGCCACGGTCCAGAAGACCTGTTAGTGTCTGGTCTAATATGTCGTGCATTAATTTCCCAGTGCATGGACATGGGCAGAAAATAGACACTACCTGAGTTACAAGCTGAAACAGGCATCTTTCTCCACGACCATGCCAGACCGAATGCAGCAGAGGCTGTATGAACTTCAGTGCTGGGGGTGGGAAATACAGAACACCTGCCATACTCATTGTACCTGTCTCTGTGTGATTTTGACCTCAACTCCAAAGTGAAAGAAGCATGGCGTGGGAGACAGTTTGGCACACAAGAGGACACTACTAACGCTGTGAAACATGAGATTGTGAAATTCACACATGACAAGGCAACTGGTATTCGATGTCTCTCACAACATTGGCATTGTGTTGTGGACAATCTAAGGGAATTTGAGGGTTTACCGTATAGATACTGTACTGCCTGAAAATAAACTTAAATAGCACAAGGATTTCATGCCTGACAGTTTCCTCGCTTTATATCCTATACCTGGTGAATCTACTGGCATTATTTGCACATTCCTCAGCGGCTTATGCTCCCATCTGAATATTTCTGTTTGTCTGGTAGATCTCACATTCGTGGGGGGGCAAAATAGCTGCCACGACATGCTCAAATGACTTGTATCACAAATACATTTCTAGTTGAATGTTACTTTTTTTTCTTCCTAAAATACAGCCATCACTCCAAGAGTTTGTAGTCTGTGTAAAGAAATATCCTAAATCTCACTATATTTTTAATGTTTACAAACAATATTTTCAGCTGAAGGGCAAAAATTATTTTAAGTCAAGGAACTGTTCTATTTTTCTTACTTTAGTGTGGTTCATGGCATGTAATATGCTCAGCTTTCTGAGACAAAACATGCATAAAAAGGGCCTATGGGTATACACTGACTGACAGAGCAAATGCAACACCAAGAAGGAGTGGTTCGAAAGGGATGAAAGTTGGGGAAAAAACAGAGACGGCACGGACGAATAATTGATGTTTATTTCAAACCAATATGCAGGTTACACAATGCGCACGGCATCGACTCAGTAGGATGTAGGACCACCGCGAGCGGCGATGCACACAGAAACACGTCGAGGTACAGAGTCAATAAGAGTGCGGATGGTGTCCTGAGGGATGGTTCTCCATTCTCTGTCAACCATTTGCCACAGTTGGTCGTCCGTGCGAGGCTGGGGCAGAGTTTGCAAACGGCGTCCAATGAGATCCCACACGTGTTCGATTGGTGAGAGATCCGGAGAGTACGCTGGCCACGGAAGCATCTGTACACCTCGTAGAGCCTGTTGGGAGATGCGAGCAGTGTGTGGGCGGGCATTATCCTGCTGAAACAGAGCATTGGGCAGCCCCTGAAGGTACGGGAGTACCACCGGCCGCAGCACATGCTGCATGTAGCGGTGGGCATTTAACGTGCCTTGAATACGCACTAGAGGTGACGTGGAATCATACACAATAGCGCCCCAAACCATGATGCCGCGTTGTCTAGCGGTAGGGCGCTCCACAGTTACTGCCGGATTTGACCTTTCTCCACGCCGACGCCACACTCGTCTGCGGTGACTGTCACTGACAGAACAGAAGCGTGACTCATCGGAGAACACGACGTTCCGCCATTCCCTCATCCAAGTCGCTCTAGCCCGGCACCATGCCAGGCGTGCACGTCTATGCTGTGGAGTCAATGGTAGTCTTCTGAGCGGACGCCGGGAGTGCAGGCCTCCTTCAACCAATCGACGGGAAATTGTTCTGGTCGATATTGGAACAGCCAGGGTGTCTTGCACATGCTGAAGAATGGCGGTTGACGTGGTGTGCGGGGCTGCCACCGCTTGGCGGCGGATGCGCCGATCCTCGCGTGCTGACGTCACTCGGGCTGCGCCTGGACCCCTCGCACGTGCCACATGTCCCTGCGCCAACCATCTTCGCCACAGGCGCTGCACCGTGGACACATCCCTATGGGTATCGGCTGCGATTTGACGAAGCGACCAACCTGCCCTTCTTAGCCCGATCACCATACCCCTCGTAAAGTCGTCTGTCTGCTGGAAATGCCTCCGTTGACGGCGGCTTGGCATTCTTAGCTATACATGTGTCCTGTGGCACACGACAACACATTCTACAATGACTGTCGGCTGAGAAATCACGGTACGAAGTGGGCCATTCGCCAACGCCGTGTCCCATTTATCGTTTGCTACGTGCGCAGCACAGCGGCGCATTTCACATCATGAGCATACCTCAGTGTCGTCAGTCTACCCTGCAATTGGCATAAAGTTCTGACCACTCCTTCTTGGTGTTGCATTTGCTCTGTCAGTCAGTGTATTTACCAACAAACCATCACTTTAGATGTTGAAATTATAAGATTACCATGTGACTAAATTGTTCCTTATATTTATTCAAATACAGTAGAGACAATACAGGACAGTCTGCGAGATATCGAGGGACAGCAATTGGAGCTCTCTCTAGCGGTATGACCTGGAGTTACTGATTCTGTCACAAGAGCATGTGTATTAGTTTGTGAAGTTTTTTGTGTTTTTTGTGTTTTTTATGCATTTGCAGTAAGTTAATGTAAGTAAATAGTAGCATGTGTCATTCGTTTATATCTCCTCTCAACATGAGTGGAAGGATATGTGCTGTGTTTGGCTCCAATAATTATGAAGTGCAGAAGGATTTGCGGTCTTCCATTTCCCTCGTGACAAGAAAATGTAAGTAAAACTTTTGTTTACATATATATTCTTCCAGTGACAAATAAATTTTTGTAGCACTTCCTAAACTTCTAACATTCACGACCCATATTTTAACTGACTTAAAATATAATAAGCTTATTTTATTGTATACTGCAGCAGTTAACCTTCATACCAATGTGTTGTTGTAGGTGTGGTCTGTGGGTTTTGAAATGTCAGAGAAGTGATTTGGATATGGTGTACAAGAAAGAAGGGACGTTACACTTGAGTAATTATTATAAGATCTGTACAGATCATTTACAGGCCAGGGACTTTAGAAATCCCCGACTATACAGCCAAGGGTATGTTATCTATTTACTCTAACTGTACGTAAATATTCCTCAAAACATAACTATCGACAACATTTTCATGCTTTTCTTTCTTTCATCTCTCTTCTCAGATTAAAGCTGGGATCTGTACCAACAGAGAATCTCCCAAAAAAATTAAGACATCAAATGCTACCGCCCTTCCAAAAGGGGTAATCCTTCCAAGAAAAAAAGACAGGAATGTGCCTATCTGTTTATTGACGAGTGTCTTAATGTGATGATACAATGTCTTTTAAATGAGGGAATGGACAAATCTAATGTAAACGTTCAGGCAGGAATACTAAAGCAAAAAATAAAAAAAGTAATGCATAAATGAAAAATCAAACCCTTTCACAGCAGTGCATTTCATATCTTGAAGATAAGTACAGTATATCCAGTGCTTTTTTTCTAAATAATTTTTAAGGGGTATTCTCACTTGTACTACAGTAGACAAAACATCACGATCTTACAATTTTTGGCAATTATGCACAGTCCGGTTATCACTTTTGGGGCTGACATGTTTATAGAAAAATATTGATTACGCTATTTTATTTGTGGTCAACATATCAAAATGGTACTGCACTCAGTACTTCTAATCATTTTACTTATTTACTCATTTTGCTTAATGCTGAGTTGCCAACCAAGAGGAACTAATTTGATAGGTCGATTTATTATAAATTTGCTCATTCAGAACAAATATTTCAGGTTCCCTATGGGAATCATCTATATCATCTGATGGCCAGGCAGGCATCAATTTTTGGTAAGGAGACAAAGTCTCTCATAGTGCATTGGCACTGCCGGTGGCTCCAAGTAGCCTACGCAGTGGCCTCCACGGTATGCACTAGCCATGCGTCTTGGTGAGTGTGCTATTTACCAACTGATGAGCCCAACGTAGCACACTGGGGCGAAACACTGGCAACCAGGAATGAGTTAGCTGGAATTATAATGTCCAATAACAGACCATTTGTATTATTAGGTCGATTTAAATCAAAGATTACTCTAAATCTTCTCCAGTTGTTGTGAACAGCGCGTTGGCGCAACCTGATCAATGAACTTTCAAGTCTGAAGTTATATTTGCCGGACTAAATAGAAATTTACCAATATTTTTTCTTAAACAGTCTTCAAATGTTTGAGGGGTATGCGTACCCCCGCGTTCCCTCTGAAAAAAGCCCTGGGTATATCTAATTTCAGTCTTTAAATAATAATATCTTAAATAATTCTTCTTTCATTTATCCAAATTTGCTTTAGCACCTTTGAAGTTAATATTTTAATAACACTTTCCTTCTAGGTGTAATTTGTTTATCCATTTCCATATATGAATTTCCATTGACATTTGAATTTAGCGTGAATTTCCAGATCACACCACTACGAGCGCCACTTGCGAATTGTCTCCCATTTTAACTAGGTTAAATCCGGAAGTTTCCTGTATTGTCTATACTGTATTTGATTTAATTTTAGAAGCTCTTGTAGCAGGTTCATTCCTCATCCTTTTGAAACTTGTATCACCGAGGAGTTGAAATCGTATTTATGTAAAGTCTTGAGGTTAGCTGGCAATTACAGTATAACTTTGGATTCATATGGTGATTTTCTATATCTGTTGAAGTGATTTGCTGTTTGCATATAGTTCAGTAGTAATTACTAAGGATACTGATGCAATTTGAGTTGAGTTGGAAATTTGCTACTGCTAGTTTCCTAGATTTACAGTCATTACTTTCTCAAGTTTATTTAATGTCCTTCCACTTCTTATTCATAGATGACACAGGGTTATTTTTAAAGTACTTTGCCTACATTTTGCTTCTTTATTTTATGAATCTGCGAATCTATGAATCTCATATTTAAGTTTCAGAATTGAATAATGCTTGTTTATTTGTAAGTGTAGAATCAGATAACACAAAATGAATTAACTGTGCATGTTCACAATCCTCTGTTTGTAACTAACTACTAGCCTCATTAGTTCTATACCTTTTACAGTTACATCATTCAAAACTGAGTCTAACCATCATTGTCTTGGTCTCCCTCTGCTTCTCTTAACCTCCATAGTCCAGTCCATTATTTTCCTAGGTAATCTGTCCTCCTCCGTCCATCTTATATGACTCCATCACCAAAGCTGGTTTATATGTACAGCTTTATCCATCGAGTTTATTCCTAAGTTAGCATTTATATTCTCATTCTGAGTACTTTCCTGCCATTGTTCCCAACAGTTTGTACCAGCAATCATTCTTACTTCCTATATGTGTATTATTTTCAACTAATGAATAAGGTACCATTTTAACATGCGTAATCAACACATTTTTACTAAAAATATAGGCAAAAATTGGGCTGTGTAAATGATATAATTCTGACATATAAAAGAAAGAAATATACATTAAATATATATATATATATATATATATATATATATATATATATATATATCACCATTTAAAAAACAAATTGATTGTCATTTGGCCTAAAAATCAGTTTTCTTCTGAACTGTCAAAAGCGTTAAGTTTAAATTTGGCGAGTTGAACACACGGGTTTGAAGTGGCCTGTGGGTACCAGAAAGATATTCTTCCCATTCTGAGCTGATAATAGCACCTGAAGCAAAATAAATACAAATTAGTTAAGGTACCAATCCCATTCATATATAATGGCATACTGGCAAAAAGAAGAAAGTCCTTTCCTTTATATGCTATTCGTTGTCGCTACTGCATGAAGGACTGCTGCTGCCATCACCACTTATGTCTTTCCAGAGCAAATCATCTTCACTCCCATCTAACATGTTGAGATTCCCATTTTCTACAAACTGTTTTCGATTATCTCTAAAGAAATCATGTCCCAAGCGCTCAGTATCCTCTGGCAAAGAAGATCCATGTATGGTTTTCATATATTTCCTGCAAGAATAAGTTCATGCACACTTTCCGCCATTCATCCCTGACAGAACTTTAGTACATAGTCCTTGAGAGGCCTATTTACTGAAACATCCAAGGAATGAAATACGGAGGTCAGTCCCCCAAGAATCACTATTAAATTGGTTTTCACTATTTCCATTAAATTCTTGAATCACCCATCAAGTGACCACTAAAGTTATCCAACAGGAGAAAAATCAGACATGGAGGAAGAGATCCAGATCAGTTTCCCCAAGCTGTTCATATTCAATCATCATGCAGCCTATGAGCCTCATGTCCATCCACCCTTTCTCTTGTACAAGAACGTGTTTTCCTTGTGGAAATTTAACTTTTAGCATGGTTTTTTTGTTTTAGAATCTCAGACAGTGGAAGTTTTCTGCTATCAACTGATACTACAAGCATCTCTGTTTCTTGCTTCCAGTTGTTTGTGAAATTTTCAAAATAGAAAGGCTGCTACTTACCATATACATTTTGCAACTTTCATGGAACTGCACAGCAAATGTTCATAAAAACAGATGTGTCAGACACGCAAATGGTAGGGTTTTGTTTTTTCCCATTTGAAAATGAAAAGAGTTGAGTGCATAAATTATGCGATGGCAAGAATTACACAAGTAAATACGATATCCTGAGACCACCAGGCTTTCACTCCCATCCAGAGAGTCATTCTGAAAACACAGCAGTGTAAAGATAATTTCATCTGAGAATTCACTTCTTTCTTACAGAATACCGTTGATCACAACTGCGAGCTCAGTTCATTAGCCTTGATTCCCCCCTCCCCTACATGTATACACACACGCGCACATCCTAAGTATTTGAAATAATCCACCTGTTTAGCATCCCTGTATGCTACCAACTATGTTTCTAAATCCTGAACCTCTTTACTATATATTTTTTGAAAATTTACACTAAACTTACCCATACATGGCATAAAAAAATGTCATAGCAGAAATTGAAAGGAACTCGTATCTGAGTAAACATATTCTTCAGCAGTTTACATTTTCACACTCACAAAGCTTTGTGAATATGTTTCATATGACTTGATAGCCCAATCTTGGCATGAAACAAACACTCATACAGATCGCATGAAATGGTTGGGAGAGGGCGGAGCTGAGCTCAACGGAGCTTTCTTGCTTGTCATTTATCCTCTTCACGTCGCCGTCATTCCTCTTCAAATACCAAAACTGATGTAGAAACAATGTGGCACCAAAGCGAACTGTTCTCAGCAAGCGTATACAAGATTGAGTGTTAATTCCAGCTCTTTTCTTAGTATGCTTTAGATGATCCTTGAAATGCCTCAAAGAGGCTCTATGAGGTCTTGTGCCAGAACAGAGTTCACCATACAGAAGTTGACGAGGAAGCCTGGTTTCACTCATGCGATGGATGTGCCCTATCCATATGAGATGGTGACCAATGATGGTAGCCTCAATGCATGTGCTTTCTCAAGAATTGCAAGGTTGGTGACCTGGTCCTCCCATTTGATGTTTAAAATATATCTAAGTTTTTGCAGATGAAAAAGCTCTAGCTTTCTGATATCCTGAGGGCAGAGGGTCCACGTTTCACAACCATAAAGCAGTGTTGATTTGACAACAGCATGATCTTGGTATGTATTGTAAGGACTTTATTCATGAAGACACGATGGGATAAATGTCCAAATGCTGAGTGGGCAGCACCAATTCTCCTATCAACATCTTGTGAGCAGTTAGCATTTGTTGAGAGGATACTTCCTAGATATAAAAAGTGGTCGACTTGCTCCAGTGGAGTATCCGTAATGGAGATATTGAAAGGTGGGAGGTTCGATCCAGGTGCAGGCTGTGAAAGTACTTTGTTTTTCTGAACATTAATGGAGGGACCAAAACGATCGCAAGCACTCTTGAAACAACTGACTGACTATTGCAGCTCTTCAGGTGTGAGAGCAGGTGCGGCAGTGTAATCTGCATACTGCAATTCCATAACGGAGGAAATCTGAGTAAGCTTTAGGGAGCAAAGTCGAGCCAGATTGAACAGTCCCCCATCAAAGATCTGACCTTTACACTTTGGTTGTCTGTAGATGTTCCATATAGCATGACTGCTAGGTAAAGAGCAAAAAGTGTTGGAGCAAGCATATGTCCCTGTTTCAATCCATGAGTGATTGGAAATGAATCAAAGATAATACTTTGATGAACAACTTGCAGACGTGTTATCATGAAGAGCCTTGACTAGATCTACAAAATGCTGTGGACAGCCAAAGTGTTTCAGTACTGTCCCCATAGCTGGTCTCAAGACTGAGTCAAAAGCCTTTTCCATATCACAGAACACTAGGTATAAAGGAGTCTGTTGCTCTCTGAATTTTTCCTGGATTTGCCTTGCACAGATCATATCTGTTGTGCCTCTGGACATTCGAAAGCCACACTGTGACTCGGATAGCATCCTTTCGGAAATAATCTGCAGGGGATTGAGCAAAATTCTAGCAAGAATTTTACTGCTATAGATAGCTTATGATTGCATCCATAGAGAATCTCTGTTTAAAATTTTAAGACACCTTGGACTACACCCCAAATTAATAAACATGATAAAATTGACTCTCACCAATACCAAATCAAAAGTGAAGTTTAGGGGTGAAACATCAGAGACATTTGAAATTAAAACTGGACTACAGCAGGGAGATGGGCTCTCACCACTATTATTTAACTGTGCTCTAGAAATGGTAATGAGGGAATGGTTTAGAAAATGTCCCCCCAAAATAAAGATTGGCTGAAAAATCAAAACAAATTGCCTGGGTTTTGCTGACGATTTAGCATTACTAGCACTGGACATAAAAGAAGCAAAAACCCAGATATCAGAACTTCAAAACATTGCAAATAAAATTGGCTTCAAAATATCATTTGAAAAAACAGAAATTATGCCCCAAAAACCAACACAGCTAAAAGAAGTCACCATAAATGGTAATAAAATCAAAAAAGTAACTCAGTTTAAATATCTTGGAGAAGTAATAACACATAACTTAAATGAAAAAAATCTCAATCCAAGTAAGAACAAATAGATTAGCTAAAGCACAAAAATTAACATGGGATATCTACAAAAAGAAATGTCTATCAATAAATACAAAAATAAAACACTACAACACAATTATAAAACCAGAAGCTACATATGCAGCAGAAACACTCTTTTACCTGAATAAACAATCAAAGATTGACAGACTTCAGAAAATTGAAAGGAGGATTGGAAGAACCTGCATCAACAAAAAATACCAGAAAGATGGACAGTGGCAGTTAATACCTAACAAAGTCATGTACAAAGAGCTAGAACCCATTACAGATACTATGCGTAAGAGGAGACTGGGATTCTTTGGAAATATCATGAGGATACAGGACTCGAGACTTCTGAAACAACTAGTACAACACAATCTCGTCTCAAAAAATACCACAACAGGATGTAAATGGATCAGGGAAGTAAGAGAGGATCTGAAGGAAATAGGCCTTACAACAGAAGACACCACAAATAAGATAAAACTGAATACAAAACTCAAGAATACAAACCTCCGCTTTTCCCTTACACAAAACAAACCAACAACACGCACATTTTCAACTGAGGAAAGGGCACGAAGATCGGAGTGTCTGAAGAAGTACTGGGAGGACTGCAAAGCCCGAACAATCCCTTCAAAGAGACCTGAACGACGGACTGACTAAAGTGATCCTATGTGGTCATAAAAGAAGAAGAAGCAGAAGCAGAACGATAGTTGCCACAAACACTACGATCACCATTTTTGAAAAGAGTAACGATAGTGGCATTTTTAAGGTCAGCAGGTACTTTAGCTGGTTTTCCATATTAAGAGGATAAGAGTATGAAGTCTGGTGTTTATTGGTAGGGCTCCACTTTGAATCAGTTCCAGAGGAATGTTATCTGAGCCAGGAGCCTCGCCAGGTTTCAGTTTACTGAGAGCAGCATTGAATTCCTTGAATGTTGGTGAATAAGCCATCCATGGTTGTTGGGGGTGTAGAGGCACATCATCGAGAAAGTCTTCAGCAGCATTTGAACTCCGATTGAGAAGAGTGGAGAAATGTTCTTTCCAACGTTCTAGGATTTCTTGACTATCAGTAATAGTGGTAGCATTATCAGCAGCTTTCAGTGTCCCGAAGGAGGAGCGAACTCATTTATTCCTGCACCACCGCCATTACCTGAGCTGAGTCTGCTATTGCTTTCACTTACTTGTGTCAGGTTCCTCCTGTCTGGCCTCCCTTGCTTAACTCAACCTCAGGAAGGCATTTCAAGGATGGCTGACAGTATAAATCAAAATTGCCTGTCTTGCGGATCCATGGATAATGACAACCATGACCACTATGTTAAGAAATGAACAGAATCATCCAAAGGATCAAACAAGTGTCAAAACAAGTCATGTACAGAGAGATAGGAACAAGAAAAGAAACATATAATAGGAAGAACACAATGGCAGGTCAGTATGGGAACAGGGAGTAACAGAAAGATGAGACAAGGACAAACATGAAGGTACAAAAGGACAAGGATACTCTCCACATCTTCATACACTGCCATCTTCAAACAGATAGGCTCTCTTCTCAACAATCCCAGTTCTTCTACATCCACCTCTTTTCAGCCCCCAACAAGCTCATTTCTGCTTCCCAACTTCATCAGGAGGGAAGGTATCAACACTCATTGAGGGGCCATCTTGACAGAATTTCAATCTTGATAGGGAAGAGTGTAGGGTAAGAAGAAAGTCAGATAAATACATAAAAAAGGGAAGAAACATATGATAAATACGGGAGGTAAAAAAATTATGCAAGTGTGATAAACTGATGTAACTTGAAAACAATATTCTCTCATCCATGGGTAAATAATGCAACTATCGAGCTTGAATTATTATTATTATTATTATTTTACAATTATGATTATTATTATGACTTGTAATGTGTGGCTATGAAGTGTTTACATCCATTTATTATTATTATTATTATTATTATTATTATTATTATTATTATTATTATTATTATTATTATTATTATTATTATTATTATTATTTACATAGTCGAATGATCGCATTGTTTGTGAGGTTTTGTCATGAAACATGTACTATATACCCAGACATTTATATGAGTTCAATTAATGTAAGAACCTGTATTTAATTTATTATTACTTGTATACATGATTTGTAATCCACTACAGTATTAGGTAACACATTGTAACATCCAGAATGACACTAGGTCAGACGAGAATTATGGAGAATATTCTTTACATTATATCTGGGCTTTAAACACCCTAGAATTTACGAGAAGATAGTTCGTAACATATCTTTCTAGAAGACTGGCCAGGCACCTATATAAGGAGGTGGTCTTGATGGTAGAGAGGAGTTACTGCGTAATTGGAGTTATGGTTTAACAGGAATTGTACTTGTGACCTCGTATTGTGTTGAACTGACATGCTGTCAGCAGTCAACTATTTCAACTGTGTTTTAAGGTTGCAATCTCCATGTGGCAGGTGCTTAGTGATAGGCAGTTGTTAAAATGGTGGTTTGTTGATGTTTTCGAAGTGAAGTGTGTTGTTTGCGAAGGCAGTGATTAAGGTTATGTGTATTTAATTTGTAAATAAATGTGAATAAATAAGTGTACCAACTGACAGTATTTTGTGTGCGTCCTTGTGGAAACATCAAAGATTAGGAACACATGATAAACACAAAAGGGAAAAAAAGGATCCCATATGTTGTTGGGCTTCCACGGCAACATTCTTCCGTCCTCTTCTGATGAATAAACCTTTTCATCACTCCAGATAACTGACACTCAAAATTCCTGGGTCACTGGCAGATATTAGAGGCAGAAGGTCACATGTGATTCTCTGTGCCCCAGCGCAAGGGCTTCCATTCTGGCAGGCCTGCGATGGTGGATAAAGGCAGCATACAGATGTTGGTGGATTGTGATGGGACACACAGGTAGCTTAAGATTTCTTGCAATTGCTGCAGCTGAATTCTTATTGCTGCCTTCCACAATGGCCCTATTCTGCTCCCTAGTGGTCTTCGTAGCTCTTCCCAGCTTATGGTGTGTTTTGAGACCATTAATGCCCTCCTCCTGAAATCTCTTATCCATAGTCTCATAGTTCTTTCTGAGTGGCCAACTACTTTGGAAATATTAGTGATTGGATGGCTGCTTTCCCACATACGTACAATGCAGCTCCTGACTGCCTCAGGTGTATAGGACCATGGCAGCAGAAGGTTCAGAAAAATCATCATCATCATCATTTTGAATTTCTTCCAGCGAGCCGGGTAGGACGTTTTTGAATGATGTGCCTTCATTTATAATGGTCTTTGTATGTTTCTTCTCTCTCAAGGGCATCCCATGTTTCTTCTCTCTTCTCTAGGTCTTCTCTTATTTGGTCTTACCAACTTTTTCTAGGGCGTCGGATAGGTCTTCATCCTGGAACAATCTTTCCAAAATAGTTCTTTGGCGTTCGAGTCACCTGTGTCCATTTAATGTGTGCTAGCCACTTCAACCTTTTAACACAGGCTTTCCTCCAGGGTCAGGGTGACCTGCAGGTCTCTTCGTATCTGATCATTACTCATTCTGTCCTTCCTTATTTTCAGAAAAATATGTCTAAAATTTCTCCTACTACTGTACGTATATTAAGTGAAGTAACTCCAGCCACCAGCAGATTATTGGCTATCATGTTGCAACTAACATGCAGCATGAATACTAGGTCATATCAATTACTTTGCCATTGATTTTCAACACTTTCATCTATCTTCACTAAGTCCTGACATGTTCATGAACTTGCAATGCTAGCTCCCAAAGAAGGAGCAGAATCGATCGTTATTTTGTGAACTAGCTATAATATTACTTACTTATTATAATATTGCTTATAGATTCAATTCCTAATTTATTATAGGCTGTTAACAATGTTCACCTCAGAAATAATCTAAGTTCTACTCTAACAAATGTTGCACAGTTAGTACAATAAACAATACTTAAAGGCAATATTTTGGCCAGAAGTTAAATAAAAACTAAGTAATCAAGAAACAAGTTTCATGTTTTTGATAGTTCCATAATAAAGGAGGCCAAATTCATTAACCCATACACAGAGAAAGGCAAACACTTGAAAATAATTAAGATTTTTTCCATAGTCAAATGTTGGCCACTTAGAGCAATGGCTTAAGAGTAATGGCATCATAATGTTCCACATCTACATTGTTGTTCTGTGTCTGTTTTATGATATTGTAGGAATTATCTTGAAACATGAACACATTATATGTTATTTTGACCAAGCAGGGTGTCCGTGTATATTAATGTGTTGTGGCTATAGAGCCAAGCTCAGCATTCAGCTGTCTTGAGAATGGTTTTCTGTGGTTTCCAATTTTCACTTCTAGGCAAATGCCAGGACAGTTTCTGTTCATAGGCCACAGCCTATTCCTTCCACCTCCTTACCCAATTTCATCACCATTATTCATTTCATCTTCATTAGCTTCTCAGCTGAAGTTGACATCAAGAAGGGAATCAAGCCATAAAATCTCTCTATATATAATGCTTAATACTGTTTGTCATTCATAGCGATATTAAGAAAACAAGAAGGTTTCAACAGCTGAAATTGGTACCAGTTATAGATTTAATGTTGTAAGATGGACAGCCATCAATGGCAAAATGTTAAACGGGATGCAAAGTCACATTGTAGGTTTCACCAAGAGGAAAAGTCCTCTCAGTTTTAATTACTGTGCTGATGGAGTGATAGTACCTTAAGGGGATCACTGTAAGTACCTAGATGTTAATATAAGGAAGGATCTTTATTGAGGTAATCACATTTATGAGGTTGTAAATAAAGGTTACAGATCTCTTCATATAGTAGTTATGAGAATATTTAGGGTTGTAGTAAAGATGTAAAGGAGAGGGCATAGAAGTCTTTGGTAAGGCACCAGTTAGAATTTGGATTCAGTGCATGTGACCCACGCTAGGATTTCTTGATACAAGAATTGGAAAAGATCTAAAGGAAAGTAGCACAATTTATTTTGAGTAATTTCCGTCAAAAGCATAGTGTTATGAAAATGTTGCAAACTTTGGTCCTGGAAAACTTGGGAGTAAAGGGACGAGCTGCTCAACTAATTGGTGTGTTCCACGCTGTCAGTGGAGAGGTGGTGTGGAATGACATCAGTAGATGAATAAGCCTGAGTGGAGCTTTTAAAGATACGGAAGATCACAATATGAAGATAATGTTGGAATTGAAGGGGACAGTTTGGGAAAATATTCATTTGTAAGGAGAGGAATTAGGGATTGGAATAATTTAACAAGGGCAACATTAAATAAATTTCCAAGTTCTTGAAGTCATTAAGTAATGATTAGGTAAACAACTGTTAGGGAATCTGCCACCTGGGGCACATCCCTAAATGGAAATGATTACTTGCTTGTTTGATTGCATTATCCTTACCTCGCCCTATTATCAGATCTACTTTGCTTAGTGGGAATGGAAACAGGGCAGAGTAAGGATATCTTACTCATAAGCTGGGAGAAACAGACTTGAAAGTAGTTTTTTTTTTTTTTTCGTGTGGCTATTTCTAGCCGAGTGCAGCCCTTGTAAGGTAGACCCTCCGATGAGGGTGGGCGGCATCTGCCATGTGTAGGTAACTGCGTGTTATTGTGGTGGAGGATAGTGTTATGTGTGGTGTGTCAGTTGCAGGGATGTTGGGGACAGCACAAACACCCAGCTCTCGGGCCATTGGAATTAACCAATGAAGGTTAAAATCCCCGACCCGGCCGGGAATCAAACCCGGGACCCTCTGAACCGAAGGCCAGTACGCTGACCATTCAGCCAACGAGTCGGACTTGAAAGTAGTAAGAATGATTGTTAAAACAAACAGGTCCAAAAAATGGCAGGAGATCACTTGCTTTGAGCCAAGTTAGGAATTAATTAATGGCGTTTGGCCTCCAAAGAGGCCTGGTGCAGGTCTTTCGAGTTGACGCCTTATAGACAACCTGCGCGTGTGTTGAGGATAGGACCCTACATGTGATGAATTCTAATTATGAAGACAGCACACACACCCAGCCTCCGAACCATTGGAATTAACCAATGAAAGTTAATTTGCAAAGAAGGAAGCCATACTTTCCAGTGTCGACTTAGTAAATATAACATAAAAACTTTCCAGTCTATCGAACACACAAATTTCAAAATAAATTATAAAACTGTAAACATACCTGTAAAAAAAAAACACTATTAAACAAAGACTGGCATGTTTTGTTCTACAAGAACATCCTCAGATTTTATCAGATCACTTAAATCATGCATATGTATGTACAGTATTGTTTACGTTGCATAAACTTGTCAGTGATTAGAGGGTTAGGTGATAATATGAACAAGTATTAACAATTTGATGATTGTATAAGTATTCAACTATCACTGTATGAACTTAATGAAATACTTCTGTATTTATCAACAGTAGAGTGCCAAAGCGTGGTCCGTTATCTCCAAACACTATTTTAGGACTGTGGTCATGGAGAGACTATGGAAAGTTTTGTGGGTACAGCATACTGTTACACGGAGAGGGGAGGGGAAGCAGAGGAGGGGCGAGTGGAACGTTGTGGCTCCTTCCTATTGGAGAAGGGAGAGCAGGTTAATTCCTTCTTCATATTAAAATCTAGCATACTGTACCATGGAGAGTGTTTGGGGATTTAGGGGCAGAGCGAGGGGAGTATTGTGGAGCCTTCCTTCTATCTACTGGAGAGAAGAGAGAAGGTTAAAATCCCCGACCCGGCCGGGAATCGAACCCGAGATTCCCTGGACCGAAGGCCAGCATGCTAACCATTCAGACATGAAGCTGGACAAGTTAGGAATGAACACAATTGGTGAAACTGTACGTATGACCTGGCTTTGATGGTGGAGTCATGTGAGGAGTTGGAGGAAGAAAGGTTATCTAGTAGAATAATGGACTACCATATAGGGTACAAGAAGCAGAAGCAGAGTCTAGATGATGGTTAGACTCCGTTTATGAATATTTCAAGATAAGAGGTGTAGAATCAATCACTATCAATCACTACTGATCTGCATTTAGGGCAGTCGCCCCGGAGGCAGATACCCTATCTGTTGTCCTAGCCTTTTCTTAAATGATTGCAGAGAAATTGGAAAATTATTGAACCTTTCCCTTGGTAAGTTATTACAATCCCTAACTCCCCTTCCTATAAATGAATATTTGCCCCAATTTGTCCTCTTGAATTCCAACTTTATCTTCATATTGTGATCTTTCCTACTTTTAAAGACACCACTCAAACTTATTCGTCTACTGATGTCCTCCCACGCCATCTCTCATCTGACAGCTCGGAACATACCATTTAATCAAGCAGCTCGTCTCCTTTCTCCCAAATCTTCCCAGCCCAAACTTTGCAACATTTTTGTAACGCTACTCTTTTGTCGGAAATCACCCAGAACAAATCAAACTGCTTTTCTTTGGATTTTTTCCAGTTCTTGAATCAAGTAATCCTGGTGAGGGTCCCATACACTGGAACCATACTCTAGTTTGGGTCTTACCAGAGATTTATATGCCCTCTCTTTTACATCCTTACTACAACCCCTAAATACCCTCATAACCATGTGCAGAGGTCTGTACCCCTTATTAATAATCATCTTTATGTGATTACCCCAATGAAGGTCTTTTCTTATATTAACACCTAGGTACTTACAATGATCCCCAAAAGGAACTTTCACTCCATCAACACAGTAATTAAAACTGAGAGGACTTTTCCTATTTGTGAAACTCACAACTAAACCAGTTGCAAATAGAGGATTATGGGGCACACTGTTCGCTCACAGAGGCTTGTAGACTGACTGTTGAAAAGTATAACAGTCTATAATAAGTTGTTGGTCTTGCAGCATTACAGTCTAGAGTGAAAATGTATGTAATAATTATTAGTTTGCACTAATTAAGTGTTTTTGTTGTTTTAGAAGTTGCAGAGGTCATAACTTTTCTGGCATCTGACAGGAGTTCTTATGTCAATGGAGCTTCAGTTGAAGTCACAGGAGGATGAAGACTGTGGATATTAATGAGAGTAATGTGCCAAGGTGATAGATACTTCTTCACAAAGAAAAGCAGTTGGTTTGCAACTAAACTGTATGAAGACAGGACATTGTCATATCTATATATATAAAATAAGAGTTTTGTCTGTACATTGCTCAGAATTTGAAAAGAATGGTATTTCTGTATCGGTCATGTCCATAGTAACAAGGAAATTCACTTTTTACTTTTCTGTAATTTCTTTCTGTCTGTCTGTCTGTCTGTCTGTCTGTCTGTCTGTATGTATGTATGTATGTATGTATGTACGTACGTACGTACGTACACGCATCACTAGAAAATGGCTAAAGAGAACTTAATGGAAATTGGTATGCAAAGTCGGGGAATAAGTCGCTACAATCTAGGCCATAAATAATTTTATTCACACTCATGGAAATGGTAGTTTAGGGGAAGGCCGGAAAGTTAATTTTCAGTTATTTATGTTATTAGTTGTCCTATCTTAATAACAATTAGTATGCAAAGTCGGGGAATAAGTCGCTACAATGTAGGCTATAAATAATTTTATTCATGCTGAGCGAAATGGTAGTCTAGGGGAAGACCCAAAAAATTTAATTCTTAAATATTTACATTATTAGTGGTCCTATCTCATTGGAAATTGGTATGCGAAGTCAGAGAATGAGCCACTACAATCTAGACTGTAAATCATTTAATTTACCCTGAGTGAAATGGTAGTTTAGTGGAAGGCCTAAAATTTAATTCTCAAATATTTATATTATTAGTGGTCGTATCAATAAATACTACATAACCAAAGTTATATAGAATTAAATTTCTGACCTTTTAATGTCTTATACATTTTTACCGTACGGGCTGTGGTAACACAGATATTCATGAATTTGTATTTTTGTTGCTAAGTCCATATCAACGCCGAGTCACGAGAAAATGGTTTAACAGGATTTGATGAAAATCGGTATATAGAGTCGGGGAATAAGAAATTACAGCCTAAGATATAAACAATTTTACTCACCCTGGATAAAACTGTAGTTTAGGGGAAGGCGCCTAAAATGTAATTTATAAATACCTCTGTTATTGGTCCTATCGAAAAGTACTACATAACAAAAGTTACAGAGAATACAATTTCTGATCATTTATGTTTTATTCAGTTTTAACGTACCGACTATGATAAGAGTGGTATTTTAGAGTCGGAAGAAAACTGAATGTGAAGGCTTACAATATCGAAAGGGCATAACATTGATCAACAATAACATTACATTGACCATTTTTTGTTGTGATGTTCTTTGTCTCTTATGCCACCTCTCAACTCCGATAGATGGGATTACTGCTGCGTACCGAGTATAATAGCCTGACTGAATATTGGCGGGAAATAGCTGGGGTATCAGAAAACTTTCTTCTTTAGCATGCCATTCCTTTGGTTCATACATCTATCTATATATATAAAATAAGAGTTGTGTCTGTACATTGCTCAGAATTTAAAAAGGATGGTATTTCTGTATCAGTAGTGTCCACAGTAACAAGGAAATGCACTTTTTAATTTTCCGTAATTTCTGTCTGTCTGTCTGTCTGTCTGTCTGTCTGTCTGTCTGTCTGTCTGTCTGTCTGTCTGTCTGTCTGTCTGTCTGTCTGTACACGCATCACGAGAAAACGGCTGAAGATAATTTAATGAAAACTGGTGTGCAAAGTCGGGGAATAAGTCGCTACAATCTAGGCTATAAATAATTTTATTCACACTGAATGAAAAGGTAGTTTAGGGGAAGGCCTAAAATTTAATTTTCAAATATTTATGTTATTAGTAGTCGTATCTTAATAAAAGTCGGTATGCAAAGTCGTTGAATAAGTAACTATAATCTAAGCCATAAATAATTGTATTCACACTGATTGAAATGGTAGTTTAGGAGAGGGCCTAAATTTTATTTCGCAAAATTGTATGTTATTAGTGGTCGTATCTTAATGAAAAATCAGTATGCAAAGTAGGGAAATAGGCCGCTATAATCTAGATAATAAATACTTTCATTCACGCTGAGCGAAATGGTACTCTAGGGGAAGGCCTGAAATTTAATTCTTAAATATTTATGTTATTAGTGTTCATATCTTAATACAAATCGGTATGCAAAGTCGGGGAATAACTCTCTATAATCTAGGCCATAAATAATTGTATTTACGCTGATTGAAATGGTATTTTAGGGGAAGGCCTAAATTTTAATTCTCAAATATTTATGTTATTAGTGGTTGTATCGATAATTACTACATAGGTAGTATTAAATTTACGATCATTTATGTCTTATACATTGTTACGGTACCGGCTATTATCACAGAGATATTCATGAGTTTGGATTTTTGTTACTAAGTCCATATCAGCGCCGAGTCATGAGGAAATGGGTAAACAGAATTTAACGAAAATCGTTATGTGAAGGCGGATAATAAGGAACTACAGTCTATGCTATAAATAATTTTATAAGACGCCCTAATATCACAGAGTCGAAAGAAAACTAAATGTGAAGGCCTACAATGCAGAAAGCTTATAAAATTGATCAACAATAACATTATATTGACCATTGTTATTTGTGATGTGTTTTGTGTCTTCTGTTACCACTCATCTCCGATAGATAGGATTACTGCTGCATACCGATTTTTTTTAAATTTCCCTTACGTTGCACCAAACGATGGTAACAATGGGATAGGAAAGGTCTAGGAGTTTGAAGGAAATAGCCTTGGCCTTACTTATGGTTCAGCCCCAGCATTTACCTAGTGTGAAAATGGGAAAACACGGAATACCATTTTCAGGGCTGCGAATCCACTATCTCCGGGATGCAAGCTCACAGCTGCACGCCCCTAACCTCACGGCCAACACTCCCGGTCGTACAGAGTGTAACAGCCTGCCTGAACATTGGCGAGAAGTAGCTGGGGAGTTAGATAACTTTCTTCTTTAGCATGCCATTTCTCTGGTTCATAAATTTTCTGATATTACCAGTACTAGTATGAACACACTGGTTCATCATACCATTCGAGCTATTCAGTCCCTACTCTGAGGCACTGATTGGAATGAGCAGTTTGCATATAACAGAATAATGGCACAGGAGTGTTCACAGCTGTCTGCGGCCTGGTCCTTCCAGCTCTGGAACTTTGGACTGTTAGATCGGCACCATAGTACTGATCGTTGAAAGAACTGACAAAATGTGTGGTTTTTCATTTGATCTAGTGTTTTATGTGATAACATTACTTTTAACCGCTACATTTCTATTGACGATTTTGTAATGACCTATGTTGACTTCAGTTAGGAAAACCACGAAGTCTGTCTTTCTGAGAATACCATAGCGAAGCATGGGTACATCAGCTAGTTGTATTATATATTGTACCAGGAAAAGTTCGTGAGTTTAGGGCATGAGAAGGATCTCAGGTAGTGGAGGTTGATTTTGGAGCCGATACAGAGCAGGATAGAATCGCAGGGTGAATAATAGATGGTTATACCTTTTCCAAACAATTTATTAATAATATTAAATGATTCATCACCCTGCAATATCAATATAGGACTCAGATATTTTGTTGAAATCAAAAATGTTAACGTAAATCTTCTTGAATTCAGTTCGTGAAAATAAATAAATCTCACAGATCCTATAGTCTTTTGTGAAAACATGAAGTGTCAGTTCTTCACCTAAAGTCTTTCTAAGTATGAATTCATGAAATGAACACACACTTATAATTGAAAATTGAAATAAGAATTTAAATTTCTGTTGAAAGTTTCTCAGTTTGTTAGCCTTGAAATACAGAACACTTGAAAATCCTAGAGTACTTCTATGTAAAATAAATTTATCATTAAAGATGAATTTTTGAGAAATGATGAAAAACTACGAAATATCGTCACATGCAGCACTGAGTAAATCACTGTTCAAGATTGATAAGAAAAAGTCAATCAGTTTGTGACTACTCACTTAATAAAGAAAATTTGGCTTACAAATGTTGATGGGAATCGGGAACATTCCGCGGGGTGCGGACGAAGACTCGAACTCGATGTTCCACGAAGAAACCACGTTGACGTCCCTCGATAGGTACGATAGATGAGATGATGTTGAAGGTAGCTGGATCTTGTAGAATTTTATCAAGATTTCCGCTGCTCGTAGAGGTGATTTTAGCACACGGAACGTTCATTTGGCGCAAGTAGTATTTACAGATGCTATCATTCACTGTTGAACACAGTTCAGTTCGTGTGTTAATTTTATGACGTTAAATGAATGATTACAGTTCTTGCTGCATAAAACACTATTTTAAATCGTCACTTGAGAACGTCCATAAATACACAGTTCAAACACTTGAAAAAGTTGCGTGTAATATTTCTCATTACAGTCTCTGACCACAGTCTTTGAATCGTTATCCTAACAGATAACACTTGACTTTCTGGTGGTGATAAAATTATATTACTTTAGAAAAAGTTCTTAATATTCACCAAGTTTATCACTGTAGTAAGTCATGTCCTAATATGACACATAAAATAAAGAGACACAGTTCAAGGATGTACTGTATTAGAAAAAATGAGTCTTAGAGTGGTTAGAGTTATTGTACACGATAGTTTCTGTTTATTGTGGTAATTTAATATTATGTGAAATTAATTAAGTCCACACGTCATGTTCTAGTTTGTGAATGTCCAATATTTAACTTCGTACTTCAATGATTTCACACGTGTTATACTTCGAAATGTCTGTGAATTATATCGAAGTCGCAGCACGATAGACTAGGTACGGTGCGACGTCTTTTACAAGTGCGACGGCGATTGGTTATCCCATAATTTTGTCTCCGCGAAATGCGACGAAAAGTACTGTCTTCGAGACTGCACTGACATACTGTACGAGGGTTAGTCTCCCCTCTGTCTCACTCACACACACATACTGCACTGCTCTGCACTGCACTGCTAGACTGTACTGAACTGCTTGTTAGCCTTGACCTAGTGGCATATATATCTGCGCCAGGAGGGGTGGTGTTCTAAGTCATGTGACTGAGAGTGCTCGATCTTCTTAAATTTTATATTGTTATAACTCAGAAACTACTGGACAGATTGCTTTGAAATTTACAGGATTTTACTTTTACGATGTCTGCTACAATTTAGTGTTGGTCCTGTTCAAATTGGTTAAGGCGTTAAAAAGTTCACGAAAGAAAAATTCTTTCAAGAAATATCTCTAGGGGAGGCAAGTTTCAAGCGGTAGGTGATGTCACTTGGCCTCGCCTGGTCGGTCGTGGAGTCTGGTACGCACTGGAATGTTCCTTCGCTCCGCTGTTCGCATGTCGGACGGAAATCGTATGTTGAAATAAAGTTTTTCAATTGATGTGTGCCAGGACCTAGACCTTCCTGGTACAATATATAACGTTCAAGGGATGTAAACAAAGAACTTTTTATTTCAATTCTTTGATCAACTGTGGAAACTAAATAAAATGTTGTGAGTTTTCTAGCTTTGAATGTAGTGTTATTGTGCTTAGCAATCAGGATATTTTTACAATGTAAAAGGGTTAAAAGAAATCTTTATAAGATGAATGATGATGTAAATACAGCACATGTTGAGTTGGGAGCAAACATTGTTTACATTTTTAAAGAATGGAATTCTTAAGTTTGATAAGGTACAGTATATCCTACTTCCTTCTAGATTTATAATGCCATCCAGTAGTAAAGAGTTTTTCTTATAAACATTACATCTTTTCAGATACAGTAGCTTGCAAGTTTGCACTGAGCATGGTGAACTTGCATTGTAAATTTAAAAGTGAGCTCTATCATGTTTACGTGCATCAAGTTCCATGTTATATGTGTGTAAACATTAACATGTACTGGTGCTGTCAGTCTGGACCTTTAGAATAGCTGATAGTTTTCAGTCTAGAGTTTTGAAAAGAAAGGTTATATAGTTTCTTCCCACATACTTCTTCTCAGGAACTTGATACTTTTGACATAAGAAGTAGTTAATACTGCCTATATTTCCAAAATTTTACAGACTGATTCTCTTATTTTGCAGTATTTGATTTCCTATTCTTGTCAAAATCTCCAGATCCAGTAAGAATCTCTTCCATCATTGAACCTTCTGAACCAATTTAACCTCTCTTGCCGGTTCAACATACCGGTACACATGTACTGATCTGGTAATAATATCTCAGGGGCACTTCAACATACATGCATACGGACTCTATTAGCTGTGTAGGAAATGTCCACTTTCCTGCCATCTGTTGGCTGTCCATAAAGGATGCAGGGTAGGATGTACGTCCTTGGAATGAACCTTCTCTCAATGGTATTGTGTTGTTGGGTAGCACATAACAATAGAGATGGATTGAGCTAGCTCTTACAAGTTTCCCCTCCCAACTGGGAGTCATTCAAAGGAGTCAGTTCACTTGTTCATGCACCAATAGGGCTCCCAGATGTGGGGAGATTCTTCTCTGTCCACTCTCGTTCAGTTCCGACTTCGAGCATACATATATATATATTCTTTTTGTGTGCAAGCTGCTTTACGTCGCATCGACACAGATAGGTCTTAAGGCGACGATGGGATAGGAAAGGGCTAGGAGTGGGAAGGAAGCGTCCGTGGCCTTAATTAAGGTACAGCCCCAGCATTTGCCTGGTGTGAAAATGGGAAACCATGGAAAACCATCTTCAGGGCTGCCAACAGTGGGGTTCGAACCCACTATCTCCCGAATACTGGATACTGGCCGCACTTAAGTGTCTGCAGCTATCGAGCTCGGTAGCATACAAATAGATAGAGAGGGCGCTCCCTATGTTTCTACTGGCCAAGTGTGGCACCAACATCAAGCTCTGAGCAATCAGCTGATGTAGGGCAAAACAAGGCAGTCTTCCATAACAAGAGCATTGTGGAGTGTTTTTAAATCCCGATTTAAGCGTGCTCCTTATGATTAATTGATTTAAACTATTGAAGATGGTGATAAATGCAATTCCCTAGGAATATTTCAATTCCTTTTTGTATAAAAAGTGTTAAGTATCATTATATATGTGTGATATTCTGATGTGTTTATGTATCAGTTAAGCAATACGGTGATGTGAATAGGCCTCACGTTGTTAACCTATATATATATATATTTTTTAAATGCTATTTGTTCAGGGCGTCGACCCATGTGGATCTTTTGCCCCTACTGGCACCATATTGTATGAACCTGCGTGTAATTGGAATGATGGTAGTGTGGAATGTTGTGTGTGAGGAAAGGAAGATTAAGGATATCACAAACACCCAGGCCCCTGGCCAGGGATATTAATCATTACAATTAAAAAATCCTGACCCAGCCGGGAATCGAACCTGGGGCCGGACAACCTATTTTAGTTACTGGTCTTCTAATTTCACAAGTTTAATTTTTCTCCGTAATATTCGTCTGAAATAGTTATTTTTAAAATATTTTCACAGTGCTGCAAATAATAAACTCAACAAAACATACCAATAACCTGCGTTTCTAATAATGCCGATTTTATGCTGGTAAAAAATGAAATGGCGTATGGCTTTTAGTGCCGGGAGAGTCCGAGGACAGGTTCGGCTTGCCAGGTGCAGGTCTTTTGAATTGACACCCGTAAGCAACCTACGGGTCATGATGAGGATGAACTAATGATGAAGACGACACATACACCCAGCCCCCATGCCAGCGAAATTAACCAATTATGGTTAAAATTCCTGCCCCTGCTGGGAATCGAACCCGGGACCCCTGTGACCAAAGGCCAGCATGCTAACCATTTAGCCATGGAGCCGGACTTTATGCTGGTTAAGCCTTAAGCCTTATAAATATACTTATATGGCGGGCAGTGCATAGATGCAGAATTCGAGGCTTGTGGCGAACGTGAATTTAGCAGGTGAATTTTCGTAGTGTGGCAGCTCAGAGTTTATTACACTATCTCTACCAGTGCAGTAGTTCCGTGTGAGTGTTAGTGAAGTGATTGGTGAAAGCGTAAGGCAAAAGTTCAAGAAATTAATAATGTCACGCAAGGTGAAGCAAGTACCAATGGAAGCCATAGTTAAGCAGGCCGTACAAGAAGCGCTGAGCAGCAAGGAGACACTTGGCACGCTTGCCAACCTTATCCAGGACCAGGTAACAAAGTCAGTTGTTGATCAGTTAAAGGAGACCATTAATTTTAATACGAGTGTAATTGAAGAACTTAGGAGGGCCCTGGAGGAGCGGGACAAAACAATCAGTGATCTAAAAACTGAACTGCAGGATAAAACTGACTGTTTGGAACAATATCAAAGAAGGCAGTGCCTACGTCTGTTCGGTATACCGGAAACTGCGGACGAGAACACTGACAGCTTAGTTCTAGACATTGCGAAGGAAATCGGGGTCAGTCTTTCCGTGGATGACATTGATAGGTCTCACAGGGTTGGGAAAATCCAGAACAGGCGTCCGCGACCTATAATTGTCAAGTTTGTATCATACCGTAAGAGAAACGCTATGTTCACGAACAAAAAGAAACTTAAGAGCTCGAATAAAACCATCCGCAAGGACCTTACTCCAGCAAGACTCCGGCTTCTTCAGGACGCAGTCGCAAAATTTACCGTCTAAAACGTATGGTCTAGAGATGGGATCATATATGTAAAACATGGGAACCGACAAATAGCCATTACTAATCGTTCAGATTTGAACAGTATTCACTAGCCATGAGCAGACTCTCTGCAATACAAGGACCGCCATAGTTGTTTTAGTTCACTTAAGTTAATTTTCCACATAGTTGTAGTGTTAATTTAGGTGCTAATCTTATAGTTGTAGTAGGTACTTCTTACCATCAGTTGTCATAACGTTCAAGTTGGCAGCATTTAGCAACCAGAAAACAAATGTCTCTAATTTCAGCCTCCTTTCACCACTGTCCCAGGCAGGTCATTACCCCGTCGTGCCAGCCCCCTTGAAGAATACCGCGAACCGTCTCAAAGACATTCTTGCGCCCTACCCTACTTCTCTACAAATAGCACATGTCAATGCACAGAGCATTGTCCCACATTTCTCAGAACTCTCCGAAATATTTTCAACCTGTAATCTGCATGCTATAATGATTTCAGAATCATGGCTGCGTCAGTCTATCCCTTCAGCACTGGTTAAAATGAGTGGATACACTTTAATTAGAAGCGATAGAGAAGGAAAGCCTGGAGGTGGAGTCGGAATGTTCATACATGACGATTTGAAATACAAGGTAATATTCAAATCGCCAAGTGAATACTCTCACAGGCCGGAGTTCTTGTTCGTAGAAACTGAAATTCGTGGTACGAAGTGATTACTCGGTGTAGTGTATCGCCCACCGAAGACCGGAAACACAACGGATCTAGAGGAAGCCCTACAGGATTTAATATCCAGGTATGAACACATGGTTTTAATGGGAGATTTTAACACTGATCTGACAAATGCAACTACTGAAACTAGGCGACTAATATGCATGTTTGAATCCATTAATATGACAATTCTGCCCTTACAACCCACACACCATGTTGCAACCTCGCACACACTCCTTGACCTAGTTGTTGTAAACAATAAAGACCGTATAGTGTCACATGGACAGATGCCTGTGCCAGGCCTTTCCCGTCATGATATGATTTACGCAGCATACTCTTTGAAGTGTCCAAAATACAAGCCTAAGATAATCACATACAGAGATTTCAAAAATTTGAACGAAAAAGCCCTCATTGAAGACGCTCTGAGCACACCATGGCACACTGTTCAGTACATAAAGGACATTGACGACAAAGTATCTCATTTTAACGAACTTCTCTTAACTTTATACGACAGACATGCCCCATTACGTACTGCTCGAGTAAAGCGACCATCTAACCCTTGGCTCAATCAAGAAATTCGTGATCAAATGAAAGACAGAGACGTAGCCTATAGCTACTATGTGAAATATCCAACACAGGACAATTTTGAGAAATATAAAAGACTCCGAAATAAAACAACGCAGATGATAAGAAACGCTAAAATAGCTACTCGTACGAAGCTTTAAATACACATAACTCTGCAGCTATATGGAAAACTCTCCGCGATATGGGTCTAAATAAAACAAAGACAAAGGATAGTAACTGTAATGTACCTTTGGACGATCTGAATAATTATTTTAGCTCAAGAAACGTCCATACGGACGGAAATACCAAGAGAGCCACTATTGACAAAATATCTTCAAAGGGAAAGCATGGTGGAGAAACATTTTACTTCTCTCATGTGACTCCAGGTGATGTAAAGAGCGCCCTCAGTGACATAAAATCAGGGTCTACCGGACACGACGGAATAAACCTGTCCCTTTTAAGAAAAATTCTAGACATCATTCTTCCTACAATAACGCACATTATTAACACCTCTCTTATGACGGGAATCTTTCCTGAGAATTGGAAAAATGGCATCATCAGACCCTTGCCGAAAAATAGTACCCCTATAACCTTTGACAATTACCGGCCTGTTAGTATCCTCCCTGTACTAGGAAAAGTACTGGAAAAACTAGTACACAAACAAATGACAGACTATCTCTTACATCATAACTTACTCGACAGATATCAATCAGGGTTCAGATCGAATTACAGTACCAACACAGCATTGGTAAAAGTAACTAACGACATTCAGCTAGCAATGGATAACGGACAAATGACAATTCTAATTCTTCTCGATCTTACAAAAGCATTTGACTGCGTAGACAAAGACATTTTACTAGCCAAATTAGAAGCGATGAAATTTTCTAATAATGTATTTTGCTGGGTACGTTCCTATCTCAGTGGACGTAAACAATGTGTGTCAGTGGGAGACAATATGTCTAGATGGCTAAATACTGAGATGGGGGTAGCACAGGGTGGGGTGTTATCACCGCTTCTGTTCTCCCTATACATGAATGACCTATCAGAACAACTGACGAACTGTAAATATCACTTATATGCTGACGATATCCAATTGTATATTCATACCAAGCCGAATGACATACAAGAAGCAACCATGAAACTAAACAAAGACCTATTTAATATTAACTAATGGACTAGTAGCCACTGCCTGAAGGTAAACCCATTAAAATCGCAATCCATCATAATAGATTCTAGAAAAGCACATGCCAAGTTAGAAAGTATCAATATACTGGTTATCAAGATCAATGAAACACCTATAACACTGAAAGACTCCGTTAAGAACCTTGGAATAATTTTTGATAAGTATTTAAGTTGCTCAGAGCACGTAACAAAAATTTGTCAACGTGTATTCGGCTCATTACACTCACCGCACAAACTGAGGGACTTTCTTCCTGTCAAAACCAGGAAACTGCTCGTTCAAGGACTAATTCTACCAATATTTGATTATGGTGACATAGTCTATAATAACATAAGTTATTCACTTGGTTCCAAACTTCAACGGGCGCATAATGCCTGCATTCGATTCATTCTAAATGTTCCGCTCCATTCCCACATCAGCCCATTCCTCCATCAACTGTCCTGGTTAAGATTATGCGATAGACGCAAGCACCATGCTGTTTCTCTTCTGCACAAAATACTGCGAACAGGTAAACCAGACTACCTGAGAATAGATTTCAGCTACCTCTCTCCCTCAGGCAGAACACCCGCAAGGTCATCAACACGATCCCTGTTGTCCATCCCCATGCACCACAGTAGGATGTATAACAACTCATTTGTACCGAGGACCATACGTTCCTGGAATTCCCTCCCGGCTGAAATTAGAGACATAAGCAACCTAAAGGTATTCAAAAGAATGTGCTGGAACTTTTATCTACAATCAGAATAATTTACTCCAAGAAGTACCCTCAAATGTTAGATTAAATCAAATGAATAAAATGTGTAATGTAAGATTAGTAACATTGACAATTTTCGAGGTATAGTTTTAATAATAGTAAATACTACAAATTCATTTTAAAATGTTAAAAACAAATTATGATACTTTACATTTTCAGTTAAATTACATTTCATGTTAATTTTAAATTATATTAAACTTATTTTTAATTTTAAGTAGTTATAATGTTCTGTTTACACAGGTGTACAATTATATGGTTTGGCATAATAGCAGGCTTCATAGCCTGAGCCCCACCATGTACAGAAAGACATTAATAAATAAATAAATCAAGAAATATGGCCTATAATAATGCAATTGTCCCCATTGCATCTATAATAATTATCAGAGAAACTTTAAAATTACCAGTACTTCATGCAGCTGATAAACTCAAGGTTCTATCGTTAAAAAGACAGCTATCACCATCATCACACTTATTCACAGACCTTCACATTTAGTTTATAGATGTACAGTTATGCATTTTGATAATTATTGTTTTACAGGGTCTAACATCTAGGTAATTTTTTTTTAATTTCGTGTGGCTATTTCTAGCCGAGTGCAGCCCTTGTAAAGCAGACCCTCCCATGGGGAAGGTTAAAATCCCCGACCCGGCCGGGAATCGAACCCGGGACCCTCTGAACCAAAGGCCAGCACGCTGAACATTCAGCCAACGAGTCAGACAACATCTAGGGTATCAGTCACCATGATGATGATGATGATGCTTGTTGTTTAAAGGGGCCTAACATCGAAGGTCATCGGCCCCTCAGTCACCATCATGAATGAACACACATACATACACCTAATACAAAGGGCACTAGGAAAGTTTTGCAATATGCAAAAAAAAAACGGTTGGCTGGACACCCCTGTTATGAAAACCGGTCTAGAAGACAGCAAGGCACGACCTTCACACCAGTTGTTACCAAGCAGTGGGACTGAAAGCAAGTCAAGATGTCAGTGTGGTCCAACGGTGAATATCGCGCAATTATCCGCTACAATTTTGTTCATGGATTAAATGTTGACCAGTGCCTGAAGGAAATGACTACTGTGCTGGGGAAAGACTGTCCACATCAAACAAAAATTTTCCGCTGGTACAAAGAGTTCCAGAGGGGAAATTTTGGGGTTGAAGATGATCCTCGTTCTGGGCGACCATCTGTATCAGTGACTGAGGAAAACATTGAAGCTGTGAGGAAAACGTTGCAACAAGAGAGGCGGTTGACATATAAGCAGGTAGAAGAGACCCTCCACATCCCTGCATCAGCTACTCATTCAATTCTACATGACCATCTCCATGTTAGAAAGGTTTGTTCCCTCTGGGTGCCCCATTCACTTTCAGAGGAATAAAGGGCGCATCGAGTGAAATGGTGCCGAAAAATGCTAAAACAGTTTGAAAATGGGACTTCGCTTAACGTCAATAGCATCGTTACAGCTGACGAAACTTGGCTTTATTATTACAATGTCTCAACAAAATCCCAGAACAAGGTGTGGCTGTTTGATGATGAGGGTACTCCTGTGACTGTGTGAAAGTCAAGGTCAGTGAAGAAAAGGATATGATTGCAGTATTCTTCACTAAACGGGACATCCTGATTTGGGTTGTGCTAGAAACACAAAAGACAGTTACTGTGAAGTGGTACAGTGAGACTTGTCTGCCTCAGGTCATCGAGGCTCTCAAGCAGCTCCATCCAAGGTCACGGCTCAACACTTGGCTCTTGCATCACGACAATGCTCCAGCACATCGTGCTAATGTAACAATGGATTTTCTTGCCAGATCAGGGTTGACTGTGCTTGATCACCCTCCATACAGTCCTGACGTTGCCCCATGTGACTTCGCACTCTTCCCAGAAGTGAAGATGAAGCTGAAAGGGCGGCATTTTGCATCCGATGAGAAGTTTCTGGCAGCATGGGATCACGAGTGTGAAAATGTAACCGAAGAAAAGTGGCAGAGTTAGTTCAGTGACTGGTTTCGACGTATGGTGAAGTGTATTGAGGGTGGTGGAAATTATTTTGAAAATAGTCTAAAGCGTAGTTCACTCACATTGCAAAACTTTCCTAGTGCCCTTTGTATCTAGGTTATCATAAGTTATCAGCCACTATCAGAAATGAATAGGCACACACACGAAAAGATGTTCAACTGTTCTAAATGCTCAGGCTATATCAAACTATAACTGAGTTAGAGCCTAATGAGATGTAACATTCACAAAACTATCCTTAAAAATGTACAATACGATGAAAGACAAGAAGCCACGTAGGCTACAACTCACCAAAACAGCTGCAGCCAGTTAATACACAAATGTAAGATAGAATACAAAACTATAAACTGAGTTAACCCTAATAAGATGTAACATTCACAAAACTATTCTTAAAAAGGTACAATAATTTACAATTTTATGAAAGACAGGAAACCATGTAGGCTATAACTCACCAAAACAGTTGCAGCCAGTCAATACACAAATGTATGATAGAACACAGGAAACAAATATTTACATGTAAATTATACACCATTCTTCTCCAGGCTGAAGATCAGGAATGTTTTGAAAACTGAGAATTGTATGTCTTCACAATACTGTCTTCAATCACTGATGATGATTGAACCAGTGGCATGTACTGAACCCTATCTACCCCAGCACTGCTGGGATAAATAACTTTGTATTAACATTTTCTTATTATTCCTTAGAACGCTTTTTATAATGTTTAAAAAACTGCGAACATCTGAGCCACGCCAAGTTGTGATAGTACATATATCACACCCCCGAATTATATGTAGAAGTTAGAGATATTATTGTCAGTATTCAATTTATTATTATTATTATTATCATTATTATTATCAGTATTTCATTTGTATATTTTGCCATTTATATTTGTAAGCTGGAAGATATCCACATATGTAGGTATGAGTAATTTGTTTTGCACGAGTGGGAAAATATTGCTTTAATAACTCTGGTAATTTGGATGAGTCATGTGGCTACCCCAGTGTTTGTTGTGATGTACTTGTGTCGGGACATTCCATGAGTCATGTATATATCCCAGCCTGATGAGATGAGCTTGTTATTGTATTAGGGAAGTTCGTATGACTCATATGATATACCCGAGCGTTTGTTATTGTCTTGAGACCAAGTGTGAGTTCAGGGCATGTCTTGACAAGAGGTTCACTCATGATTGGTTGGCAAGCACCAATCCAGACGTATCATCTGAGAGGAAGGGGAATGCCGAAGTCTTTATATACTCCGACATCACAGCAGAATAGAACTACTACAACTACAACCAGTGACACTGTATAAGAGAACCACTCGGTACGGACAAGAAGGACAACTGACGCACTATACGAGTAGGAAGTAGTGCTGGATATACAGTATTCGAGTGACATGGCTGCAATGGACTGAACTTCAAACGTTCGTGGAAAGTGACTGATCAACAAATTGTGGAGGGCGCATGCATTAAGTGTTGTTGTACTTGTGGAGGTCTAGCATTATATGTTGGTGAAAGCTATCTCAGACTTTCCATAAATTATGTTGAGGATCAACAAGCGTGTGTTACTAAAATGTATATATCTTTACAAGTGTTAAAATATGTGAACACAGTATTACAAGGTACAGTATCTGTGTTATGTGATAACTGCCGATTATGAGAATCGGTAAGTCGAATTGATATAGAAACCGTGAAGGGTATTTATCTTCATACATGTACATTGTTCATCGGACTATCTACAAATGGTAGCTTAGTTCTCCCTTTCGTTTTCCCACTGTTTTCATTATTGTTGTTATTGTAAATATGGAGTCTTCCAACAATCTTTAGTGTATGTATTATATGTATAATTGTGTGTGTTGATGAGGTGCTCATGCACGGATTTTGTTAAGAATATAGTTAGCTATTTTAGAATCAGTGGAGTTATTGATCAACCTAGGTGCAGTTCCTACCTATTTAGTCGTTTTCAGGAGGTTAGGTAAGGCCTGCAGCAGATGTACCAGTATGCAGCATTATGTACACGCCCTGGGATATAAAGTTTATCATGCTCTATCAAAATTCGAGGGATCCATTCTGGTGAACTCTGGCGCCCATACAACGGACATTTCGATACATTATTTTGAGTAATATTAATTCATTTCAAGTATTTTATGAAGTTTTTGAATATTTTCATTTATGATATATTTTATGATATTTTATTATTATTATTATTTATTGGTAATCATCAAAAAAGTTACAAAGTACAGCTGTCCCGACAATCCACTCACTCTACCGCAGTTCAGCATCTCCAGCAAGCTGGGTTTCCTTGCCGGCGCAAAAGAGAGCTACCTCAGCGAAATTTAAGTCACTTGGATGACGCATGCAATTGAAGCTTCCTTGTCCTGGGAGCTGGGCAGGCCTGTGGGCTCACCCCGACAGCAATTTACGGCGACAGGCCAGCTAGCTTAGATAAGGCATGTTAGTTTTAATACTTGACACTCAAAGTGTTCAGCGCCACACGCTAGAGGCTACAAGAAAAATATCAACATGTTAACCATATAGCCACTTGCACATCGTCTTGCTAATAAAAATAGAGCCAATTTATGAAATCAATTGTAATACAGAAGAATATATTTTATTTTTGGATTTTGGAATGTATAAAGTTTTCTCAAGCAATTCATTGATGGCACGTGTAGAATATGTTTCCCGATAGCCACAGAAAAATATTTAGGTTGCCCAGTATGAACACAAAATTAAGCTCGAAGTAAAATAATTATGTATCTGGTTGTCTGCGATGGTGGTATACAGTGAATTTTTGTAGTGTTCCTCTTGGATTATAGGTGAAGGTTTTGCGAGTTCTGTGGCATTCTTCATAAATATAACGTGTTAAATGTTGTGACGAATAATTTCCTTCATTTGTTGTTGATGTGCGTACACTCAGTAAGCGAGCGAAACTATAAAACTTCGGCGACAGTAAAATACCAGTTAAATTTTGTTGATTCAGTTTAGGTTAGGCTTTTTACGTTAAAAACAAATAGTCCCAGTATATTTTTGTGAAAACCATGACTGTACTGTCATGAAAAGTCACCGGGTGAAACTGTAAGTACATTGTTTAAAATGTGCTATAGATTAAGTTATGATGGTGTCGTCACTGCCGTGAATATCAATTTGGAAATATGTGTGAGTGTGTGGTTGAAAATATTCTTCAAACTAGACCTTTCCACGAAAAATGCAGCCTTATAAAATGGTAATGTTGACTTTACAGAGTGTAGTGCAGGCTACAATTGCTTACATAAAAAAAAAAAAATTGCTGCTAGGGTAACGAATGTGTTCACCGCACACCACTGGATTGAACAATATGTACATGTTCAATACACTTCTTACTTTCTTTCTGTCTCTTTTCTCCTCTTCCTTAGCACAACATTCATGTTGCCTTCTGGAAATGACATAACACTTCACAATTAACTTAACCAAGTACATTTCATGGCTCTGTGCAAATTATTGATCAAGTAAATGGTCCTTTATACCATAAAACAAGGTTCCATTCACTGACCTCAACACCCTACAGAGGACGTTCTGATGAACTTCTTTGCTCCTTAGTACATTGATATTTCTGAGTGTACTTTCAGTCAACTTACACAACACTATCACATCTTTGGAGGGCACGATTAATCCTTCACCTCCAGAGTACATCTTCTCCTTGATTAAAACATAGTCTGTGTAGTTCTCTCTGGCACTTCTCAGAGCATTCAAGCATACTGCACATATGATAAGGCATTCCATCTTCCTCACCACAAATTCAGCATTATATGTCACAACATCACTCACATATGAGGACAACTGTTCAAATGCTGGATGAGTACAGTAGTCATGATCAAAATTTGGAATGAGTGGGGTATCTGCAACCCTATTGTGTGATACTGCGACAATTGCACGACACTGTAAATCTGATCTGGCTCGGAGCTAGATACACTTAATATATTAATTTCATCCAAGGTAATGCAGTTGCTTGAATCCGCTCCTTTTACCTCATAGCGAACCAGCAATCTTTTGTACGCAGCTTTAAACTGAGCAGCAGTAGGGTTATTGTTATCATCTCTCCTTCTAATGGCAGAGAATAATACCTCCAAGTGGTCCTGACTGAATTTGTACAGTAACAAGTATTTAAGTTTAGTTTGCTCACTGAGGACTAAATACTTACAGAGGCCATGGCAACTTCTTATGCACACCAAAAATCCAAGAAATCCAGTCTTTTTTCTAGAGTGAAGAACAGAAGAGTCTTATGAAATTGAAGTTGATAGCCACATGATGTATGATTCTGCCTTGCTAAGGAAATCCTTCATAAAAACCTCTGTAATATATTCTTGCTGTTCAAAATGTCAAATATGTTATTAAAAATTTCTATAAATTCATCTGTAGCTTCACAGTCTTCAAATAAATCATATCCTGAATTTTTCAAATACCTGAGTGCCTGAGCCACACTGTTACTCAAAGTTTGGGCTGCTAATTTGACTTTCATCTTTTCCGATTCCCAATTAATATGGCACTTATGAATCTTAGTAGCAAGCATTAATCCCTCTTCTAGTTGTATTTCCATTAGTTTTTCTACGTATGACCATTTTATGACATTACCTTCACTGTTAAAAATTGTGGTCAATGAAACCAAAGAATTCCTTACCAATTTCAGCATGTGGTACACATCTAGAAAAGAGCTCTTTTGTCACTAGATGCTCAAATGAAGTTTTCTCATTGGATTGGTGAAAATCCAGGCTGACATTTTTACCACTGACAAGTTGCTGGCTGCCCTATCAAACGTTAAACTGACTACATAAATACCAGCGTTATGCAATATGGTCAGAGCAATGGTGACTAAATTTGCCGTATCTTCTCCTAACAAACTATCAATTAAAAGTAAGCTACAAGAACCTTTCAATGGTCATTGATGGCATTTACCAGAAACACAAGGACCTCCTTTGCTTCTGGGAGTGAATCATCATCAACATGTCCACATAACCATATGTGGCCTTTACATACCATTGTATCTTGTTCCTGATGGACATTTCATCAATGGTGAGGCTAGAAATGACAGGTTTACCTGTGGTATTACAACTTTAGAGCTGTTAGAGATTCTTTTGTGAAGGCAGAAGAGCCATCAACATGTTGGTACCATTTTCTAAGAGTGCATGGATGACAGGTATGATGACATAACACAATATCAACCCATACATACTCTTACATGCAGTAGCAATATGACAGGTATGATGACATAACACAATATCAACCCATACATACTCTTACATGCAGTAGCAATGACCTTCATATTAATCCACCTGTGCCATAATCAATTTAAAAGAATGCAGCTATTTACAAGAAGTTCTACCTTAACATGTCCAACTACAATAAACATTTGTTTTCATAGGGATATCTTTAGATGAGCACAACCTATCATCTTATCTCATGAAGGTTAAAATACGTTGCAACTATTGTATTGCATGGATTCTTGATACCATACAATGTTACTCAATTACTAGCACGTGATCCTAGTTTGTGTCAATTATTACATTTGCTACTTTAAACATTTAATTTTGTCGTAGAATATATTTCCATTTAATTCATCTGTCATTTCTTCCCTATAACAACTCTATACCAAACCCCATGGTGCAACAGCCCCAAAGGGCCATCGCCTACCAGGTGACTGCTGCTCAGCCCGAAGACCAGCAGATTACGAGGTATCATGTGGTTAGCATGACGGATTTTCTCGGCCGTTATTCTTGGCTTTCTAGATCGGGGCCGCCACCTCACCATCAGATAGCAAATCAATTGTAATCACGTAGACTGAGTGGACCTCGAACCAGCCCTCAGATGCAGGTAAAAATCCCTGACCTGGCCAGGAATCGAACCCGGGGCCTCCGGGTAAGAGGCAGGCATGCTACCCCTACACCGCGGGGCTGGCAACAACTGTATACTTTCATAAATTATCCATTTCGACTTGTATTTCTACTTATTATCCTCATCTCTTCATAATACTAATAAGCTTCATTGACAGACAAGTAGTTTCATTTTCATATATTCTCAACATCGGATCAACTGCTTCTTAATTTGTAATAACCTTCTTCCTGTCTGGTGACATTTTCCTACCTCATAATAACAATGTATCACCTACTTATTCTTTGAATATACACTGTGTGATCAAAAGTATCCAGACACCTGGCTGAACATGACGTACAAGTTCGTGGTGCCCTCCATCGGCAATGCTGGAATTCAGTATGGTGTTGGCTCACCCTTAGCCTTGATGACAGCTTCCACTCTCACAGGAATACGTTCAATCAGGTGCTGGAAGGTTGCTTGGGGAATGGCAGCCCATTCCTCACGGAGCGCTGCACTGAGGATAGGTAGCGATGTCGATCGGTGAGGCCTGGCATGAAAAGGCATTCCAAAACATCCCAAAGGTATTCTATAGGATTCAGGTCGGGACTCTATGCAGGCCAGTCCATTACAGGGATGTTATTGTCGTGTAACCACTCCGCCACAGGCCGTGCATTATGAACAGGTGCTCGATCGTTTTGAAAGATGCAATCGCCATCCCCAAAGTGCTCTTCAACAGTGGGAAGCAAGGAGGTGCTTAAAAGATCAATGTAGGCCTGTGTTATGATAGTGCCACACAAAACAACATGGGGTGCAAACCCCCTCCATGAAAAGCACAACCACACCATAACACCACCGCCTCCAAATTTTTCTGTTGGCACTACACACGCTGGCAGATGATGTTCACCAGGCATTCGCTATACCCACATCCTGCCATCGGATCGCCACATTGTGTACCGTGATTCGTCACTATACACAACATTTTTCCACTGTTCAATCGTCCAATGTTTACGCTCCTTACACCAAGCGAGGCGTCGTTTGGCATTGACCTGCGTGATGTGTGGCTTATGGGCAGCCACTTGACCATGAAATCCAAGTTTTCTCACCTCCCGCTGAACTGTCATAGTACTTGGAGTGGATCCTGATGCAGTTTGGAATTCCTGTGTGATGAACTGGATAGATGCCTGCCTATTACACTTGACGACCCTCTTCAACTGTCAGCGGTCTCTGTCAGTCTACAGACGAGGTCAGCCTGTACGCTTTCGTGCTGTACGTGTCCCTTCACATTTCCACTTCACTATCACATCAGAAACAGTGGACCTAGGGATGTTTAGGAGTGTGGAAATCTCGCATACAGACTTCTGACACAAGTGACACCCAATCACCTGACCACATTTGAAGTCCGTGAGTTCTGCGGAGCACCCCATTCTGCTCTCTCACGATGTCGAATGATTACTAAGGTCGCTGCTATGGAGTACCTGGCAGTAGGTGGCAGCACAATGCACCTAAGATGAAAAACATATGTTTTTGGGGATGTCCGGATACTTTTGATCACAAGTGTATCACCTACATTGATATCAAACTATTACTTGGAATCTATACAACCTCATAACTTTTTCTTCTTATAAGAACTTTGTCTTCGGCTATGGCATAACATTATTTGGATCACATATTTCTTTTGATACCTAAATGGGATTTGTTTCTTTGTATAGATGACTACCTTACTTACTTACTGCATGGCTCTACGGTCCTTTAAGGACCTTGGCCTCCTTGACCACAGCTCTCCAGTCGTCCCGGTCTTCAGCACGCCTACGCCACCTCCTGACTCCAACGGTCCTCAGATCAGTCTCCACATCCTCCAGCCATCTCATCCGGGGCCGACCTCTCCTCCTGCCCCCAGGGTGTCCTGTCAGTGCTTTCCTTGGAAGTCTTCCCTCCTCATTCCGTTGTACATGCCCCAGCCATCCAATTCGTCTCATTTTGATTGATGTCACCAAGTCCGGCTCCTTATACAATAATCCTATTTCTTTATTTGTTCTGATTCTCCATAAATCTCCCTCCTTCACTGGTCCAAATATCTTCCTCAGTACTTTCCTTTCCCACACATTTAATCTCCTCTCTGTGGCCTCAGTCAATACCCATGCCTCACTCCCATACATAAGCACTGGTTTAATTATTGTTTTGTAGAGAGTCAGTTTTAATTTCCTGCTTAAGTTTTTACTTCTCAGAAGGGGATACAGTGCCCTGTAGGATCTGTTGGCAGCCTTAATTCGATTTACAATATCTGTCTCAACTTTATTTTCTGATGTTATTACTGAGCCAAGATATGTGAAGCTATCTACTGCTTCAAACGTGTAACCATCCACTTGGAGTTTTTCAGTGTTCCTTCCATTTCTCTCCGTTACCATATATTTAGATTTAGATAGATGACTACCTACTCCCTTTAAATCGATTTATACAGAAATCACTCGCGAGAATCTACCGTCATATAGGTTAATTTTTATGATCATAACAGCACAACGACGACACTTTGATTACACATTCATCTACTCAAATATTATCTACCAAACTACGTATTTTATTTCAAGAAACTTATCTCCTTTCCGCCGCTTTCAGAATGGTTTAGGTCTCGTCCATTCTCTGCTGCTGAGAGCGATCCTCGTGGTTCATGGCTGGCTCTGCAGTCATCATCAGCAATGTCAGTTCATCACGTTCAGCTCAGTTAAACCCAGGTAGTCTGTCACCCATCATAAAGAGATATCATCTTGAGATGCTCGTTTATGGAAATAGAAGACATATGAGATCAGCTGATACATGCTAATATTATCAAAGCCTTCTAATTGAACAACTTTCTTTTATAACTTCTTGGTTTGGTCTCTAATTTCTATTATCAGACCTCCAAAATGTCCACAATATTCTCAAAATTTCAGTTATGTTGGTTTGCTTATAAGTTTTAATGATGCTTTTTTTGTTATTGTGGCTTCTTGCTTCTTTAGTCGGTACAATTCTATTGGCGTTTATAGGTGGTTAGTTTCCAACTCTTGTCAAGTATTTGGGATGGAAATAACGTGTTTTATAATTATGTTTCACTTTGTTTCGCGATAACTCAATGTATTATTCTAGCTGATATATTCTTTTTATTGAATTCTCTTCTTTTCTTGAAGTTTTCTTCTTCTTTTCTTCATGGGGCAGAAATATTAGTTCTTAATTACCATCAACCTCTAAGATCTTTTGCTACCATGTTTTTCCTTCATTCCCACCTAGATATACCTACAGGTTGTTCTTATTGGGTTTCTGGAAGTTTTTATCTGATTAATTCTGACTCTTATCTGAGACACGTCTATATGCTAAGATTGTCAGTCATTTTGTGTCATTTTCTTTTCACAGTGTTGGGTCTTCTCAACAATCCAAATCCCATATTTTGGTCTTGTTTACACTGCCATCACGATTATACATTTCGATATTGCATCAGTCTGGACTTCTGTGACATACTATGAAGTTATTCGTTCTACTTAATTTCGCTACAGGCAATCACGTTTACTCTGACTTAATTGAACTTTCATTTCTGGAATAGTGTAACTGTACACTTCACATGTTCCAACGTTTCTTCCAAAGCCAAACCAATCTTCTTCCAACTCAGTTTCAAATTTCTTTCTATTTCTCTGTAAATTTGAAATCTTACCGAGCGAGTTGGCCATGCATTTAGGGTCACGCATCTATAAGCTCACCATGAACACACAGCCAAGCGTGAAGTACAAGAATTTTGTATCTTGTTGCTGTGCACCCGTGGGTTTGCCAGTAATGGTGATAGGGACAGTGAATTTTTGTAGTGTTGTTCTTGTGTTATTGGTGAAGTTTTGTGAGTTCTGTGGCATTCTTCATGAATAGAAGAGTGTTATTCGTTGTGAGGAATACTTCCCCATGTCTGTCGTCACTGTATCTACACTCAGTACGCGAGTGAAACTGTGAAATATCATTTAACTTTTGATAACTGAGCTTAGGTTAGGATTTAAAGTTAAAAAACAAAAACGTCCCAGAACATATCTGTGAAAACCATCACTGCACAATTACGATGTGTCACCAGGTAAAACTGTAATTACACTGTTTAAAATATGCTGTAGCTTATGTTATGATGCTGCCATGAATGGAAGAAGCAGAAGAACACAGCGATAACACTATGATCATAGTTTCTATTTTAATTTTCCCTCTTAACTCGCTTGTCCATCATGTGCTGCCTTCCTGCAGTGATAATTACAACTCAATGGTTATAGTTAGGACTACCCAAAAGCCTGGTTACTAAAATTTCTTTGCACGCTACCTGAAATAACATGAAGATCAACACATTGCCAACCGTCTACCTATAGGATAAAAAAGGACATCGTTCTTTTTTTTTTTTTTTTTACAAGATTTTAAAACAGTTTTCCATTAAAGAGTTTTATTTGGTCTCCCTTCACATACATTTTCTGGAATGCTGAAATTTTGCCTATTTGGATGCCCTGATCCATGAGGTATTTAGCGAAACAAGCTATGATAATCAGTTAGCCCCTAAAATATTGTATCTTAAAATACTCATGTTATTCAACTAAACATTAAGTAATAAAATACAAATTTCAATAATAAAATATATTTTATTCTCCTGTAAAAACAGACAGTGCTCTCTCTGCATAACAGTAGGAAAAAATACACCAACATATTAAAACTATATAAAGTGTCACAAAGGAAAAGACTGGTAGGAACTGAAATTACCATCTTACAAACAAGTTATCACTAATTAATAAAATGAGTACATAGAAATTACGTTAGTAATGTCCAAGATTCAACAACAAAAGTCAGAATGAACTTTTTCAACAGTTCTTAGGGTAATTGAATAATCTGCATCAGTCTGCAGTTTATGATATCTTTCACCTAATACCACATTTTAATAGGGATGCAAGTCACTTTACTCTCTTAAAAATAGGTGTACAGTAAGTGTAATGTTGTCGTGAAACAACACAAGTAATTTGTCACCACTACATTAGTTGGTATTAGTAATAAATGTTCTGACAGTATAATAAAGGTGAAGTACTGCCTCTATGGATAACAAATAAATTGATATCTGGTTAGTATTACAATGTTTTTTTTTTTTTTACACAGTATTAACCAAAGAAGAAGAAAAATGTCAGTCTGAAAACTTGTACAAGTGCTGATACTATTGTTTAGAAAGAATATATCACATCTCATCTTACAGAGCTATTTAAGATCTATTAGACAGATTTGAATAGGAAGGTACAGTTACAGACACATTTCGGAGTGGATGAACATGACAGATTGAATCTGTCTGTCTGTGATAAAAGGTCCAACAAAGCCCATGAGATGATTCATTGCTTTGTTACCTGATATTTCACAGTGGTCACTCCTAAATATTTTGCATAAACATCAGTTCAATCAATTAATCAATCAATCAATCACTACTGATCTGCATTTGGGGCAGTCGCCCATGTGGCAGATTCCCTATCTGTTGTTTTCCTAGCCTTTTCTTTAAAATGAATATTTATTTACTACAGGGTCTGTTGAAGATAATATAGACAGGAGACTACTATTCGAAATTTACGGTATTCTGCAACATACTACAGTCAAACAAAGCCACACAAACCAGCATAACTGTACTTCCTGGTTCATAGAAACCGAATGTTGTTTTGAAGCAAGTGCTCAACCAACCAGGTGGGAATGTCTGGAGTGTAATATTCCCACATGATATGACTGACCCACTCTAATGAAAGTAACCTCAAGGTGGATGTAGTTTTACTTCAGGAAGTAGTATCAGTGCTCTTCATACATACGAATAACAATGATGAACTCTACTTCCAACACAATGGAGGCCTCTCTTATTTTTTTTAATCTTAATTTTATTTTTATTTACTTATTTGTTTATCTATTTAATCACCCAGGACATTTCAAGTTTTGGCAGATGACACACATTAGCATAGGCCTACATAATTCTTTTTAGGAAAGATGATTAATTTTTGAACAAAATAAATCAGACTAATCTTAAAAATAATGTAAGTTATAAATTGACAATGTTAACTGTTATGAACTCCATATAAATGATATTGAAGAATCGAGGCAGAGTATTTTATTATTGAGATGACTATCTCATCTTGGAGATTTCTTAGGGTAATTGAATAATCTGATTAGTTTATATTTCTGTTGCCATGTCATGAAAGATTTTGGAATAGATCACCTTACACCAAAGAAGAGTCCAGTTACAGTGATAGTTTATTCAGTTATGTTTACATGTTTTTGAACTTTTAATATTTATTCCGCTGATAATTAGTTGTAAGCCAGACTATGTGTGTCTTATCAATGTATCCATCAAGTGATCAATGAAGTCTGTACTAGTAATATGGGTAAAATTTGTATGAGTATTAGTCCAATAAATTCATATCAAAGGCATTGACCGAATGAATTTAGCTTCCTTGAAATGGAGATGGGATTATAGACTTTGCACTGATCCTAGATCTAGCAACAGTGAAATAACATTTCTACAAGAAAGATGAATATCTGATCACTTATAAAAATAGGAAAATGCATCCTAAAATGACCATCTACACTACTACATTTAAGGAAAATATCAAGGCAAGCAAAATAAGACTACTAAGCATAAACTTGCAGATTAGAAATGTTTACAAGAAAAGAAAAAGCCTGTACAGGGCTATCAAGGATCAAGTGGTTTACATAGAAAGATTTGGAAATAAAGGAAAAACTGAAAGAAATTAATGGAATGCATGTCACCTACACATATATGATGTTCAAGAGTGGAGGAGATTCTGAGAGAAAGTTCAGGAAATCTCAAAGAAAACAAAGAAAGTTGATAGTGGAGAAGGGAAGTAAAAGAAGTGATTATTGCCAATGGCCCAATGGCCAAGAAGAAATAGGATATCACACACAATCTTGGATGAGGTGGGCAGATGAGTAGATAAAAGGATAGGACACCCTCTTGTCTTCAGAGTGGGAAATGGCTCTAATGGCAGATGTTCCAGAAGAACAATGGCATAGGATGGAGAAAACGAGAAACCACTCCACTAACAATCCTCTTAGAATGCAGAATGATGGAACAGTTTCTTGTTAAATATTCCAGAGAAATAGTCCCCTTTTTGGACCTCCAGTGGGAGATACCTCAAGACTACAAAGGTCAAGGAAATTACAGATACAGAATAGGAACATCGAACACAAGATCTATGAAGAAAGTGGAAAATTGGAAAACCTGAAACTGGAAATGGAATGGCTTGTTGAGGACATCTTAGCAATAAGTGAAATTAGATAGCCTAACAATTGAATCAGTAAGAAGGAAAGCAGCCCAAAATATAGTGAGCATTTGGGGATACAGTGAAAGGATAATAATGCCAAAAATTGAAGAAGAACAAAGAGATAAGGTATTAATTCAGGTTTACATGCTCACAATGAATTATCCAGAAGAAGTAGATAAAGTATATGAACAAACTGAAGAAGTCTTCCTGAAAGTAGAAGAAATTCCTGAAGACTGGAATACAGAGTCTGGAGAGGGAAGAGATTAAAATACGGTAGGGAAGTTTGGCCTTGGAATGAAGATCAAAACTTATTGAGTTTTGTAAATCTCATTGCTAACACCAGTCAACCAAAAAAAAAAAAAAAAAAAAAAAAAAATGGGTAAAAGCTGCCTAATGCTACTCTGAAGCTGACATTAGACTTGAGATAATAAACCTATGTTGATGGGTAGTCAACTAAGTCTTAAAATAAGGCAAATATAGAAAGTGAATGAACTAAATTCAGAAATGATTAAGAGTAAACCAGAGACGCAGGAGTTGTTAAAAAATATGACTGATGGGGCTGTAATGAAACAGTCATTCAAGGAAAATGGAAGACATTTAAAGAAGTGACAAAGGAATCAAAAACATGTTTTGGGAAGGAGAGAAAGATGCCATACAAACCTTGGATAAGAGGATATACTTCATGATAGATAAGAGGAAAAGTAAGATTTTTGGAGATCGAGATGAATACAGGAAATGATGTTGGAAACCATTATAGATGATGAGGGGGAAGTAATAACATGGTTCCTTATTCCCCAATTATAGTTGTTGTTGCTCTTGGTTCCATGCATAATCTATTTTTTTTAAAGAATGAGCACTTGGTATTGCATGTTTTGCATTTAATATTTTATCAGACTTGATTATTATCAAAATATAATTCACCCACCACATAGATACAAACCATCTGGATACCCACAACAAACATTATATCTATAGGTTCAACTGTTTCTGAAAAAAGTGTATCTGCAAGAAATTTATACAACACCATATGCACATTTTTTAATGGCTGAATACTCATTTGTACTGTACTGGCGTTGCTTGATTTATAGCCAACATTCATGTACAGTGAATTAGGATATTAATCTACAGTAAATGTTCAAACATTTTTCTGCTTGTATCATACTGAAACAAACAAGAGATTTCCTTTTCCAGTACAAATATTCTGCTGGGCTCCTTTCTCCTTCTGTGTTTGTCCTGTATTCGTACTTCTCAGAACAGTATAAACCTTTTCGATTCTCCTTTTTTGTACATTTATCAAGCTTTCTCCTTCTCCCCACCTCAAGAATGATAGCCCCATTGAACATGTGCCACTCCCACCCATCAATGAAGGCAAAAATAAAATATGAGGCTAGTAACTCAAACAAAATTAGCTTTACTTTTTACAAATTTCAAATTGAATGTAACTTCTTAACTGGAAGCACAATAATTGGTTCATTATCAGATGGTCCAGCTGAGGAAACAGCTGTGTATATTTATGTGCTTCAGCAAAAAGTATTCTTCCAGAACTTTCACACAGAGAATGTAATAGCCCTGAAAAGCTGATAAATCAATCAATCACCACTGATCTGCATCCAGGGCAGTCACCCTAGTGGTAGATTCCCTAACTGTTGTTTACCTAGACTTCTTAAATTATTTCAAAGAATTCATAAGTTTATCAAACATCTCTCTTGGTAAATTATTCCAATCCCTAACTCCTCTTTCTATAAATGAATATTTGCCCCAATTTGTCCTCTTGAATTACAAAATATAATCCACACATACTGCACTTAAAACATCAATCCTCAACACTATAAACTCAAGTGATTTTTCTAAATATTAAATAATATTTCAAACCACATTTGCAAGGTTGGATAAAAAAGTAATATTAATATAATCTATATATATAAAATAAGAGTTTTGTCTGTATATTGCTCAAAATTTAAAAAGGATGGTATTTCTGTATCAGTCACGTCCATAGTAACAAGGAAATGCATTTTTTAATTTTCCGTAATGTCTGTCCGTCTGTCTGTATGTACACGCATCACAAGAAAACGGTTGAAGAGAATTTAATGAAAATCGATATGTAAAGTCCGGGAATAAGTCGCTACAATCTAGGCCATAAATAATCTTTTTGACGCTGAGAAAAAGGGTAGTTTAGGGGAAGGCCTAAAATATAATTCTCAAATGTTTATGTTATTAGTGACCCTATCTTAATGAAAACCGGTATGAAAAGTTCTAAAATAAGACACTACAATATAAACTATAAATAATCTTATTCACTCTAAAAGAAATGGTAGTTTAAGGGAAGGTCTGAAATTTTATTTGCAAATATTTATGTTATTAGTGGTCCCATCTTAATTAAAATAGGTATGCAAAGTCGACGAATAAGTCGCTACAATCTACGCCATAAATAATATTATTCACGCTGAGAAAAATGGTAGTTTAGGGGAAGGCCTAAAATTTAATTCTCAAATATTTGTTATTAGTTGTCCCATCATAAATAAAATCGGTATGCAAAGCGGGGAATAAGTCGTTACAATCTAGGCCATAAATAACTTTATTCACGCTGAGCAAAATGGTAGTTTAAGGGAAGGCCCAAAATTTAATTCTCAAATATTTGTGTTATTAGTGGTCTTATTGACAATTACTATATAAATAAAGTTACATAGTATTAAATTTCCGATTATTTATGTCTTATACATTTTGACCGTACCGGCTATGATAACGGAGATATTCATGAATATGGATTTTTGTTGTTAAGATCATATCAGCGCCGTCACGAGAAAATGGGTAAACAGAATTTAATGAAAATCGGTATGTAAAGTCGGGGAATAAGGAACTACAGTCTACGCTATAATTAATTTTATAAAACGGCCTTATATTAGAGTCGAAAGAAAACTGAATATGAAGGCCTACAATACAGAAAGCTCATAACATTGAGCAACAATAACATTACATTGATCATTGTTTGTTGTGATTTGCTTTGTGTCTCTGTTCCCATTCATCTCCGGTAGATGAGATTACTGCTGTATACCGAGTTTTTTTTAAAATTTGCTTTACGTCGCGCCGACACAGATACGACTCATGGCGACGATGTGATACGAAAGGGCTAGGAGTGGGAAATAAGCAGCCCCTATGTTAATTACATTATAGCCCCAGCATTTTCCTGGTGTGAAAATTGGAGACCACGGTAAACCATTTTCAGGGCTGTCGACAGTGGAGTTCGAACCCACTACCTCCCGGATTCAAGCTCACAGCTATGCGCCCCTTACCACACAGCCAACTCACCCAGTCGTACCAAGTATAACAGCCCGCCTGAAATTGGCGGGAAGTAGCTGGGGAGTTAGATAAATTTCTGATACTATTGATACGTAACAAACTGGTTCATCATAGCATTCGAGCTATTCAATTCCTACTCTTAGACACTGATTCAGTGTGCATATTTAACGGAATAATGGCGGAAAAGTGTTCACGGCTGTCTGCGGTCTGGTCATTGCAGCACTGGAACTTTGGACTGTTAGATGGGCACCGTAGTACTGTTCGTTAAAAGTGAGAAAATGTGCGGTTTATTAATTTGATCGAGTATTTTATATAACATTGCTTTTCATCACTACATCCCTGACGACTTCAGGTAGGAAAACCACAAAGACAGTCTTTCTGAGAATCCCGTAGCAAAGCACGGGTACATCAGCTAGTGTAGTTTAAAAGTACTGGGATGGTTCTTCTTTCATAAAAAGCTGCTCACTGATGATCTTACTCCAGCCAACGACTTTCTTCAAAGTACATGGACTGGATAGCCATTCGTTCAGAAGTTTGGATGATTTCAAGCACATAAAATCTGAAACATATTTAAAATTCATGAATTACATTCTTATTCAATTAGAGATACTATTAATAGAACATTATTTTTTAATGAAAGAAAACTATAATGTAAAAGTATTACAAACACCTCTTTGGTGTTATGAAGACTAGAATATCCAGGCTCACTTAGTTGTAATCGCTAGCAGATAAATTAGACACAATCAGGTTATGCTCCTTGACAAAGTTCTTGAATCAAAGCATCTAAAGAAAGTCATGAAAAGATGGAGAGGTGCTCAAACATCTATTTATGGACTTTAAAATGCAGCTGCTTGATGTCAAAGCAAGGAGAGTACACTGATTTTTGCAAGTAAACAGTTGAGCCGATGGTCTTTGGTTGTGGCAAGTACATTGTAATAATAGCCTATATAAAATGTCAAAGTGAATAAGAACAAAGATCTAAGAAATACCTCACAAGCGACGTGCATCTTTTATATATCCAGGGAGTTGAGGATGGAGGTCAGTGATCCACAGCTCAACCTACAAACTCCCTTGATAAGGATGGTGGAAGAAGAAGAAGAAGAAGAAGAAGAAGAAGAAGAAGAAGAAGAAGAAGAAGAAGAAGAAGAAGAAGAAGAAGAAGGAGAAGAAGAAGAAGAAGAAGAAGCCAATTATCATAAGGCAGCATTAAGCTCAGTGGCAAAAGCATATGTTTCCCAGTATCAGGACTGTTCAGAGTTCAGTAATAAACAGTAAGTCAGTAAATTTTATGCTTAAATAAACAGTTTTTCTTGTAATGTTTATATTTGTCTTTTATTTCTATATATATTTTAGTATGCTTTGTATATAGTAGCCTCCAGATTGAGGAAGCAGAATTTAGAAATAAATTCTTATTATATTATTATTAAACCTATGACTACTCAGGAATTTGGTCCAGTGTCTGTGCCTGGACCGGCCTATTTAGTATTACTGTTGTCCATCCTACATGGGGAAGGCCCTAGTATATGTGGGTTAAACATCGGAAGTCACACTTTTTTGCTTGGCTGGGCAGTCACACCCAACGGGCCACGCCCTTGCAGTCAGAAAACTAGTCAATTAAATACAATTGGAATATGGAATATTAGAACATTCCGGGATAACAATGACAGACCTGAAAGACAAACAGCACTTACCACTCACGAGCTCACTAGATTGGACTTTGCCTAGAGTGAAACCAGACTGTCTGATGATGGAAAAGTTGTGGAATTTGGATCAGGCTATATCATTTTTGGAAAGGAAGAGAGGAATATGAGACTCATATGCATGGTTTTGGGTTAGCTGTAAAGACACAACTGGTAAACACCCACTAGCTCACTCCCACAGCAATCAGCGAATGGCTTTTGACTCTGACTACCGGTACCCCTCCCTGGAGATATATCGGTATATACCACTCACATCTCACAGAAGGAAGTTTATATCTGTAAACTTTCAGATCAACCCACTGTTACACAATTCCAGAATGCAATCTCCAATCAAACTATCGAAAATGCAGAAATTATGAGCCTCATCGATGCCGAACAGCAAGATCAATGCTCCAATTTGAAGAAAGCCCGCTTCAAAGATCTTTGTTCTGATCCACGTTGACACTTCATATAGGTTATTTTCAATGGGCCCATCCCACCCAAAGGTCAGTGGCTCAACTGTTTACTCGGAAATTACCTGGAACAAAAATGGTCAACAATTCGAACTGTTCTCCATGAGTTAACTAAGGAATCTATTGGTTTTGAAGAAAAGAAGAGCCAAGATTGGTTTAGGGACAACAATGTGAATACCCCAGAAGATCTTAAATGGAAATGCCAGACTCGAATCCAGGAAATGAAGACCGACTGGTGGCAACAGAAAGCTAAAGAACTTCACTGGTTATCCATTGCTAAAGACCTGCCAAAACTTACATGCAGGAATTAAAGAGCTATTTGGGCCAATTCATTCTTCTTCAATAGGATCTCTGATAGGGATGGGACAAATGGTTACTTTCCTGTATCATGTTCCACTGTATCCGTTACAGTGTAGTATTAGGTTGCAGTATTAGGATATAAATGTAACCTAATACAAGGTACAGGTCAGCTTTTGGGAGGAACATTCGTTAATCCCCTGCTGCCTCTTGCAGCCCATAATCAGTACGTAAATAGTGGTACTCTATCTCCATCTCACTTTCTCCACTACCTCTATCCCGTTCATCGAGTCGTCACTTACTATTCCAAGAAATGTTTGCAATGACCCATTTACATTCCTAGAACTACTACAACATAGTCAAAACAGGAACCAGTTAAGTGAATTTTTACATCATGCACATTATTACATGTATACTGCATAGTGAAAGACAAGCAAAGAATACCCAAGTAATTTATATTCATTCATGATTATTATTTCATTTATAAAAATTATACAAATTAAAAAACAACATGAGCTGCAAAACTTTAGGAGATTAGTCTATACTCTACGGAATAGGTAGGAATTCATGTTTGAAACAATATCCTGCCCAAGTTTTTTTTTTAAAGCTTAAGCATGTTCGACGATCGTCTATCACTTGTCCTGCTTTAGAGAATAATCTTTCGCAGGGCACGGAGGTAGGAAGAATGTTGAAGTACAGCCGGACCAAGTTTGATAAAGCAGGATAGAGGTAACAGTTCTCCTTCCACCATTGTAGTGGGTCCTGACTTCTGTGCAGCAAACAAATCGTCATCGAAGTAGTGGTTAATTTCAATGGCAGCAGTTGACAGTGGTGGGCCTAATCAAGAAAAGAATGATTATAATAATACGTCCCATATACAGGTGCTCAATATTATTATTATTATTATCATTATTTATCACCATCATATCAACCCACCTGTGGGTTTTCTCGAAGGAAAAATCAGTCCAAATAGAGAATTCACTTCTGCTGTCATCTCTTTCCAGAACTTGTTCACCATCATCTGCATTAGCTATAAACTGCTCATTTGTTTAATTTTGATACCAGATCGATTGCATGCATCTTTGCTAGTTCCCCTACAGTCCTGCCTGTGAATGCCAGTAACTTGAACCTTGGATCCAGAAATGTACACAAGGCAATCGTTTCGTTGTACTTTAGATTTTTGAATCTAGTAGCGAGTCCCTCATATAATTTGTTTACAACGCCAATTACTGTTTCACTGAAGGGGTCAATTAACAGTTTTTGGCAAACATTTGTAAGGCCATTTGTCAAAATAAGTACTTGGCTGCCTGTTACATACTTATGGCCACTCATAATGAGTGTAACCTCTTCAAATGGCTTGAGAAGAGTACAAAGTTCCTTACAAAATGTCCATTCCTTTTGTGAAAGGACCGGGATGCCTCTACTTATGAGAGCTATTGAAGTTTTCACTGCGTCCTCCAATTCACAAAACCTTTGTAACATATGGTAGGTGGAATTCCACCTCGTGGGGACTTTCTGAATAAGTTTCTTGAGATGAAAAGAACCCATGTTCTTTGGTGCTGTCAGTAGCTTCTCCATTCCTGTCGTGTTTCTCTTAAAATACACCACTACATGTTTTACTTTCTCCAGTAATAATTGTATCTGTTTCAATGCATCCTGAACGATTAAATTTAAAGTGTGCACATAACAGGGAAAGTGCTTCCACTGAAGTTCATCTACAACAACATTTTTCATATTAAATGTGTTGTCCGTTACAATGCCTACACTTTTTTGGACAAATGAAATTTGTCTGAAATGCACCTAATTTCAGCAGTTAAATGAACACTTATGTGGCTATGAGGCAAAAGTGAACATTCCAGCAAAACTGATTCTAGTTCAAAATCTTCATTTATGAAGTGTGCAGTGACAGCTAGGTAGCTCTCTGAATTCCTAGACCTCCAGGAGTCTGTAGTTAAACACACGCTTGAAGCCGACATTAAATGTTGATGAACTGTCATACACTGTTCATATGCTGCTGGAACAAGTGATAATGAAATAGTCTTCCTATCAGGCAAAACGTAGGCATGGTTTAATCCAGTACAAAACGCTGCAAAACCTTCATCTTCCACTATAGAAAAAGGCTAAAAATCCACGGTAAACAACTGTAATAGTAGCTTGTCCAGCTTCTTCTTGTGTACATCACTTATTTTTCTTTGGACTGGTAAAAATGATGACAGCGACTGTTGCTTCACTGCCCCAGGGGCTGCAGGTGTTGATGAAAATTCAGGAGGGATAAGCACTTGCGATGGCTTTCCAGGACCTGATATTTGAGTACTATGAACATTATCAGACCCACATGCACGGGTAGAATTTTGAGAGTTTAACACGGAAATATTTATTGTTAGGTGCCTTCTTTCAATATGTTTCTTCAAGTTAGAAACCGTTCCCCTGCAACTAAATTTTTCCCCACATAAAGTACATCGGGCAGATTTATTTACATCATCTGTGACAGTGAAATAAGACCACAGAGGACTCGTCTTCTGTCGTAAAACACGAAATGTTAACTGGAAAGACCACGTGGAACTTTTTGAGAAACGACGCAACTATATGTATTACCACTTGTAAACCTAACACAACACTCTTGAGACAACTAATGAATAGCTGTAATTCTGTAACCGGCTGACAAGTAACAGTGTAGGAGTGTCAGCACTGCCTCTAAGCGGTTACAAATGTATCACTCGCACCTGCGCAGGAGTACGCGCTTAAGGCTAGCTGCCATACGTGCTTGCAGTCTAACATCCGTTAACCAATCAGGCTCCCTTGGTTTTGCTGAGAGTTACTTTTGTATTAGGGTCTCGGATGGAACATAATATTTCTGGAACCGCTTATTGAAATGGAACAGCATACAGGTTCATGATACGATATGTAACTCCCATCTCTAATCTCTGAAATCAGCCGACAATGCTACCACTTTTACTGACAGAAACAACATCTTGGAGCACTGAAAACAAAGCTTCTCCACTCTTTCAAATCGCAACTTAAGCACAGCCAAGGATTTCCTCCATGATGAGCCACACCAGTCCCCTCAGCCATGGATGACAATGCCACCATCATACCAGGAATTCTGTGTGGTTCTTAACAAACTGAAACCCAGAAAGACATCTGGACCAGACAGCATCCCAATGGAGTTGATTCAATGTGGAGGTTATCCTTCAGGACAAGGCTCTTCACACTAATCGTTTTCATCTGGGAAATTCAGCAAGTACCTGATGATCTTAAGAATACTACTATTGTTGCCACATTAAGAAACAGTGTATGAGGCAACTATCATGGTATATCCCCACCATCCATAGCTGGCAAACTTCTTGAAAGATTCAACTTAGCCATCTCTGAGAAGATTCTTTCTGCATCTGTGTGGTTTCCGTGCCTCAACAGGCACAAATGACAAGATAATCTGTGCATGGCAACTCCAAGAAAAATTCAGAACAACAGCAACCTCTTTACTTAATGTTTTGTGATCTGGAAAAGGCCTGACTCTGTCCTGAGGCAGGGTTTCAGGCACCATGGTTTTCCCGAATGCTCTATGATGATGATGATGATGATGATGATGATGATGATGATGCTTGTTGTTTAAAGGTGTCTAACATTGAGGTCATCGGCCCCTAATGGTATGAAATAAGATGAAATGAAATGACAATTAATTTAAAAGTCCAATATCCGCCACTGACCAGGATTTAAAACGTGAGGACGAAGAATGAATAGATGGATATGAATCTGAAACAATCAGTGGATCCGACCTGCAATGCCCCACATTCCCAGAAACTACTGTTAACCAATAGTATTACTGAAATTATAACAATAATTTATTCATATCTCCACCTAATCAATACAATAAATCTTGCCTTTGTTAATTACATTGACATGTTAATTCAAATGATACATGTTTCGCCTTACATACAGGCATCATCAGCCATGGGTTTAACCATGAAATAAAATCAAACACCTGATTTACATATAAATAAGATAAAACCAATGTATAAAAAGTCTTGGAAAGACTTGAAAAAATTAACATATGGTAAAAGACTAGTACAAAGTTGGTTTCAAAAACAATGCTATGGGTGCGAAGTTTACAAATGGTGAAAGTATTTACAATAGTAACAGAGAAAGACTATTAGTATGAGAAAATGAATAAAGCAACAGCTTGTTGCAGACAGGTGGTAAAATTGCTGTAAAATAATATTGACCGACTAGCGGTTGGAACTACATAATAATGTGAATGACGATCAGAATTGTATTTTTAAAACACGATATTGAATAAAATAAAGTTGAGAGATGGTCAAGTGAACTGTTTCATTTATTTATTTATTTATTTATTTATTTATTTTACGTAAGTTATGGGTCAAAAGTCAACAGCATATGGTATAATGCTGTGATTCACTTTCATGACGAAGTGCGAGGTTGCTGTTGAAGGTTGATATGCAATGTTTATATTGGACCTCTATGGACCATCTCATTTGATATGATGTTATAAAGATGTTGAGAAGATGGGTTTGTTGACAAGCTGGTCGAAAAGGCAATGTGACAGTAGAATGTAGCTAATGTGTTGAGCATTGGAAAGTAAAATCTGTGAAAGGAAATCAAAAGCGTGGTGTTAATTATATGAAAAAATCATAATAAAACATATTTATGGTGGAAATCGGGTGCACTTACCATTTGACGATGGTGAGGATAACTTGTTATATTGTGAACTAAAAGTTATTGCCGACTGTTGAGCTCTTACTACGTGTGTTATAGCTGTAGGTTTGAAATGGAGGGGAATCTCTTTGCGAAGGCATGACTATGGGCTTGTTTGTGGTACTTGGAGGGGAGCTACTATCGGTGGGCGAGAAAGAGGAAAGTGTATTGCCGCGCGTATTGTAGCGATGGGATGCCGTTGGAGGGAGCGGTATTAGAGTGGGTGTAGCTATCGGTCTGTTGGTTGTACTTGAATGGGGAGTGCTAGCGGCGGGGGGAAGGGAGGGGAGTGTATTGGCTATAGAGGAGATAGGAGTGCTTATTAATTTAAGGTGCTTTCAGGCGCTAAGGGCGGAAAAGGGTTATTAAGGTCTGTACATTTATTTTTTGATTGAAGATGTCCGGATAAAGGACGAAACATGTTTCAGATTTTAATGTTGTCTTAATGCGAACTGTACAAGAAAGGCTTTCAGTGACCCACAGCAAGAATGCTTTAAAGAAGTCAAACATGAAATTGTGAGGTATATGCACGAAAAACTCAAGGTTGGAATGGTCATAACATGAGATGTGATACGAATGGGAGCTCGCAAAGAGGAATTCCCTGAACTTCCAAAGGCAGTATCAAGATACCTCTGATGAAAATGATTAGGGAAGCAGGTAGGATTTACATGATACTTGTGTGTGTTTATTCTTTTTCTCAAATTAAGTTTGAAATTTGTTATCAATAAACTTATGATTTCACACAACACTTTATAAGAATGATTTAAATTTTTGAAGGAAAATTGGGGGTCGTCTTGCATTTAGGGTTGTCTCGGATTCAGAGAAATACAGTAGGTGTTTGTTTCTTCTTCACACCCAACGAATCATACTTCTGGCATCTCAAATGATTTCTTAATGTTCCAGGTATATACCTGTATATATTGCATGCAGCCACAAATTAACTGTAAAAGGGTATAATATGTACAGAACCTTTCACCCACAGTGCTTTCCTGGTAAATCCCACTACCACAAAGTGATGGTTGGAAACAAACTTCCTTACAATAAGCTGCACAAGCATTATGAAATGATGACTAGAACAATATCTGATGCACTCTCTAATACTACATAAATATCACTAGAAGTAAGCTCTTTTGAGCTTGCACAGTTTTAATACCATACCTGCCAACTTTTGAAAAGGGGTACCAGTAAAACTCACGCGCAAGAAGAAATCCATGTTAAACAGCAGCAAGCGTGGTGAATATTAGTCTGAAGCATACATAACAGGACTTCCTTGATAAATTAAGCAGATATGCGATAACTGAAAAAGGCTTTACACAATAAAACTTGTTTAACGTAACACAGGCAAGAAATAATATAAAACACACTGCAAATCACATGCTAGTTCGACTGTAACGTCATAACTGTGGCCTTTTTAGCTTCCTGCTAAAAGTCTTGAGAAAATGTTTTGTCATAACAGGGACCAGAACTCCTGGTCTACAAAATAGAAATAGACTCCAGAGATTCATTGGACATGGATGATCTGAACTCTTTCATTTTTCTTCACAAGGCTGAAATCAGGTTCACATTCTGCACTGCTATGGGGTATGGTGAGAATAGACAGCATTACTCTAGAAATTTGGTTATACTTAAGAAGTCCATCGGCTCCACGAATTCTTGATAGTTGTGCCCAACTTGAATCACTTGCAGCATCGCAATTTGCAGCCGAAGTGTCATCTACCTGAAGAGCTGTGAACTACAGTACCTCTAAAGCTCATTCACCACCTCACCTGTACTGTAGTTTCATTCTCTTCCTTGCATAACATGATAGGAATCCTTTCCAAGAAAAAATGAATGAAAGAAAACCATGCGTCTTAAATTTTGTCTTCGACCCAATCAAACAATCAATTGTACGGAAGTGGAGTGATAACATGTGATAAATATTATCGAATGTTAACATTTCGATTTTTTGTCCGCTAAGTCATAAAATATGGCAATTTCCATAAATTTTACGGGTAAATCGTAGAAGTTGGCAGGTATGCAATACCATTATAATTGAAGCAACGTGGTGAGGAAGATTACACTGATAAACAATTAAGTACTCCATTAAATAAAACTCAATGATCTTTATGTATTCAGATGTGCTGATAATGAATATCACATCTGTTTTCCTGTATCACCTAAATGTTTGCAGAACACCCACATTTATAGTTTTAAGGTTTCAGGTCTCTGCACCAAGCTTAGCAGTTGGTTCCCAGTAAATGGACAAGAATATTTTACTGACCTTGTATGTCTGTGACCGACACTTAATATTTCATGGAGGAAACATCAGGCAGTAGAGTAATTTCCTGTTTCTTGGTTAAAAATGTTCTTTTTGTGGGTTAAAGTCTTAGCTCCCTTTCCGATCACTTTGCGAGTAGTGAGTAGCTGTATTTTATGTTTGTGTGTGTTTGTGAAACTGTGAATGTAATATTGTGTATAGTGAAGTGAAGTTGTATTTTAACAAAACAATAACAGCATTCATCATAATTGTTTTTATAAAGAAATATATTATAACTCAATTAATGAGTTTGGCATGTCACACAAGTGTGTGAATAACCCAAACTTGTTTTGTTATGTTCAAAGGAAGTAGACTCCAAAGTCAGAGAGAAATACTATCACTCTTTGAAAGACCAGAGATAGGAAGTACATATTCACAGGACATGTGCATTAGTATGTTCTGAAGAAATTATTAGCATTTGAACCATATTGCCCTCCGGTTCAAGGTCCACATCGATATCTCGGCGCACCACCACCAACTGGTAAAATGTGCCTGCGGCTCTTGTTGTCACTATAAACGGAAGGTAATGGATCGGTGTGACTCAAGCAGATGTGCAGGATGCCTCGCAGGCATATGCGAGAACTGTACCATCAAATGAGTGAGTTTGAAAGAGGGCGCATTCTTGGCATGAGAAAACGTGATGCATCCATCCAGGAAACTGTTGCTCGTGTGGGACGAAGTATGTCGGCAGTGCAACGGGTGTGTACAGAATGGTTCACAGAAGGCTGTAGAACACGATGAGATGGGTCTGGTCGCACCACCCAGACCACCCCCTCAAGAAGATTCTTATGATTGGCACTAGAGCAGGGTAGTGGTGGTGGTGATTATTGTTTTAAGAGGAAGTACAACTAGGCGACCATCTTCTATATAGCACTAATCAGAGGGAAGAAATGGATCCGACACTTCAAAAAATGAAGGTATCAGCCAAAGAAAGACAAGGGCGTGAAAATGAAAGGCTCCCCAGTCCTCGAGTACTCTAATACCGTCAGGGTCGGAAAGAACAAGAGTTGACCAAAGAAGGTCAGACAGGATAGATGAAAGTTAGGAGCCCGGCACAAGTGGAAGCAATGCCAGGACTGGGCTAAAGACCCCATGGTCGCCAACTCACGCTTCAAAGTTCAGAGCCCCTGGGGTCCTCTATAGTCACCTCTTATGACAGGTAGGGGATTCCGTAGGTGTTATTCTACTGCCCCCACCCACAGGGTAACACTAGAGGGACAATTCCTAAGGAGACGCAGAACTTTCTAAGCATAAACAAAATCCCAGACACTGTTATCCAGACCATAGCGGACTCTGTGATGAAAAATTCGTTGGCGATTATTAGACACCATTTGTACTCCCCGAATTGAAATACGACATATTAGCTTTTCTTTTTCAAATAAAATCTGAAAGAGAAAATCCGCATGATGGTTAGCAAGCCCTGCTTAATCCAAACATCAGATAAAATAAAATAAATAAATATTGTTCATATGAACCAATTAGGAGGCTGATCTTTTGATTCCAAAAAGGGGCGACTATCAAGTGGATTATCTCAAGGATTTGGGCAAAATATGATCTAACACTAAAATATCGACAAATGTGAATTTACCAATAAAGACTGCGTTATTGTGTTCACAAATATTAAAAAGTCTTTAAATTAACTTAAGCACATACAAAAACAAGCCAGGATAAAAATGTCATAAAATCCAAGCATAATGATAATACACTCATGTTCATAAAAAAACAGAACACCTTGAAAGACTAGAGATAGGAAGTTCATTTTCACAGGACAAGTTCATTAGTATGTTCTGCAGAAACGATTAGCATTTCAGTCACCTAGGTTCAGCATGTGTCCTGTTACCTAGTAGGCACTGGGTTCTCCATGGGCACTGATAACTTGTTCCATGCATGATGGCATCGACGCATATAAGGCGCGAATGGCGTCCTGGGGTATAGCTATCATAGCGGCATTCACCTGGTTCCACAGTTCATCCTTGGTGGTTGGCATTGGGTCACAGCGCCACACCAGTCGTTTCACCATATTCCACACATTTTCGATTGGCGACAAGTCCGGTGATTAGGCGGGTCAGGGCAACAGTCTGACTTCCTTTGGCAACAAGAAGGCACGTGTTCATGCAGCAATATGTGATCACGCACTGTCCTGCTGAATTATGGTGTCTGGAGTGTCATGCAGAAAGGGTATGGATACGGGTCGCAGGATGTCATTCACGTAGGTCAAGCAGGTCACAGTGCCCTATAGTGTTGGCTACTGAGTGTATGATTCGAAGCAGTGTATAGATTCATTCAAGTGTCCGAGTGAATCGATTCACAGGAACGGCGAGCTCACGACACACGATTCAGCTGACTTGCAGCAGACAGTGCTGAGTGGTACACTCACGGATCAGTAGACACAAGAAACACGTGGTTCATTATCGGCACACTGGACATCGACAGGGAGCTGAACTTCCACTGCAGCTAGACGTACAGAGCCGTGGTGAGCCATAGCACACTGAAGAAATTGTACGCCATAACAGACTCCTGCTCTCTGCCCATTTGAAAATAATACCCACTTGCATTTACTCTTCACTTCTTACAGGAAGGTTTATATAAATAGATGGATTTATTTGCAGTGTTAAAAAGGTAGTCAAAATATAATTCTAAAGCAGCAAGTAAGTCAATAGGCTATTAGGTTATCCTATTTATTAGTTTAATGAATCTTAGTATTATAACTTAGTTGACATTTGACAATTCAAATGTTGAATCTAACCTACCCTACGACTATAAGTCATTCTCATGACCACTCAAACTTACCTTTTATATCGGAAAGAATGGCTCAGTATTCTCTCAGTTCATATGTCGCATCATTGCACAAGACTTCAATCATCAAATCATTAGGTCACTGGTGTATGTGGCTAGTAAGTGAACCGACTGACGCAGTAAATTAACTAAAAGTATGCTGAATCAGAAAACCAGTGGGCTATTGTACATAACTTTTTAATGCATTTTATTTTTTTAACTTGTTTATATTTAATATGTAGGCCACTTAGTATGAACACAGGTATTTTTACATCTAATTCTGAATACATAATAATTTGAGTTATGGCAATTATTATTATTATTACTCGGTACGTAGTGTTCGTACTGTAACTTAATAAGGAAGCATTGATGAACCAGAGAGGTAATTTTATATGCATTTTATTTTTGACATTTGTTTTATGTTAATATGTAGGCTACCTATTGTGAACACAGATATTTTTACATCTACTGTAATTATGTACAATTATTTAGTGTAGTTGTTACTTTCTGAGAATTGTGAAAAATCACAAGCCTGTGTAGAAAATTTGAGTTGTGTCGATTATTATTAACAACTATGTAAGTTTTGTACTGTAATATAAGTATGTATAATACTTCACAAGTACCTACTTTTTTTTCTGCATTTCATTTTTTAACACACATGTTTTGTACAATGTACTTACCGTGAATACAATGAAATTTCCAAGTTCTTTGAAATCATTTAAGAAAAGACTAGGCAAACAACTGGCAGGGAATCTCCCACCTGGGTGACGGCTCTAAATGGAAATCCTTGATTAATGTGTGTACAGATTTTTTTTCATCTAATTCTATATACTTATTTCATGGAGTTGTCACTATGGGGTAAAGGCTTTGTAACATCAAAATCTGATGCGAAGAGGTGGCTGCAGGAGAAACCTGAATCTCAAAGCTAGACGATGCATAGGAAAGGAGTTCATGGAATCAAGACATCTGGCAGCAGCAAGCACTGAATGCTGTTGTTCCTGTCTTATCAGTACACACTACAGTACACAGATGCAGTAGGAGCGCCCACAGACGTGCAATATTGCAGTTTGTGCAATATAACTGATAGTGTGTATTTAATATTGAAGGGTTGTGCAATATTGTAGGAAATTTAAAAAGTTTGAAATATATTGCACAAATCGCAAAATACTGTGCCGTGTGTTAGCAATAATGTGCAATGTCCCGTCCTCCCGTAAGTTGGTATCAACAAGTGGGGGACGACATATCATGATGGCAGACAAACAGGAGGAGAAAAAATTTATTTCAGAGTTTATCAAGGTGTACCATGGCATTCCAGCTCTATGGGACGTTAAGAGCAAGGATTACAGTAATCGCGTTAAAAAGAGGTGAACAATACGAGGTGCTTATTGAGAAATATCGCGAAAAATACCTGAAGGAGTAACCACAGCAAGGAGTTCATCAAACAATTCCACATCCTTCTGTGAACCATTCTGTACACACCCGTTGCACTGCCGACACACTTCGTCCCACACGAGCAGCAGTTTCCTGGATGGTTGCATCACGTTCTTTCATGCCAAGAATGTGCCCTCTTTCAAACTCACTCATTTGACCGGTAAGCTTCTCACATATGTCTGCGAGGCATCCTGCACGTCTACTCAAGTCACAATGATCCATTACCTTCAGTTTATAGCGCCAACGAGAGCCGCAGGCACATTTTACCAGTCGGTGGTGATGAGCCGAGAAATCAATGTGGACCTTGAACCTTACGGCTGACATGGCTCAAATGCTAATCATTTCTTCAGAACATAGTAATGCACATGTCCTTGTGAATACAAATTTCCTCTAGTCTTTCAAGGTGTTCTGGTTTTTATAAACATGAGTGTATTTTTCAATTGATTTTCAAGTTAATCACAAGTTGGTTTAAAAAAACTATAAATACACTTACCTGACAAGAATAAAAATAACAGTTATGTTCCACTAGCTGGAACACAGTATCAGTAGGGTCCTCACTGCAGTCAATATATCTCTTGTTGGAGCCTGATGATTTGCATAGTTGATGTTCACTGTATCTTATGTTGCAGTTATCTTTAATGTTTCATGCATAAACTTTGGATCACTAACATTGTACTCAGCAGAATGAAACTAGCCCTAACTTCTGGATTCAACTTATTTAAATACCTTCTTCTCATTGGTATTGATATATACTTAATGATAACAACATAAGTAGCACTCAATATGGACTTGCCTAGGTTTGCAGCACTTAACTTTCTATTTGCCTAAATAGTTGCTCTATCACAGGCATTTTGCCATTGAGATTCGCACCTTTTATTAGCAGTAAGTACAGAGAAGTCCGATGATACACAACAGTTTTTAAATGAGAAGTTACACGTCCATTTGTAGGCAGCCTACGGTACAGAGGTACTTCATTTTTTACATAATAAGTGTTCCAGTGATGGCACTGTTAAAAATTTTCTTGCTGATGTAAATTAACTTTTAATTAGCATACGCTTTACTATAACTATTTAATTGCTATTGTTGCCTATATACATCTAGAAAGTATATCACTCATTGTTACTATCAGTATATGTCATAAGCAACATTTCTTCCTTTTACATAGTTTTGTTCTATTTGAGATTCATCAGCAGTAAAATGCCAAACTGATGCTTCAGAATATGCAGTTCTGAACAAAAATGTTTATGAAATGCTTTACCATCATCAATGCTGAAACTGGATGAAATTATTTAAAATAATTCCACCGTAAAATTGCTTTTTTTCTCTGCCACTCAAATAAAATACAACATATTTCAACATTACTTTTCATTCTGCAAAGCAATTTTGTTGATATTTGGCAATGGTTGAGCAACTTGTACAAGGGCAACTTTAAAAGGAAAAACTTCAGTTTCTGAACAGGACTTTAAGGTAACTGATACAGGCATTCCAACTTCAAGTACTGATGAAAGGGAAAAGTCGTCAGTCAAATTTTCCTTGTTGATAAGTTCCTTTTTGGTAAACACAACAAACTCTTTCTTGTTGTCAACTTCAATTTCAACAGTACCAGTATAAAATGCCACACTGCTTATGATACCACAAACAACTTGCTTAGCAATTTCATACTTCGGTGTGAGTGATGTCGAAGAACAAGGTGAACATGCATCTTTGTGCACAGAAGAGGTCGGTTCCTTGTTATGCGTAGGTGAAGAAGTACAAAGATCTTGAGTATCAATCCTCATACTCGATGGCTGATTACCAACAGTACAAAAAGGTTTAAACTCCTGAGATAACAGACATTTACTTCTATTTTTCCAGGCACATTTTGCAAGAGGAAATCCAAATACCTTGTCCTTTTTACCAACTTCTAAAGTAAGCTTATCACCCACACTTAAATAATCTTGAATCCAGTCTACTTCAGTTAACTGTTGGTCTTCACATCTGAGAGAACTTATAAAGAGCAGCACTGCGCCATGAAAATTACTTTCAGTAACAGCAGCATGTGGGGGGAAGAGTGCAATCACATTTACCGTAACTAAACATGGCGCCTTCTTGCAGTCCTCTATTAGGACTCTGTAGGGTTCTAAAAGAGTTAATAGCCCTGGCTTCTTACCCTGCCAGACACAAGTAATCAAGTAGCAATCATTATTGTTTCTTTTAGTAGCATCAAAGAAGAACACATCACCTTTCTTTACATATTTTGATATTTCTTGAGAATTATCCTGTCTCTGTCCATCAACAAAAAAATCAGACAGATTAAACAACCCAAAA